>NC_137458.1:136841964-138041964 GCF_964235325.1 Thermobia domestica
GGAAGAGATCGAAGGTGTCTTCTATTATCATGGAAAAAATATGACAGGCTTTATATATATATAATATATATATATATATATATATATATATATATATATATATATATATATTATAAAGTACTATATGAATGAAATTGAGTCGTATATTGTAATGTATGAATGAAAAAGGATATTAAAGTAATTTTTATGTAGGGGAAAGTGGGATAGAAATGGGTAACTAAGGTTTGATGTGTTGTCAAAGTCAAGATTGGCAACAAAATGGAATGATGATCAGAACAATTACTCTTGACTTATAATTCGTGAATACTACAAAAATGTGATAGGTTCTGTCTATTGTTTTGCATATATGTTTTTCACAAAAAGCAAATCACCCGGAAGTACCCTAATGGTGAGGTAAGACCAGGTGTACATGCTAATCGGGTTTCACCCCACATGTATCGAGTATGAAAAACGTGGCATCGCTAAACTAATACAATTTTATAGTTTATTTTATGCATGTATTAGTATGTTCATTTGTGTTACGTAAGTCCTCATGAAATGTGCAACAAGGAGTAATAATTACCTATTCAGTCACTAACAATCATTGCAATCCCGTCGACCACTGAAAGAAAAACTACAGTAAACACGATACAAGACGCTGACGGTTGTAGCAGCGGGGCGAAATGGCAGTTCCTTCTTTACGTGTTAAAGGCTGCCGAAAACATGAAAAAATGAATTCTAAAGGTCCATAGCTCCAAAACTATGGGATCTACTGTTGTCGAGTCAAGACTTCACTAAGGAACTAGTATGTGCTCTATCCAAAAATACATGTTTTATATTCCTAAGGTACTCACGCAACAATTTTTATGGAGGTAGTTGGAGAATACTTTATATCATAGGCCCGTAGTTAAACTCCCTCTATAAAAATTGTTATGGAAGCACCTCAGGATTCTCACACACGCATTTTTGGATAGGGCACATACTAGTTTCTAAGTTAAGTCTTGACCCGACTGCGGTAGGTCCCATAGTTTTGGAGCTATGGACCTTTTAAAATTCCTTTTTTCATGTTTTTGGCAGCCTATAACACGTAAACCGTCGCTTGTAGAGGATAAATTCTTAAGGTCTTTTGAATTTGGCTAATCAGAGTGCTCCTTTAACCCGCGTATATGCGACGATAACCGTTCGGGATAAAATCTGCTCGCCATGTAGACCTAATTTTATTACAAAATGACGACTGTCTATTTACTTTATTTTATAGTTCTTCCATATTCACTTTCAAATGATCGGCGCCAGTTGCCATCTAATAAAGTTGATGCGTTTGTTGCTTCTAGTACACAACCACTTTGAAAAAAGAAGCAATAAATGTATCAAATGTGGGAGATGAATTTAGAACACCAAAATGGTACATGCCTAGCACATCTTGTGCTGTTAGGGTTTCTTCAGAAACATTTTGTAAAACAATTGAAAACACATCGCGCGGTTTGTATTTTGAAATTTTGCGTATACTTGGATTTGTTTAAGTATTTCTTTCTACTGTGTTTGCCTGTAGCTTCAGTTCATAAGCCTTTATAATTAGATACCCAACATATTTGGCAATCACGCAGAAAACAACACCGAAGATTCTACACTTGTATTAACACACAGGCTGTGTGTCATTTCAACTAGCGGCATTTGACACACAACTCCAAACGGAGAGTGAGTTGTTCTAACCACTTGTTTGTGTTATATTTTAACACAATCGTGCTAACACATAGGCATGTCGTTGAAATAATACAACGATTTTTACAGATAGGCACTTCCAGTAGAACTACAAGGATTACATTTGGCAAAGTTTTTAGCCTCCTGGGACTATATAGAAAATTTCCAAAAGTGAATATTTTCCATTTTTAGCAGCTTTAAAGAGACAAAAAACTGTGTAATTTAAATAGACTTTTTGGATGTACAAAATCTCATATTTTAGGTACCGTAATTGAAATCGGAATAAAACTAGGAATTTTGGTATGTTAGTAGGTTTATGAGGCGCGAGGCCGTAGGATGAAAATTTTGTATCTGGCGACAATTCCCACCTACTTAAAACTAAACTGATTATATAAACATTCAATTTTGCCAATTGCCAAGTTCATAAAGAAATTGAAAATCACAGCAACTGGGTAAGTAAGAAAATGCTAATCCAAATGTCAATTGAAAGAAACGGAAGTCTTTTAAGTAAATATTGGCAACAACGCATTCTAATTTTCCAACTTGGTCAAAAGTTAGCAGGGTTGGAAAAAATACAGTTTTTTTTTAAAAAAAAGAACAAAACGCGTGTTTAAAACATGAAAAAAGTGTTTAAAATGTTTTAAAGATGTTTTAAAAAACACACAAAAAAGTACATGTTTTAAACATTTTGAACAGTTTAAAATATTATTTTAAACATATTTCAAAATCGTGTAATCACGTATTTATTAAGACTTTTTGCTCTTTCAACCGATCTTTTCATTTATTTTATTCTCTTTAAGACTACACAGTGTTGGGTACAGAACATTTCCGTATAGATTAGTAATTTTGAACTTATTTCATATAACGACCCCTTTTATTACACCCTCTTGCCAGCGACTCTCATACAGTAAGTATTTTCTTGGATATAGTAAACTTTTAAGGTAGATTTTAAAATTTACCAACTATAGAGGTTTCACACAATCTATCAATATACATGGCAAAACAAAAGTCCTCACCATCCTTGTGCGTTGACAACGGGTTGAGGGAGAATGATGAATCTTGGAAGTGGTCTGACACATCAGATGGTGCTATCAAGCATCATGGCGAACATCTGTGCTTAGTATTCGAAATTTCAAATGCAAATGGTGTCATGTTACATGAGGGCTAGAATTTTACCAGAAATGCTGTTGTGCGGTTATTTTAACCATAAAGAAAATCATTTCGAGTTACCGCTTCTAAAAGTTTTGTAGTTATGCCTTTAGGGGCTAAGCTAGCGTTTCGTGGAGGCGGGTGAGATTTTTGTTGCAAAATTTGATTACTATTTCATAACACTGGTGCTAATAAAATTATTTTATAATACTAGGGCTACGTTTTCGAAAAGTAATGTTTGAAGCACACTTCATATTGTGCTAACTTTATATTTTCTGCAAGTCTATGTAATTGGTTGTTTTTTGAGTCAAAAATTTATTGACGAAAGGTAATATTTGGGACGTTCAGAGCACAATAGATCCAAATCCATTTTCAATAAACTTCAGTTTTCCTCAGCAAATGAATTCTATTTCAAAAAATAATACTTCGCAGTCAAGAATCCAAAACAAATGTAACTAAAACCATGCGAAAAGGCGTGGGATAGTTTCATATGACAGCCGCTAGTAAGGGCGTCAGTGGAACAGGAGGGCAACCACCCTCATCCGCACCCTGCATTTCAGATTTTGGGGACGGTAAGACAGTTTTAGAAATCTTTTGATAAGCAAAGTCCAACAGAATAAGCCTGAGGTAATTACACCGAATAAATACGAAGAACATACAGATGATTAAAACTGGGAAGTTGCTTAGGTCCAATTTCCTGAATTTTAAGCAGGCCCGAAACTCGAAAGTAGAGCGACCTTTGAAATCCTTGGGTAAAAAAAATATACAAGAAAGCAATATAGGCCTATAGCTCCTTACGGCCAATGATCAAAATCCGTATTTATTCGGTGCAAGGACTTCAATTTTTAAATGTTGGACTTTGCTAAGCAAAATGTTTCTAAATCTGCATTACTGCCCCCAAAAATCTGAAATTCAGGGTAGAAGACGGATGATTTCTAAACGAACGCCCCTATCTAGCGGCAATCATACAAAATTCTAGATTCCTTTTTTTCAGGTAGTTTTTCTTTCTTTCATCTCGGATTCGTGGTTGTGAAAATATGACATTTTACGTCGATGTATTCTTTTGAACACATTCTGCATTTATGTAACGTAATTATGCATCATTGACTATGACATTCGGAGCTTGACTTGTTAATCATTCCAACGCTGCAACATACACAATACAAGTATAATGTTAATATCTTAAATGTATGAGCAAGGAGGGGGAAGGGAAAATTAGCCCTCCTCCCCATTCCGTCAACGCCCTTGTCTAGCGGTTGTCCTATGAAACTCTAGTCCATACGCTTTCCCGTGGTTTTTGTTTCATTTATTTCATACCCTATGCTACGAAGATATTACGTTTGCTGAGCAAAAGTGAACCTTTCTGAAAATGAACTTGGATCCCTTGTGCTCTAAATGTTGAGTTGAAGCCAAATTTATCCTGCAACCCAAGTTTGTTCGAAACATATAAAATTAGTTTGTTTAGTTTGATTGATTACAACTTGCATCAGTAGCAAGGCTATATGAGACAGGGCTTTTTGTTTAAAGTGGGATCTGACCCACTAATTTTGAAATTTTACGTGGGATCGCAGTCAAAATCTATACAGCAAATTCCGACGCCTCGTGTCTCTATCCTCAAAAATTAATGTTAAAAGACTGAATATTGCACCCTGTAGCGTGGTACATACATACAAACAAACAAATTGAGATCAAATTGTCCCAGACCTTGACGTTCAGCACTAACGTTATAATAAGTATCACACTTGGTTAGTTACACGATCGACTGCCATACCTTGCGTTTCTCACCTGGTCTCTTCATACAAGCTATGCCAAGTTGTAAAGTTTCAAAGAAAATTTAGAACTGTGGTGGGGAAGAGGTACGAAATAAAATTTTCATAATATAATGTGAAAGATATTGTTGATACAAAATTAATTGTTACCTGAAGTTTCTAGTTGCATCTCAGCCACACCACTGACGTTAGATTCATCAGAAGCAATTTTCGGATCAACATTTTTACCATTTGTTTGGGTTTCCATTTTTACCAAGCATTGTATTTTTCATAATGATTTTCGTTCTTGGAGCTAAACCACCCATTTCTTTCTTACACGTTTTGCAACAAACTCGTTTGATCGTTTACTTACCTGATTGAGTTTGAGTTACTCTAATAAATTTGTACCAAATCATGTCCTTTTCTTCACGTATAACCCATGTTAAACGATTCCATGTTGTACGGAGACAGAACTAACATGTACTGTACAAACGAATGCTTGCGATATTTTAATTTCAGAACCTCAACGTCGCAATGAATATAACACAACAGTTTGTTTCCGTGATAACTATTTTATTTATTTTTTAATATCAGTTCTATAAGTAGTCCAACCTTCGACTACTACACTTTCTCGCAAGTTAACTGAGAAGCATTTAAACAATACAATATACGTTAAAAATAAGGAGGAAAAGAGACAAAATAAATTGTAGATCACCACATTGACCTGCTGTAGCCACGAGAAATCAAACCATTCACATGGGAAGAAAATAGTCTTCTGATTGGGGAGCACTTTTGGACAGTTCTCTTGCTCTGTAAGATTTTTTTTTTACGAACATAAAATAAAATGCAAATAAACATATGTTTAAGACAAGTCTTCAAAATACACGTGTTTAAAACAAAATGTTTAAAACATAAACAAAATTTGTTTTAAACAAAATCAATTGTTTAAAAAAAAGTTTTAATCATTTGTTTTAAATATTTTGTTTTAAACAAAACAACCCTGGAAGTTAGTAAATTTGGGACGAAGCCCAAACTAGCAAAAACTTGAACTAATTACATGAACCTTCGATTGTGCCACCTGCAAAGTCTATAAAAGAAGTGACAATTCACAGCAACTAGGTAACTAAGAAAATGTTAAGCTAAGTCAATTGAACTTAACGGCAATCTTCTGAACAAGGAATTTGCCAACTTGATCAGAAGTAGTGGCTTTTGGGGGGAGGCTTCTCCTTTCTCCCTGCTGAGACAAGACTTAGCTTTTTTGGTCCTCCTGAATAAGTCATAGTCCCCCAAGAAAAACTTCCTGGGTACACCCCTGTATGATTATTTAATTATATTTGTCACTATTTTATTTGTCAGTTTCGTTTCTACGCAGTTTCGATCGTACGCAGTTTCGATCCTACGCAGTTTCGACAGTGGTGCCCACCCCCCCTTATGTCCATGACGCACCCCCTTCCCCAATTGTCTATCCGTAGGTGTTCTTCCATGAAAAAAATCTTCTTTTCGATTAATTTTACCCCCCCCATCAAACATATTTATATAGATTATTAACCCCCCAAATATTTTAATGACGCAGTTTGCGTCATAGCCCCCCCTTGTGGGCACCCCTGGTTTCGACGCTACGCAGTTTCGATCGTACGCAGTTTCGATCCTACGCAGTTTCGACGCTACGCAGTTTCGACCGTACGCAGTTTCGATCCTACGCAGTTTCGATCCTACGCAGTTTCGACGCTACGCAGTTTCGGTCGTATACAGTTTTGATCCTACTCCGGTTTTTCCCTATATAACTTCAAAAAATTACTATTACTTAATATTCTGTGATTATAAAATAATTGTTTTTTTATTGCTTGATCATATGACCTTATCTGTTTTCGATCCTACGCCGGTTTTAGTTTCGATCGTACGCAGTTTCGATCGTACGCAGTTTCGATCGTACGCAGTTTCGGTCGTACGCAGTTTCGATCGTACGCAGTTTCGATCGTACGCAGTTTCGACGCTACGCAGTTTCGATCCTACGCATGTAACCCGCTGCATCAACTATCAAAGAGTAAGGCATCCGCATCAGAGAATAAGGCATCAACCATCTATCTACAAGCCTCTCCTTCATGCAGTTAGTAAACCAAAGCATCTGTAGGGGGGAAGTGTGTGTCGCGGCTTCTACCTTTGTGGAAGGCCTTTACACGGACATCTATATTGTTTAAGATAGAAAGAAAGAAGGATAAATAAGAAGATAAGAAAGCATGAGAGAAGATTTGTTTTGATAGAGGGATAAAAGAAAACTAGGAACCAGGGGGGAAAACACCGTATCAGTCATGCTGCATGCTTAAGCATTTACATGGCAAAATCACACGAGAAGGAGCGACAAAAATTCATGTCTGTAACATGTCTATAGTAATATATATATGTTATGCATTATATATATGTTACATTACGAAAAGCTAGTTTAATTTGTTATCTGATTGCTGCCTCTACTTTTAAGGGCGATCTTCGGATCCTTCGTTGAATCTTCCGCACTGACGCTAGTGTAGGTGACGTATTCTTTCTTCGGAGACATGTGACACCAAGTGAGAAAGTGTAGTCTGCTTTTGTTGACATATAGCACTTTCCTCTCGCTTTCGTCGCTTGAAAATTAAAAAAAACAAAATCTACTCTTTAAAATTAATAGCATGATATATGGAACAATAGCATTAAAAATTCGTCATGAACTTCCATTGAAAGAATAATATTTTCGTAAATTAAGTATATTATAAATAGGGTTGCCAGATTTGTAAAATCAAAAAAGGAGGATATTTTGACTTTTAAAAAATCATTAAAAAGTCACTTTCACCGAAACTTAAGTTTGCTTCCAGATTATATCAAACAGCACATTTTAAAGAAAAAGAAAAAATATTATAGAAATTAATACATTATAAAGGTAAGCTAATATAAATAATACAACTACAAAATGATGACTGACTAGTAGGCAGCAATACTAATGATACTTTAAGTCATAGTATTTAATAAAGTCATGGTGGGCCTATTAACAACTTATTTATCCTATCTCCATTTTGGCAATATTTTATGCATCTTGAAAACTTGTTTCGTTGATTCATCTGCTGAATCATCCCTGTTTCACTAATTAGTTGACTTGTTTCATTAATTAGTCTCCAAACTCGAAAAGGACAATAGCGCGTCCGGCTTGGGTACAAATCTGGACATCAATTTTTATATCCAAAAGCAGGACGTCTGGCAACCCTAATTGTAAAATATGTCTATTATTAATTTATAAAATTCAAAATAGATATGATAGTATCACATTTATATAGTAGATATTGTACGCAGTTTATCGACTGTAAATCAATTTTCTAGGGATAAAATTAACATGTGTTTCCTTTTTCTTAGTGTTGATCTTAATTTTTATTAACGTTCGTACAGATGTGGTAATACAGTTAGTAGACTCTATTTTGAATAGCGCATTTATCATTTTGAATTAAAAATGAGAATTAAATTTTGGTGTTAACTTGGCCATTGTACATATTTAGAGAACTCTTTGAATTTCCAGTTAGCGAAATTCTGTTCTTAAAAAATAACAGTAATTGTATTAAAAGTCAATAGGCTGATTACAAACTATGAAACTGAGCACGCCCAACCTTGAAAATCAAAGCTTTCAGTGAGCAATACTGTCGTAAATAACTTGGTTTAGTTTTATTATTCTTGGCTTAAGGCACAGAGAAATAATCAAGAAAGTACTACCAAGTCAGCAGTTGGTGAATTGGAAAGCGCAGAATGAAAAGAAAAATTGAAACCACTAACACCAAACGACCAAAACTCTTTGTTATTCTTTTGGATTTTAAATTTCAGGGTTTCTGAAAAAGCAAAAAATACAACGTTTCAATTGATAGAACCAGAAACAAATTTAGCAACTGTTGACCTGTGACAGCTTATCGGTACAAGTCTTTCTCATAGTGAAAGCGAAAACGGGTAGTAACAAAATTCTACACACGACTGCTCTGTTGCTGTCAAATACCAGAACAGAAGAAAAAAGGGAGAGAATATGAGGCTATGGACCAGCAAGTAGTATGGGAAAAGAAAGAGGGATAAAAAAGATGTGGTAAAGAAATAGAACTACTGCACAAATACAAGCAGAAAACTAGAACATGTAAAGAAAAGAGTGTGAGAGAGAGATGGAAAGAAATGCCGATAAATTGAATTACAGTCTCTGGATGAATAAATAAGTCAGTAGCTGTGGCCAAAGGATTTCTGTACGTGTTACGAAATCTCAATGCAACACAGACAAGAAGCGAAAACTGTTTTGTTAGTTTTTCCCTCAGTTTTTCTTCCCCGTACAGTGTTGAGAGAAATTCTCTCCCTTTTTTTATGTTTCTATTGTGTTTATGTAAATTTCTTCTAATTCAAAAAGAAGTGCTAAAAGAGAAAACAAGGACAATGTATTAACCGTATACTGAGTTGATACAAAACACCACTCATGAGATATGAGACGAAAAGAAGGGAAAATGTCCAAATCAACAACTCTCTGCGTACTTATATTGAATATGGTCTCCGAGGAATTACGTAGTTTTCCCATATTTTTTAAACAAGAAATATAATCTGAGGCGATTGCATATAGTGACACATATGTCAGGCTAAGGCTAAAGTTAGAAATACTACTAATAGAATCTACTGGTAATGTAACAAAGAACATTGAAGTATTGTATTCCTAAATTTCCTTACAGAAACACAATACCTTTCCAATCATGATTTTAGATTTTCATTTACTGCTCGAAAGTAACTTTACGGAAGAACTGCCTAAAATTTAGACTCCAGAGCATTGTACATGTTAGATCTTGAGTCTTGGATTTAATTAAAGATGTTAATGTGTATGTTCTTGCAAATATTTGGAGGAAAAATCGAGCGAGTAATCCTACTAGAAAGCCCTAATGGAAGTCATATTGATAAGGACCTTAATTTTTCTACTTTTTCTAATTTTTCCACTTTTATGTACTTTGGTCCGAATGATCACATTTGGTTTGCCATACATAGAATAATTTTAGGCATACTTGTCAATTTGAAATTTTGTATAAATAAAGTTTTTTTTTCTTTTTAAATGTTGTTTCATGCAGTTTAAAGCGTAAGTTGACCTACTAACAATTTTTCAACTTTTTTACAATAGTTTTGTTCCCGTACTCCCAATTCCAATTTCTCCAACCACAAAGAGCAGTGAACCAAGACTAACATTAAAGTTTGGAGTTTCGGATCCTGAAAATTTGTTAGTTGACTATGCCAATCATGGCGTTCTGTTACAATACCCTAGAGCCAACGTTAGTAGTTTGCTTGACTATTTTTTCCCAAACGTTGGCTCTGTTCCCTGTGCAGATAACGTTATTATATTCGTTCAATCTAGTTGCTGAAAGGACATGAAATATCGTGACTTAGGTATCAAAATGAATAATAATAGATCATCAAAACTCAGTACAGAAGTATCGATAATATTGCTAGCTCTAAAACATCGCAATATTGATACATTAATAGTTGTGATATTAAAATTCCCAATATTTGAAAATATTGTTGAAACGTTTAACACTACCATTCTATGAAAACAATTCTTAAGTTTTAGCAACAAATATATACAGTTATCAGCCAGAAATAGTATATATTCTTTTCTTCTTCGTATTTATATATTTTTCCTAATGCTCTCGTCTTTGGTGTGAGCGGTGCCGGCTTCTATTTCCGGTGGGGACACTGTCGAAAAAGTGTAAAAGTTTTTTCAGGCCAGCGATTATGATTGAGGTTTTCCTCATTCACACCAGGTAAATGTCGGTATGGTACCTAACATATAGGGTCCAGGCCGCTTCCTTCCTTTCTTTTTATCGAATAGTGTGATCGCCGAGGAACGTCATCCCTCACAACTGACGGGCTAATATGGCCATACTTGGCGAAAGCAAAGCAATAAAATTCCTAATTGTATATTTTTCCTTGTAAACAATTTTGGAAGATGAACGAAGCTGTGTTGAATGTTCTTTGTGTACCGGAAACAGACAATTCTCTTAACTTTCCGAGATTCTAGGAACTAAAGTACAAAATCTTAGGTTTAAACTTATATTTATTCGTTAATGAGAAAAGAAGGAAATAAAAGAAAGAAATAGAGAGACGGGGGAGGCAGAACAAGCTCCACGCACGTATTTTGAAGTTTAAGTGCTAAATGTTAAATATTGTATCCAAAAGCGAATATAATTGTAAGAAATCTATTACTTAATACACAAGTGTTTCACACTTTTAAATCTGTTGAAAAGTTGGATTTTATTTTACGACCATTTGGTCAATTTGCTAATCCCTTTTCTGTTTGTAAGCGTTGTCACGTTTATATGTCCAATAACTTAGACCTTCAAATTAAGAACACATTTACTTGGATCTCATTTCAAGCAGTAGGAAATACCTTATGTAATGTCGATATTGGAAAGTGACATGAACTTTTGAATAGTAATAATATTTCTTTTAAAAAATTCAAATTATTTATTTCATTATTATCTAACGTGTCAAGAAATATGATCCAATTTGAAACAAAAAAAGAAAAGACCAAGTTCCTAGTTGCTAGGCGGGTAGTACTCTCAAATACGAGAAACTCAAATTCAGTTCCCATTCTGTAATATTAGTAATACATAATTTGTAGTTTTGGAAAACACACGTAGCAGTGTTCAGAATGTTTTGTTACAAAACAGGGTTTTCAGGAAAACTAAAAATGGATCAAAAGATTGCGATCTTCGCCAATAAATAATTTCTGGATCAGGGCCATAGAATGTTTGAACGGTCCCTAAATCGAGTTTTCATATTTTTTATGGAAAAAGCATATCACATTGAGTTAACTGATAGTTTGGGTTTGGTTACACTATATGTAGTTCTCCATATATAAGGCCTACAAGAAAATTTTTGATTGAAAAATATTGTATCTTTTGATCCAATAATGCATATTATATGCATAATTAACGAGAATAGACATAATTTCACCAATTTATCTTAATGGAAATCAAAAAATCAAATAAATAAAAATGATTATATTTATTATTTTATTTTAAAGGTGAGGTAAATTAAATATACTTCTAAACTAGAAAAGTAATTCCTAAACAAATTCTTCTGCAATATTCTAACTATTACATCGATAATATCAACCATCTAAGTTCACTTTTTTCTTAGTTTCTAACTGTACCGAAAAATCTACTTTAAAATATTCTATTGTGGTGTAATTTAAAATTATATTACCGTAATGCCGTTAATAAATAAATAAATGTAACAAAAAACGTTGGGATGAATATAGGTTTTCCAAAACGCCTATCACTACTTCACAATTTACACCATCATTTTTAATAAACAAATGTAATTAAATGATTTACGAAAGGATACTAGGATAGTTATAATCATTTATTGAATATAAAACGTCTCAATATAAAACCTTAATTAACTGAAATGACAAAAGTGAGATCTAAATGGGAGACATTTCCAATTGCGCATGGTAAGAATCCTGAACATTTTTTATTGAAAAATCACAAGCAAACTTTTATCCATATTCTATGCTAAGAAGAGGATTGTCACGTACGTTAATACTTGGCAACAGAGATCAGAAGATCCGACCTTTCATGAGCGGGAGAGATGCATGTCAAAGCTCCAAATGACGGAGACTTCGGAAGATACACAGCACCGATCCCAACTAAGACAACTACCTTGCTTCTCCACCGAACTGATTGGCCCTAATCTACGGCAGTTTTATATATATATATATATATATATATATATATATATATATATATATATATATATATGTATCGTGTAAGTGTGGTTAAATTCGTCTTAACCTATTTCTGCTGTAACCCACTCACCTACAGAAGTCACGTAGCATAGTTAGAATACTTTAGTTGGACATTTCTGGTCTCTTCTAACTCAAAGAACATCAAGAAATAAATATCTGGTTCTTCAACCTGTATGAGTAAATAATTAAATTTACATAACTTGTTTTTTTTTTTTCGTCTCTGATTTACACCATATTATAACCTAGTTGAAGATATTACTTTATAGGTTAACAATATTTTAAAGCTAAATACGTTTGAATCACAGTTTAAAAGCTTCAATTCAAGAGATTTCATTTATATATATATATATATATATATATATATATATATATATATATATATATATATATATATACGTATTATTCTTGCTCATATATGTATGACACAAAGAACCTTTCAACAATGAAATATTTATATCCTTCCTTCCAAAATGAGGGAAGAAAGGAATATGTAACACATTTCATTTGTATGTTAGAGCTTCCAGATTTGAACTATTTTTCTTGTACTTTTTAACTCCGGAATAAACGACTCGAGAGAACGAAGACAAAAGTTCATATATAGAGATAGATGAACGAATGGTGGTGGGGAAAAAAGAAAAGAAAAGAATAGAGAGAAGGAGGTAGAAACAAGTGAAAGTTGAATTTTGGTTGGTTCATTTGAATTGGATGAACCTTTTGGAGTGGTCGTAAAGGGAATTCTGTTCTCTAACACATGAACGCAAAGCCCCATTTGAAGAAACATTTAATGGTCCGTACGGAGATGGTTATTCACAGAAATCTTGGTGAGAGAAACAGAGAAAAAAAGTCATAGCACGTTCCCACACTTAAGGTAAAGAAGAGAGAGAAAGTTCTAGTGCTTTCTCCAGTCCTTTTGGGAGTTATCGATTAATAATCTGTGCTCTCTCCTTTCTTAGCCTCAAATTTTCCCTTAGGTTTCCCTCAATTTTTCTCACCTGAGTAAAGCGAAACATATTTCAGCGAATAAAATAGATTGGAAGAGTAAGAAAAGGTTTTACTTCTTTTCACTTTTTTTGACTTTTATTGTATTGATCAACCGAATTCCTTCCTTCAATGCCTTTATTTCAGACATATTTAAATTCTTAAAATCAAATTTAAATACTTGCTTTACTGAATTTCTAATCTAAAAAAAAATCGATAGTTGTTTTTTTACAGTGTAATTGTTAAATTCACATACATGTTTTCAGTGTACAGTTAAAGTTTATAAATCTGTCAATTAACTTTATTGAGGAGCTTTTTCAGTTTGTATCAAGCACAATTCGTAAATTGTATAACAACTTACACTGAAAAATTTCTTTTTCGGTAATTACATTGCCAAACATCAATGTAAAATCATTTATCCTTCATTTTGTAAGTTCATACACATTTCCTTAGATTAAATTACAACATTTGCTGTTGTTATTACAGATTTACAGTATATTTATAAGAAAATATGATATTTTTACACCATTTCATATTAGTAATTTTACTATATAGGTATAAAATGATTTACATAGAGGAGGGGTAAACAGATTACCACCGTTTTTTTGTAAATTTACCTATGAATTTTTTTTTACAGTGTAATTGTTAAATTCACATATATGTTTTCAAACATTTAATTACAGTTATTATTTTTATTGGATTCAAATGGTTAAAATTTGACTAGAAATTCTCAATTTTAAAGCCGATGTTTGCCACCACTTAGTATATTTCAAAATCGCTTAAAATCCACTCGTATCACTTGAACCGACTTCCATCCAAAGTGTGATTCGACCTTGCATCAACGGAGAATTTGCGGCTTTTTCCCTTTCCTGGTTCAAGCTCTGTAGGGTGCCGGTACAAATTGTTTCATCATAGAACTAAATTTCTTGGTAGAACCTCACAAGCTTCGAGAGAAGGAGGGGGGATAATCAAGTGGAACGAGACATGCGAAGAATGAATATCATCTCAGTTGGAAGGATGGGAGATAACTTTCAAAGTTGAGGAAAGGCCTGGTGAGACAAGACTGGTTACACCACATTATTCACCAATAGATGCTTTTAATTTGTAACAAGACTTTTAAAACGGGGTACATTGTTTCAGATTATTTTCAGTAACTTCAGATTATTTTCGGTAACATCTCATTCAATTTATACTGTTTATTAGACTAAGATAAGAATCGTTTATAAAGAATCGAAACAATGAAAAATAAAACTACCTGCCAACAATGTACAAAGCATTATATCATTATGATGTAATCATGCATGTCAGAACTAGTTTAATTTTGAAATTATATCTTGGTTGAATCTAAGAGACATAAGAAAGGTATCAGTATACATCCAAAATCAGCACAACTACCTGTCATTGGGGGATAACAACAATACATTTCTAAAAAATAATGAAAATTACGTATAATTTAGTGGCATGTGAAGATTACTGAACCAGAAAACTAAATATATAAAGAACATCAGATATACCTGGCAATATACATGAGCAGCATGAGACGTATTTGGGCCCCCTAGAAAAAGTTGTTTATCCAATTCTTGGGTCCCTTTTTCCATTTTTCTCTTACTCATTATGCTCCCCCCCTCTCAGAACCTGAGGGCCCTCCTGCACAAGGTCTGCGGGGTCGTTAGTTACGCACCTGGGCCGTTTCATACATGACAAATTCATTAAAGGGACAATGTCTCAAAGCCATACGAATAAATATATATTATTTCTAGGGCCCCTAACATAGACACTTTTCACTGAAATGGGACCACAAATCATTTTTGTTTTATTTACTCTTTTGAGTGCTGTTTTGTTTATGTAATGTAATGAACCTGTTTGATGCTTCATTTTTAATTTCATGTTCGTATTATATATGGATTAAGAAAATTTTGTCTTAAAATGGGCCTCCTTTAACTGCGGGAAGTTCCCCTGGGGGACAGTTGCCCTTCCTGTCCCCCACAAGTTACGGCGCTAATGAGAAGATTATCGAGTAGCTGAAAGTTTCAAAATAAACAAGAGAAGTCATAAATAATTAGACTATTAAAATAATTAAATAATTAAAATACTATAAATAATTAAAATACAAAATAATTAGATGTTCAAAATATTATATTTTATAGTGGTTCATTATGTAGAGAAGTCGTCATAATACTCGAATTCAAAGTTTCAGAAGCCATAATCTGTTCGTGTAGAATATCATATTATCAATTACAATACATTATGAAGGTAATGTGTGGTACAGAAGGGAAACAATATATTGTTTCCATGAAACCATTAAAGAGAAAAAAATACAAGTCCAACCTTGTTCAAAATGTGTATTGGCACGTGTCGAATCCTCTTGTCTGCTGTGCACAGTTTTCCCTTCAGGCGAACTACTACATATCGACTAGATAGTCTTGAGGTACACCATGAACAAACGAAGAAAGAAAATGATATGCTTATTTCAGGGATAGAACAAAATAGTCTATTTATCTACTCCTTGGCATTATCTGTTTGAAAACCTACAATTATTCTGAATGTCCGTTTTTTGATTTCCATAGAAGAGCAACGGAAAATGTTAGTTTTCATATATATATATATATATATATATATATATATATATATATATATATATATATATATATATATATATATCACATTTTACATAGATAATGAAATAGTTTATTTATTTACTCCTTGGCGTTGGGTGTTTCAAAATTGTTCAGAATGTCCTTTCTAATTCCCATAGAAAAAGAAGGGAACTTATAAAACAAAAAGAACAAAATAAAATATTTCAGTTCACCTTTTGAATTCCAAATGCTTAGAACGTAAATGTTTTTTTTTTCTTCTGTTTGTGAACACTTCATACCTTCAAATTAATATTAGTCATGAATTGAATTGAATTTCTCTTTATTTCAGCGGGCGAGGTTCAGCCGGAGGATGCTCTGCCACTTAAGCCTTGTCATCATTACAAAGAAAAGGAAGAAAAAATAAAGATACAAGATACAAATAACAACATAACACGATACATTCAATATTACTAAGGATAAACAAAACACAGTAAATGTAAATGTAAAAAAAAAGCTATACTCATACTGCTAATCCAATTTCATATCAATTTCATACTGTAGTAAACCTTTCATGTGCGCCAGTGCTTTGTCTCTGATCTAATGATAATGTTTGGAGTGATGATTTAAATGAATTATACGGTTTGTCAGTGATTGACTTTGGTAGGGAGTTCCAGATTCTTACTGCCGAAATTGAAAATGCCTTCTCTGTAATTTTTAAAGAATGCCGGGGCATATTCAGTTTATTGCTTCCTCGGGTATTGTAACGGTGAATTTCTGATCTGCATGTTAATTTATGATGGAAGTAAGGTGGTTTTTTATGTGAATTTATTTTGTATAGTAAACAACAGTATCGGAGATATCGTCTGCGGGACATGGTTAGGATATTGTTTTCATTAAGTACCGGCAGAATATGCTGAGACTTTCTGTAATTGAGTGAGAAGCGTATAGAGTAATTCTGTATTTTCTGAATTGCCCTAGTATTTTGAGTGGAGAGAGAGCTACCATTCAATAATAGTAGTAAACCTGTTGAGTAGTAGTAAGCCATGTATAGTAAGCCAATACTATATAGTAAGCCCAATAATAGTAGTAGTAAGCCATGAACAAAACAGTCTTCCGTTTTGTTATAATTTTAGGTTGAATAGCGTGTCCACGCACCATGGTTATCTATCACCGCATTGATTCAATGAGACATGGAATGAATTAGTGACGAATACAAGTCAGTCCTTCTACGTAAGCTTTCCCAGACTTCTCGAACATGTTTCAGAGCTTCAAGACTTCTCTTCCGTCTCGTTTCCCAATCCTGCATC
Organism: Thermobia domestica; assembly: GCF_964235325.1. Taxonomy (NCBI): domain Eukaryota; kingdom Metazoa; phylum Arthropoda; class Insecta; order Zygentoma; family Lepismatidae; genus Thermobia; species Thermobia domestica. Next base: position 136,859,174 of record NC_137458.1, read on the forward strand.
ATTAATGTCCATATATTTTAGGCCGGGTAACGTCCGGTGACTTAGCTGGCCAGTCGTGCAAAGAAATGTCAGAATGTCTCCGGAACCATTATTTAGTTACTCTCGAAGTGTAGACACTAGTGTTATTTTGGACGTAGTTAATGATAGGCATTTCGTCTAAAGGACATACGGCCCTGATGGCTGGTAACGTATGACTTCTAATACTTCCACATATTTCGTAGAATCCATCCTAGGCGATATGTCTACCAATTCTTCAACCCATGCTGCCGATCCAACCCCCCAAAACAACTCTAATTCTTCCACCTTCTGCAATGTGCTCTGCCGAATAACGATTGTAATTGGGATGCCTCAGAGATAGTCTTCCATCTTGGGTGGTGGAAAACACTTCCTTGTCCGTCCAATTGCACGAAATCTTAGTGTGCATTGCTCGTTAACCTGTAAGTTCTATTTTGTATTGTTAGTTGGTATATTTGAAGCTTTTCCTATCGTTCAGCACCAAGTCACCTTAACATGGAATCTGAACCATAAACTTGCACTGACAATTGAATTCTGGTCTCTCGCGCAGAAGGTGCATGTTTTAACCATTCTATTTTACATGTTTGTGTGCTACATGTATTACATACCAATCGCAACTTTAACCAGCAAAATGGTGTAGCAGCTAATGTTTCATCCAAACCCTAAGGATTGCCACACCGTGGATTATTTATTTATACACATTTCCGGTCATTGCCGGCGCCTATGGCCGTAAGCCCATCACATATGAGGAATGACATCCCTCGGCCTACATACACTCCCTGGAAGGGGTAAGAAAGAAACGGTTTGAAGCTATATGTTAGATACCTTCCCGGCATTTGCCTGGTGTGAATGAGAAAACTCCAAGTAAAGCTTCACTGAGGATGGAAAGCCTGAAAAAGCTGTTACACCTTTCCGGCAGAGTGTAATACGAGATGATGAAATATTTTGTTTCGCAACGATTTGAATCAATAGATTTGTTGTAGTGTTTTATATCAGATATGATTCTTGATTAGTTAATAGGAGATGAAGACGTCCGGAACATTCTCCATCTTAAATGTTGCAAAATAAAATGTATCGTTTAATGTGTGGGCAGCATAATATTCAGCTACGAAATCTTTCTTTAGTCATGTTAAACAAGATTTTTTTCAACTATCTCCTTCGAGACTAAACATTTTTCTTCCTTCACGTCTTAATCTTTCTTACGAAGAACTTATGGTCCAAACTTCCCTCTTGACAAGCAAAAATAGTAATGGAAGTAGTTGCCTTAAACGCTTGAAACAGTATTGGTGAAAATTTCACAAGCAGGAATTACGCAATAGATGACTAGGATATTTAACCTATATACAATTTCGATAGCGGAGATGCTACAACTATGATCTTTTAATTGAAATGGATTACGAGTAAATGCAATACTACCACAATATTAAAAACTCATACAGATACCATTTACAGTATTCTTGTGTGTGTTACCATGTGCAGAAATTAGTGTTTTCTACGAAACGAGACAATACAAAGAGGTAATGCTTTTTTGGAAACGAAATTGAATTTTGACGATACTTTAGGAGACGAGAGAGTCAGAAATCTCAGTTCGTGAGCAACACTTACAAAAATCACGAAGTTTACGTCGTGACTGGGGACAAATCCTTGTAGTTATATAGTTACCGCACTCATCTTAGACTCTGGAGAACCGGAATCGATTGCCGGTAGGAGCTTGTGTGGATCGGATCCCACGTTAAGATGTGAGTATACGTCTTAAATAGCCTCGACGGCGAATGTCAGATTCAACTCCAAATCAACTCACCAACCAGCCAATTGACATCGTCATCAGGAGCGCCTTTCCCTGTCATAATTGGGATATGGTAGCTCAATGATAGAGCTATCGCCTCTAATTTTAAGGTCGTAGGTTCGATTCCAGCCTATGACATGGAACTTTGTGTTAAACAGCATTGTGTATGTTGTTCCTAAAAGTTCTTTATTTCCTTCCACAACATTTCTCAATTTTTTCTCCATTCATTTTCTTCACTCATCATCCGTTTTCTTTAGCCTTCAGAACATAACCCTATGTTGTTAAAAAATCCCATTTCATTTCACAGTATTAGGCCAATAATGCAGTCTTTATTTCCAATATCACTTTTCACTGTTCACACCTCAATTTACTTGTGAGTAGATTGTGAATATTTTGATATCTAAATTAATTATAATAAGTAATCTGGAATTTGTAAACAACTATGCATGAATTGCTTTTCTTTCTCCTCAAAAACAAATTTAAGTATTGTTTTTTTCTCTCTGTTTGGAAGCACTAAGCTTAGTATCGAAAAGAAGATTGGTTTTCAGCAAAAACTGGATTAGTTCAAGAGAGTCATCTGTTTACACACCTCACGTAAAAGCAGCAGGTCTTTCGAACAAGCTAATTCACGTGAACAGGGTGGGAATATTTTCCCGCCTCTAATGTAGCTTGTACGGCTGACTTAATTCTTTCGCGACTGTACCGGGACCTATAACATGTCAACATTAACATAGGGGCAATCCAAATGAAATCGACCAATGATGGTTGCTGACAAAATTTAGTTTTTTATTAATTTTTTACCTAAGTTTGTACCATATTTAGGGAGTTGAAAACGGCTATTCATTTACATTTTAACCACGCAGGTTTTGTCGTAGCGGCCATTTTGTATAGGCGCTTGAGCACATTTTGAACTTTTTAGTGCATTCCGTTAAACGCTGTAACTCTTTAGGTTTTAAAGATAATGAGTTCAAACTAAAACCATGTGAAAGACAATGGAATGGACAATATTCTGTGTTCTGTGCACATTGAGACGTGCTTCAGAACGTCGAGGAAAGAAGCTCCGATCATTGAGGTTGGAAACCTGAAATTGTAATTTTGGAATGTACATTTTCAAACGAAATAAACAAGACTCACCTTCAATTCTTTGTCTACATAGAGACTAGATAATAGACAACGTCCTAAATAAGTTTCAGATCTGAAAATTATATAAGTGAGTTTTTGGAAATTTTTAAACATTGCGAATTTTTGAAAAGCATGTATTTTCACCATCTCAGGAAGGACACAATAAAAACTCCCAAAATTTGCACAAAACAGACGATAGTTGTGCAGTAACAAGTGGGTAAAGTTGCGTTACTGAGACTCGAGCAGGTTCTGGGTTTTCTTCACTGGGAATTAATATCAGTAAATATAAATTTGGCCATTGGAGTGAATATAAACTTTGTATCAAAAGTCAAAATAACACGAAAGTAATGTTAAATGGGTATCGTGTGCATAATTTATGAATCATATCTTATACGTACAAAAAACGAAAGTCGTCTGTTATTTCTTTTCTGCCAATAGCGCTGCTGTTAAGACACCAGTAAGGTAAATTGTTGACTAATTTGTGTACAGAGTTTGGCACTGATATTGAAAGTACGACCTGTAAGAGGTGTGAATTCTGTGGGTGTGTGTTTCCGGCAAACCTTCGTGACTGGCACCCACATTTTGTCATTTCTACATAGTTTAAAAGAGGTTCTTGTGCCATGGGGATGAAAAAAGTGATCATAAAGATCGTTATTTTTCTGACTGATATCTTCAATTCCCCGTCCACCATTTCTCTCACAAATACAGGATTCGGTATCATTAGGTGCAAATAACAACATGCTATGTTCTGTTATGTACTGAAGTACTGCAATCAGTAAATTCATCAGATTGTGAGTATTCATAACATCTGATTTGTGTTTTCGTCAGGGGTACAAATCTATGATATGATCTGGTATTAATAATTCTTTTACAAGTATAAAATCTCGAATTTCTTGCGGTTTGACTGTACTTCTTCTGATTGAAACATAGATAAATTGTATGCCTGAGATACTATATCAACACAAAGCCTACACATCTGTTCAGTATTTAAAATCGTGAATTTCACATCACTGCAACCACTTATAACTCAGAAACTACTCAAGTCTCAGCGATTCAATTTTTACTCGCTTGACTGTACAACTATCGTCTATTTTCACAAATTTGGGATTTTTCATTCTGTTCTCCCTGAGATATTTTATGGTGAAAATACACGATTTTCAAAAAATCGCGAAGTTTAAAAGTTTCCAAAAAATCAAGCATAAGCTTCTTAGATCTGAAATTTGTTTTGGAAGTTGTTTACTATCTAGTCTCTATGTAGACAAAGAATTGAAGGTGAGTCTTATTTTTCTTTTTCATTTCAAAATGTACATACTAAAATGGTCATTTCTAGTTTTAAAACCTCATTGCTCAAAGCTTCTTTTCTCGACATACTGAAGTACATCTCAATGTGTACAGAACATAGAATATTGTCCATTCCATTTTCTTTCATATGGTTTTGGTTTGAACTCATTATCTTTAAAACCTAAAAAGTTACAGCGTTTAACGGAATGCACTAAAAAGTTTAGAAGGTGCTCAGGGGTCTATACAAAATAGCTGCCACAAACAAACCTGAGTGGCTAAAAAAATAAATGAACACCCGTTTTCAACTCCCTAAATGTTGTACAATCTTAGGTAAGAAATTCAAAAATAAATAAATTTTGTCAGCAACTTTTGACCTGGAAATTGGTCGATTTCATTTAGATTGACCCCATAATAACTACAAATAGTCTTAAGAGTCTGTTACTCTGGTTGCTTATTAATTTCACTTAATAATTACGTAGTTTAATTATCTATTTTGTTTCATTAGTTTCACATTACGTTAATCGTAGTACACCATTTTATTTTATTAATCCATTTTCATTTTTTTCTAATTATCATATATTTATTCTCTTGCTGTAGTCATCTTACTGATAAAATTGTTTATCGTAGCTTACCTTCTACAATAAACGTATAATGAATTGAGGCAGACCAGAACTTTATCATATTACGTTTGATTTTTTTAACAGGTCGACAAATACGATATAGGTATCCAGGGTCGGATCCAAGATTGTCTGAGGGGAGGTGCACCAATAACTACCAAAATAACCAATCATACTGAAACTCTTCAAAGTGACATGTGACAATACTCTTTACCCCTGATAACGCTGATGCATAGAACAGGAAAGTATTTTAAATAGGGTCGCAAGTGTTACACAGGAAAAAAATGTTCTCTCCTCCTGGCTTTTGTTTTACTTCCCTACTTGATAAATGTTATATTGTTTTGCTTGGTGAATCCTTTTTCTTCAACCTTTAGAAGATCGACTTAAGCTATTGCTTTTGCAAAGCTCTGTTTTCTTTTAAGCCCCAAACTAAACATGATGCCATGAAGATTCGAAAAATGTTGCTATTTTCACTGCTATCTTTTTATTTTAGATAGTATATATTTACAACAAAGGGGGAGGGGTGCACGTGCACCTTTGCATCACCCCTAAATCCGGCCCTGTAGGTATCCAATGAAATACTGTTGAACATAATGGAAAATTAAAGTATTCACATTGAATTAATACGTTGTACGTATATTTATTTTAAGTAGCTACATTTGTATACTTTTGATATCAATAAATAAACAACCCGGACAAAATATTACGAAGTGTAGCCTCTAGGGGCCTTGTGGAAAGTGGCTTGACATAATAATATGATTATAGATACAGCAAAAGTTAGTATTGTATGTGATGTGTGACAGTATGCGGCTGATAAGACATGAATACGGATACGGCATCTTTTCATTAAAGGTTGAACCATGGGGTGATGAAGGGGTGTTACCGAGTGGCAAAAGGAAACTAGTATCTTCGGGCGTGAACATAGACAGACCGTGCGATAGGTGACACGGTACGTTGGCGTGTTCTAATCTACGGTCAATACTGTCCATGCAGAGTGAAGGATGTCTGGCAGAAATAAATCTTCTCGGAGCAACAATGACAAAAGTATCATGTCTGAAGGAGATTGCTGGAAGAGTATAATGCAAAATCCAGTTGTCAAGTCTCTGAGCCACCCCTGCGGTAAGAACTGCATGGTGTAGGCACATTCACTCGCATTCCAGGGTACGCTCCAGGCTAAATACCATACAGAAGAAAAATTGCCTATCGTGGGCGAAGAATCATCGCCACTGGACTAGAGACCAATGGCGACGCATCCTCCAAACAAATGAATCCTGGTTCTTCCTCTATTCCAATGACCGATGATGAGGTGAGCCGGAGAAGCCTATAAAGGTGTTTTGTTTGCTAAGGGCTGTAGAGAAAGCTGTGGTAGTGTCATGTTGGGGGGGGGTATATTTTGAATGCTGGTGGGGGTCCACTGATGGAGGTATCCAACCGCATGAAGGTTGTGGATTACGTGTCCATTATGGATAATAAAATGCTGCCATTTGTCCAGTTTCTGCGAGATGGTCACATCCCAGAGTCCCAGTATCAAGACGACAACTGCATCGTTGACTGAGCCAGGATTGTGCGGGAATTGTTTGCCGAACGTGGGGTGCGGACATTGCTTGCCGCATCTCACCTGGCCTCCGACTTTGCCTGATCTCAACGTTACGGAGAAAATTTGGCACATTTTGGAACGAGGCGTGAAGAAAAGACATCAACATCCCACACTTTGGCCGCTCTGCAGGGCGAGTTATTCAAGGAATGAGCCAAGTTGGACTCGAATGCAATCCTGTGTCACATTGACAGCATGTCACGGAAAATCAATCCTGTATTCCGTGTCCGGGTTAAGTAACGGCTTATTGAGCAAGTCGATTGTAATACTGTAATTTTAAAATTATTTTATTTTCCAATATCCTACTTACAACGAGTTGTTATAGTACCATCATATCATTACGACAGATAATAGATATTATATTATAGTATACAAGTGTTATATTAAGTTATATATAGATATCATATGTGTTCTGTAGCGATGATGTGAGAAAATAAATTTCGAAACTGAACTTTCTGTAGCATGATCACAGTTAATATGGTGTTCGGAGGAATAGAGAAAACTGTACGGTAGCTTTCCTACTGACTTACACAACCTAGTTTCCCAGCCGTTAAAGTCCAACATTTGACTGTTGTATTTTGTGAGATATCAATGGATGCCTGCAAAAAAATTATGTTAGCTTAAAGCGAATTTAGGACTAAAACTACAAAGAAGAGAAAAGTTAGACAAAGTATGAAATATCTGATTGTTCTAATGTACCATCCATTAGTAACAATTACTACGAGCGAACTTTCACACAGATATATATATATATATATATATATATATGAAGGGAGAAAAAGTTCTTTTTGGTTTCCACTGATATTATATAGTTTTCAAAGAAGTTTTGAAGGACAAGATATCGAAAGAGAAGAATGGAACAAAAATGATTAGAACTAAATCAAAGAGAAAATTTAGGGAATCAGGGGCAAAAAGAATAAAAAATCTTACTTCTTTTTCTTTGGAATGGGAAGAAACGATTTTTTTTTTTTGTTCTAACTCAGTGGTTTGATGGTTTTACGCCATTTTAGCCCAGCATGATTCTTATCTCTTCATGGAATTTGAGGACATATTTCAGACTTCATCTTCCTTCCTTCCGCATCGCTAATTTCATCATTGATTTCTCTCTTTCTCTTTCTCTTCATTTTTTAGTAATTTCCTTTTGTTTCCCAACTTCGTCTTCAGTCTTCCCTTTGTGCTACACCCTACTTTTTCTTTATCTTTGAATTTCTTTCTTTATATTTTTTCTTTCTCTCTCTCTTTTTTTATCTCTCCTTTTACTTTACTCTATCCTCTTGTCTGTCTTAATCTTTCAAACTATTGTTTTCAGCAACACCTCTCGCATTTGTCGACCATTTCCAATATCACATTGTAGTTCTTCTTCTTCATCATCATCCACTATTACTCATTCTTTTCAGTAGTTCTTGTTGCGATGTTTTATTTTTATTTCTATTCTATTCTGTCGTTCCCACATACATTGTTCACAGCTTGCAACTTGCAATTGAAAGGGAAGAAAGAGACCTGGGGAGTATAACTGTTCACTGATTTGTTATATTTTACTGAATATGCATTTTCAAGTGGTGGGATTCCGTGGCAGTTGAATACAATTTCTAAAGTCCATATATACTTTTTCAAACACATTTTGTAGGAACCCCTTTAGAATACAAATTAAATTAAATCAGGGAGTTTGATGACAATATCACAAGGGCACGAGACATTGTGTACCCCGAAAAAAATATCGTAATAAAATGTTATACGATGGAATCGTATATTCACTCGAAAACTATTTTAAAAATGTATTCAGTTTAGTATAATCATATGTAAGCTCCCTCTGTCCTCACATTTATTATGTGCAACATATAAAGTAAATACGAATATTCGTAATTTGACTTTGTTTGTTCTTTAGTGTATGGTTAAAGGACTGAAGCCAAGAGCATATATTTTCTTAGAAGAGTCAATACAAACTCAAAATGATTAGGAGCAGGATTAGGGATTAGATTTACTGGCTCTCGGCATCTATGGCCATGTTAGTCCGTCACTTATGAGGGATGAAGTCCCTCGCCGATCACACTACCCAACGAAAGGGAACGAAGGAAGGATTGGGGAAGGAAGGAAGCGGGCTGGGACCTGTATGCTAGATACCATCTCGGTATTTGCCTAGTGTGAATAAAGAAAACCCAGGAAAACCTCATTCAGGATGACTGGCATGAAAAGCTTTTACACTTTTTGAACGAAGTGTCCCCACTGCAAACTCAAAATGAAACAGAAAGCATAATTTAATACAAATTTATCATTTTATTTATTGTAACTTCTACGGTACACTAAAAAAATAAAACAATCAATATGTCCTAAATATGCAATATTTTTTCTAATGTTAAGATTTGTTTTGGCTTTACTCAAACAGTTCATTTTTTTAATATTTAAGTCCCTTTGACAATATACCAAAGTATTATTTTTATGTAGAGGCACGGTTCACTAGTAGAATGCTCAAATCAGGTATGATTGATCGCAGGTTTGATCCAAGACAAGTAAATAAGAATAGAATTTGAACGAGGCGAGACCAGATTTTATGTAATCTCGGTATCGCCTCTTCCTTGATCTCGTCTCAAACCTAGTATCAGTCCGCCTCGTCTAGATCAACAGTCTCGATCTTGTCTTGGTCTAGTTTTAATAGTCTCGAAATAAATCGTGTGAAATTAAAAATGCATAAATTGTATCATTTTGCAGCCTCTAGTTACCTCTTTTGGCTTTCTCACTTCATTTTTGACAGCAAGCCGCTAACTTTTTCAGTGACTAATCCGTGCTTTTTCTCTGTGTGTTGACGGATTCAATCCTCAACGGGTGTGTTCAGCTTTGGGTAAAGCCCAAATAGTAATTGAGATCCGACTTTAAGCAATAGATCTTGTCTCATATAACCTCAGTAGTGGCTTTAGAGTTATAAAGGTAACCAAGAAAGTTCTGTCGCTGTTTGTGGACATCTGTGTTCCATTTTCCCTCACACCATCAGTTGAGGGTGAATGGAGATAAGGCGAAGGTAGGTTGTTGGTGTGGATACATCCAACTTACTATCTGGTTGTGGCAGTTCAGTTACACCGTTAATTTGCATAAGCACAAAGTGAACATGGGACCTCTACAGAGCGTCATAAGGGCGTCTATGTTGTACGAGTTCAAACTGGGGTCAAACACCGATGCAGTGGAGCGGAAGATATGCCTGGCCTTTTGATCGGAGTGTCGTGACTAAGCGGACAGTACAGCTGTGGTTTAACAAGTTTAAGGACGGTGACGAAACACTCGAAGACGCACCACGTGCCGAAAAACCAACACATGTACAAAATGAAGATTTCAGACAGCAATTGAGGCGAACAGTGGCTAGACATGTGAGGAACTGGGACTACAATTCAATGTGAATGGAGAAACTGTTCGGCAGCATCTCCTTCAACTTGGGAAGCACTACAAGTTGGGTCTATGGGTCCCACATGATTTGACTCCGGACCAGAAGACGACGAGAGCAGGAGAGGAGACACTTGTGTTTCTTTGCTGTCTCGTCTGAGGAAGGAGCTATTTCTGGACAGGGTGTTGGCATTTGATGAGAAATGAGTCCTGTACGAAGCTCCACGGCGCCATCATCATTGGTTAGCATCCCTTGAACCCGTTCCGAAGCAGCTGAAACCAGCATTGAACCAGAAGTAGTTCCTCTTATTTATTTGGCGGACTGCTCGCGGCATCGTACATCAGGAACTGTTACCAGCTGGCCAGAGTATAAATGCAACTGTGTACTGTCAGCAGTTCAGCCTTGTTCAAGAAAAACTCAAAACTCTGGTAGCACTTCTGAATCGCAAAAGGGTCCTCGTTATTACAGGACAAAGCTAAGCCTCACGTGGCTAGGATGACCCGGGACACCATTCTACCCATTGGACGGGAAACGTTGTTGTATCCACCATACTCTCCGTACATTGGACGATCCGATTATCACCTGTTCCATTCCTTGGACAATCACCTTAAAGAACGCCATTTCAAATCCCTAGTAGAGGTGCAAAATGCACTTCACGGCCCACCAAGTTCTACCGCGATGAAATTCTTGGCCTTCCAGAACGTTGGCAGAAGGTCGTCGATGCTGATGAGGTTGGACTATTTTTGATCTTCCAGGTACGTGCTAGGTGACATATCGATGTTCGAAGGTGATGTATGAAAAAGTGATAACGGTGGTTACCTTTATAAATTCTAATCAATCGATTCGAGTACTAAGGTCTATTTCCGTTTTGTTGAATCAATTTAATTCAATCCCACATTTCAGATAACGCACTGAATCAGTAATTTCACTGCAAATAAATTTCATACTATAGGCTGTGTGTATATATATAGAAAGAGAGAAAGGAAAAATGTATGTAACAATTTTATTGGTTAGTTTTTTAAATGAATATTAATACACATGTTTAACCTAAAGTGCATGTTAATATCCTAACAATTTTCTGATAATATGTGATGCTTTTCCTCTTTTCATGATTTTTGCCTATCCAATTCTGAATTTTGTTGCTCCTATTACCCTCTAATCTAAAGATTTGATCCTTAGTTAAAAAATAATGCTATTACTTACAGAGCGGCTCCACTAACACAAGAAATTTTAAGCACATCTTTGCCTGGATTATCTCTGAATCTGTTTAGAAAAATAATATTGGGAGGTTAATACGTTGTGAGTTTGCTCTTAAAAAAGTAAGTTTTGGAATATTTTGGCAACATGCTCTTTAAATAACTAAAATGATTTGGAAAGGAATTATGCATATTGAATTGTGTTGTTCGAAACACTTTTAATTTACAAGTTATTTTCCGTGTATACTCCTACGACTGAGGGCAATTCATTCCACCGGCCGTATCCGCTCAAGGACAATTGTTCCGCTATTATGTAACTTAGTAAGGCAAAAATTTTTTTATAAAAATAATTTCAGTACTTTTTTTCACCTATATTCAACGACATCGACATCGAGACGACAACGAGACTTTCACGACTGAGATTACTCTATTCTCGGTATCGTCTCGAATTACAAATATCTGTCTTGATCTCGGTCTCCTTTCGAGTAAGTCTTGTTATCATCTCGATTTATAAAATCCTGTCTCAATCTCGGTACCATCCCTACAAGTAAGTTTGAATCGAACAACATAGTGTTCTTGGTTTTCTTCGGGTTTCCCCTGTTTTCTTCCATACTCTCATCAGCAATGCCAACCCGAAGCGATATAAAATCCCATCTCTAGAGGCAAAAATTCCCATTTTAGTCTTGAGTTTCCCACGCTCTACAAAATTTTCAAAATTTATAATATATGAAAAGTAAAGCTACTTTCTTTAATAAATAAGTGAATTCAGAACTTCTACTCAAACAGTTTATAAGTAAGTGATTAAGAGAGAGAATTCAAAACGCTGACGAAAACTAATAGCTACATTTTGCTGTTGGAAATGAGTATTCGCATCACACATTTGTCTCCTAATCTGAAATGGAACGTAACGAAACTAGATAAGATAAGCTTCATTTTCCAGTAATTATGTGTGGAAGATGGTTGTTTCTCGTTTGGTTATTTTTTTCTAAATAGGATAGTTATTATTAAGTGATTATTTTTTGAGATTTTGGCCACAGTATAAATCACTTCCATACTAGCATGCACCTTTCAGTAACAAAATTCGACAATTAGCACTGATTTCTTGTGTATTGAAGACTCGTTAGTTTACTTCCGGCCCATAGAGACTCTTTATATGCCTCTGTCATTAGTCGGGCAGTGAAGAGTTGAATGAACATAACATACATATCCCCATCAAGAAATAAGACGAAAAATATGCAACACAACGAATTGCTCGTTTGAGATATATTTTATCTTGAATTACAAAATTACAACTCTAATGCAAATATGATTGCAATTGTGCATAAAGTCAAGAGTTACATCCCGGCGTCATCTAGATTCCTTTACAGTAGTTTTCCCGAAAAATGCATCAGATGGGACGATCATCATATCACATTAACGCTAAAGAACCAGGCAGGGCCTATAAGCGAAACTTGAAACGGCAGTCAGTGGAGTGGGATTATCCAGGCTCACCATGAAGGCAGAAATTTCGTAGCAATCCCTCCCCTGTCAAAGTTAATAATCATTTTAACGTATGGCCTTAATGGCTAGTTTTGTGGCATTTCATCCCACATAGTCATACTGTAAACACACTGTTCTACTCCAGCATTTTACTGCAACAACACTTACGTCGGACTATTCAGGACAAATGCCTTGAGTATCTTCATGATGCACTCATCCTTCATGACAACGCAACACCCCATACGCTAGCGTATGAAAAAAATTGAAATATTTAAGTTTTACGTCCCACGATTATGTCGGTTAGGCTAAAGGAGACAGTGATGTTGAGAAATAAATGAAATGGTGGAATGAAGAAAGTGAGAGGAAATGGGAGAACCCCGAGAAAACCCACGAACACGGTGTTTGCCCACCACAAAATCCACACGGGGCGAACTGGACCCCAAGTACCATAGGAGAACGCTCTACCACTGAGCCACCGCGCCTCCACGATGGTGTATGTGCAGAATTTCCTCGCAAGATGGGATGGGAAGTACTCAACCACTCCCTTCATTCGCCAAGCTAATCACTTTGTCATTTAAACGTCAATCAAAACTGAAGGAGCTATTTCGTGGAGCACATTTTGGAACACTAGACTCCTTCGAAGGACCCTAGATGCCACTATGATGCACTTTCTTCGCGGATCTTTCTCTAACTTACCAAATTCCTTATTAGGAACGCCATTTCCATTCTTTGAATTTTGCTCAAGCTTCTTTCCAATATGTTTATAGTTCCATGCAGGTGTAAAAGTGAGGGGGAACGTAGGAGGATGACGTTTCCCTACCTCGAAAAAATATGTAGAGCGTCCCTCCAGTTTCTAAAATATTACAGTGGGCAAAGGTAAGCAGAGGGAACGTACCTACCTTCTTCCTACCTTCTTTTCAGATCCACTTTTACCCTTGGTTCAATGTATGGGATATTATGACTATACCATGTGTGTTGTATAGTGACCATTTAGATATTCTAGATAGTTTTTTTTTTAATTTCATATGAGATATTTTACGATTTGGTAGAATCTTCATCTTAGCTATACTTCGATATAAAATGCAGTGATATAAAGTGTATAGTACAGTGGTATAAAATACAACAGCAATAAATATATAGTACAGTGATATATAATAAAGCTTGAAATCCACACTTAAACTTTTTAAGTACTCTGTTCATGTTTCAAATTTTTCCAAAACAAAAACTGAATAAATCCATTCTTGACTCCCGGAAACACAAATATTCAAAATGATTACAACAGCAAACACGATGGATTTTAAGGCAAAATGTAAAAAAAAAAAAAAAAAAAAAAAGTATAAAATATATAAATTAATAAAATTACGAATACAAAAATAACAAACGAAGACAAAAATCTAAGATTTATTTTAATTTAAAATGATGTTCGTTTAATATCACATTTTGGTTGTCCGAAAGTATATATATGCTAATTTGTTTCTGCAATTAGTGTTAATGCTAATATTATTAACCGTGTAGAATTTGCAGAAAACACAATATATACTTCAGAACATTCTCCGTACATTTTTAAGTGCGACGATTATCATATGTATAAAGATGCCTACCAATTGCTTCATTGCACTAATTTTGAGTTGACTATTTATCAACATTTATAAACATATCTTCATGATAATTGTGATGTAATTAGGCTTGTAGTATTGGTAGAACTGTTCACGCCAATACAGTTGTTATTTTTTTCACGAAGAAAACAGAGAAGAATGATTTATCCATACAAAGATGTATTTTTAGAAAGTTATTAACACAAAGTAGAAACATAAAGTGGAGGCTCACACATTTTCAATTTTGGAAACCCAAATTTCAAAAGTGTGGAAATTTCGTTTTACCGTTTCTCCCCAAAACTATAAAAATATGTCATTAATTATTAAAATGCTTTCTCTCTCTCTCTCTCTCCTTAATTCATATTTTTGCTTTCTAAAAATTCTTTCTAATTGACGTTGAATAATATGAAATAATACTTTCTTTCAGACTATGAATTACATGAATCACTAGTATGTATGCATAGTTTATCGGCACTCTGTATTGGAACTTGTTTTAGAGTTGTATGATGCGCCACACTGTTTTCTGTTCCACTCCAATCTGTAATGTATTGCAAATGAAATGCCCCTAAGTACGTTGTCTTATTAGGATCGCGTAATGATTCATACAAGATTGTAATGTTCTTACGTCCGTCCGTCCGTCCGTCTGTTACTCTACACCATATCTGCAGCGAAAGCGAATTTTTGAATTAAGTGTTTTCAACAGACAGCCTGAGTGACTTTTTCGACTGAGCTCGTTAATGGAGTCAATCCGTTAATATCACGGGTAACGGCGACTTTAAAGGTAGTTGATATGGCCTGATTTCCTTTGCAGTCTTTACCTGAGTTTATGTTATCTAGATCAATTCATTCTATAATTAAACTTTACCTAATTTATAAGAATTTCTTTCAGCTTGATCTATTGATAACTTCTCATAGTTAGTTCCAAAAGTGTATGTATATATTTATTTCAGAGTGCTGAGGAAATGTTGTTTGAGATTTCTTTCTTAAAAATTATTTCTTGATTTCCCTGATACCTTTTACTGAATAAAATAAGAAAGTGGATTGGTTCGTTGGTATGAAGAGTTGCCGGTTGGATTCTAGATCTGATGAGTTTCTAGAGAAGAATGTATCAGTGTTCTTACTGTGATTTCTCACACCGCAATCTTCTTCGTTTTACCACCTCTTTCCTTTCCTTTAATAAAAGTTTATTTAATGCACCTTTCAATATGGAGTATAAGGACATTTCAGATTATTCACAAGTCAATCTTATTTCTTACTTCGTCCCTTGTTAGATTTCATCTGAAAAAAAAAAATTAATCATACCTATTCGATTAGCATTAAACTTGGCAAGATTGTAGACTTTAACCTGCTGTATAAACCTATGATACATTTATGTTGTATAGGCTTTCGGTTTCCAAATTATGGACGATATAATTTTAAGTCATATTTTCGAAAAATAGCAAACATTAACGGAACTAATCTAATAGTAATAAAACTTAACATGCTAATACACTTGGACCTGCTATTTAAGTATGTGAAATATATGTTGTGTAGACGTTTGGTTCCCGTTATAGACGAGAAGTTATAGGCAGTCAAGTTTTCGAAATAAAAAACACAACAAACTTCTCTGATACTAGTCAAACTAGACGTGGGAGTAGACTTTGATCTGTTATATAAGCATGTGAAATATTATGTAATGCAGACTTTCTGTTCCCAACTTATGAGCAGTCAAATTTTCGAAAGAAAAAACACAACAAACTTATCCAATCCGAGTTAGACTTGACATCGGAGTAGATTTTGACACGTTATATAATAAGGCGGAGCGTTTTGCACTTTTGCTGGAAATTCGATTACGGGTAGTGCGGGAAAGGTGCCGTTAGTGGCACCGACCTTACTGAATTTTTTAAACATTTTTTTTTTTTTTTGGATAACCACTTACCCTGCCACAACGGACAAAGTTTTTTAAATGTTTGGTTAAGCAACACGCACAACACCAATGACTTAAATGCGGATAAATATCGAGTCATATTATAAAGTATCCTATCGGGAACGTACTTGGAACGGTAGAGATTCTTGCTATATGAGAGTGTGAATCGTGTTTTCAGGTTTACGATTCCCAAGTTATGGTCAAGTCATACTCTCTAAAACTAACCGAGATAAAGCATTCGGAGTTCATCCGATTTGGATCACACTTGATATTACCATGACCTGATACACAAGATTGTGATATATTGTGGGGTGCAGGCTTCTGCTTCTTAAGTTACGAATAATCAAAGGTCTAAAGCAATTAATTCGACATATAATATAAATGCAATGAATATTGTTTTTAAATACCAATTAAAGGCCAGTCTTGGGCAGAAAAGAATAACATTGAAATGAAGGATACCTTTTATACGACTATACACATTTGACTTGCCTATAACATCAGATTTTAAACAATACAAAACTTTCCTCTATTACTGTACCAATATTACTAACTCTAAGGTAGACACGGCGCACAACAACTCTGCACTTGAGTGACGTAATGCTGTTCGCAATTTGACTCCCATCTGAGCGTGATTTAGGAGGCAGAAAAGTGAACTTATCAGTGTTGCCAACTGAAATAAATATTCGCTATGAATCTAGAAATGTGAGGTATTATTCATAACTCGTACGTTGTACCTTTTCATCTATGTATATCTAGCTCATTACTATTACTAGTAGATGTTGGATTCCACAAATAAAAATGAAATGTCAAATATTTTTTATCTATGTGTATGCCTACATAAAGGAAACACTCATCTACATTTCTTCTATTCCGGATAAGTCACGGTCAGTATCCTCTTCTGAATCACTGTTGCTATCACTATCGACACCACCCAGACTGATAACGACCCTCTCGGTAATTTCATCCATAATTCCTTCTGCTTCCCAATACTGAGTTTCAATTTGCTTCACGTTATTATAACCTGATATCCATTCGTTTCTCCCGATTTGCCCGAACCTAAATTCACAGAGTTCTTTGAACATCATTAATTTTGAAAGTTGTGTTTCATGACGCAACCCATCCTTGGAATCTTTTTGTGCTTCACTTTGGGGTTTGAGCTCCTCCGTCGCTAAGCGGTTAGCGAACGCGCCTTTGGCGCGGGAGACCCGGGTTCGCTTCCCGCCGGGAGCTCATGTGGTTCGGATTCCACATTAATCAGTAGGTCCACGTCTCATATAGCCTCGCTGCTGAACGGGACGTAAAAATCAATCAATCAATCAATCAACATTTATAGCATTGGGGTTTATAACATTTATAGTCACGTTAATTCACTACAACACACACCGAGACACCTACAAACTACTATACTAGCCTATCCACACTACACTTTACCGGCATACGATAACACCCTCGTAACAACAAACACCTTATTTTCTATCTACCAGCACACTATACGAAACCCAGCCAAACAACAAACCTCGACAAGCATAGGAAATAGCTAATTTCGAGGGGTGAGTGAGCCATGTCTCTTGTTTTAGACCCTAAGCGATTGACCACCAGATGTGTGGGAGGCTTCCATTTTCTTTTTTATTTTATTTTATTTTATTTATTTATTTATTCATTTTGGTAACCCAAAGGTCAAAATAGGAAGGGTGAAAGAATGTTTTCCACTCAGTATTACTTAGCATTGTGTTATAGTGGTATATAAAAATCTGAATTTTTGTGTTTTGTAGAACTAAAATACTATGTGTATATATTCTTTTGGGTGGATATATTTGTATGAGTTCTTTACCCTTTTTTATGCCGGCACGTTCAGGTGTTTGATGCATTCAGTTATTCTTAATTTTAATAATTGATTTCAAATTATCTTATACTTTGGTTATTTAACGTTATGATATGGAAGATGAAAGATCTTTTTTAAAAAAATTCGGGAGCAGTAGTATGATCAGAAGTCTAAGTAGGGAAATGACATATAATGTCAAAGCTTGTTTTGAGAAAGAAAGAGCAAACGATGGTCTATTGTTATCAATTGTACCAATTGCAAAAATAGTGGAGAGGATGTGTGATGCTTTGCAAAGAGGCAAACATTCAGTAGTATCAAATTAGTTTTTTTTTTTTAATAAACTATTTAGGATCTACCACTGAGAAGTTTCGATAATCGCGGTTGGCAACATATCTTGCGCATGCGTAGTATCAACCATTTCCTCTCATTTTCGTCTCACTCGCTCGGGAAGTAACGGTTTCAAAGTGCAAAGTTAGCTTGCGCTGTGTCTAATTGACTAAAACACGGATTTGGTAGAGATAACTGCTCGAAGTTTAAAAGGTTAAGGACCCAGAATATTAGGCCTACATATCTACGGTTTAGGACAGAATATTCAATTCCTCCTGTTTCTAGACAAATATGTTGGCCGATGTACGAGGGTCATCCAGCAAATAAAGATCGTTTAGTTATATAAAATGAAAAACACGATTTTTATTGGGAAAAACAATTCTGTTCCATAGCTGAAGTTTCCTTCACTTCTCTACATAATCATTTCCTACATTTAAACATTTGTCATATCTGGTCATGAGCTTCAGATTTTTCATCATGTACTCTTCATAATGTACTCTGCTACTAATTCATTAAGACAGGTGGTCACTGCATTCTTCAACTCTTAGTCATTTCCAGAACGTTTACAGCCAGAAACACTTTCAGCTTAGGAAAAAGTGGAAATCACCAGAAGCAAGAACCGTACTATAGGGTGGATGATCAAAACTGTCCCATCCGAGTTGATCTAGCAATTCTTGACTTGCAGCAGCGCAATGAACTGGTCGCAGAAGAGTGTAACATAGACATTCTGAAGCTCGTGAACAGATACAACAAACGTTTAAATGAACGTGCTGATTGCGTAGAGAAGTGAAGAAAGCTTCAGGTATGTAAGAGAATTGTTTTTCCAATAAATATTGTGTTTTTCATCTTGTATAACTAAACGGTCTGTATTTTCTGGATGACCCTCGTACCTTTCCTTTGAACTTCATTCTTGCTAAATTGCTTGTTTAAACGTCGGTTTTTCGGACACACATCACTAGTGGGCACTAAACTAATCTGGATGCTATGTCAAATTTGTTCTTTCACACGAACCTGGAAAGCATTGGTTACCTCAGATGAAAATTTCTAAAACATAGTGGTGGTGAAAGTAATACTACAAAAAATTCAGGCAACCCACGTTGAGCACGATCGCAGATATGTTCCGGAGAGGGCAGGGGGATAATGTTCCCTGGAGCCACCCCTCGAAATCACCACTGCTAGAAAGTGTAGTGAAACCCTGATCAATCAAATAATATAAAATTTATCATGTTTTTTCTCTGCTCTAATAAGTGTCAATGGCTCTTTCTGTTGTTTTTTTTAACCAGTTATGTCAAAATTAAGTAACTGAAGAAATTAAATACATATATTTTCTTTTTTAATTTCAGTGGTTTTCTTGGTATCCTGTTGACAATTCTTACCATCTGCTGGTGCAGTTTGTCGGCATCGAAACTCTTTGTTACGGCTCTGGCAATGGATCATCAACAGCCACTTGTAGCTTATCCTTGTGTTTTACTATATGGAGTCTTTGCTTTGATAACTATATTCTAAAGTGAAATACGTTCTGAAATTAATATTATTCTTAATGTTTCCTGGAATGTTTGTTTGTAGTAACATATATTAAGTTTGTTCCGAAAATCGACATACGTTTGTTTTGAGGTATCGAATACTGATACTTCAATAAAAGTTTGATTTATTCATTTATTTGTATATTATTTCTTACTTAATTGTTGACCTTACATCACTGTTTACATTGATTTTCTCTCGTGATTTTGGAGATTGATACTGTATTTACGCGAATATACAGGATGTATTAAAAATGACTTTACAATTTGAAAACCCATATTGTTTTATTCATTTATCTTACAGACATGGTTTTGGTGTCATTTTGTAGCAAACTACATCATAATTTGACTCACGTAGTTCACTAGTTCAGAAAGAATCCACCGTAAGCGCTAGCGGCAGTTGCAGCCAGTGATGCCAACCCGTGGGGAAAAAACCATATTGTGGGATTTTTTGACAATGAAATGGGATAAAGGGAATTTTCGTAAAAAAAATGACAGAATTTATGGGATTTTTCACATATCCATCCTATTGACGCCAACAAAATTGTTTATGGGTGAGTAAACAAATGGGTCTTCAATAAACGTGAAAATAGTGCTAATATTCAAAATTTGTTATTTAATAAAATGCATGTTAGTGTACATTTAATTCTACTTTGGTATTTAAAAAAAAAAAGAAAAATATGAAAGAAAGAACAGAATTAACAGAATAAGGTAAAACGAAGAACGTCTAACTTCCAAAACGTTCCATACGAAATTACTAAAAAATGAAGTTTATCCGGTGTTATTACGTTCAGTGGAAGTTCATGGCACAAAAGCATGATGGAAATAATAAACTCATAACAAAATGTACTTATTTTCATCAGTATATTCAATTGTTTCTTTCAATTAAGAAAAATATGTGTTTATAAGCTGTTTGATAAACGTAGAGAATCGGAATATTTTATAATTGACTACTACAGTAAATTGAAGAAAATGACTGATATACACTAATTTCATTGTTCATATATTCAAAATTGTAAAAATATTGATATTAGTCTATCGTGGGAAATTCAAGAGCAAAATGGAAAATTTTACCTCTCTAGATGGGATTTTATAACCGGTTGGCATCACTGGTTGCAGCAAAGATGCCTGCTTTTACTGGTCTCAAGCGTACTAGTGGTGTGTTTTGATTTGAAGAATCCAAGTCTGCGACAACTGTGCACTAGCGGATCCAGAAGGATCGTTTGGAGGGGGCGGTTCACTTCCTGGAAGATGATTGTAGCCTTGAGGTGACGAGACTTCTAATTTGCAAGAATGGGATGCATATGAATCTCGAGCTGGAAACCAGGTAAACCTGGTTTCCAGATTCCATTTTGGAACCCAAATTTATGTTATTATTATTATTATTATTATTATTATTATTATTATTATTATTATTATTATTAATAATAATAATAATAATAATAATAATAATAATAATAATAATAATAATAATAATAATAATAATAATAATGAAAGTATATTCTTTCTACAAATTTAAATGAAATACGCACTTCCGTTTCGGAGGCATGGCGGTGTCACCGCGATATATCAGATGCGCTGTCTTGCACAGTACTTACACAAAAGAAAATACTGTATTGACAATGGCATTCATTTTAACGAAAGAGTGTACAATTTCCTCTAATCATTTATATTTTGAATAACAATTGCGGGACAACAGTTGAGATAAAAGGCTTGGTCTACGTAAAAATAGATAACAAAAGTATACATACATAAAGAATAATACAAACTGTCAACAAATAACAAAAGACATTATGATATTTCTACGTGCATTTCTTCGTAGCTTAAAAATTAATTGTAAAGTGATATTTAATAGTAGCCTATATGATACACAGTGTTCCAAGTGCGCCAAAATATAGAGGAGCGATCTATACATATTGCTTAAATTTCTCTTTATGTCAGGATATAATTCAGCAAATTGAAAACTGAAAAAAAAATATTCACACTTAACTCCAAGGATGTTTTTAATGGCTCCATGATTATTCTCCGTTGTAGTGATCGCCCGAACATGAATTTCGTGGCTTTCCCCGAAATAAGAATGCTATGATATTTCCCTTAAAAGAACTGTCCTGCTCACTCAAGGGCACATATCAAGTACAGGAGAATGAAATGGATACACTTTCTAATACATAATACTAATCATCACTGAATTTAAACCTTGTACTCTCCTTCTAACAGGAACCCAGATTGACGGTTTGAAATTAAACTACAGCAGTAACATATAAAGAAATGAATTGCAAATATAAATCCTTATAAATTTAATATATTGCAGTACTCCTTAACCAAATTAATGACTAGGAAGGTAAATGCACAATTCATTCAATAAAATACTGCAAATAATGTAATAACAAAAATATCAATACTAAACTTTCTCTTACACAAACTCGACAGAAATTTTTTCAGATCTAGCAGGAAATGTGTATAAATTTTACATGAATTAAAATATGAATTAAAATTATATAGAATCACGGTATAATCCATTATAATGGATAAATAGAAAAAAAATAAAAAAATAAAACCCACTGAAAGATTAGCAAAGCCTACAATAAAATCAACGAAAGAAGATAAGAAATGTAAAACGAAAGTGATGTTTCCGTTCATTACCGCATAGATATACAAGCTATATTTCGTTTAACATACCGACTGGCGATATTATTTGACAATGTCGGATAATTGAAAAAAAATAATAAAATAAAATGAAATTTAATTTTGAAAAATTCTCACCTTTAAGCGAAATTACCAATAGAGAATAAAGAACGTATAACTTATTGTATTTCTTTCATCTCAGATATACACGTAATATGGACTCCGTTTGCCTAATAACTAACACGCTTTCCTCTGGTGCGCGTGGTCCCGGATTTGATTCCCCGTGGGGTACAACTGAACGAAAAAAATAGTTCGAATTGCACTATAATCAGTAGGTTCACGTCTCTTTAACCGTCCAGAAACAATCGTGGGACGTTAAATAAATCAAATATCATATGTAGAATATATAATTGTTTACTAAAAATATAATATATACACATTTTTTTACTATTGTAGTTGTGCCCTTTTGTTTCAGTTCAAGATTTATAAAAGATCTATTTCAAAAACTTTTTCGAGTTCGTTCATCTTTCTTGATTTTGTTTGCGATTCTGATACATACAAGGAGTTCAACTTTAGAGTCAGACTTACAACTTTCGGGGAATATCCACGAGTTGAAAATAATTGCAGGCAAAAACTACGACGGGCGGAAACCACACAACGGCCTTAGTCAACTTGCAGTCCATTTCTGTGAAAGTTACAGCACAGACTCAAATCTACCTCCTTTCTTGTTCCAAGAAAATCTGCCGATGACACGATCGTAATCTACGTTTATGTTTCGGTGCGTATATAGTAGTAAAGTATCAAAGTACCAAAAAACGTTGAAAAGCGTGTCAAATTATTTTAAATGAGAAATCCAAATACCAATCTCAAGTCCCTAACCTTAAGGGATTCGGAGAGATGACATCTTATTAAAATAATTTTCTTGCCATTCTCCTTTCCTTTCTTCGCGTTTCCAAAAAAATCCTTTCTTAGTGATATCCTACATCAGAAATCTTATCTGCTGTCCGAATTTCCAGTTTCTAGCTTGAGCGGTTTGGTCTATGCGAAGATCAGTTATTCACTCAGGACGTAGTCTTTTATATATGAATTTCGTACAATAACAGCTTGCGCGTTATTTACAAAGAAAAAATGAAATGCCATTAAAAGTCACAATGAGTCCCTGGTCCCTTCCTAATGTTTTCGTGTTGAACCCAAAAATCACGGCTCTCTTTGTTGTTCTAGTAGCTAGCGAACGTGCCTTTGATCTTCGATACATGAGGTTCTGCACGGAAAAAAAAGAAAGGTTACTAGTAAACAAGAAAAAGGTGGACAGTAACCAAGTTAGTTTGTCAATATATAGACAACAGAGTCGTGTGTCCCAGCAGCCAAGCCAAAAGGGTTAACGAGAGAAGGTGATCGTAACCTTGCGTTACAGGTTAACATTGCTAGGTTACAGTGTAATAACTCACAGGGGTACGCTAACCGATCACGTAGTTACCACTATCAATCATAGCCTGTAACCGGTAACCTTGTTAGTATGTTGGAATAACCGACTGCTCGGTTAACGAAACAGGGTGCGACAACGTTCTAACCGTGTATTTTGATTAGTATAACTTATTTAATAAATAACAGTAACAGATATTCACTCAGCCACGAACACATCAAAAAATACAATACTAAAATAGATAATAACAACCTAAATTTATTTTCATTGGTAATATGTACTTTTTTTCGTCATCCTATTTAAAGGGTAACGCCCTAACCTTATAAGCCACCAATAGCACAAGTATTTAACAACTAACAGTGAGAATTTGTTTGGGTGATACTCTTCCCTATAAGCAAAGACGTAAAAGGATTTTGATATTTGTACCGTAAAGCAACGTAAAACGCATTATGTTTCCTGAACACATTACAAAATTATTGTTACGAGTGTGTGAATTATTTGACGACAATTACATAGCTAGTAGTGCTACCATCTAGTGTGGATATTTGTACTAGAAACATGTCACACAACATTTTATTCATTTAAATCTCAGAATATGCATAAACCTCCGTAAATAAACTTTCCTTCACATTTCTCTATTAATTTATGTAGAATCCATATTTTAATAACTGTTTTCCTATTCCTTCGGATGTATTCATACTTCTTCAAATGGCGACCTTGCTGTTTGTACTTCTAGTATTGCAGTGTTACCAGTAAACAAGTTTCGGAGGGTTAAATTTGCCTTGTGTGAAAATCGGTTGATAACAACACAGTGTTTTAAATTAAATTAACCTTCTTGAATTGGTTACCTTCTTCTAACCTATTTTATAGGTTAATAGCAACCAAACACTGGATTGTTTCTACACATTTTCTAGTAACCTTTCTTGATTGATTACCGGCGACCTCGTAAAATTAACATTTTTTGTCTCAGAAGGGTTGTTACAAATTATTAACTGGTTCTAGCAGCTAAATTGTCCATTAACCCCCACTGGTACCATTTATTTTTCTCAGTGTGTGGTTTGACTCTCGATGAGTGAGCATCGAACGCACTACAGTGGTTCAGATCCAACTTTAAATTCTATTTCTGTAAAGCATAGCTTTTGACAAACGACTTAAATATATATCAATCAATAAACCAACCGAAAATTTTAAACTTAGATTCAGAGAGCTTTTCGGTAAGGAACGCTGTAGATTCTATATTGCTCTTTATTTAAGGTAAAGGTAATTGAAGTTTCAGGACCTGAATTCCATTTCGTATCCTTTTTCTAGGACAATTTTAAAATACACATTTTTAGTTCAAACAGTGAGCCGTCTTATCCTGCTTCCTACAGCTGTTCGTACAACGATCGTTACTCTCAGAATTGTATTTCCGATTTCCATTCAGACCAACTCATAACACACATCATTCTCATTTAGTACAACCTAGACTGTCAATAGTTCAACACTCTCTATTCTACAGGCTTCCTAAGTTATACAACGAAATATCTCATACACCCATTGATTTATTTAATTCTGAAACTACATAAAACTCTGTACTACGACGTCACTTTAATGGATAAATTCTAGTCAGGTATTGGCAACCTTTCTTGTTATTACTTGATGTTGCTATTTATTACTATTATTATTATTATTGTCTTATGTTTCCATCTCTTAGGTTTGTTAGATATTCCAGTGTAAATTGGCGTTCAGCTGTATCTGGAATTATGTTTGTAAATAAATCAATCTAATATAAATAAAATAAATAAATAAATTCTCGCTCCTTTGGGGCATGTTGTACCGCCTCAAGGTAACAGGGAAAGAAGTATTCACAATTCAAGCTGTGCTAGGCTTGTCACACAGATTGGATCGGCCCATATTTGAATGCACCAACGATAAACGGTGCTAGTAAAAAAAATACCTTTGGAGGGGGCGGTCGCCCCCTCCGCCCTCCCCTTAGATCCGCCAGTGCAACTGTGCAACGTAATTTTCGTACAAAATATGGTAAAGATCCTCCTGGTAGGCCTATTATTTACAAGTGGCGTAAGTGTTTTATTGAAAATGGATGTTCGGTAAGAGACAATAAATCTTCAGGTCGTCCACGTACATCTGAAGACGATGTAGAGTAAGTGAGACTTTAGATGGAATGTGTGCCACATCACAAATGGAAGCCATATTGAACCTCTTTAAGTATAAGATAAAAAAAGAACTTGATGTATTTTGCTACAAAATGGCACCAAAACCATGTCTATAAGCTAGTTAATAAATCAATATGAGTTTGCAGTTTTAAAGTCTTTTTTGATTTACCCTATAATAAGCATTTTTTTCTCTGGTGATATCCAAAATCATGATGCATTAGATTCGAGTACAACTTGAATCCGAAGTTCAGCGATGAATTCATTCATATTTGTAATTTCTTATTCACAACGCATTGTTGCATTTCTCGTCTTCCACACCATTAATGTTGGTTTATTATTGCACAGAGCGTTTGAATGCATAAGCATGAAACGGAGAACAAAGTTAATAAAATAATACCTTATGATACTAGTTTCAAAAGCAAAGCAGTTGATAAATTTTCATTTCAAATGTTATTTTTATGTAGAGGGTAGCTAACACAGTAATTTCTTCAACAAAGAGTATTGTGTAACAATGGGGTCATCTATAATCTATTCTGATACATTATGTACAAATCCAAGGTTGAATAAAACAATTACGATAGCTAAATTTATTCTAACGTTCGTGAGCTCTTCACCGAACAGGTGCATTTCGCCAGCCCCCCCCCCCCCTCCTTGGAGTTTCGAAACAAAACCTATGCCAATCGTTTATGCTACGTTTGTGCCGGAATGTACCGCAAAAATTTTCGTTTGTACCACTTTCGGTACGAAGTTATAAGAGTTTTAAAGTGGGGGGCTGGAGAAACGGCAGCCTCCAACCTTGGAATTTCGAAACAAAACCTATGCCAATCGTTTGTGCTACGTTTGTGCCGGAATGTACCGCAAAAATTTTCGTTTGTACCACTTCCGGTACGAAGTTATAAGAGTTTTAAAGTGACGGGCTGGGGAAACGGCAGCCTCCAACCTTGGAATTTCGAAACAAAACCTATGCCAATCGTTTGTGCCGGAAGGTACCGCAAAAATTTTCGTTTGTACCACTTCCGGTACGAAGTTATAAGAATTTTAAAGTGGGGGCTGGGGAAACGGCAGCCCCCTACTGTGGAATTTCGAAATAAAACCCATGTCAAATGTTTGTGCTACGTTTGTGCCGGAATGTACCGCGAAAATTTTCGTTTGTACCACTTCCGGTACGAAGTTATAAGAGTTTTAAAGTGGAGGGGCTGGGAAACGGCAGCCTCCAACCCTGGAATTTCGAAACAAAACCTATGCCAATCATTTGTGCTTCGTTTGTGCCAGAATGTACCGCAAAAATTTTCGTTTGTACCACTTCCGTTACAAAGTTGTAAGAGTTTTAAAGTGGGGGGCTGGCGAAACATCAGCCCCCCCCAACCTTGGAATTTCGAAACAAAATCTATGCCAATCATTTCTGCTACGTTTGTGCCGGAGTGTACGGCAAAACTTTTCGTTTATACCACTTCCGGTTCAAAGTTATTAGTTTAAAAGTGGAGGGCAGGCCCCAGCCTTGGAATTTCGGAACAAAACTAATGCTAATTCTTTGTACTACGTTTGTGGCGGAATGTACCTCAAAAATTTTCGTTTGTACTCTTCCGGTACAAAGTTTGAAGAGTTATAATTTGAAGGCTGTGGAAACGGCAGCCCTCTCACTTTTGAATTTCGAAATAAAACGTATGTTCATCGTTTGTACTAAGTTTTTACTGAAATGTACGGCAGAAGTTTTCATTTGTACCAGTTGTTTGTAATTTAAAAAAACGAAATGACATTCTTAAGTTTTACGTCCCACGTTTATGCCGGTTAGGTTAAAGGAGAGGGTGAATATGAGAGATGAGTGGAATGGTGGAATGATGAAAGTAAGAGGAAACTGGAGAACCCCGAGAAAACCCACGAGCACGGTGTTGGTCGACCACAAAGTCCACACGGCGCGAGCTGGGATCGAACCAGGGACCCAAAGCACCGGAGGTGAACGCTCTACCACTGAGGCACCTCGCTATTTGTAATTAATAGTGTACTCTATATTTGTATAGTCTTTCATTTTCTTTTGCATTGTATATGAAGTAGTTATCCGAATTTTCGTATTAGTTTGATCCCACTGTATTGTTAGAATATAGTTGTTTTGTTGTCCTGAACGTGATAATATGTAAATCAAAGTTTTGTTAAACTCTGTTCGCTTTTCTGCTGCCACCTATTAAACATAACGGTAATTAGTAACCGATATTGTAAATAAATAATTTTTGGATTTCTTGTTTGTTCGAAAGATGTCGCAGAAGGGAGAATGCTATATTTTCTTTTATTATTCCCACGTTGTTAAAAGTGAGGTTCATTTATTTGTTTTGTAAATTATTTATGTTACTAACGTCGGATACTAAAACTGATCAGAAGAGATAACGTTAGCTATTCCTAGCAATTTGGTTCATAATCCAGCATTGCATTTTGAGGCAGTAGGTAAATAAAATACATATGTTGTGGTCTACTATTAGTTTGTAGCTATCTTCAGTAATTGAAGTGTATTCGTTGTATGTTTTTGGGTACCATTGGTTGTGAAATTAAACTTTTTTTTTTTAACGGTTTTTCAACGAAGCGTTTTGTGTGCTGTAAACTGTTGTGTTGTGTTTGTGTGTGCTGAAAATTGCGTACTTATTTACATGTGATTCATTGCTGCTTTTAATATATTTGTGAGTAAACTTTAGCCTACAAAAATGCCTAGAAAGCCTGTTATTGAAAGGACACATCAGCTTGATGAAATTGTGTGTTTCAAAAGTGAACTCCTCTGTTCTGACGGTGGTATTCAGCAGTAGCGTAGCGTGGTATTCCGAAATGGAGATGCCAAAGTTAGTCACTTGTGCGATACAA
Source organism: Thermobia domestica (assembly GCF_964235325.1). Classification (NCBI taxonomy): domain Eukaryota; kingdom Metazoa; phylum Arthropoda; class Insecta; order Zygentoma; family Lepismatidae; genus Thermobia; species Thermobia domestica. Next base: position 136,887,849 of record NC_137458.1, read on the forward strand.
TACTACTAAAATCAGCAATACATAGCTATACCGATGGGAAATATAAGGTTGTAAAAAATTTAGGGGGGAGGCCCCCTAATTGGTGGCCTAGTTGGGCATACAGAAGCAAATGCGTGGATTACGTCAGAAGCCAATAAGCAATTGTCTCAGCTTCTTCTTACCACTGGTGTGTGACAAGAAAACTCGGCCCCGCTGTTGTATGAACATTGTTTCCAGTATAGTTCCCTTTATTTCTTTCTTGTGGGCAGCTGTTTTCTCCGCATACCATACTTCAATCTCGTTCTTTAAAAAGTCACCCCTAGAAATTTGTCATCTTGAGTCCGAAACTCAGGCGGCCATTCGTGAATATGGGCCTGAGTGTATGCGTATATCATTTGAAGATGTAAATAGAAAACACTTATACCAACTCTGGGGGCCTGTTTCTGAGTATGTATTTCGTTGTCAGATATCTAGATACTGAAGGCAGGGGCTCAAATCGGTCTTCAACATTCGGGGAACGGGGAAGACCGTTCCCATTTTTTAAAGCGATGTTCAAAATATTTGTGAAGTTAAAAAACAATGCTCTGGAGGACCAGAGTTGTCTTCAACATTTGGAGGAGGGCAGATTTGAGGGAGGAGGGCATATTTGAGGCTTACTCTGCGGGGAGGGGTGATGAAACTCATACTACGGTAGATGAATCTGATTTCTGAGGTGAACCTGTTGTATATTATATACCAGGCGATGTAGATAAAATTGTGATACGTATCAAGTGTCGTGAACACATTCTGAAATCTGAATACATGCATATTTATAATTGATATGTTTCTATTTACGCATTCACAATGATCCACATTAAAATTTTAGGACACTTGTTTTGTAATAATATAAATAATGACTTCCCCAAAACTATGAAAGAAAATCAACTATGTATGACGCAACAATACTCTTATTTGAGCAAAAAATATGATGATCACAATAGCATTATAGGAATCGTTACAGGAATTAAACAAATAGTTGAAAATAGACTAACAATAATAAATGATAATGAAATATTAAAAAACACAATTCTTTTTTAAAATGAAACAAGTCAAGGGAAACAATTTCATCCCACTTTCCTTTGTGGCATTCGGATACAAATTATCACAATTTCAAATCGGGTGGAGGGGTCATGTCCCCCTCATCTCCTCGGGATATGTGCTAATGACTGAAGGGATTAAGCAATCTTTGCGAGGGGCGAGAATGCTGGCTCTCTTGGTCTACCAGATCGGTGACCGTGATTCTACAGAATGCTTTATATTTATGCTTGTGTGTGTGAGCCAGGCACGTAGCCAGGGGGGGTCCGGACCCACCCCCTTCGAGACCAGAAATAAAAAAATAAGAAAGGATAAAACAAAATTAAATGAGAAAAAGAAGAATCAGAGTTAAAAATAAACTACAGGAAGCTTTTGGTTACTCTTTTTATGAGGAGATTTGTATTACTTGCAATACATGGTGGCGAAGTCAGTGAGATATTCTGAAAGTGTCAGGGAATTTAAAATTTCTGGAAGTTACCGATTTTTCAGAATTTCTAGTCAGGGAGATTTGAAGCTTCGGAAAGTATAGTGCCGTTCTGTAACAGTGTGGACATGTTTTATCATAATTTTTCGTCATCCCATCCTTGCAGAATCAAACGTTATTTTAAAAAAAACTTTTCTACTGCTCCTTTAACCTGTCATTTGGAACAGACAGTAGTTGACGGAATAATAAAAACAAAAATTTATGTGGAATGAAAGTTCTGTTAACATTTGATTCAACAGAGAAAGGAACGCAGATATTGTAAAATATTTTACAAGACATTATTAAGTATATACTTTTATAATAGTGAATATGTGCTTTTTATAATAGTTGAGGTCATAATAAAAGGAAAATTGTTATATTTGAGTAAACAGAGGAAGGACGTAAATATTGTATAATCTTTTTCAATATTTTTTATATTATTTTACTCGAGATTTCTTCATAGTTTGTTATTGAAATACTTACCAACATATCCTCATTTTATTGTCCTAACAAACCAATATATGTTGATAGTAAAGTAGTTGAGATTAATCGAACTCCTGGGCCTTCAGAATTTGATGTCACTCCCCCCGCCCCCCCGTTACGAAATCCTGGCTAAACGAATCAATATATATTCCAGTAAAATAGTTTAGAATGATCGAGCCCCTGGTATAATGACCACAGTATTTCATGGCACGGGCCCCCCCTTCACGAAATCCTGGCTACGTACCTGTGTGAGCTCCCTCAAAGAGTTTCTGGCCACGCCACTGGACACACTATGTATTTATGATGAAGATTAATAGTTTCCCTTTAATTACGATTACAATTACGATGCATTTAATTACGATTAAAGCATATCTATTTTTATACTATTATTTACATAACCGACATGCTTCAAAAAGGCACTGAACTAGCCATTTCTATTTTGTTCTCTTTCCTTGACGTTAGCGCTCGTACATTCTGTACAGCAACTATAGCTTAGTTCAAAATAGATAGAGTTGGAAATACTTGAAGATATGCCAGCGTATATCTAAAGCAAAATGTAGAGTTGCAAGGGGTGAAAGGAGTTAAGAAAGCAAGCAGTTGCGCATGCGCACTCCACAGAAAGCAGACGAAAACCCCTTTGCTTGCAGAACGCCTGGATGCCCAAGGAACATAGCATACGACAAGAGGAAAGATAAAAAAGGTGCATCTGAGTGACGCGCATGCGTAGGTTCCGCTTATCAAAGTAAGGCGAGAGAGCACATCCAGAATATTGCAGTGGAAATAATTGTGATAATTACAAGCAAACAATTTATATACAATGAAATACGTATTTTTTCTTATTAATAGGGGATGTTGGGCATACCGGCGTTCCCTTACACTACACCGCTGGTATTCAGCCTCCATCTTCAGAAGTGTGGAGAAATATTAGCGAAAAGTTGAACTATCAGTGTTCTCCTAAGCATTTATATTCCATTGTGAAGTTGAACCGCTACAATATTCACGAACTGTTGGGGATTTTGATAAAGAATGGAAATAGTGATGGTGAAGAAATCAAAGGGCTAAGTGATCAAGAGTTATCGCCATCAGTGTATTCAGAGACCGAAGATGTTCAATGCAAGACGTTTAAACTAACTCTTTCGGCCGAGGAATGGGAAAAGATCAAACCGCAAAGTGTACAGTACAAGTGTTTCGAAAAAAATAAACCAACTCGGTTATCGAGGGAATATCAAATATTTCCACCTAATGTTTGGGAGTCTGTAATGAATGAACATTTCTTGATACATACGTCGTTGCTTAGATTTTAAACGGGCAAAAATTTATCCTCGTGGCGCAAAGTATTCTATAATGTGGGCAAAATGCTCATCATGCAAGTCAGAACTTGAAGGCTATATTGAGAAAGAACCTAAAGAAGGCGCAAGAGTTCTTGTGCACTGCCGATATGCAGGAAATTATGCTAACTGTGGAACTTCCTCAAAAAGGGAACTTGTAGGACCACCGAAGGTTAAAGCTGTGAAGGCTTTGCTCGAACAAGGACTCTCCACCACAGCTTACCAAAAACAGGAAGCAAGGAAACTCATGAATTTCGGAGATCCAACACCAAGTCTGTTACCTTCCGGCAATGCTTTACGAGTTTTAAAGTCTAAAGAGCTAAGAAAGAATTTTATTCACGACGATCCGGTGATAAGAATTAGTCACATGATGCATGAAAACCAGTTACAAGGATCAATCAAATGGCTTAGTTACAACCCATTTTACGTCTTGTATTGGCTTCCTTCTCAAGTACATGTTTATCGCGCGTATTGTAAATCTGACGAAACTTCGAAAATAGCAATTGACGCTACAGGTGGTGTAGTTAAGCTTAGAGTGCTTACGGAAATAAATCGGCTCATATTTTCTTGTATGAAGCTACTGTACATATGGGATCACATCAATTTCCGGTAAGCAATATGCTTTCCGAAAGACACGACAAAATAGTAATTGACCATTGGCTTTCAGTTTGGAGAAAAGAAACAGGCATTATTCCAAAAGAAATAGTGTGCGATCATTCGCTAGCTCTCGCCGGAGCTATTATCCAAGCATTTACGCAATTCAACGATCTGAAAGATTACATCAGAGCTTGCTACTGCATTATATTTAAACAAAGACAAGTCGACATGCCACATTCCTTCATTCGATTTGATGTAGCCCATACTGTTAAAATTCTAACAACTTGGAAAGCTTTGAAAGATAAAGGTCGACGAACACGCCAATTTTTTATCAGAAGTTTAGCATCAATAATTCAGTAGCAAGAAATTAACAATGTGAAGGAGATTTTGAGAGATTTGTTCATCGTTTCAGAATCTGAAACAGAAGGTACAGATAAGAACACAGGAAAAATAACATCATGTGAAATTTCGAAAGACAAATTGAAAAGAAAAATTGCTGCAAGTGCTCCTGAACAAGATTTAACTGATATCAACATCGAAAGTTCGACAAATGAGTTACCTTCTGATATCAGCATCACTGATGTAGATGACAATTCTGATTTTGGCCTATGGGCAAGAAACCTTGCCCAGGAAAGTCTTTTTCAAGTAGAGAAGGAAGAAGGAGATCATGATAACCTACAGTATTTACCTGAGAGCGTCCCCTGCATCGTAGATTTTGTGAAACGTATACCATAATGGTCAGCGTTAATGGTACCACTTTTTGGATATGGATCATCAACGTCTAGTTCTGCATCCGTTGAAAGCAATTTCAATGATTTGAAAAATCGAGTTCTGGCTCACAAAAAGCTGCCGTTGTACCCTGATGTTTTTCTGGACTTGTATATAAAGTCTATTGAGGGAACAATAAAACTTGTGGCAGGAGAGTGTCAAACTGAAAAGGGGTTAGATGAAGATTCAGAGATGTCAAATGCAGCAGAAGCACTGTCTGGAAGGAAAGAGAACAGAGAGATTCCGATGAGCATTAATAAAGACAAGTCCACATTAACTACTGATCAGACGGAAAGTGGGTGTATAGCTTGTCAGCGAGGTGATGTACCAAGTGGCGCTCACAAGTGTATAACCTGCAACATGAATGTTCATGTTCTTCCGGGATGCTCCTTTCCAATTGACTCTTCCGAAGAAGGTTATGGAGAAAAGAGAATTTGCAAATCGTGTGCTGCAAACCGAAATATGCAGGATGATGATAATACGTTGGTAGAAAACTGGAGAGGATTAGCCTTACCACAAAAGAAGCGTCCAAGACATTCCTATTTGGAGCCCCACAAGTAAATTTTGAAGACAGATTTCAGAAAACGTAATGTAACTCAACCAATTGGAGTTTTAAAAAATGGTAACCGTAGCAGAGATTTGAAATCTTTGAAAATGAATGGCAGACAAATGATAATAAATAATACGTGTGCTTTTTATTCTTTGATGCAGATATTGGCAACTTCGGCATGTGACAGTCAGCAATATTACGCTCAACTGCAGTCGTTTTCTGACTGTCCCACTGCCTCCTTCATTCTTGGAATGGTACGAGGTGGGGTGACTCTGAGCACATATCATCAAAGAATGCATTTATTGATGGAAGCATTCCCTTCCACACACTTGCCTCACAATGTACGTCAAGTATCTGCTGAATCGACGGTGAAAAAATGGCAGAGTGCATGTTTGTTCACCATCCGTCAGTTACGGAGAATTACACCTGTGGTACAAACCATTGTCCTTCAAACAGAGCTGTTCAGCGAGTAGTAATCACTGTTGGAATGGCAAATTACGGAATTGGTAATCTGCAAAACATTTTGGAAGACTATTTCTCCACAACAAACACTGTATGCTTTGGGGCAACTGAACCAGGACGAATGTGCCAAACTACAAAAAAGACTACCTTCTCCGTCTCAAACGAACACTTGTTAATAGAGGTAATAGATACACTGTCATCAGATGCTGCGAGTGATCTGAATATTCCATTGTCCGCAATACCTCCGGAAATTTATTTTGAAAGGTGTTTTAAGCTTTGTGGAATAGTGGTTTTCTCTGGAAGAAAAGGAAAGGAAATAAATTCAATTGGCCACTACATAGCGTTATGTTTGCGTCAAAATGTTCATTGGGAACTGTACCATGATCTGGATGATAAAAGAAGAGAATGTATCAACGAGAGGAGTTTCTCCTGCCAGATGCTTGTCTATACAGTTTAAAAAAAATAATAGTTGACCTTTCGTTCACTAATAAAATTTAATATACGCACTCGACGATCGAAAACACAAAATATTCTATAAAACAGTGTAACATTTAAGGCAATGCTGCATGAACTCTACTTCCTTGGTAAAAAGAAGAAAATTCGATTATCAAAATCCTATATAAAGTAATAAATGCTCCTAAATAAAATTAAATGTAATACTTGAAAAGAAAAATCATGATACAGGGACTTCCGTTCCAGTGAAATTGCCTAAAGAGAATTTTGTCATAGTTCTCCGGCTAAGTTCATTTTATACTAAAATAAATAAAACCATCCCAAACTATATCTTTGTACTAACTTTAGAATATGTTCGCATTTTACGTACTAAGTACATTTGCTAAATTAACACCCACTAGTTTCATTTATATATATTGTATAGGCTATGTGTATTTTCATGTAGATACAAAGAATAAGTATAATGGTGTGTTACGTCTTTTACATAACTTCATCTCTTAGTCTCTGTTGTTTATTTGGCAATAAAAAGTACCCACCAAATGGATACCAGTATAAATTTTATTAAACACGTAGTTTTAAAGTGAAATATTAACAATTCTGCAATTAATTGTCTACCTGTACGCATTGTGTATTTCTTGCTTCTATACATTTATATATACAAGAGATCATTCATGTGTTTAAAAAAATATATTTTCTTTGTTCTCTACCCGTGAATGGTAAAATAATGGAAGAATTTATTGTAATATATACTAGTACTAATTTGAGTACTAGTTTTACAATATACGATGTCTCTCAGTGAATTCATGGTATTTATCTAATTAAAATTCCACTTGCTTAATTTGTATCGTATTTATAAATACAACGCTCTGTATATTTTGGAAAGACAGAAATCATTCTTCAATTTATACTTTATTTTTGCGACGCAAATAATTACTTTTCTTCGATGGGAACTGCTAGTAACCGATTTCTTTCCCGCGAATTAGAACAAAAGGGTCTTTTATCATTCACCCATACATATATGTGAAACGTTTTTTCACGGTGAGAAGATTTTAGTGAGTAACAAACACCACATTCATTTTCTGAACTATAGATGTGAAACTCGTATCCGTATTTCAACTACTTGGATACTTCAGTGTTTCTTCCTTACTCATTAATTTGCAAAGATTACTTTCTATAGTTATTAGGAATTAAATTAAGTGTTTTCTTCAATTATTTATGGAAATACTGGGGGCTGGCCAAAGCAGACCAGGTGTTTGAACGACTGACCGGCACCAACCATATCGCTTAGTCAGTTTTATCTCCACGTTAAATATTGGCTGCCAACAATTTGCAGGGTGATCAGTTGCTTAATGCAGGTCTAGTCTAATTGCTTCAGCAGAAATATGGAACCTGTCTGCAAGTTCTTAACAAATTAGACCACTATTCTCACCGATTGCTGCTTTCAGGGCCTCTTAGTCCAACATATGTGGTTCTTCACTGCAAGGTTCATAAGCAAGGCTCATATCTCCCGAACGAAACTTCTGGAGCTAATACCTGGCGGTGCGTTCGTTCACAGCATTCTTCCCAAATGCCTACCCAACTGGGAATTTACTTTTCTGCGAATTGTAAAGTATCCTTGGGTTTTTAATTTATTGTAATGCTCTGGTTCCATAGTTTCCTTCAAGGCTTCCATCTGCTGAATATAGTGATGGGCACATGCTGCATAGAAATGATGACCTGCTGCATGAAAATAGGGACGCATTTATTTAATTGCATGCGAGTAAAATTTCCAGTTCCCTGTTCGAACTTCATGGATGAATAGTTTCGAATAGTTTCAAGTGTCGAATAGTTTCATTCTCTTGCAAATCTTGGATATTGGTTTCTACAACCAAACATTGTTGAATAAGATCACGACCTCAGATTTTGTTACCTCCTCAATGGGTTGTAAATGTCTTTCTAACTGCACGTACAGGGCAAGCAGTGTCAAGAATTGAGCTGTCAATGATCTTGAGTATTCATGGAGGTTAAGTATTATTACTATTCTTGTCTTATCGAACAGGATACCCCAAAGTTCCTCTATATCACTTCCTGACATAACGTATTCAATCGTGCCCAGAAATGACATAAGAGAAAACCTCCTAATCGCACTACAACTTTGGACAATTCAGAAATTTCTTTAGTTGCAGACACGATTTCAACAGATTTCCAGTATAATGGCTGGTCCTATGTCACAATACATGTGTTCTGTCCAATTTTCTTGCACTCTTTTACTGCATACAGAAAAGTAGAGTAGATAGTATTGATATCTGATGCTAAATTATTGAAGAAAGGCAAAAGCACTACACTGCTTATATCCAAAGGAGATTTTTGATTTTTGTAAATGGGGTGCATGGCAACATTCCACACTGGTTGTGGAGTAGCTTCCACAAAATGCATGGCTATCCAAAGGTTGTTTGAGAATTATGCCAATTTGAGTCCAGGACTTAGTGTCCCATTTGAAGGAGACAGGAAAGTTGTCAGCGTTCAAGATGCCCCAACCTAATAAAAAATTTTGCAAGTTAGTTAGCACCTTCAACCAACCAAATCTCAATCGTGGCAAAGTGATCGAGATTGGAAGGACATTTCTTATTTGCCTGTATGGAGGAGAAAACATGTCCTCCCTGGACAGTCTAAGATATATGAGGTATAGCAGAAAGTCGTTAAAAAGCTGTCTTCACATTTCAACTTGGCCATGTTAGGGTTGAATCTGCTATAGTTTTGGTTCACATGTCTTCTTTTAAAGAAGAGAAAGAAGTAGAATGTTGAAACATTCTAGAAGTTTGTGGAACATAGTTTGAAATAGAAGATGTGATCTTGAAATTAGTTTTATACTGATATGTTTTTGTGACACTGATTAATATTTAAATACGTAGTAAAAAAGTGGAATGCTGTATTCAGTAGACGTTATATAATTAATTTTTAGCATTGCGGTAGTTTAATATTTGGCGCAGTCGTATACAAGAATTTACGTTCCTGGCAGACGGTAGGGAAAGGAAATGAAAAGTATATATGTGTCTTATTTCAATTAGGAAGAAAAAGTGATCGCTTGAGGCATGGTGGAGAGTCCTGTATTGCCTGGCGTGGTGGATAGAGTCCTGTATCGCTTGAGGCATGGTGGAGAGTCCTGTATTGCCTGGCGTGGTGGATAGAGTCCTGTATTGCCTGGCGTGGTGGATAGAGTCCTGTATCGCTTGAGGCATGGTGGAGAGTACTGTATTGCCTAGCGTGGTGGATAGAGTCCTGTATCGCTTGAGGCATGGTGGAGAGTCCTGTATTCCCTGGCGTGGTGGATAGAGTTCTGTATTGCCTGGCGTGGTGGATAGAATCCTGTATTGCCTGGCGTGGTGGATAGAGTCCTGTATCGCTTGAGGCATGGTGGAGAGTCCTGTATCGATTGAGGCATGGTGGAGAGTCCTGTATTGCCTGGCGTGGTGGATAGAGTCCTGTATTGCCTGGCGTGGTGGATAGAATCCTGTATCGCTTGAGGCATGGTGGAGAGTCCTGTATCGCTTGAGGCATTGTGGAGAATTTTTGCACCCTTTTAGTAGAAACTATCCTGTATCGCTGGGGATGAGGATGAAGTTTCTTGACATTGTTCAGGGGAATTTAGGCGTCCTTTTACTGACTTGTTGTTAGGATAGATTACGTATGAATATATTATTACCGGTTGGGTTAGGTTAGGTTTGCGACTGAAAATTTGATTTTGAAAGTTTATTTGGTAACTTTTTAATTGAAGGGAGTATCATGAGCTGTTGATAGAAACTGCTTTTAAAACATAATCTAGTTTTGAGAGTATGTTTTATATACTGTGGGTTTGGAATTTTTTATTAATGTAAACGTGTGTTTCTATGAAGATACATTTGATATGTTTATATGCAAAAATCGCTTATTAACAAGTTATTACCTATGCATATAAAATCATATTTGTACTTAGTAATTTATTCTATATTGTTATACATTTCTGGAAGAGATCTACTAATACGAAATTATATACTTATTTTGGGGATATGATTAAACATATCTTAGAGGGGAGGAGGATGTTAGGGTTGAATCTGCTATAGTTTTGGTGCACATGTCTTCTTTTAAAGAAGAGAAAGAAGTAGAATGTTGAAACATTCTAGAAGTTTGTGGAACATAGTTTGAAATAGAAGATGCGATCTTGAAATTAGTTTTATACTGATATGTTTTTGTGACACTGATTAATATTTAAATACATAGTAAAAAAGTGGAATGCTGTATTCAGTAGACGTTATATAATTAATTTTTAGCATTGCGGTAGTTTAATAGGCCACTTTGCCCCCTACTAGCGCGGCAGCTGCGCTACATTCACTTCGAGTGTATCTTCAAGTCCAAGAGTGGGATGGCCGAAGCATTAACCCAACCGAATGGGGTTGGTGTTTCAAAGAGGATATACTAACTCCAGTACCCCCAGAATTACAATAAGCTCCACCCGAAATACTAAACTTAATTGCCTCTAAGTGCAAAGTAACTGCAAGAAAGGATTGTGAACGAGTAATATGTGAGTATAAGAAAGCTGATCTCAAGTGTTCAAAGTTTTGTGCATTCAGCCAAGGAAGTACCTGTTCAAACGGCCAATCGAAAGACGAATCTGATTTAGATGATGACGAACACCAGCTCTAGAAATCCCATATGTCAATGACAATGGCTTATTTACTGATGCAATCCGTAAGGTAATTAATAAACTCTTCTAATTTAATCTTTTCTAATCTGTTTCAAACTTACAAATCTCAATTCATTTTTGTTTGATATGAATGACCTTTTCTTTACATTATAGATAATGAATAGTTCATTAAAGTATTGAAGTCTTTAACATCCGTTTCTGTTTCGATAAGAAGGTTTTTACAAAACTACCAGAGTAAGGGCTAAAATTCCTACATTTTTTAAAGTTTAAGTGGGTGTACCTTCCTTAAAAGTGCTTGGATTTAAAACGTTTATACTTAGAATTGAAGTTAAATGTTTTTAGAGTTCAAGTAATTTTACACAAATGATCTACAACTTTTTGTTTCTGAACTACGCCCAAAATTTCGAACTATTATCGTATTGATTGGACGCCATCTTTGTCCGCCATTTTGAAGATGACGCACAAATGCGATTTTCCGCGGTTTCTAGTATGGTATTTCATTTGACTTGAAAAACCATTCCTGAAATTTTTCAACCTTTCATAAATTATTTGAGCTCACAACCCCTTATTTACTGGGCTATTAACCACATATGTAGAATTAAATATATAAATAACAATAAACACATAACGTATAATTTAAAATGCTATTCTACTTTATCAAATTACATTTTTTATCTCACTATCATTTTTTATTTCTTCATAAAGGTACAAATATAAAGATAACCAAGAAAGTTCTACCCCTTTTTCACCCAACACCTTCGAAAATTGATATGCCACCTAAGACATACCTGTAAGATCAAAAATAATACCCATCAGCATCACGACTTTCTGCCAACGTTCTGGAATGCCATAAATTCCATCGCAGTAGAACTTGGTGGACCGTGAAGCTATGAAGGTATCAAGTCCATTTTACACTTCTACTAGGGATTTGAAGTGGCGTTCTCTAAGTTGATTGTCCAAGGAATGGAACGAGTCATAATCGGACGGTGGAATGTATGGTGGATGCAATAGTGTTTCCCATCCAAGGCGTAGTATGGTGTCCCAGGTCATCCTAGTCACGTGGGATTTAACGTTGTCCTGTTACATGAGGACCCCTTTGTGATTCAGAAATCCTGACACTAGAGTTATGAGTTTTTTTTTGTACACGGCTCAACTGCTGACAGTACACAGTTGTATTGATGCTCTGATTAACTGGTAGCAGTTCCCGATACACGATACCGGGAGAAGTCCACCAAATACACAGGAGGACCTTCTTCTGGTGCAGTGCCGGTTTCGTATGTTTTGTAACCGGTTCATGGGATGCTAACCAATGATGACGGCGCCGTGGAGCTTCATACAGGACCCACTTTTCTCATCATGTGTCAATACTCTGCCCAAAAATGGCTCCTTCCTCAGACGAGGCAGCAAAGAAGCATAGGTTTCTGCTCGCATTGCCTTCTGGCCCGGAGTCAAATCATGTGGGACACATCCACCCCACTTTTAGTGCTTCCCAAGTTGATGGATGTGCAGCCGAATGGTTTCTCCACTCACATTGAATTGTAATCCCAGTTCCTCGCATGTCTGGCCACTGTTAGCCTCAATTGCTGATTGAAGATCTTTATCTTGTGCATGTGTTGGTCTTCCGGCACGTGGTACGTCTTCGAGTGTTTCGTCACAGTCTTTAAATGCGGTAAAGCACCGCTGTACTGTCCGCGTAGGCAGGACTCCTTCACCAAAAGCCTGGCATACTTTCCGGCCCTATGAATCGAGTTTGATTCCAGTTTGAAGGTGTACAGCATGAACAGTCGCCCTTATGACGCTCTGTGGAGGTTCCATGTTCACTTTGCTCTTACGCAAGTTCACGGTGTAAACTGAACTACCACATTTAGATAGTATGTTGCATGTACCCACACCAATAACTGACCTTCACTTTATCTCTACTCGCATTCAACTCACGGTGTGAAGGCCAATTGAACATAGATCTTCACAAAAAAAGTGACAGAACACATGGCTGCAAGAGCAAACGCTTCAGTGTGTAATATGCAGTATGTTTGTAGAAGACGCAGGTAGTCCGTTGAAACAGTCATAGAAGTATTATATAGTATATTTATTTTGATATTTATTTCTGTGTACTTGTTCAGCTAACGTTTCATTAAAAGTCTTTGCTAACCATTAGCCAACATAGTCATAACATAACCATACCTCTCACTCGCTTTAATTTAAGGTTTAATTAAACTTTTTTTAAACAGTGACGTAAATAATACATTACTCTGAATACTTACTTTGATTATACGATGTTTTATTCGTTCAAACGTGAATATTACTAGCAGGGGTGTAGCCAGCAGGTATATCTAGGGGGGGCATCGCTTTTATGGGGGGGGGCAGCTACAATGTTCAGAGCCAAAAAAAATGTGTTACAGCTAGTGATTTTGAGGGCTGAAAAAAAACGGAAAATTTTTATTTCCGTCCGGCAAACTCAAAATATTTTTTTCTTCAGGGTCATTCCACGTCAGTTCATTCAGCAAAAAACCGAAATGTCACCCACCGACTCAGATTTTAATGATATTTGGTACACTTGGTCTACAACCACTAAAACTAACTTGTGCAAAATTTCAGAGTTCTTGCTCAACCCGTTCCTATGTTATGGTCCATCAAAATTTGGACATGGTAGGCACAAAATTCTACTCGCGACAGCGGGAAATGGTGCATCGAGGTTTAAAATTTCCCTCATAACATGCTGGTATGAATCCTTTGAGACAACAAACCTATCCATTCTTATGCAGAATTGTCTGTAAATTTCAAATCTGTGGTCAGATTTGCCATATCATTAACCTAAAGTGCACTTTTGTACAAAAAATTAGTAAAAGGTATACTTGAAAAATGAGTCTCAACTAGAAGTACAAAAATGGCTCTATTTCAAAAAGTACCAAATTCACAGACATAATTCCTGGATATTCTGAGAGAGGATGAAATTTCCTATACAACGATGTAAAAATCGTGTTGGTTATTTGAGTATGTGATGTACTACATTCAAAAGAGTGGAGAAGGAAATCGCTACTGTCAAACAAGGGAAATCGTCTTCAGACACCCTAGAGTCAGCATCTCCACACAAAAGTTCAGACAGCGAATTCAAATTTGATCCTGATACAAGAAAAGCTGCAGTGGAAGAAGAAAAAGCAAAGCTTGATGCAAGTTTAACACATTTAGGTCTTTCACCTTTAAAACTGCATGCTGTTCCTGCACATCAACGTGTAGCAGTTGGGCGTAAAAAAATCAAAGTGATGCACGAAGCAGCGAAGTTAACAATGAAACGCAGTTTACAGCTTGACGACACAGAACACTTGCTATCTGACACCAGTGATTTGGACTTAAGAACCAGTGCAAATGAAGTAAAAGAAAAAGCAGCAGACCTGGATCGCTTAGTTCTGTTAATGAAGCAGAAGATAGCAATAGCAAATAGACGTGAAAAACTTCAAATTCTCACTATTGCTCCAGAGTCATGGTCCCGCAAAAAAGTGTCTGATGTTTTTAATGTTAGTGAATACATGGTTAGGCAGGCTAAGGCATTAAGTAAAAGCAAGGGTATATGCTCCTTACCAGAACACAGATTAGGGAAAAGGCTACCTGAAGAAACTGTAACTTTAGTTCAAAATTTCTATCAAGATGATGAATTTAGTCGGATACTTCCTGGAAGAAAAGATTTTGTGAGTGTTAAAAGAAATCTCCACATGCAAAAACGACTAATATTGTGCAATCTAAGTGAGCTTTACGTTGCTTTTAAAGAAAAACATCCTGATATTAAAATTGGGTTTTCCAAATTCTGCTTATTAAGGCCTAAATGGTGTGTTATTGCAGGTTCAACAGATACACACAGTGTCTGTGTGTGTACTACTCATCAAAATGTGGATTTATTGTTGCATGCCATTAGTTTAAAAAAGGAAGATCTTGATCATGCAATTTCACTGATGGCGTGTGATAAAAGTAATAGAAATTGTATGTTAGGAATGTGTGTGAAATGTCCCCAGGATAGCAGTAAAAAAACAGAATTTCTCCAAAACAAAATCGAGGAGTACTGGGATGACGAGCAGGTAAGCTTTGCAGAGTGGGTCAATGTCGATCGTAGTCAGTTAGTAGAAAGAACACTACCAATTCCAGAATTCATTGATCATTTTGGTCAGAAGCTCTAAGGATTAATACCTCATTCTTTCATTGCTAAGAGGCAGGCAACTTACCTAAAGGAACGTAAATAAAATCTCTCTCATGATGAAGCCATTATATTGATGGACTTTGCAGAGAATTATGATTTTATATTGCAAAATGAGATACAGACTTACCATTGGAGTCATGTGTCAAGTTCCTTACACCCTGTTGTACTTTATTTTATTGAAACTAACCGTTTAACTGAAAAATCTCTATGTTTTTTATCTGATGTCTTACATCATGACGTGCCTTTTGTGTATAAAGTCCAATCTGAAACCATGTCGTTCTTAAAGAGTAAATATCCACATATTAAAAGGGTCGAATATGTAACAGATGGGTGTACTGCACAATATAAGAACTGTAAGAGCTTTTTAAATCTGTGCCATCATCTCGAAGACTTTGGCATATCTGCTTGTTGGTCTTTCTTTGCCACCAGCCATGGCAAGTCACCTTGCGATGGGATTGGTGGCAGTGTGAAACGATGTGTTACAAAGGCAAATCTGTAGAGGCCATTTCAAAACCAGATAACAAATCCAAAACAAATGTATGACTTTTGCAAGCGTCAGTTGTCGAAAATTACATTTTTTTTATCTACCTGAAGCTGAGATTAACAATGTAAGAAGTGTGTTAGCAAATCGTTTCCAGATTGCTCAGACTGTAGCAGGCACAAGAGGTTTTCATAAGTTTGTACCACTGTCAAATACAGTTATAACAGCAAGACGATTGAGTACAGATGAAACATCAGATTTAGAATTTAACTTTGCACCAGGATATGATCAGTTGGAAAAGTTGGCTTGCCAGGACATCAAAGTTAATTGTTTTGTAGCATGCATCTATGATAATAACTGGTATGTCGGATTAGTAGTAGAAGTAGATGCTGACAATGCGGATATAAATATAAAATTCATGCACCCAGCTGGACCTGCAGCATCCTTTTATTGGCCTAGCAGAGCTGACACATGTTGGGTCCCAGTACAGCACATTTTATCTGTTATTAAGACTCCATTTACTCGTACTGGTAGGCAATACCAACTGAGTAATAAATGTAAATTATTAATTGAACAGAAATGGAAAACTGTTGCCAAAAAATGAAATGTATAGGCCTATGTAAGTGTGTTTGAGTGCTAGAAAATATTACAATTACCTGCACATTGTATAAAACTGCATTTTTATTTCTTCTTTAGCAATAAGTCAAATACCCAAAACGATTTTCACTTCATTTTATAGGAAATTTCATCCTCTTTCAGAATATCCAGGAATTATTTCTGTGAATTTGGTACTTTTTGAAATAGAGCCATTTTTGTACTTCTAGTTGAGGCTTGTTTTTCAAGCATACTTTTTACGTTTTTTGTACAAAAGTGCACTTTAGGTTGATGATATGGCAAATCTGACCACAGATTTGAAATCTACAGACAATTCTGCATAAGAATGGATAGGTTTGTTGTTTCAAAGGATTCATACCAGCATGTTATGAGGGAAATTTTAAACCTCGATGCACCATTTCCGGCTGTCGCAAGTAGAAATTTTTGCCTACCATGTCCAAACTTTGATGGACCATAACATGGGAACGGGTTGAGCGAGAACTTAGAAATTTTGCACAAGTTAGTTTTAGTGGTTGTAGATCAAGTGTACCAAATATCATCAAATTCGGAGTCGGTGGGTGACATGGCCTGGATGAACTGACGTGGAATGACCCTTCAGCTTTTTTTAAATTTTATTTTACTTTTCGCCATAAATATTATGTACCAGGTAGTTTTTATTATGTTTAACCAAGTACTACGTCCCGGACCAAACATTATACCTTTGTTCATGACTATTTCAAATTAAGCCCTCGTAGGTAGAACCTATCTACATATGACTTATTTTCTCTGAGTGAATGGATTTTCCTGATGAAAATTTTCATTTATATTTTGTAACTAAAAACCACCATAATTATTCTATTAATATCTATAACTCACTTCCTGTTTTACACCAAGTAGGAAAAAAAGAAAAATATCCAAATTGAAAAACTGAATAAAAACGTTTTCATCTGATAAAAAATATTTTTAAAACAAAAATTACAGTATATAAAAAAGATAATGTACTTACAAATCAGTTTAGCGCCATTGTTTTATGGCGGTATTTATAGTTCCTTGTTAGAACGTTTATCTTCAAACTGTCAAACATAAATCACAGTAAATTGTGTAATCTGCTGTCACAAAAAAAAAGGTATTTTTCAAAGTCCATTTGTTTATTATGCACTTTATGTTAACACAAATCTAAAGAAGAATTACACAGATAAAGTTATAAATGGTGTGGAATAATATAGTTTCATTACCTAAATCTTTTCCATCCAATTAGGATGTAATTGAAACTGAACTACAAGAAGTTCATAGTTTTTTTTTCTTTTTAAACCACATGAGTTAAAGCAGCTTCAACTTTCTTGATTTTTCACTGAACCGTTTCAAAAACTGGTCAGGAGAGATATTTTGCAATGTCACTTTCAAACGCAAGCAAAGTTAAATTCGCCTTCCGACGGTGTAACATCGAACGCCTATGTGGTGTGAGTACGCTTGTCAATGTGGAAAATGAATTTTCACACGTCGCTGTCGAAGCACCGAACGTCAGTCCTGCGGCATACAAGGTGTAAATACAGGGAAATGCCTCTTTAAAATCATGGGCAATTTTCGTTAACTTATGTATCGAAAAATCAGATAATTTCTCATTTTCACCTTTCTTCAAGACAAATCGTTTGAAAGTTGCAGTTTCTTCAACACTAGGATAACAGTTTATTAAATCACATAAAGGCTTTAGTTTCTCCGGATGAAGGAAATCAGAACTATTGCGCACACACACCAAAGAAAAGAGAGCTCTGAAAATTTCCGGATTCTTTTCAGAAAAACGTGCACTTAACTCACCGTAAACAGAATCAATGATATGGTAATATATTCTTCTAAATTCTTCGTACTCAGTACCTTCATTACAATCTACGGCAGATTCCACAGTATAATCACAAATGACCATGTCATGTAATGATGAAGGTAGTTTACAACTACGTTTACGTTTTGGTTCTGATATATCATCACTGCATTTGAGTCCAGCTGCTTTTACTATGGTCTCAAAATCTTCTTCCTTTCTCAAAGCAATAATTTCTTCCTAGACGGACTCTACAACTTGAATAGCAGCAGTCAAATCCATTGCTTGTGATTGAAGCACTGCATTAGCCGGCTGTAATAATTGCAAAACCTTCCTTACAAAATGTAACAAAAATTTGAATCTAGGTTCACGCACTTTCTGGAATAAGCCTGAAGCTTCAATACTGAGTATTCCATCACATTACGAGTCATTTCCTATTTGTTTCAAGACCATCATTATCTCTTCGTAACAAGACATGATTGCCTCGACGGTTGCAAGGTGCCCTGTCCACCGTTGTTCAAAAAGACGCTTCAGAGATGTTCCCTTGTACCTTCCTGCAACATTAGGTTTACGGAAAAAGTTATACAGAGCATCACATACTTGGAAAAACTGATTAATAGAATTTTCACTTGATAATGCATGGATGATCACTAAATGAAGTTAATGGTTGAAACAATGCACATACGGTATAGTCTTGCCAATAGTATCCTGTAGCACTTTTTGTACACCACCCCTTTTCCCAGCCATAACATTTGCACCGTCATAACATTGACTTATAATTTGTCTTTCGTCGATACCTACATTGCGTAAAAGCCCCAAAACAGCATTCACAATTCCACTTGCACTTAAATCTGTTATCTGCACCATGTCCAAAAGATGTTCTTCTACACTGCCAGAGGTAACTAATCGTAAGACAACAGATAAATTTTCGATGCCACTTTTATCCCTAGTACCGTCAACTTTCAGCGTATAAAAAGAACAATCAGAATTGTTGACCTTGTGCACAATGTCATCACGAACTATATCTGCAGTAATTTGAATTACTTCATTTTGAATTTGTGGTGAAGTGTACTTTGCATTTTGTGGAATAGTGTCCATGATTTCCCTAAGCTTTTCGTCCTTTGTACACGTATACTCAAAAAGTTTCATAAACATATCCGAAACTTTACTTTCATCGGTATCTTCTGAAAAGATTTCACTCCCGGTATACATTTCAGTTGTACTTGTACAAGTATCCAGCTTACCCCTTAGTGGAACTTCATTTGCTACCAAAAATTTAATTACATCAAAAATACTTGTAACATAATATCGGTTTTTCTCCAGTTGCTTTTCGTTAATCAGTACGGAAACACTTGCATTATTTTTAACCCGTAACTGCAATTCTTTCAATTCAACAACAGCGTCTTTATGGGGTTTGGAAACTTCGTGTTTAGAAAAACTCCTGTTAGGCTTCAAAGCATGTTTCCAATCCTTGTAACCACTTAAAGTAAACACACTAAACACGCCCTTCTTAAAGCGCCTACAAGGGAAACAAAATGCAGCATGAATAGAAATTGAATATTCCAACCATTCTCTTCCGTGATACCACTTGTTGGAAAACGAGCGCGATCTGTTTCCTATTTCCGACTTTGGATAACGACAGAATTGACTGTACGGTTTTCTCTAACCCTAAGTCACTAGGACACTGGATCTCTAAATTATTTTTCTTACTTGTAAAATGTTGCACATTTTGTTGTTCTTCATTTGCAGCTGCAGCATTACCTTCTGAGCTGCTTTTCTTGCTTTCTTTCTTAAAATACTTTAACAAAGACATAGTCGCCTTTTCCTGTGCACAAAATAAACACACTTTTCGGCGCAGATTACTGAAAAATCAGTGTTGCCAAACAGAAGTTTTCTCATGTCAAAGGAATTTGATATGCCCTGTTTTTTAAAGTAACTTCAGTGGTCACGTTTCCGTTCACGATGCAAATTCTTGTGTTGGCATAAATAGACAATTATTTTAAAATAGCCTATATAAAATATTTGCATGCTTCATATTGGACAATCCGCATAGGAGCACTAGATCAATTGATTAAAGCAAATGTGGTGGGTGAGCCCCGCCTCCATTGCTTCCAAATGCGATTGCAAATGCGAACGCGAATTTCCCAGCAAGTGTAAATAAATTGGAGTGCCTGGACTGGTTCCGATCTGGAATTGCGTAAACCGACGAAAACATGTTAATGCGAACGATCCCAACCTGCTGGGATTGTTCGTTCCAATTCGTGCGAATGGAGAGCCGTCTGCAGAGGAATACAGTACTACGTGAGAGAAGAAAGTTTGTTTTGCGTGAAAACAGACGGCGTTCGAAGTGCGGATATTAAAAAAAGAAATAAAATAAAATAAAAAATAAAAACAAGAATTATAGGAATGATCCAAAAATGGATCAATGGAAGTCCTGAGCAATCACACGACTGCTTCTTTCCCCAGACATTAGGATGATCTCAATTCTTTCCTGCTTCGTCAGTGCCATCTCGCTCTACCCGCAACGAAAAGAAAACCTGTCAAATTTGGAGCATCGCGTCTTTCTTGCAGTGTTAATGCCATGTCGTTCTCCCCACAAGGAAACAGAAAACCTTCAACTTTGGGGCGTCATAACTTTGGAACGGGACATGATAATGCATTTCTGCTTACGGGACTGCATTCCCCTGCAAACAAACAGTGTTAACTGATGTGTCGCATCCCTACCTTCCCATTTGAAGAAAATAACCTGAATCCAAGATGGCCGCCATTCACCACGCATGCATTAACCGGTAGCTCCTTTACCCACGTCCGCATTCCGCTAGTCAGATTTCCTTTAATCATTTTTGTTTTCAAAATAATCCACTGTACTAAGACTTATTGACCACCCTATACATTAAACAAATTTTAATGTATATTTTATCTTTCAAAATCCTATGCCCCTCTTTCGGTCTCTCGCACTCTTAAGGATTCGAGAAGATACTCCATTTTAGGAATCAATTTAATAGGAATTTTTGAGCTATTCTTCTCTAAAACAACATACGGGAACCGTAAGACCGGTTACATGGTCGTGCATTCTAGCTCTCTTGGATGAGATATAATGTAGTAGGGAATGGCCAGGCCAGATTTAGGTTTGATGGAGCCCTAAGCTATTGAAAGGGTCCTTTATACGTCAAGCTTTAGGGGCCCTATGTACGTCAAACTTTCTTTTTCGGTTATAAAATGTCGCCGTTTTTTGTTTGAATATATGCTATATGCTAATTTCTGGACCTAATGGATATATAAATGGAACCAAGGGCCCATTACAAGCAGGGCTGGAAAACGGGGGCTCCATTGTAAGCGGGGCTAGATAATAGGGGCCTCATAGTGTGATCGCCAAGGGACGTCACCCCTGATACGTGACGGGTTAACATGATCATAGATACTGAAAGCTGTATATATAATATCTAATGTTAGTAAAACACTAAAATTAAACACATACTGAAATTTGTTAATGTGATCTCTGATTTTACAAGACTACAAACTTATTTAGTTCGTTACTTGCATACTGTTTGAGAGAAGAAATAAGTTTAAACTATCATTTTATAATCTTATCCATAATTAAACCTATTACCCTTGCACTGCACATTCATATATTGATCATGTCCGTGGCACGGTGTGCCTACGTGTTTGCCTTGTGAACAAAGACCAGCAGAAATGAAGTAGTTTAGAGCGGAAAGCAACCTTTGTAGTGGGAATTAAGTCAAGAAGCTACGCTGAAGCTAGTGTGTGGGCGTCACCAGAATATGCGTCTAGCAACCGACATAAGATACGTGCTGGGTAACAACCATTGCAAACATCTTTTATTACATTTTTTCATTAATTTCATACACGGTAATGAATTGTTTGTTAAGAGAGGGAAATTTCAAACACGTCTCAATACATATCCAAATTAAAAGCGTACTTTTGAATAAAGTTTGAAACGAAGTTATATGAATATGTTATTCGATTACGAAAAAAAAAAATGCTTGAAACATATCTTGTGAAATGGAATCAAATTGCGTTATCTCAACGTTTTCGACAATTAAAGAAAATCGACTACCAAAGTTAATTTCGTAAATAATTTTAAAGGGTTTATGCTTATTCTCGTATATATAACGAAAGCCGGCAAAATGAATAGATATAGATATGTAAATATTATTGTAATACTAACGCTCTCGCCTTCGGTGTAAAGCGGTCCCGGGTTCGATTTCCGTTGGGGGCACTTGGTCGAAAATGTGTAAAAAGCTTTTTTCAGGTCAGCCATTCTGAATGAAGTTTTCCTCATTCACACCAGGCAAATGCCGGGGTGGTACCTAACTTATAGGTCCCAGACCGCTTCCTTCCTTCCCCAACCCTTCCCTCCTTCCCTTTTCACGGATAGTGTGCTCGCCGAGAGGGACATCATTCTCATATACGTATGCGCTAAATGGGCTTAGATGCGTACAGCCCAGAAATCTAAATCCTTAATCCTAAAGTTATTGTAATAATTGCAAGTTCTACCCCTACTTCTTCCTACCTCTCTTTTCCCCTTTAGCACAAATATCAAAAGGCTCAAAAACATGTGTTTAATTATGTTAGGGAAAGGGTCCCCAGCCCCGGACACTAATGGAAAACAAAGCTTTTTTTTTGCAAAGCCTTTTAATCTTAATATATGATAATAAACATAGTGAAGCACAATAGTATGCCACACTGTTTTACTACTTTGTATAGCCTGAAACTATGCACAAAGAAGTGCAACACACTTGACATTGGATGTGAGGTAATGTCTCGAATTCTAGTGTGGGGAGGTAGCCCCGGACAGTTTACTTTATTGTTTGTTTCTGCCCACGTCTGAATACATACGTCACAACTGTAGTAGGGGTTGCTTGGATCAATTTCTGCACATGCGTCATCAACCCAATCCTTGCAGGTTGAACACTGAACCCAATCTTCCATGAAATTTCTGTACAAATGCTTTCCTGCAGTCTTCTGTTCTTTATTAAATCTGTGCTCAAGTTTGAGTTCCTCAGCTAGATCACATGCATGCCTAAGAAATCATTTATGTGTGAGAAGAATCAAACGACGGTCAAGCTATTCAACGTGTCGAATAAGCCGATCTCCACTCTCCAGTCGAAAGTCTGTTGAAAACGTCCTAACTTTGGTTGAAGGCTGACTTCTGTTCCATTTCTTATCAACTTATCCCCATCATGCAGTGAACTTTCGGAAATACCAAACCTAGCAGCTGCTTCTGTGGGTCCTCATTTTCCACTAATTATCTGATCAAGAACTTCTTCATAGACTCTTCGCCCCAGGCACCTCTGTTTGTAAATAATTTATCTGTAAATAATCTGACCTGTAAATAATTTAAAACGATTTTAATATTTGTTTATATGCTTATTTGATGTTATATAAGTAATAATTAATTACATAGGCCACTATACTTCTAATCTAAGAACATTCAGCGGTGTCCGGAACTAGGCGCGACGTATATAACCACAAATAATGCTATAAACTGGTCCCATAAGAATAATTTAACCTTTGCAGTATATATCAATACACAAGATATCCCGACCTTAATATTTAAAATAGTAATAAAATTAAATGCTTACCAGTAAGTTCACAACGAACGCTGTGAGTTTGTTGCCCGCGAAAAGACACAGTTGAATTTATAACTAAGCACTACATTTCTGCTTATTACAACGCTCCAATCGGACTGAAAACTAAATTCTTCTTATTATGCTATCTGCGCGATCAGTTTATACTATTGATAACAGATACCTTCTGCTATTTGTCGACAGAACTACTTAGTGTCAGTTGGTTGGGACACTTCCCCTAAGTGAAAAGTCCAAGTACTAATTTCACCTTTCTAACCTCAAGAAATTCCGAGATATAAACATTTTATTATGAACACTTCCCCTCCACTTTTTTCCTCCTAGATCACATATCATAAACTGCTGTAACGTGTTTAATTATTACATTTTAAACGAAAAGTCAAAATATTAAATTTGATATATCTAACGTCCAAGATTTGCTACCGATAGCCGTCCCCCATTCTACACCGAATTTCTACAAATAAATAATAATAATAAACCTTCCAGAAGTGGTATCTCACGTCAGAAACCTTTAGTATGATTTGAAGTTCATGTTTGTAGCTTAAACGTTTCAGTTACTCATGTTCTCAGTCAGTTAGAACTTCTTCTATATAGAGGGATTACACTATATTAATCAAAGGGTAGAAGGGCGGTTCCGACAATATAGACTATCGTGATAGAGTGTGTTAATCCAATCTTGGTGATAAATAAAGACAAACTGTTTACACAATTTAAGTCATTATCCACTGTAAAAATAAATTTAAGAATAACAATGGTTATATTTGGGATACTATGTGAAATTATATATTATCATCTTTTAAATATATTAATACAAACCCTGGTGAGAGTGTAGTTCAGTATTCAGGTTTGTCTTACACGGTTCTCTCGAGAAGTGTCCATTTGGGATTCGTGTAAAATTAATTCAAATGCAAAGTTCTCCGCGGCCTGATGTGTCTTGTACTAATTTTAGCGGCCCAAACCGGTAATTTTTATATTTATGGACCTTCTTATATCCGGAATTCAATCATACACTAGTATAACGGTCGGATACAAAATTACTTTTAGCTTACGTCTGTGAAGTTGTCCCGCTCACCTAACGAATATTTCTTTTTCTTATCTTTTTTCTTAGTTTATCGTTAGTTTACGTTAGTTTAGCTAAAATTATCGTTAGTTTCGAAAAAAATAAAATTTTTATTCAAACAATAAATGGGCAGATCAACTTCTGTAACAATATCTTTGTATTTTCAGTGTAATTCTAAATATCTTTTATTATACTTCTGGGCAATGTGTAATTTTAAAATATGTACTAACTAGTTTGAAGAAGAAGAAGAAAGTACGAAAAAGAGGTAGAATAAAAAAATGATTCTAATATGTGGATTGGATGAGTTTTGTCATGACGACGAATAATCAATAAATTATTATTCCAGACACTTAATACTATATGTTACAGGCAATACGACTAGTAAGTCGACCAAATAAAAATAAAAATGCAAATGGCGGCTTCCGCCATTTGCACGATTAGTTACAAAAACAATACAAACTTTTCAAATTAATCGCATTTTTAGCATACTTGGCGTAAGCTGATGCTATTTAATTACACCGATAATGGTGAAGAAGAAAGAAAGAAAAACCATCTTAAGGAAGGAATATGCACACAATCTTTTGAGGTGTATTTATTTTAGTGATTATGTGCCATAAATAGAAAGGTAATGTTTAAAAGCCATAAACAAAAAAGTTTTATGTGATTATCGTTACCTTATCATTATAAAAATTTGGTTGGCCTTCTTCGCAGGTGGTTTACCGCCAGGGCCTTAGGAGATTTGGATGAAGTTCAGTAGACAATCTCCTAAACAATAAAATTTAAGTGTACAGATTGACTTTAAAGTTACATAGTTTTGATAAAAGAAATATCAAGACGGAGTATTCATTATTAAGGAGTTGCCCAAAAATTTTCAGAACTATCAAAATGAGTCGTCCTGACGTTGGAAATGCAACAGAATCAGATGGTAATAGGGAAATGAGTTTTTCTGACCTGGCCGATCTCATGAAGCAACAAAAGGAACGAATCAACCAACTTGAGGGAAAGTTAAAGCAAGATTTTGTTGATCAAATGAATCAACAGATGGGACAATTAAAGTAAGATTTTAGTGAGTGCATGAATCAACAAATGGAACAAATGAAACAACTTGATAATAAAATCGACCAGATGAACCTAAGAATTGAACGAACTGACATTAAAATGGATCGTATTATACGTAGATTCACTGAGATGCAAAATTCTATTCAAGTAGTAGAAACTATATTTAATGATCACACTACCTAAATAAGTGAACCTGAACTCTTCACAGAAACTATGGAGAATACAGATCCTAAATTTTCATCGACGAAGGAATGTGACGTTATTGATTTAATTGTATGAACGAACTTCGCTGAGTGTTCACAGAAACATACTGCAGTATTGATTGGATTAGATTATCCTGACTTTTCTCTTCATTCGAATGTTTTTCATTGTCTTATTGATGCTGCGTGTAATGAAGATTTTGATATGTATCAATGTGCGAAATGTTATGATCATCTTTGTCTAGTGAATCCTATTGGTTGCTTGTATTCACGATATATTCAACATGATATTAATTTTGATAATGAAGTAATGGTAATAGAATCGTTTAATGATATGTACATGACATTGGTTCATGTAGCAGGAAGAAAGTTGATTCCAGTATTCATGAAATTAAAAAACAAAATGTGTGTTCCTACCAATGTTTGTAGTGATTGCTCGATTGAGTTGGACCTGTTGAATTGTTTATTCAACGAAAATACTAAAATGATGTTAGTAAACAATCCGAGGATGCTTTTACAGAACGTGATGCAGTGCATTAACTTCAATCATCTATGTGTGACATTGCAAAATTTTGAAAATCCATCCATGATGCAATACAGTACTAACTTGAACCAAACTAACTTTAATCAAAACCAAATTCGATACATTCATGTGAGATTAAAGTGGGATCCCAATGTAAAAGAGATGTTATCTTCATGTACACCGGCAATGTAACCGAACCTAATTACAGAGGAAACTGAAACCGTGGTAGGACAGACTACCGTGGATATCGTGTAAAGAATAGGTACATATATGTTAGGAGACACGACATCTCGCCACCAGTAAAACGAATGAGAACTGAACCTAATTTTACCGGTACGATAACCGAACCTAACCTTAGTAGTAACAGTAATAGTGATCGTGTAACTGAACATAATCCAAGTGCAGTACGATTACTTACACTTAGAAAGCATGTAAACATTATACTTAATTTCCCTCGAATTGAACTTCGTAGAAATCTCATAGATGGCAAAAATTCTCAAAGTAAGAAACAAAGAACTGTAGAAATAAATAATACTGTATTCCTGTTTGTGACTTTCAATACAACATGAACGAATTCATTGGTCATGTAACTTAAGCTAAAGTTGCGGCGTCCGAGAAAACAGTATTCAATTGATTTTTGCTTTTAAAATACCATTATGATTTTGTTTGTTATTCGTACCTTGTTTGAATTCTATGAAGATAATTTAATGAATTAACGAATGGAACAATTCGTCCATTTATGATCTTAATAAGAAGTTAATTATTATGTTATGCTCTGATTATTATCGATATTTCAATCTTGATCTATATTTTAACTATATTCTATATTTCATCCTTTCTCGTACAAAGAACAACCATATGAATATCGCAAATACATCTTTTTCAAAACCTTCTTCATTATGCCCAAGTAAATAATTATTAACTTGTAACAAGCATTTAATGGACCTGAAAAGGTCTTAAAATTAAATAACTTGTAAATCAAATTTCGAATGTGCCTTATCGTCGTTAAAATGTATAAATAAATGAAGTCAATCATAAAATTTAAATTAAATATGATAATAATATTGTTATAAAAATAAATATGATACATGTATATTTCTATGAATTGTAATTTCCATATATACGGGGTGCAATTGAAAACGAATGATTAATATGTATTATTTAACGTTCTAGGATTCTTTTCTTTTCTTTTGTAAATTCAATGAAAGAAAGTCCTATATTTCGGGCGACATATGTAATAATATCTTTGTATTTTCAGTGTAATTCTAAATATCTTTTATTATACTTGTGGGCAATGTGTAATTTTTAAATGTGTACTAACTAGTTTGAAGAAAAAAAGAAAGTACGAAAAAGAGATAGAATTAAAAGAAATTGATTCTAATATGTGGATTGGATGAGGTCTTGTCATGACGACGAATAATCAATAAATTATTATTCCAGAACCATCTTAAGGAAGGGATATCACACAATCTTTTGAGGTGTATTTATTTTAGTGATAATGTGCCATAAATAAAAAGGTAATGTTCAAAAGCAATAAACAAAAATAATGTTTTATGTGATTATCGTTACCTTATCGTTGTAAAAATTTGGTGGTCCCCTTCGCAGGATCACTATCGTTATACTTCACAGTTCCCCACCCACAAACGAATTTCAAACGTTTTTCATATCACATCGTTCGTTTATCGTTAGTTTACGTTAGTTTTGCTAAAACTATCGTTTGCAGAAATAACGATTTTATTCTAGAAATAAAATTTCCCGCCAACTGTGAATTAGCCCGCCCATATTAGATTCTCATTAAATTCCAACTCATATCGTTAGTTTATTGTTAGTTTACGTTACTTTTGCAGAAATAAAGTTCCCGCCATGTAAAGTTAGCCCGCCCCTAAAGAATCTTCACAAACTTCCACCTCATATTGTTAGTATATTTTTAGTTTACTTTAGTTTCGGATAACATCGGCATAGCTAAGGGGAGGGTCCGGGAGTCTGGACCCCCAGAAATTTTTAAACGTTGTAAAAATAAAACGTAAAATTGCCTTTCCAGTCTATATATTGCCAAAACTTTTCCGCGGTAGGACCCCTGGATCAACCAAATTTCTAACGGTCCTTAAAATATAGCCTAAACTTGCGTTCCCAGTTTACAAATTGCTAAAAAATTATCGGGGCAGGTACCCGGATCCCCCGAAACAAAATCCTGGCTACGCCGCTTTCGAAGACATTATTTGTCGAATTAAATCATTTTGGCAAAACTAACGATAGTTTTAGCAAACCTAACGTAAACTAACGATATGAGTTGGAATTTTATGAGAATTCAATATGGGCGGGCTAATTTATAGTTGGCGGGAAACTTTATTTCTAGAATAAAATCGTTAATTTTTGCGAAACTAACGATAGCTTTATCAAAACTAACGATAAACTTACGATGTGATGGAAAAAACCTTTGAAATTCATTTGCGGGTGGGGAACCGTGAAGTTGGCCTGCCCATTTATTTCTCGAATAAGATCGTTATTTTTGCATAGTTAACGATACTTTTAGTAAAACTAACGTAAACTAACAATGTGAGATGAAAATTTATGACAATTCTTTATGGCCGGGCTAACTTTACATTTGGCGGGAACCTTTATGTCTCGAATAAAACCGTTATTTCTGGAAAACAAACGTTAATTTTAGCAAAACTATCGTAAACTAACGATAAACTAACGATATGAGTTGGAATTTTATGATAATTCAATATGGGCACAGTTGGCGAGAAACATTATTTCTAGAATAAAATCGTTATTTTTGCGAAACTAACGATAAACTAACGATGTGATATGAAAAACTTCTTAAATTCGTTTGTGGGTGGGGAACCGTGTAGTTGGCCTGCCCATTTATTTTTTGAATAAAAACTTTATTTTTTCGAAACTAACAATAATTTTTGCAAAACTAACGTAAACTAACGATAAACTAACGACGTAGATACGAAAAAGAAAAATTCGTTAGGTGGGCTGGACAACTTCACAGACCTTATTAGCTTCTTTACCGGTAGATATAAATGGACATGAATGTGGGCATATGCAAAACAAATTGCATCAAATACTGCTTCTCTAACATTTGTTACCCACCCCGGCAGCCATCTTGGATTTGCCATATTGGATTCAGCTTTCGATTTTTCAAATGGAAATAGGTGCAAGTGATACATCAAATTCGTGTAAACTTTTCTTGAAAATTTACTGGTGTATTGAGTTTTACCTTAGCTTCTACCGTTTGAAAGGTATTGCATGCTAAATAACTTCAGGCATTTCGCGAAAAGACATTTCAGAGCAATATCAGTCACGCTTAAAATTTTGGTGTTAACAAATCAAAACAATTTCTAACTGGGAAAATACTTTAGGTATAAACAAACTTTTTACAACGTTGGTGTCATAATCTTATTACATCACTTCCATGTTATACTAACAAGGAAGTGTTGTATTATGGTCATAATGCCTAATGTAAATCCAGATACGACCAGATACGTATTGACGTCTGTGTGTCTGTATGTACGTTCAGAGAATATTTCGTCAACGCTAAATCACATAAAAGATTACCTATACACACGGGGCTCTGCACAACTTTCTACTTGGTTTAATATTCGTGAAGTGCCTGACATTTTACATGAAATACCTTCCAAACGGTAAATCTGACTACACCAATGAATTTCCAAGAAAATTGTACATGAATTTGATGTATCACTTGCACATAATTCCCATTTGAAAAATCGAAAGTTGAATCTAATATGGCGGATCCAAGATGGCGGCCGGGATGGGTAACGTGTGTCAGGGAAGCAGTACTTGATCCAATTTGTTTTGTATATGTCCACATTCATGTCCAGTTAGATCTAAAGAAACTAAAAGCAATTTTGTGTCAGAGAGTCATAGTAGTATATGATTGAATTCCGGATATATGAAGGACCATAAATATGATAATTACCGGTATGGGCTGCTAAAATTAGCACAATACACATTGGGGTGCGGAGAACTTTGCATTTGAATTAATTTTACACAAATCCCGAGTGAACACTTCACGAATGTAAATACCTTGTTAGAAGGTGGTGTAGTTATACAGAATTCATTTTTAGGTATAAAACATTTGTGTTCTCAACTTCCTTCAATAACATGGATGAGGATTTTCACCCACTTATATTATTTTGTTTTACTTAATGCGATCTACCGATTAATATACACCTCTTCTTTGGACATCTTTTCCTTATACGTTAATAGCAGTAGCGTATTTACGATTTTGTTTCGGGAGGGGCTTTGCTAACTTTCGGTGGGCTTTACCTGAAAATGTGAAAATTCTGCAAGATATTTCATATACTTGACAATAGTAAGTAAGCTTTCGGGGAGGGGCTTAAGCCCGGAAACCCCCCCTAAATACGCCACTGGTTAATAGTATTCTATTATGTATTAGCTCTTACAACTGCAATTCCGAATCTAAAATGCAGTAAGCAAGGCTACCTATTTTGTAAACCTACTGAAGAAATAAAGGTTTTGTTTTTGTAAACTCTCTTGACTTATTTTGTAGTCTAAGAGAAATCACTCACAATTTTTTGGTGTTCCATCAAACCATGAAGAGCAACTAAGAGAAACAAACAAACTTAGCCTCGCGTTATGAATTAATCATAAGCAAGGAATACAATATATTCCTGCCTTCAACAATTGCTTGAAAGAGTTTCTATAATGTAAACGAGATAACCCATATCAGTTGCTCAAACATTTTCTTTATGAAAAACGAATTGAAGAGAAAGTATCAAAATAGAAAAGATCTTATTTAATCTATTCGAACTCTGATAGATCTACTTAAAGGTATTGCATGATAGAAGGAAAACTTACAAAATTGTTTGTTCGTCATCTGTAAGTTTATATACAATTAACTTTTTCTTGTTTTAGTTTCAGGATATCTAAGTAAGAAGTAATTAAATTGTCAGAGTTTCGTGCTTCATAAGTTTCTTTGCAAGAAGATGCATTAAAGGACGACTCCAAACAAGCGTTCGAATGGGGGCCTCAGGTCGCCCAACGAAAAGCCAACTTCTCCCAACATGATTTTTTTCTTCTTTTTTTTAAAGCTTATACTGGCAAGTGAATAATGTGTGTGAAAGCATTGGATAGAAAATAACCGTACGCGATGACAATCAAACAGTGGACCACGCAATGTGACCATACCATTGGATAAAAAATGTCTTTCGTATGGGTAATGTCCAGTGATGTTTTCAGACGATTTCTCCTGGGGAAGAAATTTCAATACGCAAGGAATTAACGTAGTAGTACGAAAATACTGGTAGCTAACACTTATTGAGAACGATCAGAGGTTTCTCCGGGGGAATCTCGTAGCTCCAGTGGGAGGGAAATTCTTCCCGTGCTCATGAAATCGTCACAGGTCATGACAGACATCATCATCCTCAGTTATACGATGTAGCTTGAGTCTGAGTACAATATAACAGGTCGAATGCTCGATAACCTCTGCTGAACTCTGCATTGGCACCACAAATAAATTTACGTATACAGGTTGACACTCATCAAAGTGTATCGGATTTTGGATGCAGTATACATTATGTTTAACAGAAAAAAACTACCTGCTCAACCTTTCAATATATATATAAATAATAACTAAAACGCAAATGTTTAATCCATAGTGGGACTATCCACATTGTAGATACTGATTCATTACGTTATAGAATCTTAAGTAGACAATTGAACAGACTTAATGTAAAATAAGCTATAGAGAGACAAAGGCAGACATATTTGAACACTGATGCCAATGAATGATTTTTGATAATCTTTTCGTATTAGTTTTAATTTCTTTTTGTTTCTGATAATGATACGAAGACAAAAAAAAATCGGGTCTAAGAGACAGCTCAGTAAGACGGGATTGAAGATGTGTGTACCTTTTCCTTAGATCTGCTTTTTCAAGCAGAAAATAATTCAGTACTTGCCTTGTTTGTATGAATCCTATCCATCCCAGCAAAGAAAAAATGCAACGACAAGGACATTCAATCAAAGCACTGGTAAGTAGAGGAAGGAAGTATCTCTGAATCAAGCGGTCCTGATGGACGCTAGAGAACTATCTTTTAGGTAGATCAAATATGATAGATGAGAACCTAGCCTACACCGAATATCAACGAAAAGCATAAAAGAATACTTTCCAAAAAGAAAGTGTGGACTTTCAATTCAAATATTGCTTATCAAAAAACTCATTTTAAGAGGCCCCATCACGGCGAACTTAAAATATCGCTAATTTTATAGTAATTATGTGCTATCTTTAAATAGGCAAAAAATAATCGAAATGTGGAACAAGAGCGCCTTAGACAATAGACCCTATTATTTTGCATAAAGTACTGTTATCATGAGTCATCTAGTACCTAGCTTTCCGTTTGCAGCAATTTAGAAACGCGAAAATAAATGGCGATTTTCTAAATGGCCGGAAATCGAAAGCAGATAAGTGAGTCGTAATAACGGTATCCCATGTAAAATAATATTGTCTAGGGCACTCTTGTTCCACATTTCGATTATCTTTTATCTGTTTGAAGATACATAATTACAGCAGATTTCAGATGAGAAGCGGCATGGCCTTGATTGGCTTTACGCGGCGTCCAATTGGCTTTGAGCGGTGTTGACAATTCGCGACAAGCAGTTCTGAACGCTGACTTCTCGCGTTACTGCGAATCTTGACAATAGCAGAGGCGCTTATTAGAAATATTGTATTAGCACATTAACTGCTCACTTTACGAAGTAGAGAAAAGAATTACGAACACATACGTGAAAACTACATCTTTTTATGACAACTGGTTGTCATGATATACGCTTTGAAAGGTTTCCATATAAAACAATCAGTAAAACGAGCGTTGAGTCCCGTCTAATTTCCAGTGGATTTTTCTTCGATTTGGAAATGGAACTCAACTTTTATTAAAGGATAATCAGGGGTGTAACCAACAGGTTGTTCTAGGGGAACATTACTTTCAGGGGGAGGAAAGCTTTTCACACATTAAAAACAGAACAAATGACCTCTTTCAGAATATGAAAGCATTTTAACTCACCATGTATACTATACACATATTATGTTTTCTCGATGCTACCTTAACAAAAGACGGATCTTGACAGTACTGAAGTTGAAAAGCGGATTGTAAGAGATAAATCAATAAGCTATTCATAAGAAAACAAATGCTGTTTCTAGCAGTCTGTTTATCCGACTTTGTGTTTATGTAGGTTAAAATACTAAAAGGAAAAAACTCGAAAAAATATCAACTCAGATATTATTATGCAATAATATAGTAGTGAGAGATCCTGGGGGGACTGAGGGAGCCAGGGCCCCTCATTTTATTTGTAAATGTGCAATATTAGGCATAATTTGAATGCAATTTGTCTTAAAATCATCATATATGCTTTCTGCATCTGAATGCACCCCCCCCCCATTTACAGAGAAATCAGCGTCCTTGTAATTAGGTACAGAAACTGTATTGATGATGTTTTCTTTTTTCTTTTTTTAAAAATCTTATTTTATTATAAACGTTCCTAATTTGCATTAATTATTAAATAAGTTTACTAAACATATACTAGATGAACCTCATTTCGGGGCTGGAAATAGTTTGGAAAGTCAAGGCCCGCTTTTCCCCCGTTTCTACACCCTTGAGAATAGTAAGCGATCGAATTAAATAACAAGCCTCTGCAATTTGATTCATATATATATATATATATATATATATATATATATATATATATATATATATATATATATATATATATATATATATATATATATATATATATATATATATATATATATATATATATATATATATATATATTCGATTCCCGGCGGGAGCTCATGTGGAAGAACAGAAGGTATGGGACATTCGTAATATTGTTTTGAAATTGCCTTCATGCAAGATTCTTCCTTATTCGACAGAAGAAACGCAGTATGATTTTTTTTTCTTCGTTTCAATACCTTACGTATGTGTGGCCAATTACGTACTTCTTCTTTACTCCTCTAGCAGGGATGCAAAAGCACCAGGCGTCTGAGTGGTGTCATAAATTATTGTAACCCAAAACAAACTCGACCATATCGTGTTGCTTACGAATCAGATGGATTGTTGTTTGAGACCTACATCAAATATAAGAGTATGTTATTATAGAAACAGACATGGAAGCAAAGGAGCTGATTGTGTGTGTAGGAACGCAACTTCTCTTCTTCTAGCACAAACAGAATTCATCAGTGTCTAGGTTGCTTTCTTTCATGGTAGTTCATTTGTTCTCCAAAATTATAGTTGACAATGTCTTTAAGGAAACCGAGTACAAGTGCGGAATTTTCTTAAAAAAAAAAAAAAAAAAAAAAAGTGCTACGAAGTGAAGCTCGAAGAATTATTTTTTGTGTTTACAATTTTTGGAACTCATAATAAAAAATTTACAAGAGTCAGATTCAGACAATGGCGAAATATTAATTGACATAGACGATAGTGAAAGTAGTGTTGAAGACGAACGTTTAGCAGTTCCACTGGAATAAGTTAATAGGTAGGTTATTCAGTTGCTATATATACTTCTAGGATACACAGCCAAAATCTTTGAGTTTGCTGGAATAGTATATTTACATTGTGAATAATGTTGCCAATGTATGTGTAATAATCTCAACTAGAGGAAGAGCGAGAAGGGAAAGGGGAGTCCGAAATCCGGCAACACCGCGCGGAATATCGCACAGCATTGGCTACTGCCCGTGATGCTTTACATCTGAAAAACACAATACTGTAAAATTAGCGGTATTTTAATTTCGCCGTGATGAGGCCTTTTACGTAGTTGTGAAAACCGCAAAATCGGTTTTGGCATACAAATTGCATCAAACAAGCTACAGTCACTTTATAACTTTGATTGGGGTCATTATCAGGGGTAAAAGTGCGGGGGAACGCGGAAGACGTCGTCCCCTACCTCGAAAAAATATGTACGGCATCCCCCCAGTTCATAAAAAATACAATGAGCAAAGATAGGCAGGGGACGGCGGGACGGCGGGACGTCATGCCGCTACCTACCGTCCCCCTAGTTTTTCAGTTCTACTTTTACCCCTGGTCATGACTATGAAGATACTAATGTGTCCTGCTACCATGCTACTTCGTTATCATCAACAAACTAACTGCCTGTACATCGCAACGGCCCAGAAGAAGTTTATCAAGAACTTCGTTCAGAGACATTTGTTGTTATATGCTACGTATTCGCAGTAACTGAGAGAGTCAGTCGTGCAACAATGAAAAAGGACAAAAGCAGCCAGTGCTCGGTGAGTACTGCTTTTTTGTAACCTGTTGAAAATTAAGTAATTATTTTTTTCTAGATTAACTTAGAGACTAGTTAATTGTCAATACAAGGTATAAGCTTTAAAAGCAAAGTGAATAATTTTCTAATTCAGTTATTCACTGCGTTTCAAATCGCGATAAAAATCGCAACCCGTTTGGACGTTTTGAGTCTTTGATCTGACATCTTTTAAAATTCAACCTTCCTGTTACTTTTAATTATTTCTCCAAATTTATCTTTTAAAAATATTACGATTAACGATGAGGAAAGGAGAAAAGTTTGAGTTTAGGGCGCAGTTTTAGGGACCAACGATTGTTATAACTAGAGACCGGATGTTTAGACATTAAAAACCTGGAAAATAGGCAGGCAAATAGGCACTTAAAATTTAAAAAAAAAAATAAGCTGTAAATTAGGCACTAAAATAATTCGAAATAATGAAGATCAATAGTCAATACAAATGAAAAATAAATTCAAGTCATAGATAATGTCCAAACAAGATAGAAACATACCTCTTTATTAATAACAACATGTACGGCAGTGCATGGCAGCCAAGTTCCGCGAAGAAAATGAAAACTGGCCTGCACTGCCGTAAGCATGTTATACACGAACAAGAGTTTTGGGTAAAATCGCCGATTTCGAGGCTTTGTAAAAACGATTCTATTAAGGCTAGAAACATGACATTTAGAATTTGAGGAGATATCTGAGAGATTTACTCATATGCCAAATCTCACATTCCCACCTTCAACCATATTCGAGTACTGGACCCCTAAACTACGTGGTTTTCAGGCTCACTGACCCACTCATCAAATTGATTAGGTACTTCCCAATGAGATAGAAACGTGAAACTTCGCATAAAGATACCCTATAACAACTTGCGTATGGGAAAAGTCCGAAATTTGAGGAATATGCTTTGGGAAATTTTTTATGGGCAGAAAACTGTCCTTAGCCAAGAAAAAAATAGTTTCACTCACTTACTCATCAAATTGATTAGGTACTTCCCAATGAGACAGAGACGTGAAACTCTGCACAAAGGTACCTTATAATGACTTGAGTATGAAAAAATCCGAAATTCGAGAAATGTGCTATGAGAATTTTTTTTTATGGGCAAGAAACTGTCCTTAGCCAAGCAAGAAATCGTTTCACTCACTCACTCATCAAATCGATTAGGTACTTCCCAATGAGATAGAAACGTCAAACTTTGCATAGAGGTACCCTATAATGACTTGAGTATGGAAAAAGTCCGAAATTTGAGGAATGTTCTATGGGAAAGTTTTTATAGAAAAAAACTGTCCTTAACCAAGCAAGAAATCGTTTCACTCACTCACTCATCAAATTGATTACGTACTTCCCAAT
This sequence comes from Thermobia domestica, assembly GCF_964235325.1. Lineage (NCBI taxonomy): Eukaryota > Metazoa > Arthropoda > Insecta > Zygentoma > Lepismatidae > Thermobia > Thermobia domestica. Next base: position 136,924,832 of record NC_137458.1, read on the forward strand.
GAGATGGAAACGTGAAACTTCGCATAAAGATACCCCATAACAATTTGAATATGGAAATTGTTTATGGGCAAAAACTGTCCTTAACTAGGAGAAAAATGGTTTCGCTCACTCACTCATCAAATTGATTAGGTACTTCCCAATGAGACAGAGACGTGAAACTCTGCACAAAGGTACCTTATAATGACTTGAGTATGGAAAAATCCGAAATTTGAGAAATGTGCTATGAGAATTTTTTTATGGGCAAGAAACTGTCCTTAGCCAAGCAAGAAATCGTTTCACTCACTCACTCATCAAATCGATTAGGTACTTCCCAATGAGATAGAAACTTGAAACTTTGCATAATGGTACCCTATAATGACTTGAGTATAGAAAAAGTCCGAAATATGATAAATGTGCTGTGGGAATTTTTTATAGGCAAAAAACTGTCTTTAGCCTTGCAAGAAATCGTTTCACTCACTCACTCATCAAATTGGTTACGTACTTCCTAATGAGACAGAAATGTGAAACTTTGCATAAAGGTAAGCTATAATGACTTGCATATGGAAAAATCCGAAATGTGAGGAAGTGCTATGGGAGGTTTTTATGGGCGAAAAACTGTCCTTAGTCAAACACAAATCCGTTCATTCTCTCACTCATCAAATTGATTAGGTACTTCTCAATGAGATAGAGACGTGAAACTTTGCATAAAGGTACCCTATAATGACTTGATCTTAGAAAAATTCCGAAATTTGTGGCATGTGTAAGGAGAAATTTATTTAGTGGCGAAAAAGTTTCTTAGCAAGCAGAGATTGGTTCATTCTCTCACTTATCAAATTGATTAGGTACTTCCCAATGAGATATAGATGTGAAACTTTGCATAGAAGCACCCTATAATGACTCATGTACGGAAAAAGTCCGAAATATGATTAATGTGCTATGGAAATTTTTTTATGGGCGAGAAATTGCCCTTAGCCAGGAAAAAAATCGCTTCACTCACTCACTCATCAAATTGATTAGGTACTTCCCAATGAGACAGAGATGTGAAACTCTTCATAAATGTATCTTATAATCGCTTAAGTGTGAACAAATTCCAAAATGTTAGGAATGTGCTATGTAGAATTTTTCATGGGGGAAAAACTGACATTAGCAAAGCAGAAAACTTTGCATTTACTCATTCATCACATTGGTTTGCTAGTTCCCAATGAAGCTGTGCATAAAGGTACCTTATAATGACTTGATTATGAAAAAGAACGGTAATGTGAGGAATGTGCTATGGGAAATTTTTCATGGATCATTTTTCATGGGAAATTTAAGGAATGCACTATGGAATTTTCTATGGGCGAAAAACTGCTCATAGCCATTAGATACTTCTTAGTGAGATAAAGATGCGAAACTCTCCATAAAGGTACCCTATAACGGCTTGAGAATGAAATTTGAGGAATTTGCTATGGAAAATTTTCATTGGCAAAAAAAAGAAAAAGAAAAAAGAAAAAAGAAAAAAAAAGAAAAGAAAAATTGTCCTTACAATCTGAAATCGGGAACGATTCCGTTGTTGAACACATCATGCGTATAGTGATAATGTTGTCAATCGTCCGAGTGGTCGGGTTGATGCCATCCTCGCTGGTCTATTGGCTACCACGTGCGCCTTTGGTGTATGGGGTCCTGGGTTCGATTCCCGGTGGAAGAGCCTTTGGAATCTTAACTCTCATCGATGTTTCTGTGTTCGTGTCCCTGTCATTCTAGGTTAATAGAAAAACGACCTAAGGTCACTGAGAAAAATCCGTTATCCAGACAGCAGTATAGTGTACAAATATACGGAATCCTTATGTTTAATACAGAAATCAATACTTAACATACGTTATCTATATGCTACATATGTACTGTCCTGTTTCCCGCTTAAATGTTACACAATGTCGTTGAAGGATGTCTGACATCTAACAGTCTTCCATACATTACGTACGTCAGCTATAAATTACATACGGCCTTCTGTATGTGAGATCATGACCGCCTCCATACAGTTCTTTCGTTCGTGCGAAAAGTACGTTTATTCGGAACACTTATATGGAAAATATGTTTGAAATATACTTTTTCAGTTATACGTTTAGTGTACGTTAAGTCCAAAAACTACAGGATTTACACATGTAACCAATGTTTTCACGTACGCCACATACATTTTTTCTCAGTGTTAGGGTAAAACAAGTGAAAGCTAATAATAAGTAGTTAAGCAAGTTAATGAGGCATGTACTGTGAGTCAGTTAACTTTTAAAAACCTTGGGCTAAGACACGTACACTCATGTCCAAAATTATTGTCGCATGTCTACAAATATGTTATTCTACGAATGTAATTTGATAACGAATTCACCCGGTATTTCTTATAGTGTTAGTATGTGTATAGTCGGTAAAGACATGTATGTGGCAAATTTCATGTCAAAAGAGCAGTAAATAAGAACAATAAAACGAAAACAAAACTTTCTGCTCCATTTAGCAACATTTTGTTTTACTCATTCTAATTTTCGTATTTATAATTCTTTTCCTATGAAATTTCCACAAATATACATTTCCCGATTATACACATAGTATCAGTATTAAAAGTGCCCTGCAACATCATTATCAAATTATATTCTTACAAGAAGACAGTTATAGATATGCGACAATCAGTTTGGACATGAGTGTACATACTGCCGTAAATTTCATGGTTAGAAACCCAGACAAGGAAAACCAACATTTTTTTTTTTTCCTCGGTGAAGATGTTTCCGTTATTGCAGTAATTGGTATTATATAGATATTGAAATTAATTGGATAAGTAAGATAATGTTGAGGTGAGAATATTTGAAATTAATGAAGTTTTCGAAGAAATAAGAAATCCAATTGTTCGAATTTATGTGAGACTAGCAACAAAATGTAACCGATTTCGTAAATATATTGGTACCATTAGTTATTTTATGGTTACCACAGTCGTTATGTAAAAATGTATTTGATGCTTCGTGTCTCTATCTGTGAACAGTGTTTGAATCTCTTTCGTATCAGCCTTTTCATCAACATTGAATTTAGTGCCTTTGCTCTTCATATTTCCTGAATTTGCCCTACTAGAGGTTAGCTCCCACATCCCCGCCTTTGCTCGGCCTACTTCCTCACACCTCTTAAGCTCACAATTCCCGATTTTCAAGTTTCTTTTCCTATTTCAACTATCTAAAGGATAAGATTTTGTATTCCATGAAAACGCCTATTTAAATAATATGGGGATTTCTTCACCTCCCTTTAGACTCTCTAAAAATTAAAAAATATTCACTTTTGACAATTTTTCGGTCGATTAGTTCCGAAAAGCTACAATCGTGTCAAATTTAATCATTGTAGCCCTACAGGAAGTGCCCTATAATTTTGGGGTGTAAAAGGTGTCCCATATAAATACCATGGGAAAGATTTTTCAGTTCCCCATAAAACCACTCTAAAGTTGGAATTGTTTATTTTTACTGATTTACTCAGATAACACTAACGAAAACGCACAAGCATACCGAATTTCAATTTTTTATTCCAATCCCAAGTTCCTAAAACATGAGATTATAGGTCAAAAAAGACCCATTTAAATAACATGGGGAAATTCTTCATCCCCCTTCATCATTTCACTTTCCACGTCAACCGGAATCACCCCTTTAATTTATGTCAGTTCATGTAGTTTTATATACAATTAGGATATGTTGGTGGCAGATATAATTAAGATTATAAGCTATTTGAAAGGTGTATATCATTGGAAAGAAAACCCGAGCAGTATGAAAGTGCGCAACATGCGCGTCATGTAATGAACTCAGTAATTTTGCAATGTGGAAAGGTAGAGAACCCCTAAGTATATTGTAACAGCAGCTATGCCTAGTGATGTAGCCGCGAGGATTCAGCATCCAGGGTTTTGGGCCCTGTTGATATTCTTCGTATTTAGGTAATGAAAAATGAGATATTAGCGATCGTGATTTTGTAGTTCGAGTAAATGATTAGAATCTCGTTTGGACATAACTGTCTGACAGATATTAAATATAATAAATCCTCCCCGCTGTTCTAGTGGCTAGCATGTGCGTCTTTCTTGTACAAGGTCTTGGGTTCGATTCCCGGTTGGAGAGGCCTTGGGAACTAATGTTGCATGTGACACATTATGAATTCTTTAAAAATGTACAATTTTAAATTTAAATCCAGCAATATGCCACAATTGAGAATCCCAATATACGACATTGACATGGTGAACTACAAAAAGAAGTGAAATATGAACAAAAACGCCACAGGTGCAAAAAGTGCAGCCAAGTTCGTCAGCCTCAAAAAGTGTTGAGATGAGGATGGATGAGCCAAGTTCCTTGGCCACTGCATCTGAAACGAACACTGGAACTTGGCGCGAGGTGTCAAGGAAAATGATGTTAAGAACCTTAGGGATAGTGGTGGTGGGCGCGGTGGGTTTGGGACTACCACCAACCTTAGGAATATCAACTTTGCTAAGACGCTAGGGCACATATACAGTATACTGCAGTAAGATTTGATGGTTCGAAACCCAGACAAGGAAACCTTATATTCCTCTACGAAGTGTCAAGGTAAATGATGTTAACGAGCCTTAGGAATGGTGTTTGTGAGCGTGGTGGGTTTGGGGGTCACTACTAGCCTTAGGGCTGAAATGTCCCGGCCGTAAATCTAGGAACAGACATCTTAATGTAATCGAATATGTTAGACACCTCGCGCCAAGTTCCAGTGTTCGTTTCAGATGCAGTGGCCAAGGAACTTGGCTCATCCATCCTCATCTCAACACTTTTTGAGGCTGACGAACTTGGCTGCACTTTTTGCACCTCTGGTGTTTTTGTTCATATATTCTTTTACTGTATATAGAGAAACGAAACATGACATGAATTCCATGTATATTTGGTAAATATACTCTATACAGCATTTTATCACTACACATAACAGTCCAAATTTTATAATGGCCCCGCGTATCGTAGTCGCTAACGCTCTCGCCTTCGATGCGAGCGGTCCCGGGTTCGATTCCCAGTGTGGAAACTCGGTCGAAAAAGTGTAGAAAGCTTTTTTTCAGTCCAGCCATCTTGAATGAGGTTTTCCTGGGTTGTTTGCATTCACACGAGACAAACGCCGGCGTGTTACCTAACATATAGGTCCCAGGCTGCTTCCTACCTTCCCTTTCCCCGGATAGTGTGCTTGCCGAGGGACGTCATCCTTCAAACGTGACTAGCTAACATTGTCAGAGATGTCGAAAGCACAGAAATATAAATCCTAAATTCTAAAAATCCAAATTTCATATACTTTATCAGTACACACAGAAGTCCAAAGTTTTACCGCATTTTACAATAAAAAGCCTCGGAAGAGGCAGAATTCTTCCTTGAAACACTAAACTATATATTTTCTCAATAAAGTCTCATTTTGAAGAAAATACATAGAATAAGCAACATTAGGCACTAAAGTAATTATTTAGGCAGGAAGAGGCGAAATAGGCATAATACGCAAAATAAAATTGACTTAAATTGAAACTGCAACCCCCAATATAAACTTTAAAACGTTATTTTTGATTATATCTTTAATATTAAAGAATAGGCATTTTGCCTAACATCCAGTCTCTACTTACAACAATAAATAAAAATTAAAAACCGAAGGACAGAACAAGAATGCCTGTTAGCTTTTGCAAACGAGATCGAACAACTGACTGTTGAACGTAAATGATCATAAAACATAAATGACACATCCAGAAAGCAATGACGCACCAATGCAATAAATTTTAAAATGCACTCCGAAATCTATGCTTGAAATCTGAAGGATTATTGATGGCCGTATTTTTCAATGTCAACGTGTACTTTAATTCACCATTAATTATAAATATTTTAGTCTATACGAGGAGTCCGGTCCAACCTTTGCTGCAGGGATAGCCAATTACGTAATAGATACTATCGGAAATACTGTAATCTACCAGAATACATTGGGACGGAACGTCAAGTCGGATTGCCTCGCCACTATTGAGTACAAGTTATCTTTGCTGCAACACATTTATGGCAACATCACCACTAACAGATATAACAAAGAAATTCTATTGATTGAGTTCATACACCAAGCGGTTAGCGTACTCACCTTTGACGTGAAGGACGCCGGTTCGATTTCTAGCGGAAGCCCATGTGGTTCACATTCTGTTAAGCTGTAGGTCCACGTCTCATATAGTCTCGCTGCTGAAAAGAAACGCTAAATTTAAAATGAAATCACAACTCCAACAGTCATATTTCAGCAGAAAATGCCCGGATAAACGCATCCTAGAACGTACAAGGGTTTTCCGCACATAGAGAGGTAGCACGGTTTTCCTCACATTCTACAGTTGAACACGAGCATGCTCCGGTAAGTGGGCATCGTATTCTCTTCGATTCTCAATTCGATAGTAAGATGGTTTTTGGAGCCAAATAAAAGTAACTGGTATGATGATTCCTCAGGATAATGTGTTTTTCGTTCGATGTCATGAAGTTTAGAGACTATGAATGAAGTACTCGGAGGCTCCACGACACGCTAGTTTCTCAACGTAAGTATTATCGTACAGTCCAGAAATTATAATCATTTCCGTATATTTACGTAAAGAATCTGTAGCACTAATTTTTTTTAATTTACGCTTCTCTTCCATTACAATTTACAGGTAATATCCACAATTTTCATATATATCTAGTATTAAACTAGTGATACTGTGGACTGCTAAAGCGAACGATACTCCCTTTCACTAATTTCAATTATAAACTATAAGAGTCTAATGTCCCATAAAATGCATACAAGCTTCCACGAAAAACCGAGTACGTTTAATAAATATTCAGGAAGATAAATTATATAAATTGAAAAGAAGGTATTTCCTTATTATTGGCCTGTTCCAACTGTGAGCAATTGAGACGATTGGAAAGTATCAGAAAAGCTTAGACCAATTCGACAAAACTGTATATTTTACGAAAGTTATCATATAATTTTTATTTAAAATAAAACCTTTGTTGTTGGCGGTGGTGATGGTGTTAATATAAATGAGTCCTGATATTTGATTGGCATCAACCGCAAGAGTGCCATCGCATTAAATTAAATCCTCAATAAAAACACACACAATAGAAAAATAATGTTTACGAAAGTTAGCACAAAACATTTTTAAACCTGAGGAAAAGCAAGTTCATTGTTTGTAAAACCAAAAATATTTCATGAAAACCTAGTATTTTTATGAAAGACATCTTGGACCATATATATATTTTTTAATTCACTAGGAGGCTACATTCACATTCATTAGAGGGCTAAATTCACTACTCATTCTTCACTGACTTTAGTCCAAAGTACAGAATATTACGGAAAAGAGATAAATAAAATAGACATTATATTGCATTAAAGTTGATTGAGTTTTATATGAGTTATCGTGGAACTTTAAAAAGAATGAATGGTAGGGGGTAATACCATTACTTTATTATTTACTAGTTTCAGCTCCGTGCAGAGTGAATAATTGTAAAGCCTGTACGGCATATTAAGCCAAAATCAAACTGTAGCAACGAATATTATTATGGAACAGATATTTTAAATGGGAAAGGGGGGATAATCCGCCCCACATCAGAGTCCTGAATTGACCGCTCATGCTTGACTGTTTTTCACCTTGAGCACCGGAATTACTGAAAAGAGTCAAAGATAATGTACATTATATTATTTCAAAACCGAATGCATTTTAGAATATTTATCATGAGACGCTAAAAGAAACCGGGAAGTGAGAGAAGGGTAAATCCATTACTTTTTACTTTACTGTGTGATTTATATTGGAAAATGTCTTATATACGCGTGTGTAAACTTGATACACACGATTTACTTCACCCCCTTTAGCCCTCTTAAACTTAATGAAGTGCAACCCCAAACAAGAGGGTGATTTCTGCACAGAAATGAAGTCATATACTAAGTTTCATGAAAATCGGATGTTTTATGAGAGTTATCGTGGACCAGACTGACAGATACACAAATGTCAATCGAGTCGAATAGCAGAAGCTTCAATAACGCTCGCTTCAAATACTAGTGATGTGCATTGTTGAAGCGAGTTATCCTCCCTGTCACTAATTTCAACCATGAACTACTCGTATATCAGTGAGTCTATAGTCTCCCTCAAAAAACACACGGTTTTCAATAAAAGTCTGTGTGTTTTTAAGAAATATTATTGAAAATATATAAAATTGGTAAGAATACACTCTTTCATTATTGGTCCATTTCAACTGCAAGCAATTGAGAGGGTTAGAATTTTAAAAAAACGACAAAGGTGTACTTTTTACGAATTATTATATAATTTTTATTTAAATCATCGGGGGTACGAGTTAAATGTGTCTTGATTCTGAATTGAATTTAACTGCAAGATTTGGAATTATATGAAAGCCTCAGTAAACACATACATCATATTGTGTTAAAATATTTCGAAAGGAACCATAAAAACCTGGGTGCAGGAAGACTCATTCACACATTCTCACTTGACCTTAATCCAAGTAGTGAAAATAATTGTGATACCGCAAAAAGTATACGCAATATTCCATGAAACTGTAATATTTTAGTAATGATATTTTGGATCATATTTTTTCAAACTGGAGGAAAGAAGGTAATCCATGCCACATTTGGGGGAGGGGGTGACTTCACCGGCAATTCTAGACAGAGAATTACAAAATAAAAAGTGTAAAAATATACGCAATTCTTTACTGATTTCAGTTTCATGTAAGGTGAATAATTATGAAGCCTTAAAGAAAGTGTATGAAAGAGACCGAATTTATCGTGCAAACTATTTTTTTTTTTTTTTTTTTTTTTAATGAGGGTGGTAATCTATCTCACATGAGAAGATTGGCTTCACTGCTAATTCTAAACTTAAGCACTGAAGATGAAGGTAAAGTGTCGAAGAAAATATACATTTTACTGTATGAAAATCGAATGAATTTTAGACAATTTATGTAGAACTCTAAACGAAATGAAGGGAGAGCTAGAAGAGCAAATCCAGTATTTTATTCTTCACTGATTTTAACTCCCCGCTTAAGAGATGATTGGGAAGCCTTTAAAAAAAACTGTACGACATATTACGTCAAAATTGACCATTTTTCAACAAAACTTATCGTGGAACACATTTTTCAAATTGAGTATGAGATGAGGAGTGAATTTACACGTCTATTCGTGGAAGAGTTTAACCCTAAACAGTGAAGATATTCCCAATGACATAAAGAGAAGATACACTGTTTTATCATAACTGAAAAAGAATTACGCTGTTTATATTGGAAAATTGTCTTATATGGCTAAACTTGCAACATGGGGTGCATTCTACCTCCCTCCTATGCCCAATGAATTCCGCCCTCAAACATGCAAGTATAAGAAAAGCACATATCATGTTTTAATAAAATAGTATAAAGTTTAAGAGAGATATCATGTAAGAGATGGACAGACACAAATACCATGGAGTTAAATGGTAGAACCTTCGCTGACATTTATTTCAGTAAAAACGGAACGTGTTTAACTAATATAGTTACTAATATATATATATATATATATATATATATATATATATATATATATATATATATATATATATATATATTCTGGTTTTCAATTTTAAGCAGTAATAATTTTCTTATATGTTGATTCTAATTACCCACTAATTTAGTAACTCAAAGTAAATTTGCATGTTCTTACACCATGATTAGTTTCGTAAAATGTCTCCGATTTTGACCTTCATTAGGTTTCTCAAAATTCAAGGATTTCCTCCTGCTGAAAAACCAAAGATTTCGTCTTTCTGAAAAGGTTCTTTCGAACCATTTCAGCCCAATTCATCCGATCGCGATCAAACTTTCCATGGTGATAAACTTAGGTTAACTGTATAAAATTGTGAAAGACTTCGGTTCTATAAGTTGGGCTATCAAATTCTGAGTCAGTTTTTTTGGAAACAAAATGTTACACACCCAACTATGCGATCGAATTTAAACTTGTCGTGGTAATAAACGTTGACCTGCTATATAAATATGTGCAAATGTGGTTTAGGCTTTTGTTTCCCGAGTTGTAAACAGTCAAATGTTGAGTTTAACTTTCGAAAATAAACAAAAAATACACAACTCATGCCAACTGGGATCAAGCTTGGGATACTGATAGACTCTGACTTACTATATAAGTGCCCGAAATATTATGTTGTGCAGGCTATTAGTTTTCGACTTTTATATGGTTATATTTTGTGTCAGTCTATCGATCATAACATCCCAAACACCGAACTTATCTGATTGGAATAAAATTTGGCATGGTTGTAGATCTTGACGTGTCATATAAAAGTGCAAAATATTGTGTTATGCAGTCTTTTGGTTCTTACGTTATACACAATCAAAATTCAAAATCAATTCTTTGGTCATTATGAAGACGTAATAACTACTGTTTAAATTACACTTAAAGGTCTTTCTTGGACAACGGAAACTAATGAATGACATTTTTTTACGACTATGTATAGGCTTATTTCACTTGTAATGAAACCTAATACGTACCACTTTAGTGGATTAGAAAATACAAGTGTTGCTTCTGATTGAAATCGGCCAAGAATAAGGGGGGGGGGAGATAATAAAATACGAGTTGATCTCAAGTTGCAATTTTGCTGCAGTTGTGTATAAGGTGATAAAAAATTTTAAATGATAAATTCCACCATAATTATTTGAATTTGATGTAATACGACATTTATGGAGATTTTTTTACACTTCCATGTTTTGGGATTATAATAACGTTTACTTCACCTGAACAGAAACATTTCACCATAAATTCTGTAAAGAAATATCCAATTTTCATTAAACATGTTGTGTATTTTCTTTGTAACGTATGAATTAGACTTGTTGCTTAGATATAAATTAAGATATAAGTTCACCCATCGTAAAACTTTTCTCTTATTATTTGACTTTCAGAAAACACCGAGCGCTTTTCTTTTAGCTTCTAAAAGTGATCTACTGCTTTGTGTTTTACGATAATCAGTTATAAAGGGTAAAATCACCTCATTAAACGTATTTAACAAGGTCTTTTTAAAAAATAATATACAATTTTTATTAAAAAATAGTGTTTTTTGCTCACTTTCACTTACAGTTCAGTTCAGAGCACTACTAAGTAATCGCATTTCAAAGTATAATAGCAAGCTTCTTGTAATTTTCAACCGCTAGAGAGGTTTCTTTTCACGTTGACTTACTAATGAACCATTCTAATCTACCAAACCGTCACGTTTCAAGTAATATGGAAGTATACGCAATGTTTTCTCTTTCTTTGTTATTTTATCCTCCGAAATGGAATATCTTTGATGTTAGATCTCATAAGCTAAACACCATTTCACTCACGTTGACTGTTGAAACCATCTCATATGTTGCATTTGTACTGCTACACGGCAACAGAATGAAAACGAAAGAGAGTACATATAGTTTTTACAAATAATTTTAAGTGATAATGTATCTCTATTTAAAAGAACTCATGACTGATTGGCTGCTCAGGCCAAACCGCTTCAACTAGAAATTTGAAATTTTAAGTGTATAGGATTTGTAACGTACGATACCAGTAAGAAAGGATTTTTGAAAATTCGACGGAAAAAAGGGAAAACAGGGGTAGCAATTATTATAGTAAAATACCCATACCTCTGAACCTATGAAGAATAGAGTTATGAGTTTGGTATATGGACTTACCTTTATAACGACTCTATAGAAAAGCGTCGTCAACCTGGTTCGTCTTGTAAAATATCAGTTACGAAGCGATAATTACTTTTTCTTTATGCACAAATCAACTCAGATATTCAAAGATTATTAGTCTCACCTTTATTGCTTGATATGTCTTAAATATTGTTTTTAAGACCGTAAAATACATAAATTTACTTGACTAGGTCAACACATAACATGTACATAGCCATAACTATCCCATAATAATCTCTTACATATATTAAAAACATTCTTCTTTTTTTTGTTAATTTAAAATGAACATTCCACTAAGTATATTACATATTTATGAGCACTTTTTGCCCACGGTACAGGTAAATATTATACAAACTAAAGTATTTCGTTATAGAAAATGTCGCCCGCCAAAGGGACTGAATATAAAAGTCATGAGTAGACTTGGCTTTTATATTCAAGAACCACTGGTCTGATTAGATTAATGTTCGTACATTACATATGTTCTTTATATTTTGATCACACTTCGTATATATCTTCATTATTTTTTTTTTGTTTATCCCTCATATATATAAAATATTAGTTATTATCATTCACATAAATACATTTACAATAAATCTTTGATTTCATTAATATTTCTCTTTTATTACATTATTATTTATTCTTTATCATTAAAAAAACATCGTCGCTTAGGAATATAATTAACGAGGGTGAAACACAAATTATCAAGATTACTAGTTTCGATCATTATTACAAACGATGATGTGACAAATAATATTTGTTCTTTTCGGGCGCATTGTATAACAAATAAGTTAGATGTTGCAATTGTAATGTATACATAGTAGCACTAAGATGTCCAAAATAAAGAAGAATTTCACTCAAGGTAGTCATTGAATAATTGATTTTATAGAATGGATCTTATTCTTAACATAATCTTTGATAATTAAACACAAATCAATCTGATATAAAATAATTTTTGCCTTTAACTAATTATAAATTGAATTATGATTCTTCACATTAATAAGAAAGAATAAAAATTAAACATAACCTACGTTTGAATAATCAAATGGAAGTAAATAAATTTATTTCACAGAAACATCATAGGAAAGATCATTTTCATAATTAGCATGAACCGGTAAATTGGAAGATAAATGTTCATAGAAATTATCACTTAAATTTTTAGACAAATGCTCATGAGAACCTACAGCTGACATGTGTTTAACCCCTACCATATCAGCCGCAATTAGTTTAAATTCATACTCGAGTAGGGTTCCAATAGGGTACACTGTACAGCACAATCATGATTATGTCCTGTATTATTGTTTTGTACAGAAATTACTTCAATACCTGGATCTTGATGTGAAGTGCCATCTCTTATCCTTCCATTACTTCTATCCACGTAGTTCGCTGCGTTGGTGGAATTTCTCCATACATTTCGTCTATTTTTAAACCTATTTTGACTATATGGTTTAACATAGGAATTATTACGATTAATTAGGTTAGGCGGATTCCCTACATAACCTTGTCTATTTTGTTCATTTTGATTGCTAGAGTATACTCGTCTTAGGTTCGGTTCATTATTATTATTCACACTTCGGATATTCAAATTCCGAACAGGGACCAAATGATCTGAATTATTCTTATTTTTACCCATTCCTGATTGTGTTAGATTCATAGCATGGTATTGAGTTTCGTAGCATTGTACAAGCATTAATAAATGACTGAAACTCATACACTGTGTGGAAAATAAGATCTGCTGTAATTTAAATGGAAGCAAATTGCGAATCGATGCAATTATTCTTGATTCCGATTGCAAGGGATTAACGACCTTTAATTCATTATAGACATTTACAACAAACTCTACAATAGATTTGTGCAATCGAGGATTGAAATGTTGATTTCTAAGAGTGGCATCTCTGTTTGCCAGCAAAAAGTCATTTTCGTAATTCGCGATCAATGCCGCTTTAAATTCCTCATATGTACTAATGTGATCACGTATTGCCTTAAACCATAAGGAACAAGGTGGGAGTAATACATGGGGTATTAATTTCATGTATTGTGATCGGTCGATAGACATTATACTGCATTCATCTTGGAACTTCTCTAAGAAAGAACTAGCATTTTCATTGCACTTACCACTAAATTTACTCATGGCTTTGATTTCGCTCATCTTGACACTTAACTTTACCTTTCTTTTCTCACTACTTGTTCTTGTGGTGTGATTGTTCCGGTCCATAGCGTGCTGTGTCATGATACCATTTATATTTCGTTCATCAGTGATCTTCGGACAATTTTCCTCTAATATAATATCCTCCTCAGATTCCGGCGAAGGCGTATTTATATCCGATGATTGGGGAAACTCGAAGCGATCACTGCCCAGATTATTGCGATAAATGTTATCTCTAGCCTGTAACGTTTTAATTTCTTCCTGCATAGTAGCCAACTGGATCTTTTGATGTTTAACGGAAGATTCTATTAACGTTAAATCCTTTTTTACAGCACAGATTTCATGATTTTGATGATCGTGCTTTTCTTGACACTCATCGGCTAACCTTTTTAACTTCTCTTCAAACTGCGAGGATATGTCGTTCATCACCTGTACGATTGTTTGTTTCGTATCGTCAGATTTCAGTTCTATCCGTTCTATTCGTTTACTTAATTCTTCATACTGCTTGCTAGCTTCGTTAAATTTCAGTTCTATCTTCTTTTCCATGGTCTGGTTAGCTTCATAGAACTTCTGTTCCATGGTTTGTTTTATCTCAGTCGTCATTTGCATAATTTGTCGCTGCACAGCTAACAAAAGTCGATCCTCAGATGACAAACTTGGTGTTGCACTAATTTCACCTGGATTACTGGTATTAGATTCCTGTTGCACTATTTCACTATCCATTTTTCGTTTAATGACCTTACCGCTTCGTAATACGGTTAAGTTCGTATTCATAAATGATAATATCCAAGTAAATTCAGCCCTACTTTCCTTCTTCGGGAACTGAATTTTCAAAAGTCCCGGGTTTGGTAAACCAAATTTTTATAACGACTCTATAGAAAAGCGTCGTCAACCTGGTTCGTCTTGTAAAATATCAGTTACGAAGCGATAATTACTTTTTCTTTATGCACAAATCAACTCAGATATTCAAAGATTATTAGTCTCACCTTTATTGCTTGATATGTCTTAAATATTGTTTTTAAGACCGTAAAATACATAAATTTACTTGACTAGGTCAACACATAACATGTACATAGCCATAACTATCCCATAATAATCTCTTACATATATTAAAAACATTCTTCTTTTTTTTGTTAATTTAAAATGAACATTCCACTAAGTATATTACATATTTATGAGCACTTTTTGCCCACGGTACAGGTAAATATTATACAAACTAAAGTATTTCGTTATACCTTTTAAAACAATTAAGACATTTATGTTTCATTATTAATTTGATATTTCCCCTACAAGGGATAAAAGAAAGTTGGGAAGATAAAGGGATGAACGTTGTTAACATAAAATGTCCATTGCTCAACATCTCGTAATGTTAGAGACATGATATTTGGTATTTAGTTAAAAAAAAAATAATTAAATTTCTATTTAGCGTTTTAGATGTTTCCCTTAGAAGGAAAGAAAAAGGCGGGAAGAAAAAAAACGGTACGTGTTGCAATTGTTATAATAAGATGACAATATCTCGAAATCCTTTTAATTTGAGAGAGGTTTGGGATATGAAACCTGGTATATAATCTCCTTAATCGAGAAAAAAGTGGGCATACTTTACAACTTACTACGAATTGCATTTTTAACAAAAGAAGGAGAGCAATTTATAATTTTTTTCTCTATGTATAAAATGACTTCATGGTTTTCATTCTAATCAGTGAAAAATTGGTGAACCAATTGAAGAAATATGAGAAAAGACTCCGTCAACGTTTCATGATGGTATTTCATCCTCGGTATTTTTTAGTAAAGACACAAGTCCTTACAATAATAATGATTCATATCATTTAAATATAAATTTTATGACTTTTCATTTTACATTTTATAGATATATGGCGAACTAAAGTATGACATACAGGGTGACCAATATACAATGCAAACCGGAGTTTGGGACAGTAGAACTTTTGAGTCTAAAGTGATACAGAAATAATGATTATACCAAAATGAAGCCTTGTTCATGCATATATTTTTAAACTAAGAAGCAACGATTGAAGTACACTAGAAGGCACACAGTGTTGCCAGATGTAACCGAAGGTGTAAATCAATTTTTTTTGCAAAACATGTAAATTGACTCATAACTCAAACGTATGGATGTTCTCTCATTAATTTCACTTTGTTTAATTGGAGTAGCTTGGAAACTATGGAGCAGAAAAAATAATTTTTCATTTCCACCGATAACTAATCGGATGAAGCCTCTGTAAGGGGGGACTAGGGAAATCGTAGTTTTCATAAATTAATACTCTAAATTGGCAATATTCCTGATGTTTCAGTGATTCAAAAGGTGTGTTAATTATCTGTCTACATTATGAAATTCCTGAAAACAATGAAAAATAAACTTTGAATTATCATGATAAAATTTTTACTTACATGCACCCGGCAACACTGCTATTCATTTCTATCGGGCTATTTAAAGCAAGAAGTATACAAGAACAATTCTTGAACTATTCAAGACCTGGAAACGAACATTCGCAGTGCCATTGAGAACATTAACATTTCTAATCTTCGTAAAATTGCTGCCAACCTGGTGGAACGTGTGAACCAGAGTTTGAATCAGAACAGGGGACACTCCCAGCATCCGCTGTAGAGCTGGTAAATTCATTTCTGATAGTAGCAGTGTTTCTGGGTGCATGTAAGTAAACGTTTTATCATGATAATTTCAAAGTTTTTTTTTATTGTTTTCAGGAATTGCATAATGTAGACAGATCCTCAACATACTTTTTGATGCACTGAAACATCAGCAACATTGCCAATTCAGAGTATTAATTTATGAAAACTACGATTTCCCTAGTTCATTTTTTATAGAGGCTACATCCTATTAGTTATCGCTGGAAATGAAAAATTCTTTTTTCTGCTCCATAGTTTCCAATCCACTCCAACTAAACAAACTGAAAATTAACAACAGAACATCCATATATATGAGTTATGAATAAATTTACATGTTATGCAAAAAAATTGATTTACACCTTCGGTTACATCTGGCAACACTGTGTTGTACCTAGTGTAATTCAATCGTTGCTTCCTAGTTTAAAAATATGTGCATGAACAAGGCTTCATGTTGGTATAACCATTATTCGTGTATCACTTCAGGTTTAAAAGTTCTATCCCAAACTTCAGGTTGCATTGTATATTCGACATCCTGTTTTACACTTTTCAAAAATCTACTCAAACGAGAATGTAAGAACCATTCTAGTTATTACTATGAATAATCATTGTACGTTTGAGATAGAAATTATTGAAATAAAGTACTTCTCAAAGCGTTTCGTATCAATAAATGATGATAGTAAACCATGTCTCATTCACCTAACTTACTAAACAATTTTCTTACATGCGATCTCATCATATGGCAGTTATTGAAAAACAATCCTTTACCATGCAGATACAATGCCTCACTTACTGAAGGATTGCGGAGCTCGGTGGTAAAGAGTTTATTTCTATTGCAGTTCGAGGTTTAACCACAATTCGCACCATAGGAAATTTGTGGTGGATACAAACACAATGTTCGTGAATTTTCCCGGGTTCTTCTGTTTCCTCCAACATTCTTCATTTTACCATCCCATTCATTATTATGTTCATCGACATCCTTGACCACGTTGTATGTTGCGCGACGTTAAACTAGATAATTCATTAATTTATTTCATTTTCTCACTTGCTGAATCAAACAGTAATGAATTTTCACACAAAATAACGCTTTTGCAAACCTAAAATCCAACACTGTATTATTACATGAAAAATATTATATAGACATGCGTCGTCATTGCTGAAGTCTCTCCTTTGAAAAATTACGACAGCAACCATTAGGTTCCATACCTAATGATTCCATCACTGACAGTTAAATTTTTCGATATATTTTCTTACAATAACTATAAAGGAAGTGAAAATGATTGCATTGGATATGTAAAGCAGAACAACCAAAATCCCCCGAAGTATTTAATTATTAGTTTGAAGTTTTCTCATGTCTGAAAGTCAAAACGATTAAAAGGTACGATTTTTTTTTTATCGTTACTCATACAGAAACGAAAATACGTTAAATATCTAGGTAACATACAAAGAATCGACATGACTCCGCCGGGCATTCTAGTGTTAAATATATTGTATTTTCTTTTATTTTCACTATTTGCAGAACATAATAAATGGAACATTAACTTAAGAATCCATATGAAAACGGAATCTTCAATTTCTTCATAGCTTGTTTGCTCTGATGTGACAAATGCAATGTATTGCTAGTTATTTCAGGCGAAATTCGTTAGTTGCAAAAGTAAAGAGGTTCTTCGTAAGTCAGGAAGAGGCTACTCTGCTCTTTCCGTCAAGAGCATTTGTTACGAGAAATTTCCATGAAAAATGATGAGGGATAGTTCCTCATTCATTATTCTTTCTTTTTCTTCTCTGTAACACTTATTCCCTCTTTTGGGGAAAATGCAGAACTAACTGAAATGAATAGCACTCATATCCGTGGAATAACTCAGCAAGCATCAACAATTCGTAGTAACTTTCCGTAAGTGAATGGTAGGACAATAATGGTGTTCCCACCAATAACAGTAATTTCCTTTTACCTTTTAATGACTTGAAGTGCGTGCGTTGAAACTTAGGTAAAATGATGCCGTTAAATGTGTTATATTACGTAATTAAAGAAACATATAAAAATGACTAATGTATAGCCAAACAACTGATGGAAGTATTGCTGTGCCAATGCGCATTAAATTTAAACAATAAAATATTTTTAAAATGTGCATTAAAATAAAACCTTTGGTTACTGGTAAATGTTTAGTATAATACAATGCAGATTATGAAAGAATTACATTTTTTTTTACAACTACATTTGTAATACAAATATCTTTTGAATGAGTTATTTACTAAGCGGCAACATTCATACTACGCTAGTACTGTCAGCTGTAGCTCTTCCTGTCACCAAATAAGTATTTTAGATTACTTATGAACATTGGCGTAACTCGGATACTTTGATATGGGGGTTGGGGATGGCGCATTACTTCTGAAAATTGCATGAATGACTTAGAACAAATGGTTACAGTCTTTGTTTGTTGTTGTTTTCTTTCTTTCTTTTTCTTTCTTTTTTTTACATTATCTCCTCGGCTCTTTCTTCGGCTCACATTACTCACCTATTGTGCTTGGGGTCCCTGGTTCGATCCCAGCTCGCGCCGTGTGGACTTTGTGGTGGACAAACACTGTGCTCGTGGGTTTTCTTGTGGTTCTCCCGTTTCCTCCCACTTTCTTCATTCCACCATTTCATTCATTTCTCATAATCACCTTCTCCTTTAGTCTAATCGGCATAACTATAGGACGTAAAACTTAAAGATTTCATTTTTTTAAAAAAAATTGGGGGACCTCCTTCGCGGCTAAGTGGTTAGCTTATACGTGCCTTTGGCGTTTGGGATCATGGTTCAATTCTCATTGGGAGCGCATGAAGTTCGGATTCCACGTTAATCTGTAGGTCCATTTCTCATATAATCTCGCTGCTGAACGCGACGTTAAACTTAAAATCAACTCAACTCAAATTCTTCGGTTCTCTCTGCTTGACGTCTGTGATCTTTCACATGGGACACCTAGATTGGTCTCGTTCATTCATTCTTTTATTTCCATTTTCTTCCTTTATTTTAAAAACATAAGGTTTTATGTGCTTTAGCTTGACACTGTCATGTAATATAGATTAGTGAACATTTATTACATCAGAAATATGTTTAAAATTAAACATTTTCTCTGTGCGTTACAAATTAACTACACAGTAATTTATTCTAATTATGAAAACTCATAATATCCAATTACAGTCTTACACACAAATTTATTTGTGCAATTCTGAACGAAAGTGAGCATGTTCTTAAATGTAACTACCTTATTCTCACTGTCAGATTTTTTTCTTGTTATCTCTTATACGAATGCAAATAAGTTTATGTACAATGCCATATTGTAATTTATCAGTTGTAGGTTAATATTTATTCATGTTTGTATTTAAAGTAAATTTGAAGACAGTTTCATTTTAAATTTTATAATAGAAATGTCTTGTGGCAGACAACAATTAAGAGCCTACCTTACTAAAAATAATACGAAATTTGCCATTTTTCTTTTGCTTGATTATTCATCAGTGAAAGGAATCTATTCTTCTCTATTTTGTTTATTACAAACTAAATACAACTATTATTTAAAAAGTAGTTCACAGGAAACCAAAACAATATGATACGTAACCAAATGCAGTTGAGTTTGTTCCTCTACTCCCTATCTTAACTTAGATTTAAGGGAAATTGTTTTTCTAGCAACACTGTAATTTCTATGGATTGCAACACTGAACATTCTTCAGGTTCATATTTTCTGTTGTAGAATAGCATTATCGATGATTGTGGTAACTTGCATTTCATTATCTCCTCTCACTGATGAATAACTAAGCAAAAGAAAAATGGTAAATTTCGTATTATTTTTAGTAAGGTAGGCTCTTAAGGCGAACATTTCTTTTGTGCTCACCTAATATCTATACAGGTTAGATTGTTTTGAACATGAGACTGCAAAATATCTGGAGAAATAAACATTGAAATAAAAAAGGCATTCGAAATAATATATGGCTTTGCAAGATTATATAGACTCTAGCTGTAATAGAATTCCTGAAACAAAATTCAGATTAGTAACTAAGTTGTTTTGCAACATGTCCTTGTTAAAATGCAAGTAATATTCAAAAATTAAAAATAATTTAAATATTAAAATGATCAAAACCATTAAAGCAAACAAGCCGGATTGGAAAACACATAATATCTTGAATATAACCGGTTTATTCTAGGTCACTGAATGAAGAATATCAAAAGAATCACTAAAACAATGGAAAAACTGATAATGAATATAGACCCCTATGACAGTTATCGAAACTGTCGAATGGGGAAGAAAGAAACCGGACTGGAGCAATTATGTTAGGTATTATCCCGGCATTTGCCTAGTGTGAATGAGGAAAATCCAGGAAAACCTTACTTAGGATGGCTGGTCTGAAAAAGTTGTTACAGCTTTCCGAGTTCTGACCGACTTTCCCCACCGGATATCAAACCCAAGACCACTCGCACCAAAGCAAGAACATTAGCGGCTACTCTACGCAAAGCCATTAAGTGTTATACTGTAGGTCTACGTCTTACATAGTCTCAATAGTGTAAAGAGTCACTAAAATTTTAACGATTCAACTTACGGAGCTGGTAACACTCGAAGACAAAAAGAATTCATGAATATGCGTACACAGCTAGTTTTTAAGAGACAGAAAGAGTGATAGAAAAAGTCCAAACATTGTCGTTTGGGTTTTATTTCTGTATGCGTAGAATTGCATATATGTGTGAGTGTACGTGTTTGACAAGAGGTAGAGAAACGGTGAAGAGAGAGACACGAAATCCAGAATACGAAAATCTAATATTTGAAGCTTAATGTCGTTAGGTGTGTCTCTGAAGCGAACAGACAGGCGTAGCGCGTTAGAACAGTCTAAAATCTACGTGACAACCACTTTTCTATTGTTAGTGAAATGAATTCATTGCTCTCTCGTTTCCTTCTTGGTCGAAATTTCTTTCCCCATAGGGGTTCGAATATTGTATGCACTGTAGTAGCAACAGCAATAGCTTAGCTACTATTCTACATCTTTCGCTACGTTTCTCGGTTTTCTTCTTGTGGCGCTTCCAGCATTAGAAACATTTTCGTTGTTCCCCTGGTCATATATATATATATATATATATATATATCTATATATATATATATATATATATATATATATATATATATATATATATATATATATATATATATATGTATATATGTGTATATGTATTTGTGCATGCATGTATGAGTGTAACAAGTGTGTTACATGAATGAATAGAACCAAATGCCCCCTAAATATTTATATTAACTCGTGCATGACAGGAAAGCAAAAGTACGAAGACAAAAATAAGTGAGTTTTGTTTCACATTCTGAAAATATGAAACTTTGAAAATATGCAAAATTCAGTATTAAAACAGAAAGCAGCACATCTATAGCTCCTAGTTACATTAGAAAGATACAATAAAACATTTTTCAACGCTTAAACGGTTTATCCTATAGTTTACGACTTTGCATTAACCGGGTGTTGTAGTATATTTTACTTCTTCCTATTTTAGTGCAAGAATAAGTTCTGAGACAAAACTTAATCTTCTGACGATGAATCCATATCAGAAAGCCGTTTTTCGCTATCTCTTTTAATGTTTTTGCTGTATTGAGATCAATATTGAAGATGGAAATTATAGTATGTATGATTGCAATACAAGAATAGAGCCAGTAAATGAAACACATTCCTTCGGTACTGAATCCAGATAAAAAAAAAAGCTAGTCTTCCGTATCTATTACTAGCAATCTGTGTTGAAGTATCGTAGGTTTTTTTTTTTTTATATCACTTCCGACTAGGATAGAGGGATAAAGGTTCAGATGAACAATAGAATATGTTCTCCGAGCGCTTACACAGTTTCTCCCTATAACTTGAAATTATTCCTATGTTGAAATCAATGGTGAAACCGGGATTTGTAATAGTTTGTACTTCTTCTGATCTTACAAGGGACATAACCCAATTGTCCGGCTCCGATTTCAATGAAATTTTTATTGCTGATAGAGGACATGTATTCGTTACTTGTGATGACAGAAATTGTTGCCATGGTGCATATTTTCTATTTTTTAATAATTTTTAAAGGTTGTGATGTGGTTAATAGAGATTACTGCAGAAGTCCCTTACTACCCTTTGTAAACGAAGTGTTAATGAAAGAACAACCATGTAGATACGTATAGGGCATAGGGGGAAGTCGTATGGTAAGTATGATCTTGACGGCAGCCATCTTGAAATCCGCCATTTTGAATTAAGGTCAAGTTTTTTAAATGGGAATAGAGTAATATGATACATAATTTCGGGCTAGAATTTAATCAGAAAGACAATGGTGAAGTTAGTTTTAAGGTGCGCCCATTTGAGGAAAAGTTACAGGCATATTAATTGTTTATACTTACTGTGTGCGTAAGTCCCTTACCTCCGCTTCTAACCCGCGTATTAATGATAATAAGTGGATAAAGGTTTCGGTAATACATATTATGGCTAGAGGGAAGTGATACGATAAGGGTATCATTGACGGCAGCCATCTTGAAATCCGCTATTTTGAATTAAAGTGAAGTTTTGAAAAATGAAAACCATAGCATGTGGCACCTAATTTTAATAGTAAATTTTCCTCAAAACCAATGGTATGCTTATTTTTGTTCTATAGTTAACTAGTATGAATTTATGACTCTTCTAATGAGCATGAAACGTCCATTATTCGATCTTTCAAATTGACAACACTCCTAATTTTCACCGCATGTTTTAAGATTCCAACTGGCACTTTGCAATTGTTGCCATGGCTCATATTTTCTAAATTTATTACATTTTTAAGAGTTACGATTTGTCAGTTCATGAATAGTGTTGGGATAAGCATCCAGCAATCTTTCTGAATTTTGAAGACTTGCCATGTAATTATTAATTTCCTAGGCAATGTAATTACTTATTTTCTATACCTGCCCTTCAAAAACTCGTTTACTGACATGAATCATCACACAACGAAAGAACTCCAACTTTGCATTCAGGTAATACCGAAGACGTAGCTTGTAATGGATAGTAGATGAGACGAGAAATCAAATGAAAATTCAGTTCAAAAAAGAAAACTAAATATGATTTTTGTGTAAATCAATGGTCTTTTGTTTTGTTTTATATTTATTGGTTTATTGTATATTTATTTATTTATTTTCTATGGCAATATTTTAGCTAGTCAGACAAAAAAGTCATTCGTTTTCTAGCGATTGTTGTCGATGGTTCATGTTTGTAAGATTTATAATCGGTATTGATCGGGAACTCGATTAAGTTACACCTCTTTATAAACAAGTTACCTGTTTTCATATTTTGTTCACGGTACAAACAGTGTGTTGGGAACAGTCATATTATGTCTCTGATATTTTCTATCATTGCTGCTGTTCCTTTAAAGTTGTAAAGTTGTATTTATTTAAAAAATACTGTTTATCGTTTGTGCAACATGTAGGCCACATTTCATGATAATTTTGAGTTCGTGTAACACCAATTTGTTATAATTTTCTTTGTACTTCTTTACGTCACATAGGTCCATAGGTTCCTCATGTACTCTGGGTTAAAATAAATGATTACACTGACTAGGAAATTAATAATTACATGGCAAGTCTTCAAAATTCAGAAAGATTGCTGGATGCTTATCCCAACACTATTCATGAACTGACAAATCTTAACTCTTAAAAAAATGTAATAAATTTAGAAAATATGAGCCATGGCAACAATTGCAGAGTGCCAATTGGAATCTTAACATGCGGTGAAAATTAGGAGTGTTGCCAATTTGAAGGATCGAATAATGGACGTTTCATGCTCATTAGAAGAGTCATAAATTCATACTAGTTAACTATAGAACAAAAATAAGCATACCATTGGTTTTGAGGAAAATTTACTATTAAAATTAGGTGCCACATGCTATGGTTTTCATTTTTCAAAACTTCACTTTAATTCAAAATGGCGCATTTCAAGATGGCTGCCGTCAATGATACCCTTATCGTATCACTTCCCTCTAGGTCATACCATACGACTTCCCCCTATGCCCTATACGTATCTACATGGTTGTTCTTTCATTAACACTTCGTTTACAAAGGGTAGTAAGGGACTTCTGCAGTAATCTCTATTAACCACATCACAACATTTAAAAATTAATAAAAAATAGAAAACATGCACCATGGCAAAAATTTCTTTCATCACAAGTAATGAATACATGTCCTCTATCAGCAATAAAAATTTCATTGAAATCGGAGCCGGACAATTGGGTGATGTCCCTTGTTAGTACAAGAATACGTTTTGAGGCAAAACTTAATCTTGTGACGATGAATCAATATCAGAAAGCCGTTTCTCGCTATCTCTTAAAGTTTTTGATGTATGGAGATAAATATTCAGAACGTTATGATTGCAATAAAATAATAGAGCTACACTGATAAAAAAAATTGTAGGTGGCATACTTAAAAAAGTAAGTTACATGTGTAATTCCTGTAGTTTTCTGACTTAACGTACAGCAGACGTATAACTGAAAACGAATGTTTTATAATATTTTCCGGATAAGTGTTCCATCTATACGTACTTTCCGTATGAAGCAATATAGGCAGTCAGAATCCCACATACAAATGGACGTACATAACATATAGCTGAGGAATGTAACATAAGTATATGCATGTGATATACTAAAAACTGCTAGATGTCAGATATCCTTCAACGGCATGATGTAACATCTAAGGTTAGTAGGTATGTAGCATCTGGATAACGTACGCTCCACACTGATTTCTGTAGTAAGCAAGAGGATTCCGTATATATACCGCTGTCCGGAAAACGGATTTTTCTCATTGTAGTGATGAAACATATTCCTTTGGTACTAAATATATATATATATATATATATATATATATATATATATATATATATATATATATATATATATATATATATATATATATATATATATATATAAACTACTTTTCGATATATATTACTAAGTACCAATTATAGCAATCTGTGTTGAAATAGATATCGTAGATCTTTTATTACCACTTCCGATTTTGATAGAGGGATTAAGGTTAAGATGAAGCTTAAATCTTTGGGACGTTAAATCCACATAATAATCCACTTCTTGCTATCATTTGCAGCTTTTCTCTATTTAAATGATCATTAAAACCGAAAGCGATAGTGGATTTATGCCACTTCCGGTTTTAGGAGAGTTGAAAAGTAAGGTTGGAATCTAAAACTTAAAACGCTAGATCGATTTTGAAATCATTGCATATAATTGATTTCTAGGACTTTCAGTTTGGGTCGTGTGTTAAGAAAGGAGATACTTCGATTTCAGAAGAGATACTTCACTGCATCTCTTTTGTTCTCATACATGTCGGCAGACGGATAGACAGAAAAAATGTCACATGCATTGTATACGATTTCCCATCCATATACAAAGCATAGTTCGGAAGAATCTAGAAATCATACACTGTACATATTACTTCACATGATTTGGGAGGTTCTCTTGGGGAAACTACGAATTTCTCATTGTTTACTCTGTCCAACTTAATCTTCCTCATTTGTCTCCTTCACCCCAGCATCTCAGCTTTTTCCCCCTCTTCCTGAATGTATAGGGTACGAAATTTAATGCGATATGAACCTTTTCCCAATATAGTTTTTCGTGTACCATAAATTCAGCGTTACTTTTTCTTCTTTTAAGAGAGACTTTTCTTTTCTTTCAAGGTCACATTTGGAGCATTGGTATTAACAAAATGTATCTACAAAAACATGCGCATCAAAATAGCTTAGCATAATTAAATTATAAATAACATAAAACAAATGGATAATGGTTTAAAGTAATTTATATTATTGGACTTCATATTAAATGATAGAGAAATTAGTTGTAATGACAGTTATTTTTCTTCTTTGACGGAAAACAATTTTCTTATTATTAGAAATAATATTTGTACAGGTTTAACGTTTTTCAATATCATAAATGCAATGGATGTAATCGTTCCAAATTAAGATTGCATTATGGTGATAGAAGATGCACATGGTGTGCTCAATACGTTTTCAAGCTATCTCGAAATAATATACCAAACGATGCCAGAAAAAAAAAACATTACCACGTTAGTTTCCTACATACATCTCTTTCCATGCCACACAATCGGCTGTATAAAGACTCTGAAACGCCCTAGGAAAGTCATCTCATGTGATGATGTTCAGCACCGTCGTCATATTTCACTCAATCGATGCAACAACCTCAAAACGTTTCCCAGTGAGAACACATTTTAATTTAATTTAGAGCAAGAAATTTGCTGGGGACAAATCATACGAATATGGGGATGTTCAAGAACTGTAACTCTTCTTTTGGCCAAGCTCTGATGCACAAGGAATCTGATATGGGCGGTAACTTAGATTTTTTTCTGGGAGGGAACATCGATATTAATAGAAATTTTACATAAATATGCTACATCATATTTTTGTTTTACTAATTTTTTACTTAGTTGTTTATAATGGAGTTCCATCCTCCATATTCATGTTTCCTTTTTATCATATGAAGCAAGAATGCTTTATCTTCAAGTGGATCGCCCTCGAACGACAAGAAGCTTCAATGAAGGGGCAGTTGCCTCCTGCCTTGCACAAATTAGAACACTGATTACTTAGAAATGAGAATTATGTCCAACATTTCTCATTACTTGAAATATAAAACATGTGTTAATTACAACTACTTTTCTTCTTTTATAATATGGGATATAGAATATATTCTCATTTTAACAACCATTTTAAGCACTCTCTATAGATGACTATCCTGTGACTAAGCCTATTGGAGGTTCGAGTTCCTTTGAAGACTGAATGAATTTTAACTGCCTTGAGGTTTCTGTGTTCATGTCTCGGTCATATTAATTAAGTAAAAAAGGTAAAAAGTTCTTAGAAGGCCATGGAGGGAAAAGACATGGTTGGAACAAATTAAACAATGAAAGGCAAGGACCACATGGCATTTTTGGAGCATGTTGTCCTGAGTTCAATTTGTGGTGAGAAAGCATTAAATTTTGAATCGGTTATAATGGTTGGATTACACTTTACGACAGCGTTTCCCAACCGGTGTACCGCGGCACACTGGTGTGCCGCGAATGGGCCCCTGGTGTGCCGCGAGGAAATCGAAACAAATTATTAATTCTATAGGAATCAAATTGCAAGACATAGGGGAAAATGTATATTTGTATTTCACATTACTATGAACCTCTACTATAAATCTACAATTTTAAGTTTCATACTGTGTTACTTTTCTGTACATTTTTAATGTTTGAAAACGTATTTATCATTGTCATGACCTTTATTGCTTCTTTATTGATGCAGACTATTTCGTAACTTGAAATTTTAACATATCATTCAATAAATTCAACAAAGCAAATATGCATACAAATTACCTACATTTGTGTTTTAAAAGTATAGGAGATTTGTTTATTTATTCGTTATTTAGTGATCTCTTTTAGTTAAAGGTTAGAATTTAGATACAGGTTTCAAAAGAGAGAGTGTTTTTTTTTAAAAACCCGAGTCCTATATTTCATTGCAATTGTTTTCTATTTTAAAATTAAAATGAAAAATAAGCATAATGATTTACCACAGGGGGAAATCAGTGATCGAGCTTTCTTCTCTGTAAGGAGATCAGTAATCACATAAAAATACCATAGTATTTTATATTTACAAATAATATATATATATATGGGTGTGCCGCGAGAATTCAAGTTACACATATAGTGTGCCGCAAGTTGAAAAAGGTTGGGAAACGCTGCTTTACGAACTATATGACCAGCATTATGTAGTCGCTGTGATGGAAACGAATGATCAACATCAACAAACAGACAAGGCATACGATAAAGCATCAAGTTTCGCGGTCGCTAGAATGAACTTGAACATACAATAAATCGATTCTTAAAAATACCATAGATTTTGACATGCCAGATAACAACTAGGAAAGATTTTCGACCAGGAATTAGATTCTATCCTTCTCCCTTTTTTGCTTCTTATGCTCATGTCTACCTGTTCGATTTTCAATTTATGAAGTTGATCTAGTTCTGGATGAGAAGGGAACATCCCATTCTAATTATCGTTAGTTTCTTGATCTGCGTCTCAAATTGGAAGTTGTGGCGTTAGCGTATGATAAAAGCACAAATAAGGAATAAAGAGGGTAGAATTATCCAGAATGAAATGAAGCTTTATTCTCAAGTGGGGAAAACAGAAGCATGAGATAGTGAGAGAGCCTAGTCATTAATGAGAGAACTCGCTCTTTAGTTGAAAACGAAAAACGAAAGAGCTGGAATTTGGAGAAATCATGCTGAAAGGAAAAAAAAAGAAGAAGTGAATAGATAAAAGATGAGAACGAAAGATTTTATACACTTCATACCCAAAATGCTCGCCGCACACTCTAGTGAGAAGTGTAAGGGACCAGTTCTGTAATCAAGCTGAGGTCTTTCTCTCTCTTTGTCTCTGCCTGTGTCTTCTTTATCTTTGTGTTCCCTCCTATTCTTTCTACTTTCTTCCTTTGAATCAACAGAGACGGAGTGGTGGAGAAGAGGAACTAAAAGCAAGAAATTCCGTACGCTACAGTTCGGCTCGTTAACACAGAAATTCCATCGACTCTCAAAGACCAATGTGTAGGTGCGCCTCTCTTCTATTCTTCTTCTTCTATGTGCGTAGGAGAAATTCTTTAATCTTCTCTTTTCTCTCGGTCTCACTTCTTTTGTCTACTGGTTGGGGTGGTTGGTTTGATCTTTCACTTCTCTTTCTCTCTCTTCCTCTATCGCTACTTTCACTTTCACCCAACTAAGGACTGACTCCTATAATAACAATGTTGTTCAAGAGATCTTCATAAGGATCAAGATTTCGACGAAGTTAAAGTTAGTGGCTGTTGTGCTATGCTCATTGATGTCTTGAAAAAATATATAAAGATATATACAATATTTAGATATCTCTAAGCCACACTGTATTCAATATATATATATAGTGTTTCAAAACAACACCGACAACTTTTGGGAGATGATTCCTGATGTTAATGAAGGTTCCAGAATATTCAATATTAACCAATATAATGCTTTTTCTGTATACATTAAAGATAGGGGCATTTGAATCTTAAAATGAAATAAATATGAAGAAAATGTTATGAACAATAAAATTTTTTATGAGTTGGACAAGGAGCTTCCCCGTAGCTAAGCGGTAACTTACGCTCTTTTGGCATGGAAGACTAGGATTCGATTCTCAGCAGGAGCTCATGTGGTTCGGATACATATAAGGCTAGGTCTCATATAGTCTAGCTGCTGAAAGGGACACTAAACTCAAAATCAAATCAGTTCAAGTGATTTGATTAAAATCACAGTTTCTATTCTACGTAAATTCAACAACACATTGAAAATAAAATGTTTTCTCTGAACACTACAGAGTTATTTTTCACATTTTCTTAACATGATCTTAACTTCTATGTTTAAGGATAAAGATTATTATTAGTCTACTCATCCTACAGTTTTAGTTTCATATTGTTTAGTCAAATGTTCAGTTTTATAATGGTGAGATGCTAACAGTATAAGTTTAATGGAATATCAAATTTGTTGTACGTAGTTGAAATGATTTTATAAATTGATGTTTTCTAGGAATACTAAAAGTGATATTCATCAACTACTTGTAACTCAGTTTAGGAGAAACGGTTATTTAAATGGTTTGAACTGAATATTCCTTCTACTAAATTTAAACTAGGTTGGAGAAAATGGCCATAAGAGAGCCATCCGCAAATTTTAAACATTTCGTATATTTTCATATAAAAAAAAATGTGAGTCCGCTGAGAGTTCCTTCAACGGAAAATATAGATTAACATCTCACCTTCCGTGTACAACCAACCACGGGAATACCCATTAAATTAAGACAAAACACATATGTCAAAATGTTGTAACATGCTCACGAAAACGTTATCTGATAACATATTACCTAAATGAAAACGTTATCTGATACCACATTATTTAAATTATACTTTCTTTGTCACGAATATACATAATTGGGACTTGGATATAAATGCAGTGTGAAAAAAATCTTGCATTTATTACTTTGAACAACATAGTTCTATTATTACCCAATCTGTCATACTTAACTTGTCATTGTTCAATGGTGCAAATAGCCTTTATAAACTCATCGGGGAATCACCCAATGAAGGCTTTACTCTATAATTTCAATATTTTAGTTATTTCTTTTTATCATAGTATCGTTTCAAGGAGGAACATACGTTTAATTTGAGAAACAAGGTGTTACATCACTATATATATATCTGCATCATTAAATATTTCAATCAATGTTACTTTTTTCTACACTTAATAACATTTTAACATGTCTTATTAGACCTAAAAGTAGCAAAGACACATCTGCACATTTTTTCCCGCTTGCGAAGGTTTGTTTGAGGACTCAAATATGAAATCTTTGGTTTACTGTTTCCGAAGATACCCGAAGTTGAAGTTAGAAAATTTTAGTCTCAAATCAGCCATAATCAACGCGCTCAAACTTCTTGGAATAAGATGTATATACTTGATATGAAGAAACGAAGTAGCAACAAAATACAGTTTACATCCCCAAAGAGAAAACAAACAAAGAACATTGATAAATATGGCACACAGAAAATCCGAAAGAAAACTTTTTTTAAAAATTTTTTATCCGACAGTTATCCAAATAATTGAGGAGTTTGATGCAATAAGAGCGTAAGTCTGAAACTTGCAGTTGGAGAAAAACGAACTTGAAAATTGAGGTAGTGTTTTTTCTTATATAAAACAATATAATATGCAGCATTTTATTCCGGTATTGAATTGAAATGTTACCAGGATACTAAACAAGCATGATAAAAACCACAAATACGTTTGATGCAAAAAGGGCGTAAACTCGCTTACTCCCTTATTACATTAAACTCCTCAATTGAAAGTCCCTCTGTAATAACAAGGTACATGGAGTTTCTACGATTCCTGGGAAAACATAGAAATATATAACAGCTGGCTTTTACACTGCCTCTAGTGCGTATTTGAAGCATCAGTTGCGGGTGAACAGTATTCATCAGTAGCGAGTCGCCGTTTCCCGATGCAGGTAACAGAGGACTGCGCAAAGTGAAGCAAGCACTGCTAGACGCAAGGTGGCGACGTGAGGTGTTGTTGTGCCAGAGATGGTTGAAGTGGGAGCAGTCGTACGGAGATATCATTGACGCTTTTGTTCCGAAATGAACAAAATCGAGGGTGCCACTCGCCTTCGGGGCTGAAGAATTGATTTTACGAAAGATTATACAGTGGTGCATTAAGGAACACATAATTTAGTTAATTTCAGGCTATATCTTATTAACCACCCTATGTACTACCATCTTGCTAGGGCAACACTGAAAATGAAATAAAATTGTGAGTTTGACGTCCCATGGTTATGATGTTTAGGCTAAAAGAAATGGATAATAATGAAAATGAATGATTGTAGTATTAATTTTTTTGTACTCTTGCACCGGAGAATGCTATGAAGCGTCAATTTTTAGTTTTACAATTTAATAGTAACTTCTCTTTTTAAAAAAAATACTTTGTATGAGCTTTAACACTTACAGTAATATTGAATTCAATAAGACTAAGACCTATAAATATGAATATGTCTTATATTTCTACCTTTTCATTAAATGGTACAAATACTGCATTTATATACTGGGTAGATTTCAATTCTCTATGAAATGTTCTAACTTCGTACTTATCTAAAGTGTTGCGTGCGCAATTACCGTACTTTCTCTTCAATTTCTTTTTGACTCCAACTTTTAATATGTTATGATTATTCTTTTCTTTCCTGTTGAATGTACATTTTCCTTCAAAAAATTTTAATTATTTGGAAACGCGATAATACGGTACCTCTTGGCAATAAAAGGAACGTTTAAAATATGAGCATAAAATGCTTAGATTGCTTAGAACTCATTGTAACTTTATGTCTTTATTAACTTACATGTTAACATAATACATCTTCGGATATCTGGTATTTGGCTAGACGTTCAAAACCGTACTTATTAGAATAAATGGTACTTGAGTGGATTTTATCATCAAACATTTTCTCAGATGTTCATTTGTTCTCAGATGTTTGATTTTATTGTATTTTTGGAATTTTACTTTAGTTTTAATATCGGGATAACCAGTGGCGTATTTAAGGGGCCTTCCGGGCTTAAGACCAACCCGAAATCTTACTTACTATAGTAAAGTATATGAAATATCTTCCAGAATTTTCACATTTTCAGGCAAAGCCCCCTCCGAAACAAAATCGTAAATACGCCACTGAAACTAGGGACATGCAGGTGAATATTCTCTAAAATTTTCAATTTCTCTGTCACAGATGTAGCTGCAAAAATGTGTTTTAAAAAGAAGGACTGTACGGACAAGTTTCAGGCCTATCGTTGATGCATGCTATTAAGGAGATAAGCTATTAGGTTGGTGTGATTGATATGTCCAATTGAAGTATGTAACTTTCAAAAAATAATCTCTTGCTGTAGTTACATAGTTTTGCCATCGCTTACCTAGTGATTGGGTTCCATGACGAAAGGATTGTGGAGTCTGAAATATGAAGAAGTCCTGAAAATCACGTTGGGCATGAGGGATATTTTCGCTGAGAAATTACCGCGATGCGGAAAGAGGTGGTAGTCGATGGGAAAGACGTGAGGAAGGGTTTTATATTGCAATTCGCTGGCGCTGTTGAGCGGCACGTGTGCGTGCTGTTTCATTCAACATGAGGACACCAGCTCTGCTGACTATTCCAGGATGACCTTGGCTAGCTTTGTGGTAGAGACCTGCACGAGCCGAATTTTTAAGCCCGAGCCCAATCCAGCCCGAACGTACCTAGGCCCGGCCCAGCCCGGGCCCGAAAAATTTTGGGATTTTCGGCCCGAGCCCGGCCCGATAAGTTTTTCAAAATTCTTGACTCAAGCCCGGCCCAGGCCCGATAAATTTTAAAATTTTTGGCCCGACCCCGGCCCGATAATTTTTTAAAAAAATTAGCTCGAGCCCGAATCTTTCTCAAAATTTAGTACTAAATTTGACCTAACCCTCAGAAACATTTTCTAAACTCTGGTTCACAACCTGATGCTTGCCTCCCGAATGGTACCATTACCTCCTAGAACTTTGCCTGTCATCGAGAGAACAAAAACTCCATTCCCTGTAACAAAAATCTAACTTAATTGATTTTTTAGCATAAAGTGAACATGGCAATATCGTTTAGCGACAGGCAACACATTCCCACCCCTTCTTTTTATATTTTGAGTTCAGTGAAGGTCAACGTCATAGCTCAATTTACCGCATAATGC
The DNA here is from genome assembly GCF_964235325.1 of Thermobia domestica. NCBI lineage: Eukaryota > Metazoa > Arthropoda > Insecta > Zygentoma > Lepismatidae > Thermobia > Thermobia domestica. Next base: position 136,958,563 of record NC_137458.1, read on the forward strand.
CTGCAATAGTGAAAGTGGAGCCGCTAAGCAACACAAACTGTAAATAGCTATTGCATTCTTTGTAACATTTTTCACGGAGACACTTCTTCAACGTTTGGCTTTATTCCAATTATCGTTTAACGAAAGTCAATAATTATTAAAGAATTGCAATTGATCGGCCCCAGCCTGGCCCGACCTGAAGAGAAATCAGTGTCGGCCAGCCCAAGCCCGGCCCGGCCCGGCCCAAAGAAATAACAGTGTCGGCCCGCCCAAGCCCGGCCCGGCCCAAAGAAATAACAGAGTCGGCCCGGGCCGTGCAGGTCTCTACTTTGTGGTGCACTTTATGGAGTGCAGAACTGTAACGACCTTTCGCCGCAGTCATAGTTTGTCTAATGTCGAAGAGAAATGGAGATATCGAAGCAGCTTGTTCGAGTGTGTTTGATGTATAACATTAAAGCGGGCCTGTCAGCTGTCGCATCAAGTCCCCACATATGCCAGGCATTTTACCCCAGGAAAGATAAACAAAATATAGGTGTCGTATCGGACTAATTAAATGAAAGCTGAATTTCTCAGTATTGGCATTTCACACTAAGCCTTAAAACATACTAAAAGTCCCCATCAATTCCACGCCAGCTTCACTTTCAAAATGGCGTCTAAACATGGCGACACAAGAATCGGTTACTCTCTCACATTTGTTCCTATAACTTACACAAATATACATGGATATTCATTTTCTAAACTCCTAATTACGCGAAGTAAAATGGTTGTATTGCGTTAATTATTAAAGTAAGGTAAATTTTCAAAAGAAATTTTTATCGTGTAAAATTCCTTTATTTTCCCTCTTTTTTGTTTGTTTGTTAGTAAATATAAATGTCATCTCAAAATTGTAGATAATAAATTGTAATTTCAAGCACATTCTTTTTTACATTTTTAGAGAGTTTGAACTATTTATTATGAATAGATGTATCTACAATGACGCAGGATACATTAGAAATGATTTAAGATAATAAATCATAATTGCATGGAGCTACAAGTGTAGTTTAGAAGATATTGTGGACAACTTCATCTGGCTTATCAAAACTAACTTATTGAGCATTAATGCAAATCATTCCAATGCAGTTTTTGCAGAATTTAGTACAGGACAGTCCATTTTTTAGACATGCATATCTTCTGGAACGATCACTACGAAGAAATATTTTACATTGCCAACTAAATTAATTCAAGAGTTCATCAAGGCACCACTGGAAAAGTTGTTAATACTGGAACCAAATTTTTCATTTTTCACATACCAACCCCATTCGGTAGGTTCCAGCTTATTTGTAAACCAAAACTGGACTTGAAGTATGCTCTTAGTGAATGTTGTCTGGCAGCTGCAGACTTTGGAGCTAGGTTCGCAAGATCAAAGGTGGTTAACAACAACACTAACCCAAGAGTGTTTTCCTATATCTGTATCGAAAGGAATCAAAGTCCTCACCTTCTTTACCTCCGTACAGTTTCACCAAGAATTTTCCTCCTGTAGCCATTATAATTTCAGTGTCTTGATTTTTAACATTAAAAGAAGTTAGAGACTCAACTGATTCGTTATCTGTTTGAATCAGTTTGAGAGCAGACTTTTTGCCCTTCTTAAAAAGAACTGATGTTGAGTCATAGCCTGTTAATGCATGTAATACAGGTATCGAAGCAGAAAGAGGCTCCATTTTCTTGCTAATCATCCCAAATCGTAACACTTAATTTCCCTTGTGGTAGATTTTGGTTTTACGAAGTACAGCTGATTTTCTGGTTTTGAGCGTCCTATCATAATTACCAACAAATCAGTATCTGTACCAACAATAGCAACTGACTGCTGTGTACCACACATATCAATAGCTGTCGACACGATCATTTCATCAGTATCTCCTTCCGCTTGGAAAACGTTGATGTTCTGAGAAAGCAACAATCGAGTTGTTTTTCGATGAGACGTGTCTTATTCAGCAAATTGCAGAGTTTTCTGTCAAGATGTGCATAAAACTACTCCATAGAGGGGTTGGAGACAATTTAGAAATGAGTGTTTAACCATATATTATCAAGAAAGTCTAGCTTTTTTAACATCAAGTTCGTCGTATGTCCCTGATGATACGTTCTTCATTATCAAACTCTTAACTCCCATATTAACTTAGTTGGTCTTTTGTAGATTTTGATGTTTACAAAGACTAGCAACACGATCAGATTTTGGAACTTCAGTGACTGGAAATTTTAGTTCCTTTAACTACTTCTGGAGGTGTCCATATTTTTATTCCCCCCATACTATGAAATGTATTGTGACAGTCAAGTATCCTTGCATTAAAATCTGCATTGTCAAATGCGAACTGAATAAATGAACTTTTTGCTGACTCCCCTACATTTATTCTTGAATATTCGTATCGTCTTATATGTTGGTATGGGGCACTTATTGCAAGACTCGTCAAAATATCTATTAGCTCTCTAGATGTATAGCTGTGTAGCTGACACAATCGATTCTTTCGATTACTTTTCGTCATTCACTGTCTCTCCAGTTTTTCGCCCGCAATAAACCAGTTTTCTGCAACTCGAGTGATCGGGAATTAAAATTTTCTGTGGGTGAAACACTGCTACCAGACAGACGCAAATTATCTTAAACGTTGGTACCCCACAAATATATCCTAGAAGTATCATAACGATATCTAATAAAGTAAGCATATTATTTTTTTAAAAAATTACAAACACCGTGTGCGTGGGTTTCCTCGGGGTTCTCCCGTTTCCTCCCACTTTCTTCATTTCACTACTTCATTCATTATTCATCATCACCGTCTCCTTTAGCCTAACCGGCATAATCGTGGGACGTAAAACTCAAAGATTTCATTTCACTTCTTTTAAAAAAATACTTTAAAAAAGTCACAATTATCTTACCACTTAGAGAACAAAATCTACTGTAAACCTCAACTGTACTTCCCCTAATTACCAAATGAAACTTTCTGTGGTGCGTAAGATGAGACTTTTATACACTGGTACGTTTGTTCCAATATAGCCGACAAGAGTGAAAAATATAATATTTTCCGAATTTCTTCCTATCATAGGGAACTGAAATTTTCAGTGGCTGGAAACACTGTTTCTAGACAGACGCAAACGATCCTAAAATAAACTTTGGTACACCACTAATATATCCTACAAGTATCATGTCGATATTTAAAAAACAAAGCTTCCAATTTTTTTAAAAAAATAATTATGGTAAAGAAAAAAGTTTTAAAAAATCAAGGTTTAGAACCTAAATTCGAATTTTTCGTAAGCCTCTAATTACTCAATTGTAACGATTTGTACTTGCTTTTGCTTAGTAAGAAGCGATGTTCGACTGGCATAAGTTGACTTGCGTTCGTAGGTATAGGTACTGATTTATAAACATAAATTTTGAAAATTGCGATTTTTTGACCGAAAAATAGGAAAATTTTAGTTTCCCTAGTTCGCAACACTGATTGTGAGTTGGTCCAAGTAGTCTAAAGAATTAGGTATCTCTATGAGGTATATACCTGACAAGTTCTAAGTAGATCTTTCTAAAACGAAGGAATTTATACTGAAAAATCTAAAAGGAAAATTCAAAACTCGAAAAATCTCGATTTTTTTTTATTTTGGGCTCAAATTTCAGAGGGAAATTCGACACTCAAATAAAAAAATATCATCAGTATAAACTATGGTCCAACAATATTTGGCATAGAAAAAATTATTCTGGTATCTGAAATAGTGTTCACATAGGAGAAGATTTTATGTGCCACTACCTTTTGTGACATTTGGCTACCGTCTCGAAATAGTTAATCGTAAAGTTTATGCATTTTCTGACAACGTTTATATGAGTTGCATAACAAATAAACACACGAGATGGTAGAATTATTATTCGTTTAAATGGTATCAAAATTTTCATACGCCCACAACATTAATTTTGTGAAGAATTACACAAAATAGAGCATGTTGCACGTTACATAGTACAAATATCAAATGTACTGCGTAATACTTTGCTTATAGTAGAAAATAAGACCCAACACAAGTTTTCAGTGTCATTTATTAGGCATTTCTGTTATAGATACAAGGGTATTAAAATAAGAGTAGAGTTGAAACTTAACAAATGTGATATGTGGTTTTACACTGCATGTTTTTACTACGTACTTACATCATTGAACTGTGTCTGAAGTGACAATGCCGATTCATAAGTAACGTTTCTTGAACAAAGTTTGTAGTAAACACAAAAAAATGTGTTGCAAACATAACGCAAGAAGTTGTAATGACCATATTCATAACAATATTAAGTAACCACCTTAGAGTTTTTAGTATGATTGCAGTAACATGACTTGTATTGTTGGAACAGTCGCAATAAATCTTGTGGTATTATTCTTACATGTAACACTTCTCAAGTACAACACTCTGATTTTGATAAAATTTGCCTGGTAGATACTACACATGAAATAAAAGAATACGTGATATTTTTAGGGCGGCAAAAGCCCCATCCAAAATTTTGAAAGTCAACGTCCGAAAGACAAAAGGAAGTGGACCGAAGTGAATGAAATTGTGTACAAATATTGTAGATGTAAAATGAGGGAACATGTGATTCCCTATTATCCTAAAAAAAGGGGGGGGGGGAATGTGTGGGTCTCGTACACCTCCAAATCTTTGATCACAAAATATCAAAAGTGCTAATAACAGTGTGTCAAAAGTGCTTAAAGGACATGAAGAATTGCAATGAAACTTTGTGAAGGGACAATTCTCAAGAAATAAACGAACACGAGTTTTGTATTTTCTGCCGGAAAATGGTACTATGGGACAAAAGCCTCCGCTAAAAATTTTGAAAATTGACGCCCGAAAGACTAGAAGAAATGGACCAAGTGAATGAAATTGTGCACTGATATTGTAGACGTAAAATGAGGGAATACGTGTTTTGTATTTTCCTAAAAGACACGGTTGGGTGGGCATAGATTCCTCTAAACCTTTGATCACAAAATATCAGAAGTGCTTAGCAGTATGTCAGAAATGCCTAAAGGACATGAAGAATTGCAACGAAACTTTGTGTAGGGACAATACGCAAAAAATAAACGAGTATGGGTTTTGTATTTTCTGCGGAAAAACAGATTTAAGGGGCAAAATTCACAACCCAATATTTTGGAAATTGACGCCCGAAAGGCAATAAGAAGTGGATCGACACGAATGAAGTTATGCACAGATATTGTGGACATAAAATATGGAAATATGTATTTCGTATTTTCCTGGAAGAAACAGTTGGGTGGGGCACGTGCCCCTTTATACCTTAGAATACGAAACACCAAAAGTGCTAATAAATATACATCAGAAGTGCCTAAAGGATATGGAGAATTAGTGTTTCTTCCAGACATTTTTTGGAGGCATACTGCCCCCTCCGGAGCTCTGAGAGTGCCCACCGGAGGACACCAAAATAATACGTCTGTAAAATAATAATAATAAATAGAATATTATCAGCAGTGCCCCCAGAATATTAAGAGTACCCCCCATCCACCGGAACATTTTTTCTAAAAGAATGATTGTGGAGAATTAAACGAAACTTCATGTAGGGACAATACACAAAAAATAAGCGTTCACGTGTTTTTAGTTTGTGCGGAAAAACAGTGTTGGGGCAAATGCCCCTCCGAAAAAAGTAAATATTACAGCAGAAGCGCAGGAAGGAGTGGACCGAAGTGAATGAAATTGTATGTAGATATTGTATATGTAAAATAAGGCAATTCATGTTTCCCAAGTGTACCCAACCGATTTGCTTCAAATTTGGCACATCAAGAGGAAAGAGAAAATAAATCGACACGTGTTTTTGCTTATGCTAAAAAAATATTGTAAGGGTTAAAGACACCCCCAAAAATACTATAGGTAGGAAACAGCTAATGTGGAAATAGTGAACATTTATCAATTGATAGATAATCCAAATGTAGGAATCAATACAGTGAATTTTGAGTGTGTCGTGCTTCTACCCTCAAAAGTTAAAGTTCAAAAACTCAGCATTGCGCCCTCTATCTACTTGCGAAACACATGTTGCCTTATTTTACATATACAATATCTATGCACAATTTCATTCTCTTCGGTACAACCCTTCCCGCGCTTCTGTGGTAATATTTACTCTTTTTCTGAGGAGGCCTTCGCATTCACAGTTTTCCCGAAAAAAAAAAAAAAAAAAACGTGTTCGCTTATTTAAGTTTCATTGCAATTCTCCATGTCATTTTAGCACTTCGGATGTGTGTCTATTAGCACTTTTGATATTTCGTACTCAAAGGTTTGGAAGGTCTGTGCCCCACCCGCTTTTCTTTTCTTTTTTCTTTTTCTTTTTTTTAGAAAAAGAAAATACGAAATACGTATTCCCTCATTTTAAGTCTAGAATATCTGTGCACAGCTACATCCATTTCTTGTCACTTCTTGCCTTTCGGACGTGACCTTTCAATTTTTTTTTTTTTGGGGGGGGGGGCTTTGTCCACCCATTTTTACGCAGAAGAAAAGACACATATTCGTTTATTTTCTTCGTCTTGTCCCTACACAATGTTTCATTGAAATTCTACACGTTTTTTAGACACTTCTGACATACTGTTATTAGCACTTTTAATATTTCGTAATCAAAGGTCTGTGCCCTACCCAACCAATTTTATCCAGGAAAATATGAAACATGTATTTTCTCATTTTACGTCTACAATATCTGTGCACAATTTCGTTCACTTCGGCCCACTTCTTTTTGCTTTTCGGACGACGACTTTCGAAATCTTGGATGGGGGCTTTTGCTCACTGAAACCGTTTTTCTGCAGAAAATAAATAATGCGTATTCTTCTATTTCATGTGTACTATCTACCTGCCAAATTTTATCAAAATTGGAAAGTTACACTTGGGAAGTGTTACATGTTAATGCCAGCCACGTTTCGTTCTTGTAGGTATTGTTGATATTGCACAGTTAACTACAACAGCCACGTCCAGTTGTAAGTAGAATACAATATGGATTACAGAACCATAAATTGTATGTATTTAAAAAATATTTTATGGTTCATTTCTGTACATAGTGGTTTTCCAGTCAAAATAATTTTGTGTTTGATCGAGGAATGTGGCTGGTAGAAAATCTTCCACCTTGTGTTTCCACCAGATCTAGCACCGACATACTACTGTCTTTGTCACAGCCTTTAAAACTACTTTCCACGAAAACATTGCAAGATAAGGATGACGTACGACAATCAGTGACACAATTATTTGCCTTCAGGACAATTAACTTCTTTCAGCGGGGAATTCAACAATTGGTTACAGACGGTTCTGGAGTCTAAAAACTACTTTTTACTTACAATGTAAAAATACGACACTGCTTATAGAATATTCGGATAGTGTGCAAAAGCTGTTATAGTCATAAAGTATTAATTTTGTTTTAAACCGATTTAAAGTTTTAAAAATAATCACCAAAATTTCAATAATAATAAAAATAATAATAAAAAGTTCCTTTTTAAAACTCGTTTCTCATATACGTCTGCTGACAGATTTTCCATTACAAATATCGCTATACTCCTTATACAGTTCAGCAATTGTGATGTAAGATGGTAAATAGCTATTTGTAGAATCTTGTCAGGAATAGTGACTTTCCGACGACAGAACTGACTGAAGATATTTACTAACTTGCTCCATTTCTTCTTGTGATTTTGTGTTTGAAGGTTTGTGAGTTCTCTCGGTGTTTAGGCCTACAATACCAGACGGAGCAGAACGTTTCTTTTGAATAACATTTTATAGAAACATTTATTTTCCTCTAAAATTAGCAAGAAACAAAGTTTGCGCACCACTTGTCTCTTAAAGACCACTTCTATATGATATAAAACTGTCACATGATGTAAATGATGTTTGTCAGTGTCTTCCTGTCTTTTCATTGTTTCCTTTTTGTTTTAGTAATATCCAGTAAATTAGGGAAGGACAAAAACTATAAAAAATACTTTTGCACTCTACTCCTTCTGAACACACCATTCTGTAGCTTTTTCTACACTTATCTGGCATCTGAAACATTCGAGCTTGAAAGTCTTTTCCCTTTAAAGTGGTACGTGGTTGACTTGAGTTCCTTTTCAAATTTTTTTCTCTTATAAGTTCTGGTATCCCCTTGGAATTTCTTTTTCCCTCTGCTTTTACATGAATTACTTCCTAAATGAAATGCATCTACAGGTTCAAGATGTGATGTTGATTATCCTGGTTTTTATTTTCATAACTTACATGTTGAAACCTGAAGATAGTGCAGGAATTGTATTGGATGCACTTCCTTCTGTCGAGGTTATTTTCTACCCAGTTTGGTTTCTGTAATTTCTGGTATGATTTTTCCATTTTCTATTCGCTTCATCGTCAGATAAATCACACGAAGAAGTTGTTACATTGAAGGAGGGATCTTTCACAGTATCGTCAGAATCAAGTAACTCTGTTTTCATTAGGAGCTGATTCTTCGCTGTTATAACCTGAAACAAAGAAAAATATTCATGTACTTACGCAATACTGGGATACAGAAGACTTAGGTACGTGCATGCATGTGTACACACAATCACAGCCCCACACACATAAATGGATGTACCAATACATTAACACACAGGGTTCTCTCGTGAGTAAATTGTTAGCATGACTGACTTCTATACAGGATGCCCAGAATCGACTATCAACGAGAGCTTCGCGGCTTGCATTCCACATTAAACTATAGGTCTACGACTCATATAGCCTCTCAGGTGAAATGGAACGTTAAACTCAAAATAACCAACCAACAAACATATACATGACACACACATGTACATACATATGCATACATATACACGCATTCATACATACCTACGTATCCATACGCAAACATAGCCACAAACCTCATACACTCATGTCCAAAATGATCGTCGCATATTTATAACTGTCTTCTTGTAAGAATATAATTTGATAATGATTTTGCAGAGCACATACAAACCTTGTAAGGAATACCGGGCGAACTCGTTATAAAATTATATTCCTACAACACCATATTTATAGACATGCGACAATTTTCGACATGAGTGTGCATACACACCCAAAGACGCATCATAGGTCTAATGTTCAGATTTTTTTTAAAAAATATAACTAGTTTCATGCAATAAAAATACTATGAATGATTTTCATAGTTACCTATTCGCTCTTTTCGTTCTAAAATTTGAATGATTCATAAAATCATGGATCAGTTGCAAAAACGAAATACAAGTTTATTTTTTAAAACGAAAAAGAATCGGATCAAAGTGACAACTTAGCCTAAACTTGACACATCTTGAGGAATAATGTCCCTCGAGGACATAAACCGGGGAAAAATTTAGAAGGTACTGATAAGAGTCATTTACTCAAGGTATCCAATTATTCGAATAGTAAAACTGAGGGTCAGAAAACTCATGAAAATTCTATCTATTTTACTGGAAAGAAACTTGGTTCAAGTAAACATTTCAAATAACACTGGTCGGCATGAAAATCCTCCCAGCAGGGTGAAAGGTTGTACCGGATAGATTTCGAATATCTCATCGAGAAAGTTCCAGCACCTATTTTTTTTTTTTTTTTTTTTTTTTTTTTTGGGGCGGGGTGCTGTTTCCATAATTGACAGAAAAATCTATTTTTTGTATTTAATATGTGTTTTCCGTGTTTGGACTGCATAATTCTGAATTTTTATCTTAATCCAAGATCTGTTACTAGGCTATATTCCAGGAGCATTCTTTCCTCTAGCTCACGACCCCCCGTACACATACCCTTCCCCTTGGGTTACAAAGATTTATTGTCGTTCCTCAGTGCATACACTAAAACCTAGGCGTTATTGACGGAGAAAGGTTTCGTAATCAACTTGCGATCATTCGTCGGCTCCCTTTTGTCTAGACGACAGACAGATTGTTGAGAAAAGGCGCCAAAACGTACACCACGTTGTCGCATGAAACAAATATTTCAGTTTCGAGTTGATCTTCGTGTTAGAAGGTGGTGTTACGCTGTGTCTGTGTATACCGTAAGTGAAAAATATTTCTGCCTGAAATATTGACGTTTGTGTTAAACGAACATGTCGAGGACTTGCAACAATTCGACAGATTCATTCTGCTACATATATGGGGAAGTGATTTTCAAGGGACAAAGTAGGCCATTGTCACCGTTCATGAAGACAGCCTACCATCCGTACTTCGGGTGTAAAATCGGCGACCAGGATCGCGTTTGGGCTCCGAAACAAATTTGTAACTCATGTGCGCGTACTCTCACAGGATGGTTGAAAGGTACATATAAATCGACGCCGTTCACCGTACCTATGGTTTGGCGCGAGCCTCGTGATCATGTTTCAGACTGTTACTTCTGCCTGACTAATATAAAAGGTTTCTCAAAAAACATGAAGCCTAAAATAAAGTATCCTAATTTGGATTCTGCGAGGAGACCTGTGAAACATGATGTTTGTCTGCCTGTACCCGTACCACCAGACTCATACACCTTGTGCAGTGTTTCATCCGATGAAGAACCTGCTTCTTGTGAGGATGTTGCACAATCTTCGAGTACACAGTCAGATCCCAATTACGCTCCAGTGCCTGACACTAATGAACCACATGTGATAAGTAGGAAGAGCTGAATGATCTGATCAGAGACTTAAACCTTCCCAAGTCTAAGGCCCTGTTGCTTCCATCACGACTTCAACAATGGAATCTACTAAACCAAGATGTGAATATATCGATGTATAGGAAAAGAGAGGTGAGCCTAGTTCCTAATTTTACAAAGGATGTTGATTTGGTGTATTGCAGTGATATTCCATCGCTTATGGAACAACTGAAGTTGAACTACAACACTGAAGATTGGAGTATTCGTAGATTCCTTTAGGATAAGTCTCAAGACAGTATTACTACACAATGGCAAGGAAAAGCCAGCCATCCCTATTGCTCATGCTGTACATATGAAAGAAACATACGAAAACATGCGAAACCCATTTCAGGAAATAAAGTACGAACAGTTCCAGTGGTCTGTATGCGCTGACCTTAAGGTTATTGCCATCCTCACCGGTTTACAAGGAGGTTACACAAAGCACTTCTGCTTCTTGTGTAATTGGGATAGTCGAGCCAAAGATTAGTACACCATCACAAAATGACCGCCAAGGAAGCAACTGGTTCCAGGGGAGATGAAAGTGGCTAATGAACGTCTTAAGGATCCGGGGAAAATATTCTTAACACCCCTTCATTATTAGGGCTCATGAAGGTCTTCGTCAAGGCCCTGAACCGGGATAGTGAAGCATTTAATCATGTCAGAAAACTATTTCCAAGACTCAGCGAGGCCAAGGTGAAAGAAGGTGTTTTACGGGACCTTAAATCAGAGACGTTTTTAAGAATACTACATTTTCTTCTAAGCTTAATGAAGTGGAAAGTGAGGCTTGGGAGGCCTTTCGAGAAGTGTGAAGTAACCTTCTAGGAAATCATAAGTCACCTGATTACAAAGACATTGCAGGCAGGTTAATTACTTCATTTCGTAACATGGGATGTAATATGTCCCTAAAGTTACACTTCCAGCATTGCCACCTGGACTTCTTCCCTGAAATGTACAGCTTGGGAGGAGGTCTTACGAACTCAGGGAAAGGTTTCACCAGCAAATAGCTACCATGAAGAGGCGCTACAGTGGTAAATGGAGTGTGAATATGTTGGCAGACTTCTGTTAGAATGTGACACGCGAGACACCCTGTAGTAATTACAAGAGGAGTAGGAAAACCAAGTGACACGTAAGTGTTAAACTTTTTATTCAATTTTATCTGCATAATTTATATTGATATTTAAATTATAACGTGCACATTATTATGGGTGGAGAATAGCATCTTTGGGCGGATATTGAAACACTCCTCTCCTCCATGAAAAATGGTACGTCCTGGAGAAAAACGGGTTACGAATTCGAACTCAGGTGCTTGAAATCTATAGGAATCACCTATTTTCGTTCGTGGGAGCGAAAAATGTTTCATTTTGCCGACCAGTGTAATTTTTTACAATATTCAAAATAGTCTGTCATACCTTCATCTGCTAATTTGTTGGATCAGTAACAAACCTCAGTTACATCGGTCACGTGGAAGAATTCTAGTTGCCCGAATGAGTGTATCTCATTGAATGCTAATTGCAACCCAATTTTAAAAGATAAATTTCTTACCGTAGGTACACACGACAGAGCCGATCATAATGAAAACACAAATATGCGAACATAACTTATCTGCTTCTATTTCCCCTAGCTCCAAAATTGCACTTCCTTCCCTCCCTGATTAATATTTTAATTTTCACTTTGCCCTTGAGACGAACCTGCTTACGTATCTTTAATCAAGTACACACTTAAGTACACACATTCACTCACCTCTCTAGCGTTGTGTACTAAACAAGTATAACTGTACAAGATTGTCTGAGAAAAAGTCGAATGTTGTTTAATGTTTCATAACACAAATAGCACGCTCACGAAAAAGGTTTCCATTGTATAAAGAAATAAACATACTAGCAAAAGTTACTCAAATTGACAGTGCACAGAACTTAAGCAGTATTATTTTTTATGCAAAGAAAGAAAAGTTTCGTCTGCTAATTCACATGTTGTGATTTACTATCGAGGAATGCCATGTTAAGAAAGCCTGCCATACGTCCCGTAAAAAACGAGACAGTACCGATTTTGGACCAGAGTATCTCGTGTCCCCCTAAATTTATTCGGGACATACAAATGTCCTTATTTTAGTCCCGTCCCATTTCTGCTATCAACATCAGTTTATCGACTGGGAACCCTGCTTTTAGTTAATGAACAATAAGTTATAATATGAAACAGCTTGCAACAAGTTATCACTACACCACACTCTCCGATTTCAAGGTGAGCAAACCAATAGACTGGACTCGCAGCGTAGAGTTACAGTTGTTCGTGGGCAGTCAAGGAATTTGCAATATTTGATAAAGTACACGAGTTGAGCTGTATTTGAAAACAGATCACGAGTGAAGTGTTCCAATTTTGTATCAACAAGAATGCATAAGCGGAAATGCACTTTTTCTTCAAATTTAAAACATTCAGATAAAAAAAAAAAAAAACATGTAAATGCAAAACGTTCATAGAAGCTTTCCAAAAGTATAGAGTTTCCTGAGAACAAATTGTATTACAGATTGTTAGTTCCGTTTCAAATAATGCAGTGAAAATGTTTTCCAAATATGTATTGTTCTCAAGTTTGGGAGGCAGATCGAAAATGTCCCTATTCTCATGAAAAAAAAAAAATGGCAGTCTTAATGTTAAGTCTAAACTGAAATGACTTTCCTGTTTTTGCACAATAATAAGTTAATGGATATTTTAGGGACTGATATGGTAAGTCCAATCATGTAAGACATAACTGCTTTTGACACATGCAGATATTTATGTTTAAAATGTCTGATAATCGATGGCATGTTAACATTCTTATGAAATATACTAGGACTTAACTGACTATATACAATTGTAGACAAAAAAGGCTTAATCAGAATTTCTGTTAAATAATCCGGCATATTTACGCTGTCTGTCTGTGTGTTCGTCTGCGAGATGCAATATCTCAACAACTACTTAGTGTAAATATATATATATACATATAATATATATAGTAATACACATAAACATATATAAACAATATAAATAAAACAAAGTCGGAAACAAGGAATATTAAATCAGAAATAATTATATAATTATAACGTCAAAAGAAAACTATAGTCCCTCAGAGTATAAACACCTCATCCAGTTCTTTGCCAGGTGGTAAAGTACCCAGGACCGACGAGACGTTACCACGTTGGATAGAAACGGATATATCAAGAAAAATATTTTTTTAGCCAATTAAATTTGCACATTTACCTATTACGTGAGAATGAGGCATTTAGAACAATTGAATTAATTCGTTATGGAATAGAAAGATATTTCATTAATCATCAAACCTTCACGCAATTGTTGAAAATATTTTTAATAAACCGTATTCAGATGAAAACATTTAAGTCAATATCAGAATTTTTAACATTCAATCGAGAATAGTAATTTTAAAAATAATTTTAGTGATTTAAAGCCATTTTGGATAGAAAAGACCGGATTTAGTAAAAAATGTTTTAATTGAAAGGCTTAAGCATTAAATTGAATATACCTAGTTATCTAGAAAATAAATGTGCCCAATCTTATGTGAAATCTCTTTCTAAGAAGAAAATACGGTAGAGAACATCTTACATCACCAATTGTAGCATATGAAAATTTAACTCAAGGCACTTTGAAATAACTGTTGTCGGGAGGATGTTCTTCAAACAAACAGTAGTTTAGTATAAATTGTTGAAAAGAGGAGAGTTTTTAAGATCCAAGTGACATCTTGTGTGAAATTTTGAGAAGGGGAAAATGGATTTTAAGATCCGTTTTACAAAATTAGATAGAGAATAACAGTTGCTTTTAGGAGGCAATGAAGAATTCAAGAGACTCGAGACAGGTTCTCTCCTTTGTTTCTGCAAAATGACCTGTTGCTAATGGACTTTTCGTGTTTCATGTCATGTCCTTTTGCAGTCTCCGGTCGGTCTCCGCATTCCTATTGTTACTACCTAACGTTCTTTGAGGTTGCCTACGCTTCGTGTAGCTTCCTGAAAGTTTTGCGGTTTTGCAGGCAGAAGGAGAGAGAGGATAGAAAGAGAGAGAGAGTGGGGGAGGGGGAAATTTTGCACTGATATTCAAGGCAGGTCTTGCCTTTCTCACCCTTTGCCCTTCTTGTTCTGTCTGTCTCTCGGAAACGTCCGTCAAAACAGAAGCATATGCAAGGGGGAAGACCAATAGGTCGCACTACTATAGCAGGATACCAGACGGATCAATTGTCTGCGTCATTTCACTTTACCGTGTCCAAAATTATTCATCTAAGCTTCAGAAATTTATTAATTAATAATTTTGTGACGCACGATAAACTTCATAGCTCATTGCGTTCATATAAACCACCTAAACAGATATCGAATACTTGAGTTATTCATTTTCGAATGCCTGGATGGCCGACTCTAATCGATTTACTTGACGTAGCTAGGTGTGGCTCTTATTCCAGTAGGCCAAGGAAAGTAGGTAGTTCTTTCTTTCTGTGGTTCCGCAGGATGCGACAGAGAATAGTCATACTTTGAAGTGAAGTGAGTGTTATCGTGCTTACAAGAACAGAGTTTGGGTGTTTGTTACAGAAATATTGCTTTACACGTAAAAATAATTCCACTCCTATCTGTTTGGCAAGAAACAAAATCAAGTATCATTCTTCGGACCACGGTTGAAATTGAAACTTTGCAGCAGGTTGATACTTCCACCTACATTTTCAGGAAAAATAATAAAACTACATTGTTTTTATAAGAGAAAGAGAACAGATGAAGTGTAAGATCAAATTTTCATGCTACATCAATCATTTCCCTGTTAAACAAATATACGTTTAATTGGGAAAGTGTACAAATGTAGGTATGTTGAGTTGGGAAGTTTTGGGTAGGTGGGTCCGGACCCGGTGGACACCCCATGCGAGCGCCCCTGGTGACAATGACAAGGAAGTGAACTAGTAACGATGCTAGGGTTCCACCAATCAGACTACCTCCAAACACATGTTGTACGATAATGTTCGCAAGTAATATAGGCTTATTCTTTTCAACATACAAAAAATAAATAAATAAATAAAATAAAAAATAAAATAAAACAAAATAAAACTGCTCCCCCAAATTTTTTTTGCACCTTCGTTAGTCTCCCCACCAAGAAATTTAAACTAGTGTCGTCACTGGGATCAACTTTGGAATATATGGGGTCGTTTGACTTATTGACGGTCAGCGTAATGCCTATAAGTAATGCACGTTGATTGCAAATCTTAGTTTAGGTATGATTTTCCTATATAAATAACTCTAACCTCTTACAAAGAAAAACATGAAGTGTTAAAACAACTCAATTTGTCTACCATTGTTGGCGTATTATTTCAACTCCAACGCCATTGCCTTCCTACGATATCAGAAATATGTAGTAATTTACATTTATTATTATTATTATTATTATTATTATTATTATTATTATTATTATTATTATTATTATTATTATTATTATTATTATTAGTAGTAGTAGTAGTAGTAGTAGTAGTAGTAGTAGTAGTAGTAGTAGTAGTAGTAGTAGTATGAGCAAAGCTTTTCGTAGTATATTTAGCATGTACACAAAATAACCAACAACGTATTATATTTCCCGCGTAATCCTTCAGGACAATATTTTTGTGGACATATGATTTTTTTTCTAAAATATTTACATAAATACAAGTACTATCATCTGTTGTTCCTATTTCCACTAGGGACATAGTGCGGTTGGCAAGTTTCTATGGTCACTCACTAGGTCACTTACAGCTTAAATTGTAATCTGAGCCTCAGAATCTCCCACCGGAAATCGAACCCCGGACTTCCATGTTAGATTGATGTGGAGTTCAACATTCCTTATCATTACCAAGATTAAGACATGAACCTGAAGCTTAATTTAAGATCCGAACTTTACGTGAGCTTTTAATCAGGAATCATTTATATTTCTCCTTCGCCAATGACAAATATACTAATTGTTATAAACATGAAGAAGCTCTAATAATAGTAAAACTCATATACCAAACTATAATGATAATGAATAGTTAGCACGTTATTGGCTCAATTGATTCTTTAGAGCAATTGGCTCCTTTTGTCGCCTGTAGCTACAGTATTGAATACGAAGAGACGAACTGTTTTTCTAAGGAAAAAAAAAAAGAACTAATAGATGCTTGCAGAATTCAGAGTAACGCTTCGAGAAACATGGTGGCATCTGCACAAATTGACAGAAAACATCTCCCCATCTGCAGTGTTACATTGCTGCCTCGCAGTCGTTATTGGAGAGGACCGAATTTCCAGCTTTTGACACAATGAGTGGTTGAAGTGAAGACGTCAAATCATTGACATATGCTGATTGATCACGTACAACATCGGAAATCGAATTCTGGTCCGTTTGAGAGTAGATCGCCCATGTTGAAATCTCGACAGTTCCATTATAAGCTGCTAGTCTAGCGCGGAAGCACCTACTATAATTAATCACAATAAAAAATCCATAATGGACATCTGTGTCTTGTTTCCTCGTTTTTTTAATTATCGAGAAAAAATGCAGAATGGATTGTCAATCAATCATAGTACTGAATTTTGTTAAATTGCTTCCGAATTAGCAGTGAGTCATAAATAGAATATATTTAGGCACTTGTAATTTCTTCCCTTTAAACTGAAACTTCGTTTAAAAATAATGCATTCTGTCTAATTTTCTTATCAATATGAAACATATAAGTATGTCAGTATTAGCTAATCTTCTTTATGTATGTGAATAGTTATGAAAAGAAATTCAATAATATTACTGAAAAATGAAATCTTTGAGTTTTACGTCCCACGGTTATGCCGGTTAGGCTAAAGGAGACGGTGATGATGAGTAATGAATGAAATGGTGGAATGAAGAAAGTGGGAGGAAACGGGAGGACCCTGAGAAAACCCACGCACACGGTGTTTGTCCACAACAAAGTTCACTTGGTGGGGGCTGGGATCGAATCCGGGACCCCAAGCACCAGAGGTGAACGCTCTACCACTGAGTCACCGCGGCCCCCAATAATATTACTGATACTAATATTACCACTACACGAGATTCAAAAATGATCGACCACAATCGCAGAGCATCCATTACTGGAAAACACAGATTACGGAAGATTTACTTGATTTGCATCTTCTCAAGTAGAAAAACAAACAGAAAAAACACATACGGACATTATTTCCGTAATGTGAACTTTGAATACCTTTATTAAATATATTTTCATTTACCCTTAATCGTTTTACCACCAGTGGCGGGTCTAGAAAGTAAAAATTGGCAGGATGTAGCCAGAACACAGACTATGAAAGGTATATATCATGAATTTGCAATTTATTTTTGTTGCTCAAAAATTGGGGGACTTGGGCCTTCCCGACTCCGGGCTAGGTCTGCCGCTGATACAAAACAGGTAATTATTTTTTAACTAAACCTGTTTTAATACATTAATTACTTTTTTAGCTGCTCGTATGCACATTGTTACATAAGCATTTCATTTGTCATTGTAAGAGACTATTTATACAAGAACAAGAATTATTTATTAAACTGTGTCAAATTTCCCTTCATCTTTTCGTTTAACAATATTTTATTTTTGACTATGATTTCGATATTTCCAATTAAAAATAAAATTCTATAAAACTTATATCGGATACCTCCTGCAAATATACAGTGTGACCGTAAATTTGCGCAACCAAAAATATATGTTTTGAACCAAGATACAAAAAGACATAAGATTTGAAACAAATGTAAGCGTGTTCTACGTAAATATTTTCGAGATCATGTCCAATGTTGGAATTTGTACGATTTTATGAAGTGGCGAAAGAAAGTACCGAAAGTGTAAAATAAAAAAAAAAAATGTACAAAATGAAGAAAATCAATGTTCAGTTGCAGAAAACGAATTTCCTGTGGATGAATCCTGTGCAGTATGCATCAACGTTTATCTGTTGGTTCGAAAATGTGACGAAGTTGATTCAGTGTTGCCATGCAAAAAGACTATTTAATGCAATTCCGTAAATTGGGTGTTTTTGGCAGAAACGCGGCCGTTGGCAACACTGTTGGCGTAAAATTACTACAACAGGTGTGTTTTAGGTTAGCTAATGATAAGCAATGAGAATTTACACATAATTGGTAACTTGAGTTTTTATATAAAATTTGCGATAAAAAAATACCCAGTTGGCAGCTAGCATAAAAACTAAGCTTATCAATTATGTACAAATTCTCATTGTTTATCATTAATTAACCTAAAACAGCCTGTTGCAATAATTTTACGACAACAGAGTTGCCAGGAGCTGTTTTCTGCCAAAAGAAAAAAAAAACATCCAATTTACGGACTAGCATTAAATAGTCTTCTTTGCATTAATAGACTACATAGAAATGTCACAAATTCCAACATTGGTCATGATCTCGAAAATATCTACATAGAACACACATTTGTTTCAAGTCTCATGTTTTTATCCTTAGATATACACAATCAAACTTTAGGTTGCGCAACTTTACGGACACACTGTAACTTCAAGAGGTGTTCAAACAGAGCATTGAATTTGCTCATTGAGAGTAAATATTTATCGTGCTTTGAAGTAACAACGGAAACATTTCAGCCTTTGAGTATAAGTTATAAGAAAAACATGCATACTTACAGATTTGTTTCGTATCTAAGGGAATGTGCAATTACACAATATTATCACAGACAAAGGATATACAGACCGCAAACTTCCAATATGTGCAATGGAAATCAGTTTTTATCGTCTGCACAGCGAAAGAGCCAATCAGCGCTCGGGTGGGTGGAACGATGTGTCGTCCCGGGTGAGATGGCGCTGCCATCGGTCTGTGAACGTGACGTCATGGGTTGTCATAGTAACCAGGGGACTGTTTTCGTCTGCTTTGAATCACAAGTGTTAGACGCAGTGCAGAATGATTAGCTAGCTTGTGTTCAGCTTTTCTTGTACTGCCTCTGGATTTGACATTCCTTTCCAGCTTTATATATATATATATATATATATATATATATGTGTGTGTGTGTGTGTGTGTATATAAATCAGATTTTTCTTTTTTCCCTTTTTTTCGAGTTCACTGAAAATGCCCAAGTTCTGCAAAATACGTCAACATAAAAAGCTGTTCCCCAAATGCAAGTAAAGGAGCCAAAGAGTAATAGTTTTAAATAAAAATATAGAAATTCCTCCTGTGGCTGCGAGTGTGTGCACAGACAAAGGATATCCTTTGTCTGTGCTCGCAGCCACTCTTCCACCACGTGCTAGTATCCTAACCCGCGCCCAGTGAGACAAAGCCTCGAAGGTGGCGTGAGATCGACTGATTAGTTCCGTCGTCGTTGGTGCAGCGGCGCTACTGTTCCCGAAATTTCCAGTTTGCCGCGGAGTTTGCGGTCTGTATATCCTTTGTCTGTGATATTATAGAGTTGACAAGCGATGATTTATACCTGTATAAACGTAAGTTACAAAAGTAATGTTTGCTTCAAACTTTTTCCCCTTCGAAAGTAATTTTGAACAATGGGATGCAATTTCTGTTGTCGAGAAAACAATTAGAATAGGAAAGTGAAGTTCACAACTTGTTCTCTTGATGATCCGTGCGTACTTTTAACAATATGTCTCTGTTCCCTATTACTCGTTGCCATATTTTTGTTTAGATAAAAATGTTATTATCTCTTTGTTTGAATTAAGAGGAGAAAAATTATTATTCTTTTTTGAAACTGGAAACGCCATTTTATTATTACAAACCTCTAGGGTTGTCAATCATCCGGTATTTTACCGGACAGTTCGGTTTATGATCTCCTTGCCCGGTATCCAATACGACCTCAAAACCGCACTTACTTAAATGTCCAGTATTTTTTCCTCTTACTAGTCGTATTCTCTGTTCTATTCAGATTATTTTGGAGTGACGAAAGAAATCGTTTCTTGATGAACATAGTTAAAGCAGAACTTAAAATTCGCTTTAGTATCGTGTGTGGAATTCGCTAAAGAGTTAATGACAGGAAAATTTATTGAATTTATCAAAACTGCTAAAGACCGACTAAAGTAGGGGAGACAGGCCCAAAATGGCATACCTGGGCAAAATGACACAGTGGCTGTTTTCGAAAACTGTTTGATTAGAAACAACTAGTAAATAGTTCAATTGAGAGTTTGATGTAGCAACATTAGTGAGCAAAAATGGCGTGTGTGCAGGTAAAACGCAGTAGTTATTTCGGCGAAAAAGTTATTTTGGTAGGTAAAACTTTTATTTTCTTCTGTTTTTGATGTTGAATTATTTTACAGTACGAGGAAGTACAGATACTTAAATATATTAATTGTAAAGTACATTCCATTAAAGGTAGGTTAAGGGAAGAAACTTCAAGCTTAAGTTTTCAGATAATGTACAGCTACCTGGTTTTGTTTTCCCTGTGCATCAGGGCAGGATGGCACAGTAAATACTGTACCATGCCATTTTGCCCTGGTTTAATCTACCGAAGTTCTGAAGCATTTAAAGCAGTTTTCTTCAAATGCATTTGCCACATATTACAATCAAGAGGTGGAAAGGGGTTGAAAACACATCACATCCGGGAAGAACCATGAGTCTTAGTAAAGTCGCCAAATTGTTTTCGAATGCTTATTTGAAATCTGCAACAATGCTCAGTGCTCTTAATGGATTCAAAGCAAACCGCATTATGTCCTTTCAACCAAGATATTTTCCCAGACCATTTGTATCTACCAGCTGCTACTACAGATTGCTCTGAGCCAGTGGGCGAAAATGAACAGAGTGTGGATTGGAATGCAAGGTGTGAACAACTTACAAACCCTCAAGCTAATTCCATGGAGGATATTTTCTCTTCAGAACCAGGTCCATCTACATCAGAGCATGAAAGAGTTTCAGAGGTTCCTGTAGCAGTTTTCCCTAAAACCTTCATTGAGCACACCTCTCCAGTACCATGAGCTACAAAGAAATCGCGAACGTAGAAAAGAAAGAGGTCTGCGCGTAAAGAAAGTCAACTCCTCCCATGTAGTCCATATGTCATGGAACTTCTAAAGGCAAAGGGCGAATCTAAAATTAGATCTGCAGCACAAAGTAGATCAAAAATAACTATGAAAAGTAGGGTCTTTATTGATCTTAGTGATGAAGACGATAAAAGTCTAGTGCCTTAGCCAAAAATTTGGAAGCCACTGAAGATGATAACGATGCGCCATGTATCTACTGTAACGAATTTTACAGCATGTCCAAACCCTGAGAAGGTTGGTTGCGTTGTCAGCTTTGTTTCCTCTGGAGTCAAACTGCACGTGTTGGATTACCTCCAAGGGCCAAATTGTTTGTTTGTGAAGTCTGTAAAAGTTGAATTATACTTTGTGCTTCATTTTCAGTTTTCATCTTGTGTGTTGTCGGCATAATCCTGTAACATATCTTTAGTTTTTTTTTTAATATTCTTTAATTTCTTTTAAGATCTTCGTAGCTTTTACATTGTTTTGCAAATAAAGTTTAGGCCTACATTAATAATGTTTAAATGCATTTGTTTGAAAACGTTCCTTCAGTCATTCTGTATGTTTTTCTATTAATCAGTATTTACTTTTCTATACTTCTGTTTATATGTTTCATAGCAGCAAGGTAGTGTGCCACTTTGCCCTGCCTACCCGGGCAAAATGGACTTTCGGAACTTTTTTTAAAAAATCTAAAAATTAGAACTTTTAACAATAAATAATCTTACTGATCTCCAAGTCAATATTCAAACAACATTCCGAAGAAGCATTCATAAAAAGTGAGAAAGTTTTAAACCTATTCTGAGGAGATATTTAAACATCAAGTCGATGTATGCCATTTTGCGCTCCCCTACATTTTCAAGAGCCCAGCTAACACAACTTCATCTTCAGCTACATCTTCCAATTAAATAATGTATCCAGATCCAGTAAAAGTGTACGAATTACGAAAGCTGGTAAGACTTAGTTTTCAATTATATTGTAAACTGCTTTTTTTGTTTTAAATACGATGTATTATTGGTGGTAGACTACAAACATTACATGTACCGATTCAACCAAAACTGGAATAAATAAATTTAATAAATGTTTCAAAAGTAGCTAAAGTTAAATTCGCAATCTGAATAGCTCAATTTTATGTGAAGAAAGCACTTTCAGATTGATCACATTTTTGCCGAGGGATGATGTCACAATCCTAAAGAGTGTACGTACTCCAGGAGAATGTAAGGTATTTCCATTTTCAGAAAATTGGCAACTGTACCAACGTCTTATGGAACTATTTTCCGTTACAAATAAAATACGAGTTTATAAGTACACATCAAGAGAAATTCAACTAAATTATTACATTTGTCCACTGATTAAAAAAAAATGTCTTTAGAAAACGTTTACCTTAATCGAGGATTATCTTCTGAACGAAAGCAAATATTACCATGAAATTTGCAGTTATTCTTGCTTATATATTTGATTATTTACATGAATTCTTAACTATTTTTGTGCAAGAGATAAAGTCTGTAGACCTTCCTAAATTTTTTAAAGTATTTATTTTTGCGATAGCTAACTACGTTATGACGACAAGTAGATACTGGTTTTTGAAAGCATTTTCTATTGCACGAAAACTCCTAAACAAGAAGGAAAAAAAAGGTTTAAAGAGCCAAGGACACCAAATTGATTGATAATAACATCTGGTACAAAATCCACCGAGGGCTGGAAGAATAAGTGCCGTTCTTGTCACTCAAAAGCATAATTTCAATGAAATAATACATAATTAATTAAATTGTAAGTTTTGATCAGTACATAATTATATCTGTTGTTTTATTTGCATATATGTCATAGATTACATCTCGCATGTCCTTCGCACCAGGCCGATAGCCAGCCAAAAAATGTAGGGAGGGGGCGATCCAACCATATGATAGTTCATCACCATATTACAGTTTATTTGCAAGCCTACCGTGAAAATTTTGGGGGGCCAGCAAACATTTAGTGGGGTCCCGGCCCCCTAGACCCCCTGGATACGGGTCTACTTCACACCTCCGCAGATTTGGGAACCATTGTTTTAACAAAAGAATGATTTAAGCTATATACATTGTTCTTTTGTGAGAACAATGGTTTCCAAATCTGGGGAGGTGTGAAGAGCATGTGGGGGTGCAATCAATGACAGAAATAAAATATGAAATTATGAATAAAAGACAACCTGTAATAAGCATTTGCACTTTAGCATTAGTAAACTTCAAAGCGCATTATGTTTGAGATTTTCCATTCCTATTTCTGTTCAAGAATACTAGTTTATTAAAAAAACTAGATAACCATGCAAATTATTATTATAATCACTATTTTTACAAAATTATCAAAAATGAGTACAAAATGCTATTTCAGTGTATAGGATGGATTCTAACATGACACCAAAGCATCCACACTCTTTGCAAAAAAATCCATCTTCTGAATACGTTGGTCTAGGTTACTCCAGGTTCCCTAACCAGATTTTTAGTTTGCACACATTTTCCTGAATCCAAGTTGGTCACGGACGATACTCCTCACTGTACCATATGAGATTTGCAATGTATCTGCAATGTTATGCCACTTCACACATCTGTCTTAACACATCATTGCATCGATGTCACACGCTCCTGTCGGTGATGGACGTTGCTGGTTCCCATCTGTTACACTCATCCTACCACTTCTGAATGCGTTGCACTAGACATACATTTGTTTCTGCAACATAACACTCCCTCCACACACCTTCACTAATTTTCGGTGAATGTTAGATAGTTTCTGTCCCTTGGCCAATGAAAAACGATTAACATCTCGCATCTCCCAGTTGAAGAATGTTCAAGTCGATGCCGTGGGATTTCTTTCACTTTCGTATCTACCACATACAATTAATTAAATAAGTAAAAAAAATAAATAAATAAATAAATAAATAATAATAATAATAATAATAATAATAATAATAATAATAATAATAATAATAATAATAATAATAATAATAATTAGCTGCACAAAAGACCCTGGGGTTTAAAGACAAATTCACCTTATTTTTGATACACCTTCTTTTACATAGAAAGGAGCGGAAATTTATTTTTCTTTTTGATTGGTACACGAAGATTGTCATACGAGATGTTGGAGTTCCTTGTAACTCTTCGAGGTTATAAAAATTCTATATGAAAATCGCAAAAAAAAAAAAAAAAAAAAAAAAAACCCGAGAAATATTGCCTGTAGTTTTACATGGGGACATTTGTTAGTCAAATATGTGAATACATTTCTTTTCTCAACACTAACTTCATTTTTAATTTGCAGAGTCCAATCTAACTAAGGAAAGAGATAACCAGAATTAGAGGTCTGGATAGGCTCAGGCCGTAAATTTTTAAATATACAACCATATTTTTAGGACTTTTTCGGGCCTAACTTTCTAAATATACTGTGCAACTATACATCACCGTTCTTTCTGGAGAACTTTAAAAGCCAACTGCAAAGTTAAACCGCTAAGCGTTGTAAATAAAAATACAATTTTGCGTGAATTACTAAGTATCTATAATTCGGGCTTATTTCGGGCTCATTTGATAATCACATAAACTCGGGCCGGGCTCGAGCCTAAATGCTAAAACAGATTTCTGACTCGGGTCGGGTCTTACATTATAAATTCACGAGCAGGGCGGGGCCTGGACTAAAAATTCTGGCCTCTAACCTGAATATCACTCAATATTGAATTAATAGCTCTCAACTTCTCTCAACTCTTCAAACCAAACCAAGAAAAACTAAATTCAAAATGGACAACGAGAAAAGGAAATCTTGTGGATAACTCTAAAATAAGGGATTTTGAATCCAATGAAAAATTAAATCTTCTTAACGTTTCTACTCACAACATTAATTGTAGTAGAGAAACAGAAGATGAGTTTCCAATGGATACGTGACCGAATATATCTAAAAAGATCTCGTAGATTGAAGTATAATTTTTCAAACAATACGAGAGTCAAATCAGAGAATGACACGTTGCCTAATTTACAATATTTTAAGTGGTCAATATACTCGGTATAATTTTTATATTTATTTGTTTCACAAAATAAAAAGGAAGAACGTTTCGGATAGGGATTCGTAAATGTTACTTGAGTTCAAACGACCTTTGTCTTCACAGCATATGCATGGAACGAAGGGTAAAATTACATCAATGCTCCTTATTCTTTCAAACTAAAATTAACACTTCTTTTAGACACTTACATTCTTTGGTGCGAAGTTTGTTCTTATGAGGGATATATACAGGTGATTTTAGATACATCGAATCAATGCATATTCTGGAGACCATTATGGGTAAAACAATACGTTGTTTAATAATAATGTTTATGTTCAATATACTATTTGTAGTTACCTGAACAAGACATTTGGTTGACGATGGATTGGCTGTAATCATTTTCGATTACAAGAAAGAAAAAAAAAAAAAGCTGTTCATCGTAAAATTTCTCTGCTCTCCTAAGAAATTAAAGCGAGTGTTGTTACTGCTTTGGAGCGAAGTCTCATTGATAAAAATTTAAATTTTATTTTAGAAGTTACGAAAGAGACTTAATTTATTGATTCGTGTATACAAAAAATAGTACTTTATGTAAGGTTTCTTCAGCTACCTAGTTATTACAGATATGACTTCCTTCAAGAGCAGCCATTGTTGTTGAGTAAATTTCTGTGTAGAGTTTTCCTTGTGCATATACCGTTAAATAGACCATAAATTCAAAATTAATTGAACTATTATCATACTGATCCCCGTAAATGCAGAGTACATTCCCTGATACTTTGTCTTTTAATTACATAAATTAAGACAACATACTGCTACAAACTTTGTCTGGTATTAACACGATAGTGGTGTTTACTTTGTTCGATAGCGGCTTTAATGAGAAACACTTAACTAAGTGCGGTTTAAAACTTCTTACGTGTGCTACATACTGTACGTTTACCACATAATAACAGTATTCCCCGAATACCGTTACCACTAAAGTTTCCATGATGAGGTATTGTGTAGATGTAGCACAAGAAAATTATATAATGAAATTCGGCTTTTGCTAAAGTTTTGTTGATGGTCTTATTACAGTGAAAATTACCAAGAGTTAACAAATTTTCTTGACAGACAATGCTACTCTCTATTTGGTCGTAAAGAGGCAACTAATCCATGCATTATATATAGTATTTCTCTTTACTATTACAATATAACTCTATCGCGTTTTCAGAAGACTACCACCGACAAATTATGCAATATAATCTTAGTTGTTATAATTCCAGAAACTGGTGTTATTAACATCATCTTCCCGTTCTTCTTTCCAATATATGTATATATATATAACTCCTTTCCTATCTTTCTTATGGTTCAAAATTTTCAGAGGAGATTTCAAAGGCAAACATCTAGGAAAATCTGCCATGTCCCTCAGGGCGATTTGTTGCAACCACAAACTTTTGCTGCGCCTTCCTTAGCTGTTAGCCGCTAAAGCTTTCCTGGTCGTCAAGTTTTCAGGATGATTTCTAGGGTATATGGTGTAAGTCTTCTCTCTTGCTTCCTCTCTCTAAAATGTCGTCGCAGCGCTATGAGATTTGCCTCTTTAGTCTGTCTCTCTTTATCTCTCTCTCTCTCTCTAGTTCTACTTCGTCTTTCTCTATGCCGAAAACCAAGCAAACCTCTGCATTTATCCCTACGGGAATTTTCCTCTGGACTTAGACACAGGGAAAATTTTCCTTCAAAGCTATCAAGTCAGTTTGCTTTTATGCAGATTGAAGACGACGGTAAAGCTAGTTTTCAAGTTCGAAGCTGCCCTAGTTCTGGAACATCTTCAAGAAATAGAAAAAGACAATTATGATATGATGAAATAACGTTAAGGGTTAAAAAAAAAGCATGAAATGTGATGATGTAATTAATAATGAAGCGGTCTGAAAAGAAGAAGATGGAACTAATATTGTAGCCACGTGCCAAGCAAATGCTTTTGGTGTTAGTAATGCTAAGAATTAGTGGCGTACACAGAAGCAGGTTTACAGATATTATCCCATTCAAGAATATATTTTGGAAAATATAAACTTTACCATGTTAAGATATGTATACAAAAAACGGATGTGTTCTGAAACTATATGAACTTGAGTGCTTGAATACTAATGATGAAATTCTGTGTACATCAGTGCTTAAAATATTATGATTTGTCTATTGTCAGTAAGAAAAAACAAAACTACAAATAGAGAAGCACAGAACATGATGTTGCTAGCCAGTACATCAGGGGCGTGCTCACGAAGGAATCTACCAGGTCTGGACTCCTCAAAACTTAGTAATCAACATATATTTGTACACTTTCTCAATAAAAATATACTTGTTTAACAAGAAAGTGATTGATGTAGCATGAAAGTTTGGATTTATACTTCGTCTGTACTTTTCTCTTTTAAAAACAATCTACTTCTATAGTTTTTTTTTCTGAAAATATAGGTGGAGGTATTTTGCAAATACTTATAGTCTATTAAAGTGCAAGATAATATCCGTTCAATACTACATAGACGTAATGGTTTGTAGTATTGGAGAATTTTGAGCTGTAGAAGTTGGAACGCTGTCAGCTTTTACAAGATTCTGAATATCTCGGTAAGTACTTGACTTATCGACTTCAAATAAACGTGAGAATGCTTCTTATGACATACCAAATTGTCCTATAAATTTTAAACTGTAATGTACTTATGGCCTTTTTCGAGTTATTGCACCATATCCAAACTCGACTTTTGTCTTTTCTGTTATGTCAACACTGTTTAACGGACCCATCTAAACTTGGTGTCAATTTAAACCGTTCTGGCCAATATTTAAATTACTGTGCAAAACTAGTGTGTACCTCACTCTCTGTGTGTGCAAAAGGCGTTTAAATGTGAAAAATATTTAACGTTATTTCTCGAGAAGTTTGCAACACTGATCTGCGGGTGGCATATCTTTCGTCTTCCTTTTTAGTGTTGAATTCAATTATGAAATACAGTTTAGGTCGTTCCATTCAAAAAATCATAACTTTATATTGGGTTGGCAACACTGTTCATCCGGTGATGTCAAATAATACGTCTACCAATGTGCCTCTTTGTATAGTTGCTTTGTGCAAAGTTTCGCTTCCCTCTGTCTTTTGCTTTCTCCGTCACCAAGGTTTGACATTATAAATGACGCACCCGGTGTATATATATATATGTGTGTGTGTGTATGTGTGTGCGTGTGTGTGTGTGTGTGTGTGTGTGTGTGTGTGTGTAAAGGGATTATTAATTAATCAAAGGATAATTAAACAAATAATAAGTAATAATAGCATAAATAAATAATAATTGACATTGAAAAGTGTTTAAAGCATGGCAATGCCAATGTTTCCTTATATGCTACTTGTGTTTCACTCCTGATGACGTCATTTAATATTCAACCAGAGTGCTGGAAGGTCTAGGGAGAAAAGGGATATATTAACAAAAAGTAAGACATTAAAATATACTTATCATTACTTAACCTTATCTAAATAACTTCTACACACTTACTTCTACTATCCTACCTCCTATTTATGAAACGAAACTAACCTAATAGAAAACTTCTGTATACATACTGCTACAGCTTCTCAAGTATTATGAAGTTCTATTCCCTTAAAACTTCTATTTAATATTTATACATCTATGCTGTGCATGCAAAACTACAAAAGCGCTCAATTATCTGAATCCAAATTACATTTCTAATACTTCTGATTACATTCTCTAAAATTCAGCGTTAATATATTAAGGAAATTGTTTCTTACCGAACCAACTTTTCCCTTTTCCTGAATGAACTTATCTTATGCACAACGAGAATGCTGTATTAAATATGTGTGTATGATTAGCTTTGGGCTTTGGTGTTTTATTCAATTTGAATATCAAACTGTATTCCAATAATGTAAATTTGCGTTCAGTTTGTTCTCTACTGGAATTGTTTCTTAAAATATATTAGTGTTCGATAATGGTATCTGTATACTTATTTACAATTGATAAATTTCAATATATGTAGAATAAATAGTTTCATTCCAAATATACGAGACATCATCAACATCTAAAATTTCACATACCTTATCGATATTCTTTTCAGTAGTGGTTGATTTTATTAAACAGTTTGTATAGCATGTTAAACACAGCAACAGCACGTACTGTGGACTGTGATTAACAAAGTCTTTTATGTCGCTTCTGGGTTGACAACTCATATGAAATAGACATACAGCATTAAACTATGGACCAGAAGGATGGACCTACGGGACTTCAAAATTTGAATATCCAAATAATTATATCATGGAATTATGTAGCTATGTTGAAAGTAAATAACTTGAAAACTGTTTAAAGCAATCAGAACAAAAGTTCCACGATATAATGAGAACAAAATGCCCCATCGAAAACCACAAACAGTGTTGCCATAGGTGAAGCAGTGTTGCCACATCAGCAACTTCCATTTTTTTAAAATAGCACCATATACAAGGGTTCACAGATTTAAAATGAACTATTATCATTAAACGGAACTTTTGTTTTGATTGCTTTAACGGTTTTCAAGATATTTAAACGTACATAATTAATTCCATGATATAATTATTTGGATATTCAAATTTTGAAGTCTTGTAGGTTCTATCCTTCTGGTCCATAGCACCTTAAATTTTGCTCATTTTAATTTCCCATCATGCTCTACCAGATGTGGCAATCAGATTTGAGCGACAACTTGTGGGACCTTCCCGTGTGAGTAATAAAGCCCTTGTGCGAAATTTGTCAGATGTTATCGGTTATTAGCAGTAATGCATTTCATCCTAAATCAATGTCATTAACAAATGCTGTTAGATATGCATACCTCACCATTAATCAGCATTTTTAATTTATGTTGCTAATTTTGAAACTGATAATTTATATCGCGTTTCCTTTACCCTAGCAAGCATAAACGTGAGAAGGAGAACTCAAAGATTCATTCATTCATTGACATTTTGTATCATTGTAGTTACTTTCTGTATCATTGATTCTTAATTGTTCCTATTAAACGAATTAATATACAGTAGGCTATATGTTGCTAACCTGAAATTTGACATTACATACCATTGTAGTTACTTTTTGTATTACTAATTCCTACTTGTTCATATCAAGTGAATTAATATATGTTGCTAACCTCAAAATTGACTTTCCATACCGTTCTAGTTGCTTTCTGTAAAATGGTAACCTGGAAACAGATTTTTCATACCATTGTAGTTGCTTTCTGTATTACAGATTCTTACTTGTTATTATCAAACGAATGAATATATGTTGGTAACCTGGAAACTGATTTTTCATACCATTGTAGTTGCTTTCTGTATTACAGATTCTTACTTGTTCCTATTAAACGAATTAATATATATGTTGTCAGGGCCTAGAGTTGAACGGCATTCATCAGGTTATGGCATATGCTGAAGATGTAAATTTAATAGGGGATGATAGGAGAACAGTAGAAATAAATGCAGAGATATTATTTAACGCTTGCAGGGACATGGGTTTAGAAGTAAATGCAGAGAAAACTAAATACATGGAAGTGCGTCGGGACCGTAATACGGCAAATTGTGGAAACGTTAAAATATTAAATAATACTTTTGATAAAGTGGATACTTTCAAATATTTAGGATCAATATTAACAGACGAAAATCATATTCACGAAGAAATTAAATGTCGGCTAAAAGCAGGGAATTCGTGTTACTATTCGGTTCAAAATCTCTTGTCGTCGCGAATTCTGTCGAGGAATTTGAAGCTTAAAATATATAAAACGATAATCATGCCTGTTGTTCTGTATGGTTGCGAAACATGGTCGCTTACTCTGAGGGAAGAACATAGACTGAAAGTATTTGAGAACAGGATCCTGAGAAGAATATTCGGACCCAAGAGGAACGAGAATGGGGAATGGCGGAAGCTTCATAACGAGGAACTACATAGTTTATACGGTTTACCCAACATTGTTAGGGTCGTCAAGTCTAGGAGGCTTAGGTGGGCAGGTCATGTAGCTAGAATGGAAGAAAGTAGAAACGCTTTCAAAGTCTTGACTGGTAGACCCATAGGAAAACGACCATTAGGAAGACCTAGGCGCAGATGGGAGGATAATATTAAGATGGATCTCGCAGAGATAGGAATACAAAGTAGAAACTGGATCCAATTAGCTAAGGATGGAAGTCAGTGGAGAGCTTTTGTGAACGCGGCACTGAACCTCCGGGTTCCATAGGCCATAGAGTTAGTTAGTTAGTTAGTTGTTAACCTGAAAACTGACTGTACATACTACTGTAGTTGCTTTCTGTATTACGGATTCTTACATGCTGCGAGCAAACGATTTATGACGTCACAAATAAAATCAAAGTCTAACATCTAATTGTTAATGTGGCTTATGAATAGTAAGAACCCTTTTTGTTTCAGAACAATAAAATTACAATAAGAACTTTTTCCTACTGTAATTATGGTAACATAACAAATCTCACTGAATGTCTTAATTATATCGGGACTAATTTATGAACAATAAAATACAAAATTGATGTGAAACGAAATCTTTCACCTTAACGTCCCACGACTATGGCCGTTATTCTAAAGGAGACGGAATGAACGAAATAAAGTGTGTATTACTTTCATGAAAAGGATGACGATACAAAACTATTAAAAGCTCGGCGGATTGCCCTACAATCTCTTTATATTTTACTCTAGCTACGCTGTAGTCATTCAATTTTAATTTGAATGTCAATTTCATCATATACTTTAATCGATACTTCATCATTTGAAATAATATTTCAGTAAGAGCAAAACAGGATATGATTTACTTAGCTTGTGCTATACAAATATATCGATCTAAAACTTTTTTTTGTATATTGAGTGTCCAAAACAAAACCTAGAAAACTGTAGTTCATATCCCATATAATAATATTCTCTCAATTCTAAACGTAAAAGTATTACTGAGCTGAAATGTTAATAATATGATGTTTTATAATGGAACAATTTTAGATTTTGTATTATCTTTTAAACTAAAAGACTGTACTAAAAAACTGAAATTCCAGTAAGGATTATCTTGAAACAAAACAGAAATGATAGTAAATCCCCCCTTTATCTTAGAATAATATGTGAAAGGTGTTTAATCATCAATAGAAAGAAAGATCAATCTTCTTATTAATGTTATACTAGGATAAATCAAGTGTAAGAAACGATCAGGAAAGCACGAAAAAAAGTTCCTTAATGCCTTTAAAATGGTTATATACGTAGGAAATAACTGAATGTCATTATTACTATTATACTGCTACATTTCTTAAAATGATATACTAACAAATAAATCTTGATCCACAGACTTCTGAATAAAACAGAATCTCATAAATCCTTAACTTGTGCTATCTTTCATCTTTACATAATGAAATTAGGGATAAATATTATTCTTCACATTCTGTAAATGTATTTTATCTTTGCTAATTATTTCAAGGTAAGGAAGGTATATATATATATAAAGTATATTTCTGTTTTCCTGACATAAAAGGCAAAAAAGGAAAGTAATTAGAGAAAACAAAGCTGAAACAAACACAAATTCTTTGAACTCTTGACTTGAAATATATCATCTTATAATTTCTCAATTAAAAACATCATGTTTCTTTGCTTTAGTTCCTTCCTTTGCTAGCTATATTTTGCCCTTCTTTATATATATATACATATATATGTATGAAGGAAGAAATTTCAGGAGCTAATAATCTCAGCAACTTAAAAAGCGAAAATGACAGGAAATGAAATAAAGAAGTAAGAAAGAAGAGAAAAAAAGAATGAAAAAAATAAGAAGGCAAACGACTTGAGATAAAGTTTGTTAGCAGTAATTAATTAACGCTGACAACCTCATAGAAATTGGAGTGAGGTGCAGTGATTTTCGCCGCGAGTTTCATACTCAAGAAGTTCCTCTATTTACTTCTCCATCTTAACATCAGGGTCTCCAACTGGAAACTACTTTGTGTATTTCGTTGTTGTTGTAACTAAAATATGATGCCTGGAAAGTTATTAGCTTACTTAGTAAAATAAAATGAAATCAAATATTCAATCAGAATTTTCTTTATCTGCTCGAATAATAAATTTCTCAAAGATATTAACCAAGCAAAAATAAGGAAAAGCAATTAGCAGTCATGATACGCACTTAGAAGGCAGAAATCTGTTCATTCTGTTGCGTATACAATAGATTTTTCATCAATGGGGACAGGGGGTCACAATCACTTAAATTCATATCGCTGATATTTTTTGACGAAACTTCACTTAAGACAGTATGCAACACAATTACAAGACCGTATAGTTTATTAAACTTATTAGTAATGTTATAGGAATATGTTAGTATAATATTATTGCTACTTACATTTTGGAGGGCTAAAAGTCACAACAAATATCGCCACTAGATGTCTTCATGCTGTTTAAGCAACCAGAGTAAATAAAAGTTGTGTGCTTAATGCCAACCCATTCGCCAGTCGAAAATCGAATGACCAGTGAGTTATGCTGAAACAGACGATTAAACAATCAGAATACCCGAAACAATTCCCAGATAACCTTGAAGTAACTCCTATGCCATTAATAGTATAATTTCCAATTTCTTCCAAAAGGAATGAATCTGAATGCCCACAGGTAGAAATGACTCAATAACCTACAACCTAACTTATCTGTCATTTTCATTTTAGATATATTTTTCTTGAGGATCCATTGTTTGGTACGCATTGTCCATTATCATGGATCACTTCATCATCATAGGTATTCTGCCATTATTGACGTGTCACTTCCCGCAACTGAGAAGCTTTCATGCTCCACGGTAATTTAGAGTAAAATGTAATACCCGCTCACACATCACTAATATATTATCAAACTCGCACTCCTGGACGTGCAAGGAATGTACCTGACTCCAGTCAACATACAGGACTGGCTTGAATTGCGTCTGGTGTACTCTGCAATCACGGGGTCAACCAGAACCAGTTACACTGTCTGGTGGAGAAAGTATAGGATGTCATTTCCGAATCTTCTATCCGGAAATTCAGAAATTCTCTCAATGCAAGAGATTAGGCCAGTATTGGAACTGGAGAATGAAACACTATTATACTGGCAGCCAAGGCATTGCACTTTCCATTGTATTCTGTACATTTTTCTCTTTCTTACTCATGGGACCATCGTAAGTAAAAAGTTGTCGTACATTGAGAAAAAATCGTTCTCCGGACAGCGGTACATTGTAGAAATATACGGAATCCTTTTGCTTACTACAGAAATCAGTATGGATCATGCGTTATCAATATGGTACATACGCACTGCCCTTAGATGTTACATCACAACGTTGCAGGATGTCTGATATCTAACAGTCTTCCTTATATTACATACATATATGTATGTTACCTTCGTCAGCTATTTTGTTATATATATGTCCATTTGTATGTGACATCCTGCCCACCCATATTGTTTCATACGGAAAGTACGTACAGATGGAACACTTACACAAAAAGTATTATAAAACATGCATTTATAGTTATACGTTTGCTGTACGTTAAGTCCAAAATCTACAGGATGTACAAATGTAACACGATTTTGCGTACGCCACATACAATTTTTTCTCAGTTTATATCAGTGATGAAAGGTAAATGTGATGTACTAATTCTCAACTATTCCGAAATAACTTAATTGTATTGGATAAGAATTGCATATATTCACTGATCATAATTATTTCGAATTTCTACAATTTCCGAATATTTTTGATTTACTGACATCTACTACAATGTACAAAAAATCTAAACCTATTGATATTAACTGCAATAAAACCTGCAAAATTAATGTCACTAAAAAGTCTTCAAAGTATAATTGCTGATCTTTATGTATTTTGGTATGCTAATTCCAAAAATAACATTCATAATTTTGAATCACGTAAGGTTTCTATATAAAAGTGAGTCATAATTGCAAGGAAAAAATAGTTTATAATTTCTTACTTTATGAACATACTGAACATACTTTATGTTACATACTTTTTAAATAAAACTCCAACTAGTATTTTTACAGGCCCTTATATTGTCTTTTTGCATGAAAACTCCGTTTTCGGCATTTTCTTTTGTTGGCTGGTTGCGGAAGGTCTCTGTAGCATCCAACAATAATCTGTTAGCATGTTAATGTTCCATCTTCCCTGGTACCTTCGATCCATATCCTTCATACTTTGATGAAATTGCTCTCCCTGCTCGTTGCTTACTGCATCTAGATTCTCCTGGAAGTAGTCTAAATGTGAATTAAGGAAGTGCAGTTTTAAACTTATTGACCATCCCAAATCTTTGAGTTTTACTAACATGTTTTCTACAATGGGTTTGAAGTTAAGATTCTTAAAGAACAAGAAATTTGTTAACAACTTCTTTATGTGCATTCTAAGCATCTTGCTCAGGCACGGTCTTCCTATCATCGAATTCCTTATCTTATATTAGTTTTGTAATGTCAGACCAATAAATACACCCTCTTTCAATTTAGCTTCTGAAAGTTCTGGAAACGTTTCAGTCAAATATAGAAAACATTCTTCCTCTTTCCTCAGAGCTGTTACAAACTATTTCATGACGCCAAGTTTAATATGAAGCGACGGAAGCTGGATTCTACTAGGATTTACTAAGCTTTCCTTATTATATTTTTACCTCCAGACTCTAGAGTTGCTCAAAGTGTCCACACTTTCTCGGTTCAATGATGAACTCTATCCCTGCTATCCCATTCAAAGAGGAAGCACGGCTACTTGGTGTAACCTGCCTGTTGTCCTAGAATCATGGAAATAACTTTTAAATCACTTCATATTGTCCAGCCATGTTCAATGTACAAGTTTTGCGAGATGCACTACTTACGTAAGTCAAAGTGTTATAACACAATGTCTTGCTGCAATTCATGAGGTTACCAACATTTTGCAATTTAAACTAGTATGTGTCTATGTGATGTTTTAATACCTCCCAAAAGTACAATGATTTCATTCGCATGATTACAAGAATTGTCTAGCTACGTGAGAAATGAATTAAATATATTTATTTAAATCATCTTTAGAGATAAGGATATAGAGGTTTAAAAAGAGATTTAAATATTTTTGCTTTTGAACATAAGGTTGTATTTCGCTACTAAATCCTTTTAAAGCAAAAGTTTCTCCGTCAATTGTGGTAAGTCGCATGCAAAAGTTTTTTTTTTAAACCATAACTTGGTTAAAGTATTTAGGATCGTGTTTCACCTTTAATAATCTTTACGTAAATCCTTTTCCAATTGATCCATTTAATATTCTTTCCTTTTCTTTCTCAATCTCATCCTATTGTTTCACCTCTGTTTTCCACGTAATTTATTTTCGCAGAGAATTCTTTCTTTCCATCCTTCCTCCACAGCGAAACTTCATTTGTCATTTTTAACTATCTTCTATTTCCTCTTCCCCTTCACTTTTTCTTTTTAATATTTTGTTCCAGGATGATCCTCTTTACTTCTTTGTGGTACGCCATTTTGTAATTAGTTCTCTTCTTGTACTTCCCCCCCTCTCTGTTCTGCTTTCCACGACAAGAACAGGCAAAGCAGATATTACTTTGGGATGATATATGAAATTTTGACCTCTGGGTAATTGGACCCAGCTAATTACCTTATTTATTGTTCAGAAGAAGAGCAAAATAGAAAATATATTGGAAAATGCTTCGAGGTCTCGTGAATATTACCACATTTGAAGAAAAAATGTTTCGTTACGCTAAATCTAAATAATGAAACATTTAATACCTTATTAGAGTCATTGATCATACTGTATATGGTCTATTGGTCGTTTAAACGAATGAAAATATTTAACCACAACTTCTCCTATACAATATAATAAGCAATTAAAACAGCTAAAGTAAGAAGAGTGATTTATTTGATTGGTTAACAAGTAGTTTTGCATTGTAGAATGAATTATTTTTTCGAAAGTTTTCAGAAGTATTATATTGTACGTAAGTATCACCATCATCATAGAAATTCTTTCAGTACTATTAGGTCACTTACCTCAAACTAAGAAGATTCTATGAACGTCAGTCTTCACCTAATCTCTACGTCTTTATGTAGTAGTTTTCTGTTCTAATACCATTCATCAACTGTAGCCTCTTTCGAGTCCCTTCCACTTCTTTCCTGCCATCGTACCTTCTAGCACGTTCCTCATGACACAGTCCTTTCTTAACCAATTTCCAAGCACCTTTAACTTCCTGTTTTCAATTATATATTTATATTTATATCTATATTACTCTTCTCCATATATATATATATATATATATATATATATATATATATATATATATATATATATATATCACCATTCTTCTCCATCAACTACATTGCGAAAGAGCGCACTCTTTTTTCATCGATTAAGGGTAATATCCATTGTTCTATCCCATAGAGTCAAATAATTTTATGAGTCTCTTCTTAACTCTTTATCCCCTGTTGGTAACAGGAGAGGCATGTAACTCCAACACAAATCACTTTCTTGTATTATATTGACAATGCTGTGCTCAGGTGTTCGTAGCTTTATGCATGCTTCGGGAACAATGCCGTTTATTAGTGTGTATATGCTCTGATACCACGTTTCTTTATTCAATTACAGAAGTGATGTGATGACTGGACACCCCTTTTATTATTCGCATTCGTACGTAATTGAAAATGTATCTGTATAATAAATATTATCAGTATATTTGATCTTAAGTTTGAGATATTTGTTTTTTCTGCGTTAGAAGAGTGTAATATTTATGACATATCTAATAACGAAATTGAAATGTATATTGATACTACATCTAAAATTTAGGCATCGAATTCAGAAGCTGAAGGAAGTGTTCATTAAGGCAACATAGCAAAAGGATAAGTTAGGCATGTTTCGTCAACTGTATCTCCAACAAAGATAAGAATACCTATTCGTAATATGTATTATACACATATTGTGATAGATTGAAGAAATAATATCTCTTATCACGGTTTCTGTTGTGAAGAAAGATGTTCTTTATAACTTGGCTCAGTTAGTTAAATTGGACGAGTTGTTCATTAAAGATTAGAAATATACGGATTTCAGCAAGGACCTACATGGTTCTTCATTGCACGATGTAAACTGGGAAAACTTTGCTTCAGTTGTAGGAATTACAATACCGTAAAATAGGGATATAACGTTGGACATTATACGTGACATATTCAACTTTTCCTCTCTCCTGACTTTGAATTGAACGGTGTAGTATTGTACTTTTATCTGCAAGTTTATATTAGAGAGTGTTTCATTGGGCGTTAAATTCATTTAGATGTTTTACTGAGAATTAATATTATTTCTCTGTGTGTTATGTTTGTGTTAGTTTATTGCTTTATCAAACGGATATATCTACTAGTTCAAGCATGGAATTTGTTTCTACTTTAGCAATCATAGAAAATATTTTTTTAAAATTACTTTCTTTTTTTTTCAGTATGAGACTGTCGTAATTAAGTAATAAAAATAAGCGATTATTATTCATGAGTAGGAGAGCAGTAACTTTGGACATACCAGAAAGTGAATAAGACTACATGCTATTCAAAAATACTAGAAGTATGTGGCAGAAAATTTATAGAATGTTCTTCAGGAAATTAAAGATGGTACATAGTATCTAAAAGGAGAGGTGCTTAAAAATAAGGTGTGAGCATTGTATAGTCAATTTCGGCCTTCATTTGATCTTTTTCTAAAAGAAATCTATAACAGGACAATTATGTACAGTACAATGTGTCGTACGCAATTAATTAAATTTTCTAATCTTGAGTGATAGAACTTTCGGAGATTATTTCCCATATGGAATATTTTAGTGTGCAGATCTCTAATTCCTAAGTTATTGGCTACATTCGACTAAATGACAGATGATATACTATCGATGACACTGATCCAGCATTGAGTAAATTTGCTAAGGTAGTAGCTATTGTTTAGCTTAGTACATTAACTAGATATTATGGCATATATAATTAATTCGTTCTCTGAACATATAAAACATCTCCGTGCAGATTCACAGTAGAGACCTGCACGGGCCGAATTTTTCGGCCCGAGCCCAATCCAGCTCGAATGTACCTAGGACCGGCCCAGCCCGGGACCGAAAAGTTTTGGAGATTTTCGGCCCGACTCCGGCCCGATAAATTTTAAAAAATTTAGCTCGAGCCCAATCTTTCTCAAAATTTAGTATTAAACTTGACCTAACCCTCAGAAACATTTTCTGAACTCTGGTTCACAACCTGAATGGTGCCATTGCCTCACAACCTTCCCTCCCGAATGGTACCATTGCCTCCTAGAACTTTGCCTATCATCGAGAGAACAAAAACTCCATTTCCTGTAACAAAAATCTAACTTAATTGATTTTTAGCATAAAATGAAGATGGCAATATTGTTTAGCGACAGGCAAAACTTTCCCATTCCTTCTTGTCATATTTTGGGTTCAGTGAAGGTCAAGGTCAGAGCTCAATTTACCGCCCAAAGCCTGCAATCCTCTATAGTGAAAGTGGAGCCGCTAAGCAACACAAACTGTAAATAGTTATTGCATTCTTTGTAACATTTTTCACAGGCACACTTCTTCAACTTTTGGTTTTATTCCAATTATCGTTTAACGAAAGTCAATAATTATTAAAGAATTGCAATTAATCGGTCCCAGCCCTGCTTGACCTGAAGATAAATCAGTGTCGGCCCGTGCAAACCCGGCCCTGCCCAAAGAAATAACGGAGTCGGCCCGCCCAAGCCCGGCTCGTGCATATCTCTAGTTCACAGTTACTTTTATCTGTTTTGCAACAAAAGTTTTGGATCATTGGTGATCATGATTTTTTAAGGAAAATTATAAAAAGTTGTGGAATATGCCACAAACAATCAAGTGTAACAAAATTTCAATTAATGACTCAATTTCTTGCTGGTATACTAACACGAACTCCTCAATTTTTGGACTGGATTTAGGTTATGCTGGTTCACGAATGTTAAAAAAATATGAAAAGTCGAAATTGAAAAGTGTTGAGAGGTTATGTAGCGCACTTTATTCATTTCAATGTCAAAGCCATACATTTAGAAACAGTAAGTGATGCTTCAACAGAGTCGTTCATTGTAGCTTTGAAACATTTTATAGCTAGAAGAGGAAAACCTAGTGATATTTACAGTAATTGTGGTACAAACAAGGAATTCAAATCCTTACTAAAGCTTGTGACTAGTGGTGATTTAAAAGAACAATATCTCGTAGAGTGTGTGTAGTGTTGAAATGATATTTCAACGTGGGCGGTATGTTCGGCCGCATATCATTTTTCTTTTGTTCTTTTTTTATATCTGGCAGCACTGTTTTTAGTGCCTACTTGAAGTGTATAATTGTATGGCGTACTATTTTGTAGCTGTTTGTGCAAATTTAGTTGTGTTTCTAAATAGAATAAAAATATGTATATTGTGCATTTTGAACTTGGTAATTAAAATAATGTAGTCCACAAACACCAACTAACTAGTCTTTCTCGTAGGAAAGACAGGGAACCATTTAGAGACGAATATATTCAGTAGATTAGTGTTTATACTTATTTGCTTGGCATATTTCTGGCTTTACGCCCGACGATTATGCAATGTAGGCTAAAAGAGAGGGTAATTAATGTAAATGTATGGTGTGGAATGTACATGAAACAATTTCTGTTAAGAGAATGTCAGAGGAAACGGTAAAATCTCGAGAAAACTCTCGGAAACAATCTTGTCCACTTCAAACTCATATGACAACCTGAGATCAAACCAAGAACCTCTTGTACGAGAGATAAGCGATCTATTACTCAAACCTCTCTTCTAATTTTTAAATTAAAATTATTATAAACGATTAATTTCAAACAAAACGAAGAAGTAGGTACTCGTATATACATACATATAACTCTGTTGTTGAAGTTCACATTTTTGAAAGATTTTTTAAAGCGAAAATTCACCTCGAGAGCCTTTTTTTCCACTGTATATTTAAGAAAAAGAGAGTTGTTATGAACAATAGAAACTTTGGTTAACCCTTAGGTAGTACCTATTCTTGAAACAGAATGAGTTTTCTTGCTTTTGTTTTCTTTTCAGAGTTTTGGTCTTTCTTTAGTACTTTCTTTACTTTTTTTATTATAACAGATTTCTCCTCGGTAAAAATCATGCAAGAATCAGCATTAAGGGGAAACTTATTGCACTCTTCTTTTCTTCTTTTTTTCCTTCTGGAAAGAGGACAATGAAAAAAAAGAAGAGTACAAAAGAGGAAAAAGAAGATTAGGGAAAGAGAGACAGAGGGAATTGCAAGATGCTGAGATTGCAGAATGCAGTCACGTGTCCTTCAACAAAAGCAGTCTTTCCCCTTCCCTCTCTCAATGCATGGTGAACGCACGAAATCACTCATTCAGAAGAGAGAACTGTGAAAGAAGAGCCAACAGCGAAAGAAAAATATCTTAAGGGAATAATGATAATAATAATAATATTAATAAAAATAAAATAAGAACATGTAAGAGAAATACGCATACAGCAACGTAAAAAAAAACTGAAATGCAATGAATACGGAAGAAGTAAAAAAAAAAGTAGAAAAGAATTCTTTTAATAAGTAAGCAATATCATTGAGAGATTCATTCGTATTATTCGTGCGCGTCTATTGTATATTTCTTTTCTTTCAATAGTTCTTAAAAGGTAGTTCTTTAAAAATTTCTTTAAATAGTTCTTCCTGCAAACACTTCTCGTATTCAGTTTCTTATATTTTACTCTAGATTTAAGAAAAAGGAAAGGAAAATTATTCATTCCTTTTCTGACTAAACACTTGAATGTCATTCAAGAACAACTCAAACACATTGAAATATAAAAGGAATACACTCACTCATAGGGATAGGCTATATATATAAAACATTCACTGATTTTATAAATAATTTCTTTACACCGAAGATTTCAGCCAAACTATATAAAAATTGCTAGATGTAGTTCACTTTATTAATTTTTGTACATAGACATTATTTTTTTTCTCAGTGAAGTTTGTTGAAGATACTTCTGAACTGTTTATCAGATATATCCTCGGGAAAAATGAATGTTAATTTAAATTTACTATATTCCTCGAAGAAATTTTAAATTTTAAATGAAGAAAAATGATTTCCTTTTCGTGAAATTTTCTATACCATACCTCCTTTTTTCTTTCTGAATCTCATTTTTCCTCCAATTATATAAAAAAATTTCTGATTATCATTTTCTATATACGAACAAAGTTTGATAGTATCCGACAACGTTAAGCTAATGTAGGGAGCGTTTGGAAAAGAATGGGAAGATCATACTCAATTTTTCGAATTTACTATTTATATCTCATATTAACTAGTTGAAGTTTAATCCCATGCTTAAAGGAGTCTTCCGAAACAATAGTCCGGATCTTTATTGTAGGTAAATATCTAGAATGGAAATTTAACAGCCTATGATTTTCATAGAAACAACTTTCATTGTGTTGTGTATAGTATAGCCTCAATGTTAAATTCTTTCTACCCTTTCACAAACATTCTTGCGTCTCTTGTTCTCCCCGCTGTTCTAGTCAATTATCTATAGAAAGCAAATGGTGTGGACGTGCGTTCGCACTAGTATTGTAATATAACAAACCGTTCATAACTTGTTCGTATTTTACAAAGAAATTCCATATAGTAGTTTGGGAATATATGAAATGACATGTTTTTTTTTTTTTTTTTTTTGTAAAAATACGATAAGCTTTGAAATATCCGTGAAGTAGGT
The DNA here is from genome assembly GCF_964235325.1 of Thermobia domestica. NCBI lineage: Eukaryota > Metazoa > Arthropoda > Insecta > Zygentoma > Lepismatidae > Thermobia > Thermobia domestica. Next base: position 137,001,715 of record NC_137458.1, read on the forward strand.
CAAACCAAGTACAAGTGGGACTTAACGTTCGGTTATCTGAGAACTTTATTGGTGTTCGGAACAAAACAGTTCCTTACAATTAGACAATGAACGTTTTAGTCTTTATGTGAAATATGAAAATGAAATGGTATTTAATGAAGTTACCAGAAACGGTTCCCTACATCCATCCAACTGAAGTACGTACTGAGGTTTCTATACCGAATGCTGAGACCAGGTACATAAACGTTTAAGTATTTGATTTACCTTTGGAATTTTGAAATTAACAAAATTATTTTTCATGAGGTTTCGAGTGAATAAGATGAAATTGAACTAATTATTAAAGAATGGTGAAGTGGTACTTTTAAATAGACAATCTTAAATAAGATTCTGAAAAGCTCTATTCCTTCTCAACTTAATATAGTGTTTTATACTACATATATATATATATATATATATATATATATATATATATATATATATATATATATATATATATATATATATATATATATATATATTCAAACCAGTAAGAAAAAACCGTGTTTCAATTGTTTAGAAGTAATCATGTGATGTCTTAGTTTAAGCATCATCCCATGCTACAACCGAGCAAGACACCAAGCTGAGTAAATTCAAAATGACAGATTTATAAAGAGGATTATCGCTCCAACGGAAAATACCCCTAAGATCTTTGCTCTACATGCATCACACGCAACATCAATCCTGGCTCACAGGATATAGCCGATCTTAATGCAATTCCTACACTGAGACTGCGGATACGTGCTGAATCTCGTTTTCCCTAATCTTAGAATGCCCTACAGCCAATAGCGAAGAGTGGTAACAGGCCCTGAATCCCTGCCTCCTATCCATTTACTTTCAGAAAGTATTATTTATAATTCATTCTTTCTTCTTGAACACAACGTAAGATAATTTTCTAAGTTGAAAAATGTTTTATTGTCCGATAAAGAAATTGACGCACTCCGAGCAGTGTCTCAATCTGCAATAGAACTACCGCCGAGATACTCAGGAAGCCCACCAGAGAACATATTGATAACCTGCGAGAGAGACCGGCCTCAGTGCTTATCGATTTTTTTCTACATATGTATACAGCGTTTATCTCGAGTCCTTCGACTTTGATTCGATATATCGGGCAAATAAACAGCAAAAGCTCATGAAGCCTCATTCAATACCATCTTCGCTTAATTTCGGCTGCAGTACAATGCAAAAGTTGGTATAAGGAACTGTAAGTGCTACACCTAACATAACCAACTACAAAGCACATTTTACGTTGCGTTAACACAAACCTGTACAAAATGAGATTCATGGTATTTACTACAATTAGATGGAGGTATGTGTGAGTTTTTATATTGTAAATGACATTTTATCTTACATTTGCAAACCTGAACGCGAGAAAACACCTGAGTGATCGGAGAATATCAATTTAATAGAACTCTTAGTAAAATATCCCATATCTCACTAGTCCTTTGAAAATCAATGTGTTATTAAAGTATGAATGCCAGTGTCAGGATCGAAGATAGAACAAACTATGAGTCTATACGTGAAGTTGGTGATGAAGATTGGAATCATGATCCAATAAGTACTGCCGATGGTCTAAAATAAGTTTGTTAAATTCATGTGAATTTGTTATTTTGTTATGTCTGTATGGTAAAATATTTATGTCTATTGCGAAAATTTTTTTCTTATTTTGCAAAACAAATGTACCTCTGATGTCAAACTGTGCTGCAAAGAAGTTATGTGAACATTTTCTGCATTCAGAAGAGACTATGCATAATTGTTAAGATATTAATTTATTCCAACTCAGTGATAAAGAAAAACAAAGCTTAAAGGTAGTATCATTCAAACCTTTGGATACAATTTATGTGAAACTGAGTTTTCGTGATTTATCCTTTTTGGAATTTATAGGATAACTGATTGTAAACAGTTTCAGCATTACAAGAGTGATTTTCGTAGAAAGAAACTGGAGAATCTTCATACCTCAGACCTGTTAATCTACTTCATTACATTATATCAAACGGCCCTGCAAGGAATGTGTACAGAATGTCTTTGATTCTTACATATGTGCTCAAGTATTCTAGTTACTCAGCATTATGTGAAATAAGCATGAGTGCCCTTAGAAAAATTAAAACATTCCTAGGAAATACAATATACAGTCTTCCAAAAGTCCTACAAAAAAGTAAAAGTTGTAACTTTGTAACCATTTATTGTATTTATACAAAACTTTTAGTGGACTTGTAAGAAAGTCTGAAATTTTGTTTCCAAGCATTATTTTCAACGCCAAACTTCCAGCTGAGCACCATTTACGACCAAACATTGCTGAAGTCTTTTTTTGGGAATCCAAGAATCGCATTTCGACGTGCTTCATCCGTAATACTCCCAATCACATCACGTATCTTCTTCCGGAGGTCCTGAACATCTTTCGGTTTTTCCTTGTAAACTTCTGTATCATTTTCTTACGAACGATATTGTGTAGCGTTGTCATTGGCACTCGCAGCTCCAAGGATCTGCGTTTCAACGATTTCTTTGGACTTCGCAACACGCTTTCCTGCACGGACTGAATCACACCAACACTGGTTTTTGGCCTTCCACTACGAGACACTTCCGGTAGCTAGGAACTTATCGTACCATCTCTTGACACTTGAACCTGCAGGTGGTTGTTTGTGATATTTTTGTCGGAATTTTCTTCTCACCAAAACACTAGATTTTAACTCACAAAACCACGCCCCACACTGCGCTTTCTCTTGACTAGATGCCATCTTTTCCATCTGATTTGCGGTTATGACGTCAACGTTTACATCTGCTCATTGTTGCCAACAAAATTTTTACACTTCCACTAAATATTACAAACAAAATACAAAATTGTAAGTAGTGCTTCCAAAGTTGCAGCTTTTTACTTTTTGGCAGGACTTTTGGAAGACTGTGTACAACAGATTTAGTACTAGTTTCAATCTCTATAGGAAAAAACTCTGAAGAATATGAGCTATCGTCACTGGCGGATCCAAGGGGGGGGCAAGGGGGCGACCGCCCCCCCCCCCCAAAGGCCTGGATTTTACTTCCAGCATTTATCGTTGAAAAATACAAATATAGTCTTTTCCCGACCGATTCAATCTGTGTGACAAGCCTAGCAAAGTCTAATCAAAATGTGTGGTACTTAGTAGTATTTAATACAGACAAATTTGAAGTGTGAATACTTATGTCCCTAGTTCCTTGAGGCGGACACCATAAACCCCAAATGAGTGAGAATATGATTCATTCGTTGGACGAACAGCTGTAGGAAGGAGGGTAAGACTTCTCACTCTTTGAACTAAAAAGATATATTTTAAAATTGTGTCCTAGAAAAAGGATATGGAAATGGAATTCGTATCCCGAAACTTCAAGTACCTGTACCTTGAATAAAGAGAAATATAGAATCTTACCTAAAAGCTCTCTGAATCTGAGACTTTTCGGTTGGTTGATTGATTGATATGTATTTACTTCGTTTGTCAAAAGCGATGCTTTACAGAACGAGAACTAGAGTTTAAAGTTGGATCTGAACCACTATAGTGCCTTCTATGCTCATTCACCGGGGATCAAATCACAGAACATCATGTATCAAAGATCAAAGATACGTTCGCTAGCTACTAGATCAACGAAGAGAGCTGTGAATTTTGGGGTTCAAACACGGAAACATTAGGAAGGGACCAGGGATTTATTGTGACTTTTTAATGGCATTTCATCTTTTCTTGGGAAATAACACAAGCTGTTATATAAAAGACGAAGTCCTGAATGAGTAACTGATCGCACAGGCCAAACCGCTCAAGCTAGAAACTTGGAATTCGGACTGTAGATAAGATTTCTGGCGTAGGGTATCACTAAGGAAGGATTTCTTGGAAATTCGAAGGGAAGGGGAGGCCATCTCTCCGAATCCCTTAAGGATGAAGACTTGAAATTTGGTATTTGGATTTCTCATTTTAAATAATTTGACACGCGTTTTTTGATACTTTAGTAAAATGTGGAAAAAGAGAGGGGAATTAAAGGGGGCGGGGTTTGCAATTATAAAAATAAGATATCAATATCTAAGAATCTTCGAAGGTTAGAAACATGAAATTTGGTGTATGGACTTCTCACTCAAAATAATTCAATATGTATTTAATCGTTTTTGATATTTTGCCTAGAAGGAAAGAAAAGGGACGATTATTATTATTATCATAAGATGCTCATATCTCGGGATCCTTTACGGTTAGAGGCATGAAAGTTGGTAGTTTTATTTTTCATTTAAAATAATTAAACATATTTGAGCGGTTTTTGCCATTTAACGTAGAAGAGAGGGAAAAGAGGTGGGGTGGTTCACTAAAATGCCTTACGAGGTGTTTGAATTTCGTGACAGAGTTTTAGCTCAATCCAATGCTATATGAAAGAGATACGTAGAAGGAACGCGAAAATTGTGCCACGGTAAAACGTAGGAGCATTTGCTATACTGTGTGAGGCCGTATGCAGAGCAAATTGGGGTCTGGGGGCGAAGCCCTAAGGCGAAGGCTAGTATAATATAATTTTATTGGTGTAAGCATAGCTATAATTATATTATGTTTCTAACAACTACATTTAAGAAATTACCTAATAGAGCCAATTTCCAACCCCGTTTTCCTAGTCTGGTATAATGCTTTTATTTTCTTTACGTGCTCAATTATACCACTGCGAAAGAGGGAGTGTATTCGTACAAAATACCCTATACAAAGCATCAGTCGAAAGAACATTTTAACACTAAAGAGGTTGAAGACATGGCTACGGTCCTGGATGGGTGCAGATCGACTTAGCGACCTGGCACTACTATATACGCACCAAGACAAACTTATATTACGCTCGTGTCATCGACAGATTTGCCAGGAACAAGATAGGGCGTAGATTTGAATTTGTGCTGTAACTTTCACAGAGATGGACTGCAAGGTGACTAAGGCTGTTGTTTGGTTTTCGCCGGTCGTGGTATTTGCTCGTAATTATTTTCAACTCGTGGGTACTCCACAAAAGTCATAAGCCTGAGTATAAGTTGAACTCCTTGGATGTATCTGAATCGCAAACAAAATCAAGAAAGATGAACGAACTCGAAAAAGTTTCTGAAATTGCTTTTTAAAAGTACTTAACTGAAACAAAAGGGCACAACCACAATCGTAAAAGATGTGTACCGGTATATAGGCTATATTATATTTCTAATAAACAGTTATATATTATACATATGATATTTGTTTGTTTAATGTCCCACGTGTGTGCCAGAATGGCTAAAGGAGACGTGGACTTACTGATTATAGCGGAATCCGAACCACTTTTTCGTTCAACTGTACCCCCACCGAGAATCGAATCCGGGATCACGCACACAAAAGGCAAGCGTATCAGCCATTAGACCAAAAGGGGTCCCTATTATATCTGAGATGAAAGAAAAACAAGTGATACGTACTTTATTCTCTATTGGTAATTTTTCGTTTAAAGGTGATAGTTTTTTTTCAAAATTAAATTTTAATTTGCATTAAAAAATATCTGATATTGTCAAATAATATCGCCAGTCGGTATGTTTTAGGAAATATAGTTTGTGTGCTGTAATGAACGGAAACATCACTTTGGTTTTACATTTCTGATCTTCTTTCGTTCATTTTGTTGTAGACTTTGCTAATCTTTCAGAGTTTTTTTTTTACTAGTTATACATTATAATAGCTTATATTGTTATTTTATATAATTTTAATTCGTGTAAAATTTATACACATTTCGTGCTAGATCCGACAAAATTTGTGTTGAGTTTGTGTAAGAGAAAGTTTAATATTGATATGTTTGTTATTACATTATTTGCAGTATTTTACTGAATAAATTGTGCGTTTATCTTCGTAATGATTTATATTGTTAAGGAGTACTGCAACAGGCACGTATCCAGGATTTCGTGAAGGGGGGGGGGGGTCCGTGACATGAAATACTGTGGTCATCACAAAAGGGACTCGATCACTCTGAACTATTTTACTGGAACATATATTGGTTCGTTTAGCCAGTATTTCGTAACGGGGGGGGGGAGGGTGTGTGACATGAAATTGTGAAGGCCCAGGAGCTCGATCAATCTAAAGTACTTTACTATCAACATATATTGGTTTGTTAGGACAATAAAATGAGGATATGTTGGCAAGTATTTTAATAACAAACTATGCAGAAATTTCGAGGATAATAATAAAAAAAAGTACTGAAAAAAGATCTTGCAATATTTACGTCCTTCTCCTGTTTATTCAAATATAACAACTTTCCTTTCCTTATGACCTCAATTATTAAAAAAAGTACATACTGAATACTGTCTTGTAAACCATCTTCTAATATAAATAAAATAAAGTTTGTTTGTGTGTTTGTCTGTCTGTCTGTCTGTGTGCGGTCTGGGGACCAGACGAGTGGATCGAGAGTTACCAAATTTTGGTCAGGTGTGCCTTGGCCCAGGCCCCAGATCAAGACTAAGCGTTTTTTCAAATTTCGAAACAGTGGGGCGTTTACCGGAACCGGCTTGGGAACCAGATAAATTGACTGAGAGTTACCGGAGGGGGTGAAATACCAAGACATATAAGAGTAATCCAAAATGACCGATATTAGTGTCAAATCCATAGTTTTCGCGGTCGCTGAAATCAATGGTGACACTTCCATTAGCGATGACTTGCAAGTATGCGGGCCGGGAGTCAGCGGGAGGTGGATACCGAGACATATAAAAAATAGCCCAAAATGACCGATATTAGTATCAAATCCATAGTTTTCGCGGTCGTTGAGATTAATGGTGATACTCCCACAGGCGTTGACTTCCAAATACAGCCCCTGTGCGAAGCATGTGTATATTCAACTAGTTTTACAATATATGCGTTCCTTTCTCTGTTGAATCAAATGCTAACAGAACTTTCATTCAACATTTTTTTTATTCAGTCAACTACTGTCGCTCCAAATGACAGGTTAAAAGAGCAACAGAAAATTGTCCTTGAAATAACATGTTTGATACTGCAAGGATGCGATCACAAAAAATTATGATTAAAAATGTCCACGCTGTTACACAACGGCACTTATGCTTTCGAAAGCTTGAAATCTCCCTGACTAGTAGCAGGAATTCTGAGAATTCCATAACTTTTCTTGAAATTTCAAATTCCCTGACTCTTCCAGAATACCTCGCTTACCTCGCCACCATATTGCAAGTAATTCAAATCTCCTCATAAGAAAGAGTAAGCAAAAGCTTCCTGTAGTTTTCTTTTTAATTTTTAACGCTAATCCTTCTTTTTGCCATTTCATTTTATTTTATTCTTCATTATTTTTTTCATTTCTGGTCTCGAAGGGGGGGGGTCCGGACCCCCGGACCCCCCCCCCTTGGCTACGTGCCTGACTGCAATATATTATATTTATGTAAGATTTATCTTCACAATTCATTTCTTTGTATGTTAATGCTGTAGGTTAACTTCAAATCGTCGCTCTAGATTCCTGTTAGTAGTACAGTACAATGCTTAAATGCAGCTATGATTAGTATTATGTATTAGAAAGTATATCCATTTCATTCTCCTGTACTTGATCTGTGCCCTTGAAAGCGTAGGCCATAGTTCTTTTAAGGCAAAACCCATAACATCGTTATTTCGGGGGGAAAGCCACGAAATTCAAGTTCGGGCAATCACTACCACGAGGAATAATCACGGAGCCACTAAACATCCTTGGACTTCAGTTTGAATATTATATTTCTTTCTTTTCAATTTTTGATTTGCTGAATTATATCTTATATAAACAGTAATGAAAGCAATATGTAAAGATTGCTCCCCTATATTTTGGCCTCTTTGAAGACTGTGTGCCACATACTATTAAACTTCACTTTATAATTAATGAACCGAATTTTTTAAGCTACCAAGAAACGTATACAGAAATATCATAATGTATTTTGTTATTTGTTGACAATTTGTATTATTCTTTATGCATGTATACATTTGATATTGATTTTTGCGTACACCGAATCTGTCGTTTTGTTTTTCAACTGCTGTTCCGCAATTGTTATTCAAAATATAAATGATTAGAGCAATTGTACACTTTTCTGCTAAAATGAATGCCATAGTCAATACAGTATTTTCCTTTGTGCAAGTACTGTGCAAGACAGCGCATCTGATATATTGCGGTGACTAGTAAATTATGACACCGCCATGTCTCCGAAATGAAAGCGCGCATTTAATTTAAATCTTCAGAATATTTTCATTAAAAAAAATACAAATACGGGTATCAAAATGGAATCTGGGAATCAGATTTAGCTAAATCAGGTTTAGATACCCCCCTCAAGTCCCGCATTCATATGCGTCCGATTTTTTCAAAGTAAAATTCTGGTCACCTTGAGGCTACGCTCATCTTCCAGGAAGCGAACCGCCCCCCCAAACGATCCTTCTGGATCCGCTAGTGGCTATCGTACAGATCCTTCTTTCAAGAAGGAAGTAATAGACGTATTTGATGAGAAGAAAAGCTGACGCTTGGAATTAATTTATAAGATATAAGTAATCCGAATTTCGAATTTGAGAAACCGTGAAGTGGCGGTCCATATTAACGTAAAGAAATTCATATACACAGAATCCCAAAAAAAAAAAAAAAAAAAAAAAAATATTTCATCAATGTGCAATGGGTTTGCAAGGGATTTCCTACATGGTTTAATATAATACTCTCAACAAAATTCTCAGATGTTTTGATTCCACGGTTGTATTGGAGTTTATGTAAAATAATATTCCCCTACTGATGATTGCACGGTACGAAATCTCATCGTTTTGTTTCTATTAGCTTAAACGTTATAAGGACGTTTCAAGATGAATGATTCACCATATATATATATATATATATATATATATATATATATATATATATATATATATATATATATATATATATATATATGTGTGTGTGTGTGTGTGTGTGTGTGTGTGGAACAACTGTCATCTCTCATGACGTCGAAATACATACGAGTGACTTATATATTCATTCTATAAGGCTGATCATACATATATAGAGCATACATGCATGTGGAGAACTTCAGAATAATGCAAAATTCCATATACAGTAGAGCGTCGATTATCCGAACGTCGGCCAACCGAACGACCGCTTAACCGAACTGTGTACTCGCTCGCACCTGTTACTCTCCCACCCTACCGTCCATCACCCCCCTCACTCCCAAACCAAGTTTCCCACAGTAGTCGTCGCACTGAGCCACCGCTGGCGGAACATTGCTTCTAATGGGGCCTTCATAAGGCGCTGCTGACCGGCCAAGCCGCCAGTCGCTGTGTTTCAACAATCAGCACACTTCTGTCGGTTTGGTACTGGCTGTAGAAGTAGTGGCAGAATCAAAGCTGTTCACAGCAACAGCTGCGCCAGCTTAGAGTTGAGGCGTGCCACCCCGCGCATGACAAATAAACATGTACAGTTCGATTATCCGAACAAACCAGTTTTCCGAACACCCATGTCCCCCAATTACTTCGGATAATCGACGCTCTACTGTATATCGTCATTGAAAACAATCGTAAAAAGTTTATTCTAGGACTCGTCCTTGATTGTCTGCCTCAAGTGATTCTAGTGCCATACAGGCATATTCCAACAAGGCATATGGTATAATGGTGATGTAAACACTCATTGACGTCGGCATGTGACGTGCCTTTTAGCACACCAGCAGTTGTGTTCGCAGAGTTAACTACAATTTATACATTGCTGTATAATTAAATTTGTTGCCAGTGAATGTGTGGAGATATGGTGCAAAGCAACCACATTGATAATGTCATGCATAGAAGAATTACTGGATGCTTTGAGAGGGGCCAGAGTCAATTAGAAGTGTCGAGTCAACTTAGTTTTCCTGAAAGTGCCATCTCAAGAATATGGAAACGATATCAACAGGGCGAAAAGTCTCTCGAAGCTTTGAGCAACCAGCCCAAGAGTACCACTGCACTGAAAGACCATTTACTTCGCCTAACTGCCAGACGCAATAGATGCAACATCGCCTCACATCTCGAAAGCTGCCCGTGGCTCCAACATCCATTCCTGAGTCCAAAAAGGAACTGACCCTAGAATGGTAAGCCACATCATAATACTCTCATCTTTAGCTTGCAGTCCTTGTGATGCATACGTTGCACACACACTATTGACGTGCCTGTACACAATCCCTTTTTACGTGTAATAACATCTGGGTACATTTCCTGTATTTACGTTTCTGTGACCAATATGGACTTTCTACTACACTATTTTCAGTCTGTTATTATCAGGAATTCCACTTTCCAGCACTGTAACCTTGATCTACATTCTCTCTGTATGATACATCCTGGAAAACACATTATTCTTAACTTTTACACATCAGTGTAATTTGTAAGTATAATAATTATTTGAGTTTTACTAAAATAACGTATTTTAGGCTTTTATATGGTTTATTGTCGAATGATTATTGTAGTGAAAAAGGCACTTTATAAATCCCTATTTACGTGTTCACAAAGAGAAAGTACTCTTTTAAAACAACTTTTACAGAACTATTTACAGAATAATATATATTGTAATAGTAATTCAAAATAAAGCATCATAATATAATAAAGTAAAATAAGTATAAATTATTTATAGTTTCAAATGTAATAGAGTATGAACTAAATTGGAGATCTGGAAATAGCGCGTAATGAGTGAAAGAGGCACTGTTTTACTACATGGACAAAAAATACGCAAAAATACAAAACACTTTCATTTATCTGAATCGAGAGTTATATTGTTTAGATAGCAAAGCAAAACCTTATTTTCAGAAGGAAGTAATTAGTTTTCTACCGTTAAAGAAACATCTCATCATCGATTGCATCATTCCGTCACCGTCTCTCTTTCTTTCTTTCCTTCTCTTTCCTGTCCTTATTCCAAAAACAAACAGCATTTCCCCAAAACCCTAGAGGGTTGGTTACCTAGGTAACATCTTGTGCTACCGATACAAAAGGGCATGTAACACTGGAAAAACAGGACCAAGAGAAACTAACTAGTCAGACTATTGCAGCTGTCTAATTGCCTGTCATCTGTTGAGTTGGAAACACAGTTATTTTTTTTTAACAGGCAACAGGTTATGTTTTGAATGAAAGGCTTTCTGTACTAAATTGGAAATCAGAGAACAATACGTAATGAAGGAAACACAGACAGGGTGTTTTTTATATGGGAAAAAAATTAAAAGATAATTTTAAATATACTTCAAACGAACAATCAGAATTTTTTTTAATTGTTTCGCTTAAAGACTACCTAATTGTAAAACTTCAGTGGCTTCTCAAAGTAAACAAAGAGCATGTACTAAACTCATTCTAAGTAAATATATACAAGTAATACTAATTATTCTCTACTATCTCTCTTTGACTTATAAACGGTCGTTAAATTATACGCATTACTTCAGAAAATGTATTTGATAACAATGTTCTTTCCTTATATCTTGTTATCGTAACTTAAGATTAGTAACTTAAGATTAGTAGTTAAAAAGTGTAAAAGTTTTTTTTTTTTCAGGCCAGCCATCCTGTTTCAGATTTTCCTGGGTTTTCCTCATTCACACCAGACAAATACCCGGATGGTATTCAACATACAGGTCACAGGCCGCTTTCTTCCTTCCTCAATCCTTTCTTCCTCCTCTTTCCCCTTATAGTGTATACGCAGAGCCGTAGCTAGAGATTTCGGCGTCCGCGACGAAGTAGAATTCGGCGCCCCTATACACTCACCTTACCTAGTTTTTTTTTCATGTAAAAAAGCAGCTTTTGTTGTTATACTAAATTTTTATCAAGCTTCTTGGACACACCATTGAAACAGCCAAAAGCGATCATTATGTATCCTTTTACAAATAAGGGCTGCTTTCAAGATGCTTATTTTGTACTTTCTGTTTAACTTGAGAAAACTACTTTTGGTTGTATACAAATCCATTTGCAGAACAGTTATGGAAAGAGCTTGGAAGAAAATTCTCCTACGCCAGGGAAATCGTGTTAGACATTTAGTTGGAGGACGTGGGTGTGGCGTTGGAAATATCCAGCTTTCCTGAGCATAGCAGTAATGTCAGAAGTCGAGCCCAGGCCCGGAGGCCCCGCAAATGGCCAGGTTTTGGGCTCGGGCTTCTTCTATTCGACTACTAAATATGGAGTTCTTGGACGCGGGTGATGGCGTTGGACAGATCTTTGTCCCCTTAGCACATCGGTTATGTCAGAAATGGAATCAGGCACTCAAGGCCCCAGAAATGGGAACCTGAAGCTTTTGTCTTCGGTCCCTTCTATTCATCTATTAAACATGAAATTGTTGGAAGGAGTTAGTAGCATTGGAAAGGTCTTTATCCCTTGAGCATAGTGGTGATATCAGAAATCTAATCCGGACCCTGCATCCATAAAGATAGGGTCCTGAAATTTTGGAGTTACGTTCATTCTATTCGACTAGAAACCGTGCGATTCTTGGACGCGGATGGTGCCGATGGAAGGGTCTGGATTTCATTAGCACCTTGGTGATGTCAGAAATGGAACCCGAAGCCCGAGAAATGAGGTTCCGAAATTTTGGATTCGGGTCCATTCTATTTGCCTATTAAACATGGAGTTAGAGGACGAGGGTAGTAGCGTTGGAAAGGTTTTGATCCCTTGAACAAAGTTGTGACGTCAGAAATTGGACCCTGGCCTTGAAGCCTCAATAATGGGATCTAGAAGTTTTGAGCCCAGGTCCCTTCTATTCCTCATTTAAAAATGGAGTTGTTGGACACGGGTGGTGGCATTGGAAAGGTCCTAGACGTCTGAGTACAGTGTAACATCAGAAATCGGGCCCCGATCTCAAAGCTTCAGAAGTGTGATTCCGAAATTTTGGATTCGAGTCCATTCTATTTTGCTATTAAACTTGGAGTTGTTGGACGAGAATGGTAAAGTAGGAAAGGTTTGGGTCTTCTGAGCACTGCGTTGATGTCGGAAACCGGGGATCGGGCCCTGAAGCCTCACAAATGGGGTCCCGAAGTCGTTGGCTCGGATTCCTTTTATTAGCCTATTAAACATGTAGTTGTAGGATGAAAGTGGTGGCGTTGGAAGTCTTTGTCCCTTGAATACAACGTTGATGAGAAATTGGTTTCGGGCCCCCACTTTTTAAAATTTGTGTCTTAAGCCTTTTGTCTAATTTGATCTTAATACATGATTGTGCAAGATAAAACCATATTAATAGCTGAATTGATGGTTTTATTTCTCGCGATCAAGTATTGAGATTGAGCCATTGCAAAAGTTTACAACACAACCCAAACTTCGGAACCCGGATCTGATTTCTGACATCGCCGCACTGCTCAAGGGACCAAGACCTTTCCAACGCCACCTGCGTCCAAAAGTACATTGTTTAATAGCCGAATGTAAGAGTCCCGAAAGCAATATTTCGGACCCTGACGACCACTGTGCTGAGGGTAACCGGATCCTTCCAACGTCACTATCTGCATGCAACAACTCCATGCTTAAACGAGAAATAGAGTGGACTCGAGCCCAACATTTCGGATCCTCATTTCTAGAACTTCAAGGCCAGGGTCCAATTTCTGACATTATCGCTCTCGTTAATCGACCCCGACCTCTCAAATGCCAACACTCTAGTACAACACCATGTTAAATAGGCAAATAAAAGAGATCCGAACTCAAATTTTTGTGACTCTTTTATTTGCCTATTTAAATGGTGTTGTTAGCTTCGCTGCTGAAAACGACGTTAAGCTCAAAATTAACTCAACTCAACTCAAACTTTTGGAACCTCATTTCTGGGGCTTCAGGTCCCGGAGCTTTCCAACACCACAATCTGTATCCAATAACTCCATGCTTAAAAAAAATGGAATGAAGAAGAGCTCAAAATTTTGGGACAACATTTTTGGTTCTGTGAGACAAGGGCCCAATTTCTGACATTACCACAGTGCTCAGACGACCCGAATCCTTCCAACTTCACCACCCGCGTACAAATCCATGTTTAATAGGCGTATAAAAAGAACTCGTGGCCAAAACTTCGGGACCCTATTTTTCTGGAGCTTCATGGCTGCGTCCCGGTTTCTGATATCACCACTGTTCTCAGGAGACCCTGACTTTTCCAACGCCACCATCTGCATTCACTAACTCCATGTCTAACACGGCTTCCCTATTGTAGGAGGATTTTAATGGAATTTTCTCCAGACTCTTTACAACTATTTACAACGTTTCAAACTATCCATCAGAAATGAAATTTCAATACATTAGAAACTACGTTCTTTTAAAATGTTCAAAATGGGCAACAACATTGATTTCCAGTAATAATTGTAAATTTTCGTAATTTTATTGTTTATTTGAATAGTATTTTAATTTCGAATCTTTTCAGTAAAATATTTTTGTGAAATGGAAGGGAATACATATGAATATATAATGTGTATATACTTTGTATGTATGTAGATAGGTAAAAATATCACACAACTAGATACATATGCAGAAAACATATGCATGGAGAAATGATTCCAATATAAACATTCAAATTGGAAGCAATTCGTATGTCAATTTAATTTTAAAAATCACTGGTAGTGATCAGTCTTTTGAAAAGACAAAATCGTTTGTTAAGTCCTGGCCTCTTAAGCCTCTATTTTACTACATTTTCAAGTTCGAAAATATTATTATTCTTGTTTACTTTCATTTTTAATATTTCCGCGCAAACAGCAGCTTGCATGTTCTCTTCACTGATCCACTTTCCATATATTTATTCTCACCATCGTGATTAAGCCGATTGGGTAGAAAGGCGTGACAAACTAAGCAAATTCATCACCATCAAAACACATTTCACACTTTGATGGTTTGACTTTGAAAATGTTCCTGCGTAATCTATAAGATCGTCATTATTAAATCATACATAATAACTTTCTTTAATAAGTGAAAAACTTGTGACTATTATTGAAACGTTTGAGTTGCGAGCGGAGTGAGCAAGAAAATTTTTAACAAATCCATTTCTTTCCTAACTGACAATATTGATTTAATAGGGCGCATGAACTTTTACGAGGCACCGCGTCGTTTATTCATTTTCAACACTTTTTCTTGCTCGTTCGGCGTCCCCTTGCTATCAGCGCCCGGGGCAAGCGCCCCGCTGGCCCTCCTCTAGCTACGGCTCTGTGTATACGCCGAGGGACGTCATCCCTCATACGTGACGGGCTAACATGATCATAAATGCCGGAAGCCCAGAAATCTAATTCCTAATCCTAATCCTTAACATTAGTAGTTTTACGTATTTATTCTACAGAATCACCAACATCTTACATAGGCACGCTGCAATAAGCAAACACGATTCCTTCTAGTAATGTACAGTTTCGTTTATGATTGTTCAGAAAAGAATCTGTGAGTAGACAACACACATACGTACATTCCGTAGTTTGCGCATACATATACCTTCGTTATTTTTAATAGTTTACACTATCACCTCATTACGAAGAAAATGTTGGTGAACAGTTGAATATGCAACTGCATAGGTCACTAGTTGATGTAACTCACTGGTCTCTGGATAAACATGTTCTCGTTGAATGGCCACTCAGATTACGGGACATAATTCTCCTGGACTTAGAGATAAACAGCTTCTTTACACGGAGAAAAATTCCAACTTTACCTTCGCGTCATGTCATGGAAGGTTGTACTAACATAATCCCGCAGATGGCCATGCTTGCCCATACAGAATAGACCCATGCAGAACTCATCCCCCTAGCTATCCCTAGGTACGAGATTGATGCTATTCTACCTTGGTTTGAAATTCCAGCTTATGTCTGTTGAGTGATGCGAAAGAAATACTTCTTTTTAACTGCCTACGACAGTGATTTCAAAACGGTCAATACGTAATGATGGAACAATTTTTTTTGTAGAAACAGCATTGCAGAGAGAAATAGGAAGAACCAAGTAGAGAAGGAAAGTAGGCTTGAGAAAGGTGTAAGAAAGTGTTGGCAGCGCTCGTGTAGTCATTTATCCACGATCTGTTTCTGTAAATTAGTGAATTCAACCACATTTCAGTTTTGATACTCACCAAGTAGATTTGCTGTGTCTTATTTCTTGTCGTTCTCATTGATGTTTAAATAACTTTGATAGCAATTGTGTGATTGTACCTTACAAATCATCGAGCTGATAAGGATTGGTCTTCGTATTTATTAACCGCTGGAACGCTCCATTGCCGTAAAGATAAGGTAACACAATTGATCTGTCAGTATTAGAGAAATTTCTTTCACACTAAAGTTGGTAGAGAATACCAAATGGAGTAGAAGAAGAAGCGCTATTCTATATATAGGCCTATTCTATACCTTGTTACACACGAGGAAGGAGCTGCAGATGGTCGCAACATTTGTGGGACTATTTTTGCATTATCCAACCGATTCGTACACTCCGTTGCGGCAAGACACTCTTCCCATATTGTGGGAAAGTCTTTGATGGAATGCAAACTATAGCCAGGGTTTCTTCGACCCAAATACTTTCATAAGAGATCGAAACCTGCAACACGAGTGCAGCAAGTACGCATGTTATCACCTAAGCTACAAAGTGACATATGTTCAGCAGTGTTATTTAAATTATTTAACAATTACTTGTATGATTACTATATTAATTTGACTTATTATTATTACATTATTACGTACTTTCATATAATAATTATTTATTCCAAAAATAGCAGTATCAGTCACATCAACGTATTCATATCTACAATTTTTTTTTCAGTTAGGAGAAGCTGTAGAAGTTTTCAGTACCATAATTCAGCTTCAATTTATTTTAATAATTTTCTATTTAGACCTATAATACAAAATCATTTCAGTCTGTGAATAATGTTAATTCCGAATAATTAAACGCACCCACGCTATGTTTGTTGCCTACCGGCCAACCTTTGTTTGAAAATAGTTATGACGATATTGAACATGAATTTTTATTATTTAGACACTGTATTTATAATATAAAATTATCTTAGTGTCCTAGTAACGCTAATTTATAATACGTAATTAGGAACTCAAATTAGTAATTCTAATTCCTATTTTATACGGTTTACCCAACATTGTTAGGGTCATCAAGTCTAGCTGACTTAGGTGGGCAGGTCATGTAGCTAGAATGGGAGAAAGTAGAAACGCTTTCAAAGTCTTGACTGGAAGACCAATCGGGAAACGACCATTAGGAAGACCTAGGTGCAGATGGGAAGACAATATTAAGATGGATCTCGCAGAGATCGGAATACAAAGTAGAAACTGGATCCAATTGGCTAAGGATAGAAGTCAGTGGAGAGCTTTTGTGAACGCGGTATTGAACCTCCGGGTTCCATAGGCCATAGAGTTAGTTAGTTAGTTAATTACTAATTTAGTATTGAGTGTTAATGACAGTATACGTCATGTGAATTGGGGATAAAACTTGTTTAACATTGCATTACCAAAAAGGTAAACAAACGATAACATTGTGCCATTTAATAAACACTTGTGAAATTTATATGTAAGTAATTACAGACCGTATTTACATTTAACATGACCCTGCTCTTAATAAGCGAAAAGAAAAATGAAATCTTTGAGTTTTACGTCCCACGGTTATGCCGGTTAGGCTAAAGGAGACGGTGATAATGAGAGATGAGTGAAATGGTGGAATGAAGAAAGTGGGAGGAAACGGGAGAACCCCGAGAAAACCCACGAGCACGGTGTTTGTCCACCACAAAGTTCACTTGGCGGGGGCTGGGATCGAACCCGGGACCCCAAGCACCAGAGGTGAACGCTCTACCACTGAGCCACCGCGCCCCCAATAAGCGAAAAGAATATTTATGTCCAGCTTTATCACTAATCATTTTCAAATAAAGCCAGACTAGTAAGAAACCAATGTAGCGAAGCAGTTGTTACCTTTTACCTTTGGGCAGTTCCAATTTACCCCAAACACATGAAGTATACTGCCATTAACACTCGATACTTAGGGTTGTAATTACTTATATAAATCAACAAGTATTTATTCTATGTTCATCGTAAGCCTTATTAAAAAAGGAAATTTTCTTAGTACAGGATTAACGCTAATTCCTAATACTTAATAGTTGTCCTAATATGTATATCGCTGTCCGCATAATTATCTCTCAATATATGGCATTAGAATGCAGAGAGTTTACAGATTTAGTCATGGATTGAAATTGTATATACTTTACTTATTTACAAACATGATTCCAGATACAGCTGAAGGCAAGTTTACACTGGAATATCTAACAAATCTAATAGATAATAACATAATACAATACTACTACTACTACTACTACTACTACTACTACTACTACTACTACTACTACTAATAATAATAATAATAATAATAATAATAATAATAATTACAATAGCCATAATAATAATAACAACAATAAAATAACATGTAAGAGTCATTCCATGTCAAATCACCTGTGCTATCTGCTCCAATGTCTCCGATTCTCTTAAAAAATTTTTCGTACATAACCACACCAATGAAATTATGCTAAATTATTATTTTCTGATTTTTGGGATGAGAAATGGGCCCTGGAGAAATCTTTGAAAAATGTGAATTTGACACCAATTTCACTTTCCGGCACTCAGCATCATGGAACTAAAATTACCATAACTTGCTTAATTTTTAAGTAACTGGGCTCATCCAGGTGTCAAATGAAAACTTAATTTTTGCTCTTTCAGACGATTCTAAGAAACCTTGCAAAAGGATCCACTGTAAACATTAATGGGCATACAAAACTATTATTATTATTATTATTATTATTATTATTATTATTATTATTATTATTATTATTATTATTATTATTATTATTATTATCTGTCAGTATTAGAGAAATTTCTTTCACACTAAAGTTGGTAGAGAATACCAAATGGAGTAGAAGAAGAAGCGCTATTCTATATATAGGCCTATTCTATACCTTGTTACACACGAGGAAGGAGCTGCAGATGGTCGCAACATTTGTGGGACTATTTTTGCATTATTCAACCGATTCGTACACTCCGTTGTGGCAAGACACTCTTCCCATATTGTGGGAAAGTCTTTGATGGAATGCAAACTATAGCCAGGGTTTCTTCGACCCAAATACTTTCATAAGAAATCGAAACCTGCAACACGAGTGCAGCAAGTACGCATGTTATCACCTAAGCTACAAAGTGACATATGTTCAGCAGTGTTATTTAAATTATTTAACAATTACTTGTATGATTACTATATTAATCTGACTTATTATTATTACATTATTACGTACTTTCATATAATAATTATTTATTCCAAAAATAGCAGTATCAGTCACATCAACGTATTCATATCTCTAATTTTTTTTTTAGTTAGGAGAAGCTATAGAAATTTTCAGTACCATAACTCAGCTTCAATTTATTTTAATAATTTTCTATTTAGACCTATAATACAAAATCATTTCAGTCTGTGAATAATGTTAGGCCTAATTCCGAATAATTAAACGAACCCACGCTATGTTTACGGAAATATACAATTTTAAGTTTTGTTACAAATTATGTCATTGCTTTTAAAGTACGACTATGAAACTTTTAAAACTTTTTTATAGAATCATTTTAGCGCATACATGGCATGGTTAAAATATGAAAAGGGTGCTTTTAGTATTTTTGTAATTATTATTTTTATACATGAGAGTGCAATTCGTGAATTGCTCTGGGCCTTCTATATTCTACTGGCCAGAAAATGAAGACTTTTGTTGGGTACCTATTGAAAATATCCTGCCCATATCTTACAAGCCAATCAGCCCTGACTTGCGCAACTGACAGCAAAATTAAAAGAAAGACATCATACCATCAGTGAAAACAATGAGCTTTGGAATATAGAACACAACACTATGTATGTAAATCTATGTAAGGCTGAGAAGTATTACCGGTATGTTTATTGTTTTTATCTATGTATATTAGTCTATTATTTCTTATTTTTTGATAGGTTTTGTAATAATCACTCAACCACTTACATTGATAGGACTGTCTTTTCCATTCACAAAACCACAAAATTATTACAAAAAAAAGCCTCACTCTTTGTTAGCTAATCATACCAAGTAAATGCAGACTAATCCTATAAAAAGTTATGAAAGTTTGATAGTTGTAAGCAATAGTAAATTGGAAAAGAAAAGAAAGTCATAATTGAAGTCTAAAAATACAATATTATGGTAATACAAAACTACACATTACACCAGTTTTATTTTTAAGTATATCTAATATTTACGACGATAATTATTTGAAAAAGTTTTAAAGTGTGATAGTTTTAGCTTCAAAGTAGGGATGGCCAAAACTTTCCGAAATCAAAAATTTCACTTTCCGAATTTTTTCCGAATTCTGGATTTTTCCGAAATCAGAATTCTTTGAATTCCGAATTTTTTCGATTTTGCTTTCCGGAATCTGGTAAGTAAAAATTCCGGAATTGCCCATCACTACTTCAGAGAAAAGGCATAATCTGTTAACAACAATAAAATTATATATTTCTGTACATTTAAAATACAAATAATAATAATAATAATAATAATAACAATAATAATAATAATTGCAAAAATACAAAATAAAAACACCCTTTAATCATATCATGTATATTTAAAATGATTCTATAAAATGTTTCAAAAGTTTCATAGTTGCAACTTACGAACATTGAAACAATTTGTAACAAAACTTAAATCTGTATATTTCCTTACATGTAAAATACAAAATAATAATAATAATAATAATAATAATAATAATAATAATAATAATAATAATAATAATAATAATAATAATTACAAAAATACAAAAATACACCGTTTTTTTTAAACCATATGTATGTGTTAAGATGAACATATTAAAAGTTTCAAAATTTCCATAGTTGTAACTTACGAACACAATTTGTAACAAAACTTAAAACTTCATATTTCCTTACATGTAAAAACTACTACTACTATTACTACTACTACTACTACTACTACTACTACTACTACTACTACTACTAATAATAATAATAATAATAATAATAATAATTATTATTATTACAAAAATACAAAAAAACACAGTTTTTATTTTTTAACCATATCATATACATGTTAAGATGAACGTATTAAAAAGTTTCAAAAGTTTCATAGTTGTAATTTTTTACCAATGGCACAATTTGTAAAAAAAAAACAAAAAAAACCTAAGATTTGCTTTGTATGCTCATTAATGTTTGACAGTGTAACCTTTTGCAAGATTTCTTAGAATCTTCTGAAAGAGCAAAAATTAAGCTTTCGTTTGACACCTGAATAAGTCCAATAGCTTCAAAATTAAGTAAGTTATGGTAATTTTAGTTCCATAATGCTGAGTGCCGGAAAATGAAATTGGCGTCAAATCCACATTTTTCAAAAATTTCTCTGGGGTCCATTTGTCATCCAAAATACGGAAAAAATTAATTAGAATAATTTCATTGGTATTTATGTATGAAAAAATGTGAAGAAATCTTAAACATTCAAGCACGGTCATGTTGTAAAATTAGATCATTTGACATGGAATGACCCGTAAGTAATAACAAGAAAGATTGACAATAGCTGACTAAAGTTTATCCACCAAAATAACGTCGTACTCCAGAGATACATGCAGCTACAAAATTAAATAAATCTATAGGTGTACGTGACACTTCGCTTATAGTTTAGGAAGCCTGTACAACAGAGAACGTTGAACTATTGCAAGTCTAGGCCATACTAAATGGAAAGAACTATGTGTTTGTCTCTGAAGGGAATTTGAAAATACATTTCTGAGAGTAGCATTTCGGACCTGAGTTGACCATGTGTGAGTTTATACAGATATTTGAGATACTGATTTTATGACGAGTGTCAGGTACTTGAATATTTAGTGTTTGTAATAGTTCGTGTTTTGTCATCGCACTTGTGTGAGGTACTCTAAAGAGTACTATTGCAAGGAAGAAATTTAGTACTTAGTTTAGCCAGGATAGGCTTGTAGGAGTTATCATTGTCCAGATGCATGAATAATATTCCAATTTAGGAGAAATTATTGTCTTGTAGAAAGTTGCTAAGGAAGAAATGTTCCGTAATTCTGTTAATCTGCACAGAAGTTCTAGAAGACGCATTGAATGTTTAGTGATAGTGTTTATATGTTCTATGAACGTTAGTTTTCTGTCAAAAGTGACTCCGAGATCCTTATGGCCATTGACTCACGAGAGTGGGCAAACATTGTAAACGTAAAAATGTTGTTTGAAGTGTGTACAATATTTTTCTTTAGGGAAAATGTTATGGATTTACTCTTATCGGGATTAATTTTTAGGAATAGAGCTCCCTCGTGGCTAAGCGGTTAGCGTACTCGCCTTTGGCGTGGGAGACCCGGTGGGAGCTCATGTGGTTCGGATTCCACGTTAATCAGTAGGTCCACGTCTCATATAGCCTCGCTGCTGAAAGGGACGCTAAACTAAAATCAACTCAACTCAACTAATTTTTAGGAACCATGTCTTGCATCAGGAGAAAGAATTGTCAATGTCGTTTCGAAGTAGCTCAGGGTCTTCTATACTGTTCACTTCTTTGCGGATTTTGCAGTCTTCTGCAAATAATAGGATTCTGTTGGAATTTCACTTAAAGCAACTAGTCTGGTCATCCATGTACATTATGAATAGTGGTGGTCCAAGTACACTTCCTTGTGCTACTCCGGATGTTACAGGTATAGGGATAGAAATCGATCCTACTAAGACGACTCTCTGGGTTTGACCTTGTACGAGTAAATAGCTATTCAACAAAGATGAAGAGTGGCCTATGAACACCGAATCTATTGGAGTTTTGTGAGCTAGATAAGGATGGTTAATGGAATCGAAGACACTAGATAAATCAAAATAGACGATGTCAAGTTATGCATTGTTGGAAACACAATTTCCAGCGTGATTAAGCGTGTTACTGAGGTTAGCGAAGCAAGAGCTATTTGACGCCAAACTATGTTGAACTGTGTTAATATAGGAAGAGGTGAATTTGAAAAGTATGTCTTTGATAATTTTCTTGCAGACGATGGATATGTTTGAGAGTAGTGAGATAGACCTGTAGGATGACACGTAATCTTTCGGTCCGGATTTATAGATGGGGAAGACACGGAGTGTTTTCCAAGAAGAAAAAAGTAGCTTTCCATGAAACATCTATTAAAATGATTGAAAGTGGAAAGGAAATAATATATGGTATGGAACGCAGAAAGATCGAGCTTATATGTTCAGGGCCAGTGGCTCTTTCAAACCGGAGAGACAATAAGAGTGATTCAACCTCTGGACGAGTAGTAGTATATCAGATAACGTGTAAGGGCAAACGGATTTAATAGCAGGTAAGTGGATGGTGTATTTGCGTTTGAGAATCTGTTACAAAAGGATTCAATAAAAATTTCTATTCTTTCCTTATCAGCATTTGGTACACCATTGTACAGAATTGTTTAGGGTTGTTGATGCTGGTGTCTGAAATTTTTGAAATTTAGTCTAGGTACTTGCATCTGAATAGCGTTTTTCGTTACGTCGTATATCAGAAAATGATTTATATGTACTCGTATATTCATTTGGAAATCCAAGCCACAATTCAGAAGGCTTTTCTTATTTCGCAATATGTGGCGAGTCTCTTCATCATTCCATGGTGGAAATTTCATTGTTTTTACTTCTTTGAACGGTACAAAATATTTTACTGTTGCAGGAAGGACATCGGCGAAGAAATCCACTGCCTCATCTGTTGTCCCTTCTTGTAAAAGTATCCACGGTATCACCTGTAGTGCTTTACAAATTTACCCCAGGAAGCTTCTTCCAGTCAGGTAGAATCTTTCATCTTGCGTTTAGTTGCTGGCTGTTGGGGGAGGAAATAGGACAGGATAGGTTCTGATTGCCACGGGTGCTGACTGCCACAGCCAATTATTGGTGCTGATTGCCACGACTGTCGCTGATTGCAAATATGAAGGTGCTGACTGCCACGAGCCTGGGAGAAATTGTATTTGGAAAGAGGGGAATTAATCCCTTATATTAAATTTATGATTATTAATTAATTTAGTAGTGATTAATTAGGAATTAATTTAGTAAGCATCACAGCAAATCTATGTGGCATCCTATAAGTTACAAAGTTGCTCACTAAGTGGAACGACATACACTTGGATGTTTATAAAGGGATTGTCTTTTCTGTTATATGTACAATTTGCACATTTCATTGTTTATATTAATTGTTTTATTGTATTATTTAATGGATATGATGGTCTGAAGCCAGCTGACAAGGGAAGTTTGGGAGAAAGCACTCGCCTGTAGAAAAATAAGCATGTCATTTGAAGGACCAATTCATGCTGATTACAACAGGCAATAAAACTCCTGTACCTTCAGAACTGTTCGACATATTCAGCTTGGAAGTTTATATGAGAAAATGAGTGGGTGCACATTTCAACGCGTTAAGTATTCTCTCCCATGGCGAAGCCTGATGGTTTGAACTTGCTATTGCTTGATCACTGGGGTCCATTTACAGACAAATTGTCCATTAGAAGTTGCATGATGGATGGCAAAGACGTAATGGTGTGACCGTGTGTCCTCCCTCACTCCCATTCCATTTGTTTAAATTCTCAATTTGTTTAAATTCTGGAGCATCATTTAGTCTTTTGTCTTTAGAGGGATGGAAACGGGAAGCGTCAATAATTTCCAATGCTCACTTGCGACCAGCCCTACATGATTTGTTGGTGGATTTTTCAGGTAAGAAAAAGAAACAGGTGCAAGGTGAAACAATACTGTGTATTGAAATAGGGAAAGTTTGTTTTGACGTACGTGTGCTAGTTGTTTCCGACTTAAACGCTGAATGCTTATTGGGTAGAAATTTCCTTACTCAATCTAAGGCGAAAATAGATTTTGGTAGTAATTCTGTTACAGTTGAGAAAGAAGGGGAGTCGTTAGCGTACCTATGCTAAGTTGTCAAGTTGTCAATGTCAAAGTTACTAAAATTTTTACTAAAGGCGATATACAGCAAAAGGTAAACTTTATGTCTCAAGCTGATAATGAAATTAATGTAAATGTTGTTAGCGACAGTGATGATAAATCGGAATGATTATTTGAGATTGGAAAGGTAAATGTAGAATGTCCCATAGTGAACAATTTGGTAAGTGAAAAGCTTAAATTAGAAAAAGAATGGGTTAACCATGTTGCTCTTTCTAACCAAGCTTACGATAAAATTCGAAATTCATGTAGTGATAAAAAAGAAATGAAAGTTTTAAATTTAGAAATTGCCAATGAAGATAAATTTTTGTTCGATTATTATTCTCAACAAATTTCAGAGATTGACAGCGAGATCAAAAAATCGCATTGTAAATCGTTAGATAGAGTTGCAGTTTGTAATACGAATGATAGTCAAACAGAAAGTGAATTTGTTTCAATATCAGAAATACGGGAAAAAGTTAAGGAAGCAAAACTGTCTGATTTTGAGAAGGAAAAATTGTTCAAGCTGTTGTTAAACATGGGAAAATTTTTAAAAATATTCCCGGACGTTGTAATAAATTTGAGTACGCTATTGAGGTAGATACTGATCAACCTTTAGTTAAAAGGCAATATACATTACCATATAAATTCAAAGAAAATATTGATTCACAAATTGATGAGTGGTTACGATGTGGAGTAATAGAACCTTGTGTATCAATTCATTCTCATCCAATTTTCTGTGTCAATAAACCATCAAATTCAGAAAAGGTGTTCGAATTGTTAGATCCTTTAACTGGTAAATCGATTGGCTAGCATTCTGTAACACATAAATTGAGAACAATTTTGTACGCACCTCTCCCTGACAAAACTGAAAGTACACTCATGTCCAAAATTATTGACGCACATCTATAACTGTCTTCTTGTAAGAATATAATTCGATAATGATTTTGCAGAGTACATTTAATACTGATACTATGTGTATAATCAGGAAATGTATATTTGTGGTAAATTTCATAGGAAAG
This sequence comes from Thermobia domestica, assembly GCF_964235325.1. Lineage (NCBI taxonomy): Eukaryota > Metazoa > Arthropoda > Insecta > Zygentoma > Lepismatidae > Thermobia > Thermobia domestica. Next base: position 137,027,555 of record NC_137458.1, read on the forward strand.
AATTATAAATACGAAAATCATAATGCGTAAAATAAAATGTAATTAAATGGGCAAGAAAATTTTGTTTTCGTTTCATTGTTCTTATTTACTGCTCTTCTGACATGAAATTTACCACATACTTGTCTTTGCCGATTATACACATACTAAAATTATAAGAAATACTGGGCGAATTCGTTATCAAATTATATTACTAGAACAACATATTTATAGTCATACGACAATAATTTTGGACATGAGTATACATACAGAGAGCTGTTCACCTTTATTAGGAGTTGGTCTGAACAACACGATCCTAAGGTTCATCACTTTTCTTTCATGCTTCTTGGCGTCCGGTAATGTTCCGTCTAGCAACTTTCTCTCAGGCTCGTGGCAGTCAGCACGCCATCGTGGCAATCAGCACCTTGATATTGGCAATCAGCAATCAACACCAATAATTGGCTGTGGCAGTCAGCACCCGTGGCAGTCAGCACCCCACCATACGACAGGGAACACGGGAGGTCACTTGTGGAGACCCGTGGTCTGAAAGAAGCAAATTTTTAGATGGGATGACACATTTGGAGGAAAAGTTGAGATATCATAATCTAAGGTGGTATTTTTACGCGCGTTATGCATATTTCACTCGCCCAAATCGAGTCCGTGAATAAAATAGTTCATAAAGAAGATGTCATTTGTGTCTTATCGTATCCCATATTTACTGTGGATCTATTCTAAGTCCAAAAAGAACAACTTTGTCACTTTGTGACAGAGCACATAGAAGTGATTCTTAGCTCATTTTAAGTAAACTTCGTGGATTGATTCTATGTGGTCTGCAGAAACATCCGACAGACAAGTTTGTGATTTGATGAGACGTACCTCGGCCCAAACAATTTCGCACTCACGTACGGGGTCATTACATGCTCTGATCCCCTATTTATTATTAATACATTCTAACACTCCTCTCCCTCGGGTCTTGCGTTAACGTCAGTTCATGTCACTTACCGATTCGTTCAGCCAGGATTGACTCATCATTAAACAATCGTATTCCAGCAACTTAGTAATATTAAAACCACAGTCCGTAGGTTTGTTTTTATTGCTTTGTAGTATTTTGGTAGTATACCGTAAAGCTGGTTTTCTGTTCAGTGTACTTTGGACCAGCATTTATCTGGACATCACCACACAACAACACTATACACAAAATATGGAGCACCTGATTTGTCATAGTTCTCCTGCGTGTTAAGTTAAGAAAGAAGAAACAAGTTATATGTAGTCTATTGAGGGGGTTAGCGCAACAGTGGTCTAACCCACATTTTTAAAAATGGAGAAAAATCAAGTTAAACTTAAACACATGTCTTTTTTTGCACCATATAACAAAAGCAAGCACAAGTGGTTGAATGTATCATACATTGTACAAACATATATTGTACAAAAAACCCATGTGTGTAAGTTTAACTTGATTTTTCTCCATTTTTAAAAATGTGGGTTAGACCACTGTTGCGGTAACCCCTTCAATTGGAGCTTTGAGTTAAGCTTGATCTTATCCTATGAAGTTTGGAGTGACTTATGGTCAAACTGAAGTTAAAAAAGAGGAAATAAGTTACGTATAGCCATTATAACTTTTAAGTAATCATGATTTTAAACTGCAGTGTACAGTGGGCCCAAGATTTGAGCGCAACAACTAGTCGAACTCTTTAAAAGCTGGAAAGAGAAATATATACACACACATACTAGATTCTTAAAAATAGTAATAGGAATGTTTTTCTTAAGTATAATGGATTTCAAATGAAAAGTCTATTGTAGCAATCGATTGTGAGAAACTTTAGCAAACGGACCAGGAAAATCAGTGAATAACATTACTACATAAGTGTCTATAAAATAAATTCATTTCAAAATGCAAGATGTATTATTGAACTTTCAGGAAAATGCATAGCCTAATCCATATTTAATTTACGCACAGAGATATATTTCCTATATTCTAGTGTCTAGTGTTCTCCTTTGAATAAAAGATCTGTTACCATGTAGTTCATAAATGTACAATGCCAACTAACGATGTTTGGAAAGCGATATTATCACTAGAAGCAAAAGAGACGATCTTGAAAATTAAGTTGCTAACAAAAACATGTATTTTAGAAGTTGTAGTTTCTTCTTTAAAAAAAATTGCTAACAAAGAACGATCGTTAGGAATAATAGAACCAGTATATTTACGATTCTTGCTGTGCTCATATTCTTAGCGTCAACATTTTAAGAAAGGAACATAAAGATTGGTTAAAGACGTGAATGACTTCCTTGCGTCTATATTTAAAACGAATACATTGGATGAATTTTTGGATTGTATCCAATTTAGTTTCTTTGTGAGCTCAACACAAAGAAAGAAACATACATTACTTACTGGTTCATGATTTAGCATACATCAATAGGACTGTATATTTGTTGTCTTCTTGAAGAAAGAAGGTTCGTATTGTATTTGCAACATCCGTGTGGAGGCGGAGGATATGAGTTAACTTTCAGCGTCGTTGCAAGAATTTGTTTTGTAAGCAGATTACATTCAAGAGATTCTTGGAAATTTTGCTCGCATGTATAAAAATAGATGGAAGTAAAATATTGTGCATGCGATACTCGTGAAACCTAACGTTACACATACACATTCAATATACTTTACATACCCTATAATTTTATATACAACGTGGGCCATACCTGCACGTGAAATAAATATTTATCAATTACGAAACTATGAGATTATTCGAAATATATCATAACATTTTTCAGTTTAACGTCTCACGATGATGCCCTTTAGGCTAAGTGGGACAGTTGATTAAGTTAAGTGAGTTATGATGGAAGAATTGGTAGAATGCGATTGTGGTAGGAAACGGGAGTACTCCGAGAAAAAAACATGGACACGGTATTGTCGACTACAAATTTACTTAGTCGGAAATCGAACTAGTGACCCCATGTATCATAGGTAAACGCTGTACCGTTGAGCCACTATACGGTCATAACAGTTAGTTAGATTACCCACATCAAGTATTCAAAGCGTTCTGCATCATTATAAATTTACATGTTATATGTTAAATTTTTAAGCAGCAAATACATAACATGTTACATCATTAATGTTGATGCGAATGTCCTTTGGCATCAGAGACCCGAGATCGATTCTCACTGGAAACTCATGTGGTTCGGATCCCAAGTTGAGATGTAGGTTCACGTCTAATACAGCCTCGCTACTGTAAAGAACACAAAACTGCAAATAAACCGAAAACCTATTACTATTGTCGGACTATAATACTTGTTGTCAAGTGTTTACTTTTACACGAAACTAGGTGTTCCTTATAGTTTTCGAGTTCCTAAAAACAAATCTAAAATTAGTTTTGGTCCTGCACTCTCCAAATTTATGTTATGCCAATAACAGTATTAAAAATTTGAGAACCATGTTTGTTTAACAAGGAAAAGTATAGATTTTGACTTAGGAAACTTCTGCTTCTTCCCTAATTACCTTTGATTCATTTTCTAGTATAGTATTATACTTGTATTTGTAATAATTCAAGCTTTTGAATAATATCACAAAATGATACCTCAACTATCCAGTTTTGGTGAAATCTGGGAAAACGATAAATTTTCAGGAAATATGTTCTTTAGTATTGTTTTATGGAGCCCCAGTGTGCGGCACATATACCAAATGTGTCTACTTATTGTTAGATGTTTCGAGCTGAAGTTTCTCTAAGTTTCACTAAAGGACAAATGACAAGTGTGAAGATAGATTTTTTTTCAAAATCTAAGTTTTGATATATATGCACTTAGTAAACTCCTAGTCGTGCCTTAATAATCATAGGTTGAATGTCTGTCATTATGCAGACATTGTCTTTAGAACTATGCGGAATTCCGAATGATATAGCATGTGTAACTATCCAAACATTTGGGAAAATTACCGAACATTCTCTTTAAAAGATATATGTTAGTTTATGTATTCCTGTCTGGACCGCAGTAAATATTTAGGATTTTCGGAGTACCTCTTGTGAAAATATCTGAACCTGAGCCTTGATAAAAAAATGAAAATATATCTTTCTAAAGGAAAATTTCGGATAAATGTATGGTTTGTTACACAAGTTTGGGCTATTACTCGAAAACTTGCGTTATTTTAAAGATAAACGCGAAGAAACCATAAATCCACGTCAATTACAGTACGACCAAAAGCTTATCAAGATTATATCTTATTTTTTCAAAAGGAAGCAATATATTCCGAAAAAAAAAATACGTTCACACTTATCATCTGTACTTCAGTGAAACTTTACAGAAATACAAAGGGTCCAGAAGTAAGGAAACATTCTAATGAGTGATAAACCCTCCAAAATATTAAAAAAGTAGCAATGTAAAATAGATGAGGAATGGGATGGAATAAAATGTTTGACGATACATCACATTGAAGTCCGCTATCTTTAAGTTTATGCAATTCGCTTAAATGAAAACCATAGCATGTTCTATACCATTATAATAGAGCTTCTTTGTAAAAAGTAAATGCCACTAATATATTTTCCTCTCGTACTAATTATTATGAAGTTATTGCTATTTCTTTCCTGTGTCTCCAACAAAAAAGGTTAGTCATATGGCAAATATCATGCCATTTCGGGCGATTGTCAGATCCACTCTGAGTTCTCGGTTACGCAAAACCTTGCTCAAAGTTCAACTGTAATAATGGAACAAGGGTTCACAATTCGTTTCTTGATATGATGAACATCCCTAATTTTCATCACATGTACAATATACTCCACAGGTAGTAAGAAGTCCAGTGGTGTCAGATTAAGAGAACGAAGGGACCATTCCACAGCACTCGCCGGACAATCCACACATTAGATCATCCACTCATTAATACAATGTGCGTGGTTGAGCCGCGTTTAACACAACTATAGTGTTGCCAAAATGTCTTGATCCGTGGCAAAAATGTAAACTAAAACTCGCAACCACGTGTTGAGAAAATAAGGGTTCTGCTGTTGCTAAGCGAGAGAGTTTTGCAGCCGTGGGAGTGAATTCCTTTAGCTGATAGCAGCGCTTGGAACAGAAAACTAGGTTTCAAGTCAATGTCGTGTATCTATACACTACGTACTGAATGCTTTTTCTTTTACTGAATGCTGGTAAAACTGCCACGGTTGCTGTCTCGTCTGTCAGTGTGCATAGTCTAGCAGTCATGGGTAGATCTGCTGCAGGTTCGGCTATTTGGAATTTCTTCAGCAGTACATTTACTGATGAGAGTCTTTTCCGGATGAGGATCGTTAAAATTATCTGCAACCACCCTAGTGTTTCATTTTCCAGAGATCAGCACACTTTGTCAATTCGTTCTGTCAATTCATGGATACTGCCTTCTGCTACTGGTAAGTCACCTGCAACTATACAAACAAAGAAACTGTCATCACTTCCTAGTGGTTAGCACTGAAACCAAAATAACTGTGTCATTCATTTCTACAAATAATGCTATTAAAATGGCACATCACAAGCTATGATTTTCATTTAAGACAATTAAGGTTTAAAATTTAAGATGGCAGACGTCATTGTTTCATGTTCTCAAACATTTTCCCTCCACCCTTATTCTCCTTCTACATTGTCACTTTGGTAATACTAGGTGTCCAATATACAATGCAACCCGGAGTTTGGGATAGTAGAAATTTTGAACCTGAAGCGATACATAAATAATGGTTATACCAAAATGAAGCTTTGTTTATGCGTATATTTTTTAGCTAGAAAGCAAAGATTGAAGTACAATAGGAACCACACAGTGTTAACATATGTAACCGAAGGTGTAAATCATTTTTCTTTTTTTCAAAACATGTAAATTGATTCATAACTCATACGTATGGATGTTCTGTCGTTAAATTTCAGTTTATTTAATTGGAGTAGCTTGAAAAATATGGATCAGAAAAAAGAATTTTTCATTTCTACCGATAACTTATTGGATGAGGCCTCTATAAGGGGGAACTAGAGAAATCGTAGTTTTCATAAATTAACACTCTGAATTGGCAACATTGCTGATGCTTGAGTGCATCAAAATGTGTGTTAAAGATGTGTCTACATTATGCAATTCATGACAACAACGAAAGTGAAACTTTGAAATTATAATGATAAAACTTTTACTTACATGCAACTGGCAACACTACTATTAATTTCTATGGGGCTACTTAAAGCAAAAGGTATACAAGAATAATTCTCGAATTATATAAGACCTGGAAATGAACATTCGCAATGCCTGGAAATGAACATTCGCACTTCTACTCTTCGTAAAGTTGCTATTAACCTAGTGAAACGTGTGACCCAGTGTTTAATCAAAATAGGGGGCTCTTCCAGCATATGCTGTAGAGCTGATAACTCATTGCATGGTAGTAGCAGTGTTGCCGAGTGCATGTAAGTACAAGTTTTATCATGGCAATTTCCAAGTTTCTTCTTCGTTGTTTTCTGGAATAGCATAATTTAGACAGATCCTTAACACACATTTTAATGCACTGAAATATCAGCAATGTTGCCAATTCAGAGTGTTAATTTATGACAATTACGATTTCCCTATTTCCCCCTTACAGAGGCCTCATCCGATTAGTTATCGGTGGAAATGAAAAGTTCTTTTTTCTGCTCCATAATTTCCAAGATACACAAACTGAAAATTAATGACAGAACATTCATACATATAAGTTATATATCAAATTTCATGTTTTGCAAAAAAATTGACTTACACCTTCCTTTACATCTGGCAACACTGTGTGATTTCTAATGAACTTCGACCGTTGAAGTTCCTAGTTTGAAAATATACGCATAAACAAAGCTTCATTTTGGTATAACCATTATTTGTGTGTCGCTTCGGGTTCAAAAGTTCTACTATCCCAAACTCCGTGTTGCATTGTATATTGGACACCCTGTATTTTGGATCGTCTTCTACTTATCAGGGTGTTTTCAAATTTCTGGACCACGCTATAGTGTAGGAAACATATAATGAGAAGTAAATATATTTGGTTCTATCTCACACTTGAGTTGCGTCAGAGGCTCCCAGATTGCTGAAAAACTAATTGTTTTCTGTAAAAATTTCTCGAATTTTTCCGCATTTTCCCAAAATGAAGGATAGTAGTGTATCACTGTGAGGTATCATTCAAAAGCACGCATAATTACAAAGATAATGATGTACTAACCATGAGTCTAAGTTAATTAGGGTGAAATCATAATATATTTTAAATGCAATATTTAAAGGGTTAATATTATTATTAGCATTATTTCGAAGGTTGGTAGAGGAAAAGTTCAGATTCGTCTTCACGAGCTCAGAAACTATAAGGAATATGCAATTTCATGAAAAAAAAATCCTCAAAGTTGAACTTTGTAGACAAATATAGATTATCAAATTCAGAAGTAATACGCTTTTTTAAATATTCTAGATCCAGGTTGTTTTCATATACCTACATTATGAATTATTTGTTAAAATGGAGAAGCAATGTTCAGGAAGTGTTACACAAATAACTCAATCACATCTTGGTACAGTAATTGTAGTAATGTAAATCTTACATTTGAAGTTCATAATTTGATAACTCTGTACTCAATTTAAACTTACTTAATTACAAATATAACGATTTAAACCCTTTATGAAAATATCACTTCGTAGAACATGTTATTCATGAATAACGTACGGTTACGAATCACACCATAACGTATAGATACGTTAATCATTGTACTGTTGCTTTCATAAATTAAGAACTGAAAACCTGCTTATGTCAAGTGACATGTGACCCACCCTGTATATGGAAACAAATAAAATGTTATACGTATTTTTCATTAAAATACTATCTGCATCAGTGGCGGATCTAGAAGGTAAAAACTAGGGAGGCCAGACAAAACCCAGACTATGATATAAATTTACTATAAACTATCAAAAATATATAAATAACAGCCTAAATTATTTTGTTTTTGTCATTAAAAAAACTGGGAGGACCCGGGCTAGATTCACTACTGCTATACATAGAAAATTACACATTTTGAAGTCGTTAAACATTTTCTTTGTTTTTCTTTCTAAAAATGGCATTTAATTATTTTAATAACATACTTCTGAATGCTAATATAAAATCATCCATTAAAAATCAAGCAGACAAAAATATTATCCTTCTTTAGCATGCATTTTTCAAAGACAAGGCGTGTTACTAAAATATTCAAATTAATATAAGTTATACTCAGAGTAGTACCCAAGGTATATTTTCTGTAGAGTTTGAGCCCTCAAATACGTAATGCACATGCGGTCAAAGAATTAGTAATCTCTGTGAAAGACAGTATAGAGGATCGCGCAAAATATTCATTTCTGAATGAATAGGATTTGAATAGAAGCTGTTAAAGTTACTATTTGCTTATTAACATGTTAATAGATTTTAGACTATTAACAAATCAGCCGAAATAATTGAAATTGCTATCTACTGCAAAAACACGAAATCAAAAATTCGGAGTCGTTCAAGAATATTGTGTGAGTTACGGACGTAGTACAGTCTTGATCGAAGAATCTTGATCACCCCCATCCTGCTTTAAGAGACCTTATTCTGACAATCTTACGTAGGAAGATTAAATGAATTGGCTCTAGATAAAGATTTCAATTGATCCAAGCAAATCAGCATCAATTAAATTTCATTCTAAATATCTATTAAAGTATATGACTTTTCAATGAGATGCATAGCCAGGTGTTTTTTTTTTTTTAAAAAAAAAACAAGACTGTACGTTCATACAGATGCACTGAAAACACCATCTTGTAAGTCTCGATTGTGTGATTTAATAAGTTTGTAGTTCTCAGGAAGTTTGATTTTAGTTATGATACGTGAATTATCGAGAAAATGAGTGGAAAGTCTCACATATTAAATATGTCATCTCCCCTTTTATAATGGGCAGAGATAAGTGTTGTGCATGCATGTACATACTATTTGCTATATTGTACATCTTGTAATTTTCGTAAAAAGTGCCTTGGACACAATTTCTCAAAATTCCTGTCTGTAACAGGGGTGCCATTTGCGTAATGAGTTTCACAAGCACATGCGTTTTTTTTAAATTGCATACAAATACACTAATAAAAATCGAGAAACTCTTGTTACAGTGGACAACTTTCACTCCCTTCCTTTCAAGATATTAAATATTGCTACTGCTCTCTAAAGTTCCCCGAAGTACAATACTGTTTGCTTGGGCAAAACAAAAGCTCTACATGCTGTACTTGTTTATTTCTGTCTATTGTTACGAGGTTTTATCCTTCCAGTGACTATTAGTTTACTTTATTTCATTATTATCCTTATTTGTCTATAGTTTATCTATTTATGTTTATTTTACTTCTAAAAACCACTCATTCTAGCTTTGGAACTTCTTCTATAAATTAAAAGACAAGTTCTGACCAAAGCATATATTAACTAATAAAAAATAGCGTTACAGTTTCGATAAATTAACTTTGCCTTCATCAGACACATTATGAAATACAATTTCTAAGATTACAGCTTATATACTTCTTAAGATGAGAGGAGGTCGTTCCATGAACCAATCATATTCGTCCTTTCCTTTTTAACAATTTTTAATTAACAATATGCAACTTTTAAGGATCAACTTTCACTTAAGATCTAAACTTTTAATTGGCACACCTGTGCATTCTTAATGAATAACTTTCACTTTTGAAAAGCATAAACTTTTAATTGTCTATCCGCTGTTCAATACACCTGTTTTCACCTCTTCTTTTTTTCTCTGTTTTATCCAATATCTTCCTCCATACATCATGTATATTTAGTCCGCTATTCCAATTCATAAGTTTCTCGCTTCCTCCCTTTCGTATCAATTCTGCCTCTTTCTATTTTCTTATAATGCTTCTTATTTTCCTTTTCCAGCCCCTCTACGCCTTCCCAGTCTATTTCATGTCCTGTCTCCTTCACATGGTCATATATAGCGTTACTATCTCTCTTCAATCTAACGTCGTCCCTGTGCTGTTTAATCCTTTCTTGTAACCTCTTTCCTGTTTCTCCTATATAACTCATATCACATTCTTTGCATTTAATTCTATATACAACCCCTTTATCATTTATTTGAATCTCTGTTACCTTCCTTTTCTCAACGCATCTAACATTCTTCTACTTCCTCTTCTGTACGTTCTTACTCCTCCTTTTCTCAATAAGTTTTTTAAAACTTCCGTTTTTTCTCCTATGCTCTCTATCCCGAACCATCTTTTCTTTTCTTACTCTGCATCTTCTCTCACTTAGTTCTGCCTTATGCCCTCTTCTTTTTTGCTGTTCTTCTTCAATCTTTCCTCACTATATTCATTCTGCATTAATAAACTATAAAACTGATCTATGTCTTCTTTTCTTTTCTCGTCATCACTGTCTATCATTTTTATCCTTCTCTTCATGTTTCTAATAAAGTTCCTTTTAGTTCCTTCATCTACATCACTTCTTCTATGGCAATAAACACCTGCTGAACATTATTTCCTATACCATGTTGTTTCGTATCTCCCTCCTACTTTTCTTGTTGTCATATCTAAAAAGTTTACTTTCCCCTCTTCCTCTAATTCTACCTCTAGGCTTATTCTTTTTTCTTTATCTTCTATCCTTCCCACAAATTGCTCGTTCCTTTCCAAATACCAAAGCAACCATCCACATACCTGCAAAACATAATCAGTCTTTCGCCTCCTTCGTCTTTAACTTTCTGTTCCCATTTATTCATTACAATTTCTGATAACACTGGGCTTAGTTTCGATCCTATACTTAATCCTTCATTTATTTTCACTAATTTTTCTCCTATTGCACACATACTGTTCTTCCATATCAGTTTTAATACTTTTATCACTTTCTCTTCGACTTCTTCTGTATTGTTAATTCTATTACTTACTTGTTCTCCCCTTATTTCCTCTGCTATTATCTTTATTTCCTCTTCTAATGGTTGAAAGATATACTTTATGCAATCCATTACTGGTCTCAACTTTACTTCTTTTTTGTGTATCTTCCTGAATCCTTTCATATCCGTAATTCTTCCTTTTTCGTCTAATAACTTTCTAAAGTTTGCCTTCTTCGCATTCCTTATTATATCCTCTTTTACTGCTTCTTTCATCTTTCTCTCACCTATCATCTCGTATGTCTCGTCACATAATTCTTCTAATATCTCTTGGTACCATTTTTTCCCATTACTAATATTGCTCCTCCTTTATCGGCTTGTATAACAATGTATTTTCTTCTCCTTAAGCTCTTCAATTCTTCTTTCTCTTCTTTCGTAAGATTCCCTATTTTCTTGTTCATATTCTGCCTCACTATTGCAGCAGCTTTTCAATAGGTGTTGAACAGCGGATAGACAATTAAAAGTTTATGTTTTTCAAAAGTGAAAGTTATTCATTAAGAATACACAGGTGTGCCAATTAAAAGTTTAGATCTTAAGTGAAAGTTGATCATTAAAAGTTGCATATGTACTAATTAAAAATTGTTAAAAAGGAAAGGACGAATATGTTTGGTTCATCGAATGACCTCCTCTCATTTTAAGAAGTATATAAGCTGTAATCTTAGAAACTGTATTTCATAATGTGTCTGATGAAGGCAAAGTTAATTTGCAGAAACTGTAACGCTTTTTTTTTATTAGTTAATGTACGCTTTGGTCAGAATTTGTCTTTTCATTTTACATATTCTTTTTTATCTTTTCTTGTTTACAAAATCTCAGTCTTGTATTTTCTTTTGTTTTAGAATTTTGCTGTGCAGAGAGCTATTGCCCAACAAATCATGATTTAGAATTTACACTTTTTTTAAATGTCTGTTAATATAACTTTGGATTTTGCAATTTTAGGTGTATGGAGGATAAAGCACTAATTTTTCAACATGAAAACAATTTATTGATCTGAAGTTAAGAAATATTAAATTAATTTATGACATTTTAGATATTTTCAATAACTAACATTTCACTTTTCCCTTATGCACACCTGTGTGCACTCTACCCCTTAATTCTTCGTCTAGTTTCGAAAATTATCATATGATTAAATACAAAATATTTTGACACATGGATTTTCAAGCACAGATGAGGGTTGGTAATTTCATGAAATAGAAAGAAATGTGCAGCTTCCTCTTGTCGCTTGCCGAAAACATCCGTATTTCAACGTTGAAAATTTAATGCATATCAATAAAGTACAGTGCAATTTTAGTTATACTGTATGTAGTGGAAGAATTCACTATTTATTAAATAAGTTACATGCTATTTTGTCCTCTACATCTAATCAAAATTATTAACAAATTATCGATTTTCATCAAATAAAAGAATTCTTTTGAATTAAGAGCAGATGCTGTCATTATGTAACTATACTGTTGAGAGTTTAGGTTATCTGTTTGGAACATAAGTTTAAGTCCAGCGTTTAGTTTATTTTCCATTTCATTTCTTTCTGTTGAGGCATCAAATGTTTAACTACTAACAGCCTCTCTGGAAGATTGGAGAGAAGCTTTGAAAAATTGCCATCTATTTTCCTACAAGTGAATATTCAATTCTGATAGATTTCCAGAGCGTGGGAAATTTCAGTCACGTCTGAAAGTCCATCCGTATAAGTCGAGTATTGGTTTTACACTAGACAGTCTATACCTAAATACTTTTGCTGTCGAATATAACTGTGAAGTACAGTCCAGGATTCACTTCGAAACAAGCATTTTTGAGAATTTCAGTAAATTATAAAAGTAACCAAGAAAGTTCTCTTTTTCACCCACCATTTTCAAACATCGATATGTCACCTAAGACGTATCTGGAAGATAAAAATAGTCCCCATCAGCATCGACGACCTTCTGCTAACGTTCTGGAAGGCCATATATTCCATCGTGGTACAACATGGTGGGCCGTGAAGCGAAAAAGGTATCAAGTGCAATTTTATACGTCTACAAGGGTTTCGAACTGGCATCCTCTAAGGTAATTATCCAAGGAATGGAACAGACGACAAGCGGACGGTGCAATGCCCGGGAAGTATGGCGGAAGCAATAGCGTTTCCCATCCAAGGCCTAGAATGGTGTACCCGATCATCATAACTACGTGGAGCTTAGCGTTGTCCAGTAACAGGACGGCTCGTTTCAGAGGATTGAGTTTTTCTTGAACATGGTCCAGCTGCTGACAGTGCACAGTCGCATTCATGCTCTGACCAGCTGGTAGCACGTTCCCGCAAGCAATTCACTGAGCACACAGTAGGACCATCTAATGCAGTGCTCGTTTCGGCTGTTTTGTAACCGGTTCATAGGGAGCTAACCAATGATGACGGCGCCGTGGAACTTAGTACAAAACCTACTTCCAATCACATGTCAGCACTCTGTCCAGAAATGGCTCTTTCCTCATACGAGACAGCAAAGTAACACAGGTTTGTACTCGCGTTGCTTTCTGACCCGGAGTCAAATCATGTGATACCCATCGACTCAACTTATAGTGCTATCCAAGTTGATGCAAGTGCTGCCGAATAGTTTCTCCACTCACACTGATTTGTAGTTCAGTTCCTCGTATGTCTGGCCACTCTTCACTTTAATTACTGCCTGAAGATTTTTATTTTGTACATGTGTTTGGTTTCCGGCACATGCGTCTTCAAGAGTTTCATCGCCATTCTTAAAACTTGTTAATTCACTGCTGCACTATCCAAAGGCATGGCATATCTTCCGCCCTGCTGCAGCTCCCTTTGACCACAGTTTAAACTCTTACAGCATACGTGCCCTTACGACGCTCTGTGGAGGTCCCATGTTCACTATGTAATTACACTAGTTCTGTGTTAACTGAACCAGGTAGTATGTTGGATATACGCACACCAGAAACGGACCTTCGCCTTATTTCCATTCGCATTCAGCTCACGGAGTGGGAGACAATGAAACAAACACCTCCAGAAGAAATGAAAGAACTTTCTTGTTCACCTTTTAATATAGCACAGTGGAATTCTGAATACAAAGAGCAGGTTCGAAGCTCTATCAGCTATTCATTTTTGTAAGTTACCTGCTATTATTTGGACAATGGCAAGGAACTACAGTTAGAGAACTATAATTAATACGTTGCCAGTAAACTAAGATTCTGAGTACAATTGTTATTTAAAAAAAAACTTACGTTAACCTTTGTTTTACTCCAATTCTTAGTATAAGATCTTCGGAAGTAAGTTATTTTACATTTAGATAGATCACTCATTTGTAGCACATCGAATTTTTGATCATTGATTTCGATTATTTTAATTTATGTATATGTTTATATGTCTTCAGAGTGTTTCCTCAGGTGATCTCCACCTAAGCCATTCTTTTCTTTTTATTCAAATTCTTTAAATCGTGCTGACCTGTATTGTCAAGTCAAGACCAACACTAAAACTATCAAACTATCCATTACTGACTTTTAAGAGGTTGGGTTTACCAAAACTCCTTTACAGAGGCGGATCCAGGGGGGACGATTGTTGCTATCGCGGCGATTGCTCCCTTAGAAGAGGAAACGTTCTTATTTTATATATAAATAAAACCCATCTCAGAGTTTGGACCTCTTAAAAGTAACTCTAAGTAGTAATATTACAACCCACCGCCGCCCTAGAAGTCCGTTCTGGATTCGCCCTGCTCCTTTAAATATTTACCCTGTCAATGTGGCCGTCTATTCTCTCAGGACAAATTATACCAAGAAATCTTGATGAATCCCGTGTAACGTGGGTTCCTGTCACCACGGCATGGCACGTCCTCAGGTTGCGGATCGAGGAGAAGGCCTCTAGATATAGAGGTTAGCTGCAAATATACTGAATAAGCAGTCGCGGACAGCCGACTAGGAGTGGTCCTCCAGCTTGGGGGTTTGGGTAGGGCTAACAACCTCATCCTGTAAAAAAAAGCACTTGTTCAGAAATATTCACAAAAGCCTCGGACAAGGACTGATAACTTGGCACGACCTCACCAAAAGAAAATGGACATGAGATTTGGAACCTGGAATATTAGGAGTCTTTATAGGGCAGGCGCGTTAAAATCCGTAACGAGTGAGTTAGAGAAATACAGGATGGACGTAGTAGGAGTTCAGGAAGTTAGGTGGGAAGGAAATGGATCTGTGAATTCCGGAAATTTTACGTTATTTTACGGGGAAGGAAATAAAAATCACCAGTTAGGAACACGGTTTTTCGTTCATAAACGTATATTACCAGCAATTAAACGGGTTGAATTTGTTACTGACATACTTTCTTTTATTACTCTTAAGGGACGGTGGTGTGATATTATTGTTTTAAATGTACATGCCCCAACTGAAGATAAGGATAACGATATAAAAGACAGTTTTTACGAAGAAGTGGAACGGATATTTGACTAACTCCCGCGATACCATATGAAAATTCTATTAGGGGATTTCAATGCGAAGGTAAGACGAGATGATATTTTCAAACCGAATATAGGGAACGAAAGTCTGCATAAGAAAAGTAATGACAACGGTGTTAGACTCGTGAACTTTGCAACATCCAAAAACCTAATAGCGAAGAGCACAAAATTCCCACATCGCGACGTTCATAAATACACTTGGACATCACCAGACGAGAAAACACATAATCAAATTCATCACGTTTTAGTAGATAGAAGAAGGCAATCTAGCATAATTGATGAACGGTCATTTAGAGATTGTGACACAGATTGTGACACAGACCACTACCTGGTAACAGCGATAATACGAGAGAGGTTATCGTTGAATAAAGGTAATATTCATTGTCCGAAAACGAAGAGATTCAATTTAAAGAAATTAGAAGAGAGCCAGGCAAGAGAGAAATACCAGTTTGAAGTTTCGAATAGATTCTCGGCTTTAGAAGATTCGTTGTGCACTAGTGTTGAGGATACCTGGATTGAAATTAGAGATAGCATTAAAATTTCAGGAAAAGAAAAATTGGCACACGCGGAAATCCGTAGGAACAAACCATGGTTCGACCAGAAATGCATTAAACTAGCCGAGAAGAGAAAACAGGCAAAATTAAGCTGGCTACAAAATCCGAATGAAAAAACTACACAAAAATTTCACAGATATCAGGCGGGAAACTTTCAAAACTTTTAGAACAAAGAAACGTGATTTTTTGAGAGCTAAAATTAAGGAACTTGAAGATAATAGTAAAAATAAAAACATCCGGGACATGTAAAAGGGAATCAACGAATTTAAGAAAGGCTATCAACCTCGTGCTTATTTATTAAAGAAATCTGACGGTACAGTTCTCACTGACACGGATAGCATCTTAAATAAATGGAAAGATTTCTTTGACGATTTGCTTAACACGCAACCAAAACCTAGTGTGCGTGGAGAAAAGGAGATACAAAACGCAGAGCCGTATATTCCAGAACCCAACCGAATAGAAGTAGAAACCGCTATAAAGAAATTAAAGAAACACAAATCTCCGGGTGTAGATGAAATTCTGGCTGAGTTAATTTTAGCTGGAGGCGAAAAATTGTGGAACAAGATACACAAACTCATTCTCCTTATCTGGAACAAGGAAGAATTGCCACAAGAGTGGAAAGAATCAATCATTGTTCTAATTCACAAGAAAGGCGACAAAACTGACTGTAATAATTATCGAGGCATTTCCCTTCTGTCAATATCCTATAAAATCCTTTCAATTATTCTATTAGCAAGACTGACCCCATACGCAGATGAAATTATTGGAGATTATCAGTGCGGATTTAGACGAAATCGATCAACTGTCGACCAAATATTTACCATTCGCCAAATACTCGAAACAAAGTGGGAATACAATACCCCGGTACATCAACTATGTATTGATTTTAGAAAGGCGCACGACTCGGTTAGGAGAGAAACATTATACAACGTTCTTACAGAACTTGGAATACCGAGAAAGCTAATTAGATTAATTAAGATCTGTTTAAATGAGTCCGAGAGTAATGTCCGGGTAGGAAAATTTTTGTCCATGAGCTTTCACGTTGAAAATGGCCTGAAAGAAGGAGATGCGTTGTCGCCATTATTATTTAACATCGTTCTGGAATACGCTATAGGGAAAATCAAAGATAGCAACAAGGGCCTACGGTTGAACGGTATCCAAGAGGTTATGACATATGCTGATGATGTAAATTTAATAGGGGATGATAGGAGAACAATAGAAAGAAATGCAGAGGTCTTATTAAACGCTTGCAGGGACATAGGTTTAGAAGTAAATGCAGAGAAAACTAAATACATGGAAGTGCGTCGGGACCGGAATACAGCAAATTATGGATGCGTTAAAAGATTAAATAAATAAAGTGGATACTTTCAAATATCTAGAATCAATATTAACAGAGGAAAATCATATTCACGGAGAAATTAAATGTCGACTAAAAGCAGGGAATTCGTGTTACTATTCGGTTCATAACCTCTTGTCGTCGCGAATTCTGTCGAGGAATTTGAAGCTTAAAATATATAAAACGATAATCATGCCTGTTGTTCTGTATGGCTGCGAAACATGGTCACTTACTCTGAGGGAAGAACATAAACTGAAAGTATTTGAGAACAAGATCCTCAGACGAATATTCGGACCCAAGAGGAACGGGAATGGGGAATGGCGGAAACTTCATAACGAGGAACTGCCTAATTTATATGGTTTATTTATTTTTATTTATTTATTGAACAATTTCCCAGATACAGCATAACTTTGCCATTTTACACAGGGACATGCTAACAAAAGAAAGAAAAAAAAAACAAGACAACAATAACAACAACATAGAAAAAAAGAGTGTAAAAGTAAAACTATTCCTTCAAAGCTCGTTTAATTGCTCTTTCAAACACTGGGTAGCTCGAAAAAATGTCCACATCAGTTGTTACTTGATTATAACAGTTTGGTATTCTATAAAAAAGAGACCTCTGTATAACAGCCAACCTAGGACGGGCAAGATGGAATAGGTGGGTATTCCGAGTGATGCGGGAAGGGACACGTAAGGATAGTTCCTGAAGTAATATTTCCGATCTTAAGGTTCCATTAACTATTTTATGTAGATATTTCAGGTCAGAGATAATTCTGCGTACTTCAGGAGTCTGAATATTAAGATGTCGCAAGAGCTCCTTCTTAGATAATATTCGAAGTGCAGGAACACGAAATCGGACTATAGCAATGAAGAAATTGAGAACAGAATCAAGTCTGGAGAGATGTGTAGGTGCTGCCATGGCCCATATGGGAGAGCAGTATTCGATCTTGGGCGCTATTAAAGTCTTATAAAAAGTTGCTAATGACGAAACAGTGCGTAGTTCGGTGAATCGATAAAGAAGTCCCAACATGCCATTGAATTCTTTAGTATTGAGGAGATGTGGTCAGAGAAGGTGAGTTTTGAATCAAAGATGACACCAAGATCGTTATGACTAGCAGAATGTGTGATAGGGGAATCGTTGATATGGTATGTGGAGGGAACAGGAGACTTTTTGAAAGTAATAGTAATACTGTCACATTTCTTACTGTTGAGTTTCAAGTGCCACATTTCACACCAGCCTGTAAGGTAATTTATGTCTTCCTGTAGAGCAATTGTGTCATGGAGACACGATATTTCTCTGTATAACTTACAATCGTCAGCAAAAAGCAGAAGGCCACTAGGTTGAGCTGATAAGTGCGTGTAGAGATCATCCATATACAGGACAAACAGTAGAGGCCCAAGTACACTCCCCTGAGGCACCCCTGAGATCACGGGTTGGGGGTTAGAAGGGGTTTACCCAATATCGTTAGGGTCGTCAAGTCTAGGAGGCTTAGGTGGGCGGGTCATGTAGCTAGAATGGAAGAAAGTAGAAACGCTTTCAAAGTCTTGACTGGAAGGCCAATCGGAAAACGACGATTAGGAAGACCTAGGCGCAGATGGGAGAACAATATTAAGATGGATCTCGCAGAGATTGGAATACAAAGTAGAAACTGGATGGAGTTATCTAAGGATAGAAGTCAGTGGAGAGCCTTTGTGAACGCGGCATTAAAACTCCGGGTTCCATAGGCCATAGAGTTAGTTAGTTAGTTAGTTAATCTTGATAAATTACCATCAAACTTAGAATGAAAAGTTAGGAATCAAGGTTTTTGTGGACTTAATTCATCTACCAAAGGAGATAGAAATCAACCATTTCCAGGTTTTACATTTATCATTAGAACAACAAGTGTAATAAATAGGAGTAGATGTGGTTTTCTGCAATCGATTAAGACTCCGAAGAAACTTTTATTCTTGATTCTTAACTTAGTACTAAAACCGGAAATGATATGAATCCATAACAATTTCCGATTTCAATATTGATCTACATAAAGCAAGGACGATAAGAAATAGCGAAATCGATTTAGCGTTCTAAGAATAAGTGCTATCTTCTCTCTTAACCTCTACCATAAACAGAAAGTACTTGAAACCATCGCTACATAATAAAAACCATGATTTATAGCGGAAATTCATTTCCCGCAATCAAATAAGTGTCCCAGGAATATATTCCATCTTAACACTAAATTTTCAACTAAAACCCAAAATGGCAGAAATCAACTACACCTGTTTGTTTTTAACGTTGATGGCGGTAGTGTTAAAACAGTGATAGATAGACATAGACCGCCTTATGCAGAGTCGTTTTGACGTACGATTAGCGTCATACTAAACGCCTGACTACTGCAGGAAATATACGTTAGTCGAACCCTTTAGTATGGCACTAATCACGCTTCAAAACGACTCTGCATAAGGCCCATACAGTTTTATTCTATCCCTTAAGCGTTCCGATAATATATTCCGTACCCACTGTAACCTTATTCCTCCCTGGTGGTCTAAGCAGTTAGTTCGTGCCGCTTTCGTGCACGTAGTGCCCGGTTCGATTCCCGGTGGCAGAGCACAAGAAATGTAATTTCCCAATATTCAATTTCATTAATGATTGGTCTCCTAGGACGTTGAACTAAAAGTCATTTGCGTTACTAGCATACAATGGAAATATCTTATCCAACGATATTTATCGACACAACAGGCATTACTGCCCAATCACAGTGTCTACATATGTTAGACTTGAATACATAATGTTAGAGTACAACGTAAAACTTGAATACAAAAATGAAATTATAATGAACCAGATGCTTGAATATAGAATATTAAATTAAATACAGATATATTTATAGTTTTTTTCAGAACACTCAATATTAGTTTCCTGAATGACTTTTCGGGAAAATGAAATATATCTACATTTCCATAACTCTTAATGATTTTATTGTATATAGCACAAATTCTCCATGTAGTTGACATATGCAGTGTATTTGTACATGTCTTCCTGCAGTAGAATAGGCCATTATTTCCATTTCGTGATGTGACATATATATGGCTCCCAGACTTCTCCGTTTAGTCGGGATAATACGTGTCCTATATTACTTGTTCCCCGAGAAATAGTTTGGAACTCACAATGTCTTGGTTTCATTCAAAACATGAGCTAATAGGTCTATCATTCGTGGGGTATTAAAAAAAATTAATAGTAATCGATACTCAAGTAATAGGAATAATCTACTCTTATACTCACTTTCGATAAGTGATGATCTAAATTAGTTTTGATACGAGAAGAGTACATATTGTATTTAATTACACATAATATAAAGTTGTTACTAACTCTTCATATGTAATTTTAATTACCTTAATGGAAATTGGTTAATTACTTGTACTGAAACTAAACTTTTCATAACTGATATTTGTATTCCGGTGCTAATATAAACTTTCTACGTATAATGATTAGAAACATGATTTCAAACTCTCAAGGTTAAAAATAAATTAACATTTTAGTGTTCACGAACGCTACCTTACATTGCAAAAAATTGCTCAGCTAAGATTATTGAGCGTTAAAATTGTTATTTCGTCATTGTTCCGCATTATTTTCAACTTTTTTGAAACTACAACCAAATCCAGTGGTAAGTGTCGTTATACATTAGTGTGTCGCGCAGTCCCACAGGCTGTATCACGAAATGTTAGAACAAAAATTTATGGTGCATTTAATAATAAGTTGTAATCAATTTTGAGACATACTGTATGAGTCAATGCCTCCAGTTAAGGCAGCAATTCTCAATATTACATAGAGTTACTACCTCATAGAAACTTACAGTCTTAAACTACTGAAATTTATATTACTGTTAATTAAAACATCACGTGAGTGTGTAGGGATATCGTGGGCTTCAACATAGCATGTCGTCAGCCAAAAAGATTAAGAACCATTGACCTAATCCATAGTTATATACGTCGAAAATTGTCTGTAAACGAACATCTATTAAAATCAAATTAAAGTTATTTTGATAAGAACATACACCGAGTTCAGTGCACAGTTGAACCAACTCCGTTTTGTTTGGTCATTTTGGACATAATCATTTCTATCTGAAGCTTCTTTCACAGCTAAAAGGAACTCATGTCCAGTTATTGCAAACTGCAAATCACTAGCATTTAACGAAAGAAAAAAATGTTTAGTAATTACACTGTCAAACCACAGAACTCATTGAACTGACCAATGTGATATGGATGAGTAATGCGTAGTTTTCGAGAAAATCTAGGGCAACGAAATATTTTGTAATCCTAAATATTGATACTGTGTACGACAACCACGTAATCTGCCAAGGTGAAATTCATACTGGAGTGCTTTAATAATAAGCTCTTCGATATGATACTACTAGCAGGATGATTACACACAGTATGGCTCATTTAATATACCGCAAATATACACTGAGCTCTAAAACTTAATATATATATATATATATATATATATATATATATATATATATATATATATATATATATATATATATATATATATATATATTTGGCTGTATCAATTGCTAGATTATATCGAGCTAAACAAAATTGCATAGAGATTTAGGATTTAGAGTTCTGGGCTTTCGGCATCTAAGGCCATTTAGCCGTTCACGATTTGAGGGATGACGACCCTCCGCGAGCACAGAAACCGGGGAAAGGAAACGAAGGAAGTGGCCTGGGACTTATAAGTTAGTTACCACCTCGGCATTTGCCTGGTGTGAATGAGGAAAACCCAGGAAAACTTCGTTCAGAGTGGCTTGCCTGAAAGAGCGTGTTACACTTTTTCGACCAAGTGACCCCACCAGGAATCGAACCAGGGATCTCTCGCACCGAAGGCGAAATAAACAAAATTGCATACTTAAATGAAATTTCTATGTGTAGTTTCTGTGAAAATCGTGCAAAACGAATGCTTATGATACTGAAAAGTACTTCTAACGTTATCAGTAACAAAATCGGTATTTCTTTTTATTTTACTTGAGCAAAATTATCTATTGTTGTGTTTCTTCTCCTGATGGTGACACCCATACTTCTGACAGTCACAGGTACTTCTTACAGTTACGCTCATGCTGCTTGCAACTTTTATAATTATATTTATAAACAAAAAGTGTAACTTTTTCATGTATTTTAGCGTATCATAGCGTACCATCTTTCTCCCACAACTTTGGTAATTGGAGATAACACTCTTGACCTCTGTAAAATCTAAATAAGTTTAAAAAAATCGTAATTGAAAATCCACTAATATCATCTTCGAAACGAAATGAGATAGTTTATATCTTTTAGACCAATGATGGATAAAGTCTCCCACACCAATATCTATTTATTCGGCACGTTAATAAAAGTGAAAAATGTATCACTTGTTTCCTTTTTTCTAACTTCATATGCTTTGCTTTTCCCATTTTCTAACTCCGTATGCACAGTAAGAAAAGTGTGGTTTGCCATAATAAGATACTGTGTTGAAATTTGATTTTTAGCTGTTAAAAAATGTTTTCTCTAAACTTTTGGTTACCGAGCCATTCTGCAAGAGAAGCCGTTGTTGCCAGGGCGATCTTTAGAAAAATGTTGATTTCGAAAAGTTAATTTCAGATGTTCGTAGCCCAGGCCTTGACACATGAAACGAAAAGCAGGAATCGCAGAATAGAACAAAAATCCAGAAAACGTATGACTTACAAATTAGCGCGAGCTGTCGCCTCAGGGAGGGGGTGAGGAGAATGGAATGTGACTCTCAGTATGGTCCTTATTTTCTTCTAGTCCGCACTGCACTATAAATTGTCTACCCGGTCCTTTTTATGTTAACCATTACTGTCCTTTTTATGTTAACCAACTTTTCAAGATTATTCTAGTGGCCTCCGTCCACCAAAGAGCATATTTAAACATTGTACTGCTCCACAGTGTATAACCATCATTTCTCTCTTAAATACGATTTTGCTGGATTGTTCTCAGTAGGTAATACTGGTGCAAGAACAATTCTGATTTAAGAGCTTCAAACAGAGAAAAAAACATGAATTCTGAGAAAGCAAATATAGTTAATGAATGCTCCTGAGAGTTTTACTTGGCTGATGTAAAATTTAAACTCTAGTAAGAATGAAAGCTCAGTTCTCAGCATGCATATGGTTTAGGGCATGAAAGATCAACGTCTCAGCTGACCTAGGGAGTTGTAATTATTGCATTCTATGAGAGATTTAGCCGTCATAACTCATTCTTTGTTTATTCTATGTACTCTAACACCGACAGTCGTAGGGTATAGAGTGTTACTTCTTCCAGTCAGTTGGAAGACATAATGTCCCAGCCTAGCTACGCTGGAAAGAGAAAGGAAAATATGAAACATTTGTTCGTTTATTTTACATCTACTATATTTGTGTAAATTTATTTGCTTCGGTCTACTTATTTCTGCACTTTCAGCGTCAAATTATAAAATTTCAGAATTAGAATTTTGCCCCCAAAATCCATTTTTCTCGTAGAAAATAAAACATGAATTTACTTTCTATAATACTGTCTCTGCACGCAGTTTTGTTACAATCCTCTATGTACTTTTACGTGCTTCTGAACTGCATTTATTTCCACTACCAATTTTGACACTTCGTGGTCCTAAGATTGAAGAGGTCTCTGCTCCATTTAACCATTATGTCGTGAAAAGTATAAAACACGTTCTCTCTTATTTTGCGTCTAATATATATGTGTTCAATTTCATTGATTCGGTCTACTTGTTCTTGCTCTTTAGTCCTCGACTTTCAAAATTTCAGGTGGAAGCTTCTGTCCCGAAGAACTGTTTTACCATAGACAATATAAAAGCACGTGCTATCTTATTATGTACATACTGCTTTTCTACGCAGTTTCGTTATTATCATACATGTAATTTTGGTACTTGTGAATTACTTTCATCACCAATTTTGACATTTCGTGGTCATATACCAAGAAACATTAGACATTCATGGTATTCCACTTCTTCCTAATGAAGTTATAAATGTAATTGTAAAGCTGGTTGGTATTATTTTTGGGTTCAAATATCATCAATGATGTGATAGGTACTTACCACAAACTTAAAAAAAATCTCTCCGTCAACAGGACGAATGTATAGTAGCAAAATTCGGTAGAAGATCTGACAAGTATAATTTTCCGAAGAGAAGAGAAGTTAAAAAGGAACCTAAATTGTAAAGATATTGTGTACACAAATGATGGAACTGTTTATGTAAATCATAGTTTAACACTACATAAAAGACTTGCGTTTAAGGAAGCCAGGAAGGTTAAAAGGGAGAAAAAATAGACTTTCTTTGGATAAATTATGCAGGTAACATTAAGTTAAGGAGAAAGTAGGTTATACCCGTACTTATTTAGTATGATAGAATAGATTAAAAATTTGTTGTAATAATGATTAATAACCATCATGGCGTATTATTTGATTATCAAGCTATTGGAGTTGTGAGGTCCAAATTGGGAGAATTGTAAGTAAGTATCACTGCTAATGATATTAACGCTATACTTTTAACGGAAACCTGGGTATGTAACAGTATATACTCAGCAGAACTTATAGATCTCATATATAATGTGTGTCGACAGAAAGGCACAAAGGAAATGGAGAAAGTATTTTGATTACCGTTCTAAAATATTTTCGTATTCATATTATTCCAATATCTATTGACGAAATTGAAGTACTATGAATAAATCTAATTATAACGCATAAATCTTATTATATTGTGTTAGTTTACTTTCCATCATAATCAATGCTTGTTGTACACATCAATATTTTGTTTTTGTAAATTGAACAGCTAAACTACATTTAGTTTAATAGTTTTACTAATTATATCGGTGACTTTGTAACGATTAGTGATTCATATTACAGTTTGTTACAGTGTGGTCCCATTTGCACATGATTAGCGAATTTCTTATCATTACACAATTTACAATTACTCAATTCAGTGAGAAACAGTAATGGAAAACTTTGTATTTAGTTCTTTCTAATTTTGAAGGAGGTAATTGCATTTCCCACTTATTATCTGAAAACATATATCATCCTTCATTAACTTGTCAAATCTGTTTAAAGAAATATGACTCTACTGTTAAAAGAAGTTACAGTAAAAATGACTTTTTCGATTAACATAAAACACTGCAGAAATTAAATTGGAATGAGTTGACTATTGCCATCAGCGTTGATAAGCCTGTAGATCTCTTTTTATGAAGTTTAAAACAGAGTTATTGACAGACATGCACCTAAGGGGAAAAAAATTGTTTAAATATACATATCCTTATTGATTTTCCTCTTAAGTCACCGACACCCTAAAACAAAAAGAACCTTATACGACGCACAAAAATCAACCAAAATATGACTACAGTAGAACTATTCAATTTTGTGGACAACTGAAAAGTGTGTTAAATACTGCGTGGAAGAGTTATATATTCCAAACAGAAAATGCAGTGAACAAGAAATCTAAAAATTTTTATAACTTTATTAGATCAAAGAAAATAATTTTATTAACAAAATTTTGGCTTATAATAATAATAATCAAATGTTGAATTCCAACAAATGTATAGTAGATAGTTTCTGTTCATTATTATAAAAGTGTATATACTTCAGAATTTTCTTCATGTATTATTCCAGATTAAATACACTCAAAGTTTCATATATAATTTAGCAATTGATTCTACAACTGAATTTGAGATTAATGAATCTGTAGAAAAAGACTTAGCTATTCTAAGTAAATAGTCCAGACAATATTACTAGTTATGTATTTAAAGGCTTTGGTGATAATTTAGTTGTGCCTTTCAATTTCATTTTCAATTTAGCATTGAAAACGTTAAGATTTACTTCATCATGAAAAAATCAGTAAAGTGTTTCCAATCCTTAAGAAAGGAAATCCAATCGGAATAGAAAATTATAGACTTATATCGCTCATATCAACTCCAGTAAAATGTTCGAGCATATCATTTTGAACAGCGTTTCATGTTAATTCATATAATAAGTAACTCCATATATCAACACGGATTCCAGGCTGGACGTTCAACAGTGGCGAATATACTTACGTTTGTTCAAAATATTTGAGAATCAATGGAAAAAGTTTCTCGGTTAGTACTATATATACGTATTTCGCAAGAACCTTTGACAGGGTTAATCATGATTTTTTACTTAAGAAATTACCGTGTTTTGGACTACCAAACATATTCTTGATACTGACTACATCTTATTTGAAACATCGAGAGCAGTATGTATTATATAATCGGCATTTATTCCGAAGTTGGGCGTCCGCTTTCGCCACGTTTTTTCGCTGTTATCTCCTTTGCACACTTTCTGCAATTTGTTATTAGGCTCATTAATCCGTGCTCTTCACAAATTTTTAAAAGATTTTGCTCGTTGTCAACGTATTGCTTCACAAGTATTAAAACTGTTAGTTCATTGCCCTTGTACATTCGCCATGTTGATAACATAAATGCTCGTTTCTTTCCCACAATGCAACTGTTCGGTTGCCTTACGCCAAGTAGTTCCCTCCGCTCGCCGTATAGTTCCATGTTTCTAACCGCTTATATATAACAAATAAACAAATTTTTCGAGACTCATATCAAGCACACAAACGATCAAATTATCTATATCTTTGCTGTAAATTTTAAAAATTTTGCTGGAAACGGACGCCCAACTTTGGAACTTAACCCATGTAATCAATTAAGTTCCCCATATTATAACATTATATCAGTCTTACAGTATATAACAGTATACCGAGTGTATCAGATAAGTTTCGAATCTTGTGCCACAACTTTTTGTATTGTTCATGAATGATTTGCCTCGAATTACCAAGTACTCTAAAAGTTTATTGTATGCAGATAACATGTAAATTAACAAAGAAACAAAAACTAATGATGATACATTAAAGTTGCATAATAATGCATTTAGATGGCTGTCTCAGACAAAATATTTTTAATAAATTCTGTTTTAATATAAATAAATGTTTTATAACGTTTTCAATAACAGTTACATTGTGTTATTTTAACTATTTGATAACACAAATGATCAAACGTAAATAATTTAGGCGTACTTGTAGATAATAAACAATGTTTTAATTTACACATAAATAAAATATTTAATAAGGGATATAAATTTCTGGGTGTTGGTATTAGAAATAGAAGAGCATTTACTACCGCAAAAGTTCACATTTAATGGTTTAGTTCGTAATAAGATAGAATATGCATTGACAGTATGGTTTCATCATTATAAACATTACGCTGGAAATTTTGAACGAATACAAAACAAGCATTTAAGGTATTTGAAGTTTAAATGTACAGGATGAATTCTTGTGATAGCAGTATTTCTTATATCGTTAAACACGATTAAATTTTCGTCATTATCAACTCTGCACGAAATTTTCTAATTAATTTTCTTTTTCAAATTGGTGAATGGCATCGTAAACAATCAAGAATGTGTAAGCATGCTAAATTTTAGTTCCAACAAAATTAGCTCAAGTACTAGAATGCCATTTATAATGGAAAATAAAGAACTCATAAGGATACGAATTCTCCTCTGATTCGAAGCTGTAAAAGATATAAAAGTAACCAAGAAAGTTCTGTCTCTTTTTCACCCACCACCTTCGAACATCGATATGAAACTTAAGACTTAAACAGAAGATCAAAAATAGTACCCATAAGCATTGACAACTTTCTACCAACGTTTTGGAAGCCCATGGATTCCATCGCCATAGAACTTATTAGGTCATGAGGCGAAGAAGGTATCAAGTGCATTTTGCACCTCTACTAGGAATTTGAACTGGCTTCCTCTAAGGTGACTGTCCAAGGAATGGAACAGGTAATAATTGGGTGGTGCAATATCCAAGGAGTATGGCGGATACATTAGTGTTTCCCATCCAAGGCGTGGAATGGTGTCCCGTCATCCTAGCCACGTGGGACTTAACGTTATCCTGTAACAGGAGGACCATTTTCCGATTCAGAAGTGCTGGATCAGGAGTTTTGAGTTTTTCTTGAACATGGATTAAGTGCTGATATTAAACATTTGCATTGATGCTCTGATCAGCTGGTAGCAGTTCCCGATGCATGATGCCGTGAGCAGTTCACCAAACACATAGGATAACCTTCGTCTGGTGCAGTGATGGTTTCGGTTGTTTTGGTACCGGTTCATGCAATGCTAATCAATGATGACGGTGCCGTGGAGCTTTCTACATAACCCACTTCTCATCACATGTCAACACAATGTCCAGAAATTACTCCTTTCTCAGATGAGACATCAAAGAAACACACATGTCTGCTCGCGTTGCCTTCTGTCCTGGAGTCAAATCATGTAGGACCCATCGATCCAACTTGTAGTGCTTCCCAAGTTGATGGAGGGTGCCGAACGGTTTCCCCACTCACACTAGTCCTCACATGTTTGGATTAATTGCTTCCTGAAGATCTTCATTTTGTACGTACATGTGTTGATCTTCCGGTACGAGATGCGTCTTCGAGTGTTTCATCAGCGTCTTTAAACTTGTTAAGACACCGCTGCACTGTCCGCATGTTCACCAAAGGCTTGGCATATCTTCCACCCCACTGTAGACCCCGGTTTGAACTCGTACAGCATACAAGCCCTTATGACGCTCTGTGGAGGTCCCATATTCACTCTGTCTTACGGAAGTTCACGATGAAACTGAACTGCCACAACCAGGAAGTATGTTGGATATACCACACCAACAACTGACTTTCGCCTTATCTCCATTCGCATTCAATTTATGGTGTGAGGGCCAATTGAACACAGACTACCACAAAGAGCGACAGAACTTTGTTGGTTACCTATATATAATAATCTATGAACGATATCGAAAATGTTTTTTTCTCTTTTATGTCAAATATGTGTAAAATTTGTAATGGAAATATTAAGCAAGAAATGCGAAAAACGATTTTATTCTCTTATTTTAATATTGTATATAATTCTATTTGTTCGTGAAAAAAATAAATACTGCATAATAATTCTTCTGTAACATGCCAACATTATGGATTCATCTATTTCTGTTTTATTTTGATTTTTTTTAAAATTTTGTTGCTAACGCTCTCGCCTTCGGTGTCAGCTGTTACTGGTTCGATTCCCGGCGAAGTCACTTGGTCGAAAAAGTAACACGCTTTTTCAGGCCCGCCCACCCTGAATGAGGTTTCCCTAGGTTATCTTCATTCACACCAGGCAAATGCCGGCGTGGTACCTAACTTAAATGTCCCAGTCCGCTCCCTTCCTTCCCCAATCCGTTCTTCCTTTCCTTTCCCCGGATTGTGTGCTCGCCGAGGGACGTCATCCCTCAAATGGCCTTAGATGACGAGCTAAATTGCCTTAGATGCCGAAAGCTCAGAAATCTAAATCTTAAATTCTTTGTTTTTATTTTGGTTTCTTTCATTTTCTTCATTCCTTTTATTTTCTTTATTCTTTGAATATGTAATTTTATACAAACTTCTTGTAAGTCTATTGCAATAGGAACGATGCAATAGATGTTAAATAAATAAAATTATTAATTAATAAGATTGAAAGGACTTGTGCTACACCCAATCATCTTGTGAAAGACAATATGAAAAACATGTTCACTTATTCGACGTGCGTTACGTCTATGTGAAATTCCATTTAGTTCGTTCTATTTTTCCTGCAATTTTGGCTTCGATTTTGAAAGTTTTCGAGGATGTTTTGCCCCCAAGAACTATTTTCCATAGAATATAAAAAAGACTTATTTACTTATTTCATGTCTAGTAGCTAACTGCTGAGTTTGATTGCGCTTCTTGTAAGGTTCACCAATATCTCTATATATAAATATTTGTAAGAAGAATGGAAGACTACGAAATGGGATTTTATGGGAAGAAATGCAATGCGATATTTTACTAAATAAGTACTTATCAACGAAACTCATATGAAAAAGAAATTCGAGTCATTACAGATATAGTATACGAGAAAAAGTTGCTTTATGGAAAATAAGCTTGTTTTGTAATGTTCTACTTGGCAGGCCAATAAGAATTTGGAAGAATAAAACAAAGATGGATCCTTTCGAGTGATAACAACATCCTTAATTTCACTAAATGGGAAACAGAAAGTTTGAATCCAAATGTTTCATTCTTAATCCATGAAATGCTTTCTTTCACAATCTACAAAGTTAATATAGTTCTTTTTTATAGAACAATTGAGTTTCCTATGTTATCCTCTTCTATTGTATTACAGGTAACAGTCCGCCGCTATAAGTTCTACCTAGGGGTCACTTCTTAATGCAGAAAATTATATTTCTATTAAAATCAATACCACTTTGATTATGGTCACTTCTTAATGCAGAAAATTATATTTCTATTAAAATCAATACCACTTTGATTATTTGCATTGTTCTTACTTTTAAAAATAGCTAATATGCATTACTTGTTGTTCCCCTAAACTTTGTGCAATATTAAAAGCATACAAGGTTTGATATCAGCATAGCGCGTCAGAAAATTAATTTGCAGACTAACGTGTACATCACATGAAAGAGTTTGTTCATATCACATGTTTGAAAGATGTGATATTTTCTCAAGTACAGAAGTATTATTGAAAGTGGAAGTGATACCAAATTATGTCACTTCCGTTTTCAGAAGAAAGATTACAGTGGAGGTACAATATTTTCTTGGGACGCTTAATCGAATACAGAAAGCTGCTACCAATGGCAGATTCAGGCCGGGCCGGGGGGCCTAAGCCCCCATAGTTTTTTGAGTGACAAAAATAATTTAAGTTATTATTTATATATATTTTTAAATTTATAGTAAACTCATGATATACCTATCATAGTCTAGGTTCTGGTTGCCCCCTGCCCCGTTTTTACCTTCTAGATTCGCCTCTGGCTGCTACTCGCTCTCTAGTGCCGTTTCCATTTTATGGTGATCAACGTTAAAATCGGAAGTGGTTGATTTCTGCCACTTCCGGTTTTAGTATAGTAATTAGAGTGAAGATGCAACATATTTTTTAGACATTTAATTGATTACAGAAAATAACGTCTCGCTATGTATTTCGATTTTACATTCTATGACAATCAATGTTAAAACCGGAAGTGATTGATATCTTCCAATTGCGGTTTGAATAGAGGGTTAAGGGAGAAGACGGTATCTATTTCTAAAACGCTAAATCGATTCGAAGAAACTGTTTCTCGTTATCCGTTCTCGTTTCTGCTCTACGTAGATCTATATTAAAACCCAAAGTTATAGTGAATGTGAACCACTTCTGGTTTAAGTAGATAGCTAAGGATAGAATTGTGGTATATTCCTTAGAACGTTTGATCGATTATAGAAAAGCTCGTCCCTTTATCTATAAGCATTCTTGCTATATAACGAGCAATGATAAAACCGGAAAAAGGAGTTAGTTTCTACCAGGGTTGGTGAAAATACAGTTTTTTTATTTTCTTTTTTTTTTTAAAAAAAAGAGAACAAAACATGTGTTTAAAACATGAAAAAGGTGATCAAAATGTTTTCAACACACACAAAAAACATGTTTTAAACATGTTGAACAGTTTAAAACATGATTTTAAACATATTTCAAAATCATATAATAACACAAATTAAACATAGCTTTCTTACAAGGCTGTCTAATTCTTTATTATAAATTAACGAAAATATCAACATATAATAACGAATTTATTAAGACGTTTTTGCTCTTTCAACCGATCGATTCATTTATTTTATTCTCGTCAAACTACACAGTGCTGGGTACAGAATAGTTCAGTCTAGAATAGTAATTCTCAACTTATTTCATATCATGACCCCTTTTTATTATACCCTCTTGCCAGTGACTCTTGTAAGTACTTTCTTAAATTAGTTGTAATAAGCATTTTAGGTAGATTTTAAAATCTACCTACTATAGAGATTTCACACAGTCTATCAGTATAGATGGCAAAAATAAACTCCTTACTATCCTTGTGTATTGAGAACGGGTTGACGGAGAATGATGAAACTTGGAAGTAGGCTGACACGTCAGATTATGCTATCAAACATCATGGGGGAAATCTTTGATTTTTTATTCAAAATTTCAAATGCAAAGCGATTCATATTATATGTTTTAAGGCTAGAATTTCACTAGAAATACGGTTGTGTGGTTATTTTAGCTCTAAAGCAAGTCATTTCGGAGTTCTACTTCTGAAAGTTTTCTAGTTATGCCTTTAGGGGCTAAGCTCGAGTTTCGTGGCGTTGGCAGTGACGGGTGAGATTTTTGTTGCAAAATTTGATTACTATTTCAGAATATCGATGCTAATAAAATTATTTTAAAATATTAAATTTTCGAAAGGTAATGTTTGCTGTGCTAACTTTAGAATATTTTTTCAAGCCTATGTAATTGGTTTTTTGAGTGAATAATTTATAATGATTTTGAAACAACACGATTCCTCTGATTTCCTGTATCTACCGTGAAATTAACATTTATGTATAGTATTGTATCAGAGATATATTCTTAAATCTCTAAAACAATAAAGAAGTATAAAATTATTTCGGATCCAAAAAGAGCAATGGACTCATATTAAGTATAAGTTGTATTTGTTTTAGAGAAGAACATGTAGAACATTTTGTGTTATCTTATGTTAAGAGTTCCAATATAATTACGTACATTGCTTTAAGCATTTTCTCATGTAAGGTGATTCTGAAACAAACCTCGTTTACCTTAATGCACTTCAATATCTTTTATACCTCATTCATAACACTCAATAATGTATTAGATACGGTACAATCAAAGCGTGTATGGGCTGAGAGAGAAAGGAATAATAATAATAATAAAAAAAAACAATTGATGGTAGGGAAGATATGAGAAGCTTCGAGAGTTGATGAATTTTAAGGGGGAAACAGGTGCATCACCATTGGATTAGGCAATTTCTCTGCCAATATTAGTACGGATTTTCTAGACAGCTTCGATTGAAGACTCCCTTGTGTAAACTCTCCGTAGGAAAGGTCTGGGATAGATGCTTCGCTCGTTTACTCTCGGCTCATATAAGCTTCCCTTTTCTAACCCAAAAATAAAGGAGAACAAGAGCGAAGAAAGGTAAGAGAACAGATGATGATTTCTCTTCGAGAGAAAAATGGGGAGATAAGTAAAACAAAGAAAATCCTTTGCCACCTGGCCCACTTTCAACAATGTGACAAAAATGATAGTTTCGATAATGCTTTTCTAAAGTTGTACACATGATACAAAGTGTTTTTCTACTGAATATTTTACCATGAGGCAAACTCTAGAAAATTAAGCGATGTAACAACAGACCTTCAAGCCAGAGTACCATAAGTAGGTTTTTTAAGTTTAAAGATTGTTGTCCCTGATATAGAAAGCGTTCTACAGACATATTGTGCTTGTAATATGTTCTGCTTCAAAACTTAAGAAATATGTGTGTCAAAGTACAGTGCAATATCAATGATACTACAGTAGTTGTGTTATCTGTTTCTTGCACGTTGCAAGTACTGTCAGATTGTGAAATACATGGAAATTGAATTAGTTTTCGTAATCAAATACTTTAATGTTAAAGGGCTAATTCACGTTGATGTGGTTAAAAATGCTGGTCACATGAATTGCGTTAGGCAAAACTGTGAACATGCAAGTGATGCTGGTTCTTCAACAACAGTGTGTACGCAAATATTGTGCATGATATGGTAATGAACGACAAAAGATAAAAGTGCGTAAAATAATTGTGATAAACGGTATATAGACCTGTTCAATAGAAATAATTTTGCATGACAGTTTAGGGTTGATAAGAAATATCTGCCGTATGAATCCTAAAAATGTCACCATGTAATGGCACCTTGGGCCCAGTATAAACATTCTGTAGCATTTTGTACCCGTTCCAATCCCAACACTAGGTATTTGTTTTATTTTTAGTCCTTAGAAATGTCTCACTTGGAGGCAGACATTTAATTCACACCAATCTAATATAATGATGAAACGAATCGTCATTATGCAGGATGTTTTTTGTTCATTTACTGAAAGTGTCCAACCTAATTCTTTAAAGATTTTCTGTTCATATTTATTTTCTTATAATTATCCTGTAGTTTGGGTAACATGAAACTTGCATTTAAAGTGATTGCAATTTCTGTAATCCTGCTAAAGTTTAGAACAAAACCCTGAAAAGAAAACACATTTTTGTATTGTTGTGATATATTATATTTTACCTACAAAAGCTATAATAGTCCATTGTGCTCAAATTAACTATTTTCTACGTCAGATATTGAAATATTACGAACTTACTAAGCTATCATATGTAATACTTTGTATTTGAAAAATTTCTAGATTGGATTCTGTTAGTCTCATAGCCCCTGTCTCGTATGAACCCATGTATTAAATGAATAC
Organism: Thermobia domestica; assembly: GCF_964235325.1. NCBI lineage: Eukaryota > Metazoa > Arthropoda > Insecta > Zygentoma > Lepismatidae > Thermobia > Thermobia domestica. Next base: position 137,061,989 of record NC_137458.1, read on the forward strand.
AAAATCAGGTAAATGTTTATATGTTTTCATATGTTCGTTACATATACTTTTAAAGTCAGCCAGGCATGTGTACAAAAAAAAAAAAGATCGGGTGTACAACTTAGAGATGACCTGAAAAGGATGAATTAGTCTGTAACTTTAAAACAAAAAACAAGAAAGGAGGTAAAAAGAAGATAGAAATGAAAGTATGAAGTTAATGAACTCCAGAAAAGGATTGCAATATTATGTATTTCATTTTGTTCTAGACGACGTGAATTCGGAAAACAGCGCATGAGCCAAGAATGTCCTCGACAGCATCTGGTGTCTCCAAAGATGTTCAAAAAACAAAATTAAAGACCACATAACAAGAAAGGAAATGTAAAATTAGACTATGAATATCTGAGTTTCAGAGTTTTGTATTAAATAATGATGAACACAAATCCATTTAACAATGAAAAGGAAGGAAGGAAATGGGAAAAGTAACATTTCTTTATTCACCAAGTAAAAGATGAATACATTGAACTAGTGAATTTCCCTAAAGAGCGGAAAAATTTGCCTTTCACTGATTTTCAGCAAATATTGATTATACGAGGAGCGTTTCATATTGATTTACATTTGCTATTTTTCTCTTCTTTCAGGGCCACCGTTGAGCTCGTCATTACTGTTGAAAGGAAATAGTACTTAGGTCTGCCTTCTCTGGAAGAACAATACAGAGAAGTGCAATCCCTGGAAACTACAGCACGTTTCACCAACAGCTATAAGTACAACATGGATTGTGGATCAGCAAGGACAGCGCTGAACAATGTTGTTTCTGTGGGAAGAGGGTGTACAGACTGCAGAAATTCACAGGCGATTGATGGCAGTGTGTAGAGAGTGCGTACTGTCACAGAAAGTCGTATACAACTGATTGGACGGCTGGAAAGTGGCTGCACATCTATGGAGAAGGGAACCAGTTCTGGAAGGAAAGTGATTGTGACAATACCAGTGAACATTTCAAGAGTGGAGTTTCCTATTCAGGACAACAGGTGCATCACAACAGGAGGTGGCCACAGGACTTGCCAGAATCACTCTGCAACGCACAGTGCACGAACACCTTAATATGGAATACGTGTCTGCCACGTGGGTTTCCAAATATCTTGATGCAGCACAAAGACAAAAGCGCAACGACGTGAGCAGTGATCTTATGCAACGCTACAGCCAGGATCCAGAACGCTTCATGTCCAAACTCGTTAGAGTAGCGTGCAGTTCTTAATGGAGACTATATTGAGAAAGTAGATGTATCTGCTGAGGCATGAAAATTCTTATAAGTGTAAAAAAATAAAATAAAGCATAAATCAATAAGGAACGCCCTTCGTAAATACACACTGAAGTTACTCTGCCTAAAAGGTTTGTTAAGTGCAAACCCAATATTCGTTGACCAATAACTCGGGAATTGAAGAACTTCAGTTGAACAAATTTAAAATTTTGGTAGACATTAAAAGCAGTATTATGCGTGTTAAATAGCGCAAGTATCAGGTATTTGTTTCTTGAGTAATTGGCTGCAAAACTGAGATTTCGACTTACGTTAAGTACAAAGGCCAAATTCGAAAACAAATATAGTAACTTGAGAAGCAAAGATCTGCATAACATAATAGTTCATAAGCGTTGTAAATTCATGAAGGTCCAGCACCATGCCAAATTTGATCAAAATGTGTTTCATCAGTCACATTTAGTGGAACAAAGTAAACCCACTAACTTACCTTTGATCACTTATCACCAGAGCTCCGCAAATGTTAGGTGTAAAAGCCTGAAAATTATCCATAAATTATATTATTTCTAACTCTGATGCATTTAACACTTGATTATGACAGTGATATAAACTTAAAGGAAGAAAAGGGAATGTAGCATTTTTGTCCGTTCTCAATATCTCAGATACAACTAGGCTTAGATCTTCGACAAATGTACAAATAATCTTCTTGTATCTCAGGCTACAGGTAAGATGACCTTGAATGAGATGTCTCTCCTAAAGCAAGAAAGGTGGAGGAAGGGATACATAAGTTTTCGCAGTTCTCAAGGTTTCCGAAACTATTTGACGTAACATTTGTAGTTCAAGGGAAAGAGTATCTCCTTACATTCAAATTTCTACCCGTCCTTAGGGTATGGAGTAGATACTATAGTCGAGATTTGAAGGAAATCAGTCAACTAGAAGCATCCTTCGTAAGACATTTGGCCAATTAAAAAATCATGTTCAAAAATTAAAATCGTATTCAAAAATTTACTAATATTTGAAAATTTTAAAATGGAAAGTATAGTTTCAACTTACCGATTTTCTACGAAATTTTGTCTAGAAACCTCTTTTGTTTTAAAGACTACATTGACAATGCCCATTTTCCAAGAAGGACGCAAGTTATACTTTTGAACAGACTTATTTGTACATTCTTTCTACAGTCATATTTATGTTAGTCACATGTCATATTAATGATGTAAATGAAAATATATAACAATATATTATTCAAAGACCAAATTATTAATTAATATACGTAAGTTTAGAATTATATTTCAGTTATATTGTAGATTCCTCATATAATATAACCCTTACCACAACAGGCCCGAAAGACCACGCTGTATATAACTTTTTTGGCCACTTGTTTTCCATTCCTGGTCTAGACTTGATTTTTTAAACATTCCTTTAAAGAAACATATTGCAATCCACTGTTCCCGTACTGGATTGCAATATGTTTACTGTACTCATTATGTTACGATTTAGTAACTAGATAACGTAGTAAATGTTGTACTAGTATCTCAATAACAGACATGACTGACAAACTATTATCTATATCTGAAATTTACCATTATATTATGCCAACAATCAAAGCTCATATACAAACCACCATACCTATATTCATGAGTTAACTATATGTTGCAAGGTACTTAGTGTATTGTTTCAACTTTGAGGTTGAATATGACCGGAAGTTAATATTATTGTATCACAAGAATAATTAAGCCATTTTGGAAAACATGGCGCGTATGTTCTACGTTAATTTAGTCGTTTGAAAGGAAGGGCATCTGCTACGAGCAGGGAAGGGAGATAAATAAACTAAACAATAATTGAGCCCTCCCTTGTAATTCTTTCCTATTAGTATTAATTCCCAAAACCATGTATTTCTCCCCTAGCATGGCGGTTAATTCAATGTATGTAGAGTAACATTCAATTCAAAGTTTCTTGTTTAATGGAAATGAATTGGTTGTGGAAATTGGCTAAATGATTCTCGTGATGCAAGGCTTTGACTATCTATCATATATGTGAACTGAGAACATAATGCTATATTCATTGAGTGTAATGGCCGAGATGACTGTTTATTACCATCAACTTGTCACAATCTATTTACATCTATAGTTTTATTTTATTAAACTTTGGAAACAGATTACTGCAGCCCAAAGGTACTAAAGGCAGTTTCAATAAAGTTTAATATTAAACATTTTAAAGTTACATTGTACATATATAGAGATTGGTGATTTGTCTATATATTTTGCCAAAATTTTGAATATGATATTTTAAAAAAATCTAAGAATGCATCTATTTTATAATTGTCCAAATTCTGAAGAATCATCTGAAGTACATAGACTGAGCAGTAGAAAAAGAGTAAACTAAAATGTGACGGTAGTACAACTTAATTTGTCACAGTATATATATATATATATATATATATATATATATATATATATATATATATATATATATATATATATATATATATATATATATAGAGAGAGAGAGAGAGAGAGAGAGAGAGAGAATATTAATGAACTATACCGACAAACTGTGGATGGTGGTCCTTATCATCTTAAAGAAAGTCACGCATACGCAATCCAAAAGTGTATATTTCGCCAGTTTCTAATAGGTGTACAGATTATTCCCTGCAGGGTGAAATTCCCAGACATGCCATCAACCGAATTCTGAGATATGCTCTGACTTTATGATTGGTCCAAAGTGGAAAATAATAGCCTTGATAGCAGTGAAGATAGAATCCTTTGGCGAGATGTCGGAAGCGTTGAGAATCGTCAGCAGCGCGGTCTCTCGTAATAGGGAGAATGCATTCTGCAATGTTTTCTTTCACGCTTAAAAGTGAAAAAACGTTCAATATATGGTGACGAAACACATTACATCACACGTTATTTCGAACACATAAAACACTTGAAGATTCCGGTTCCTAACACTTCTCTACGAAGCATTGGATGTCCATTGTTGTCAAGTCTTACCTCCTACCTAATTTGGACCCTCCTCGAAATCAGTGTATATCTGAAAACTCTATTGAAGGCATATGTGAGAATTACAACCTCTAGGGAATGCCCTGTACATCTATTAAAAATTTACGAAATATACATTTTTTGGATTGTGTATGCGTGCTTTCCTGTACGCTGATAAGGACCACCATCCATAGTTTGTCTTATTTGAAATAGGGCCTCTTGAAATTTGGCTTTTTCGCTAATTGTACAGCCCTAACTCTGAAAATATGCGCTTTTCGTCATAGATCCATATGAACTTTTTCTCCTATTTTGATGTTAGAAATCACTTCTTAAACGGTTTTTCGGTATAGTTCAGTAACACCCTGTATATATGTGCGTACGAAACGATATTGAAAGAAGTCAAGAAAAATGTATAAATGAAAGAATGAACCAACTGGAAATCGAAATGTGATCTTTACATTTAGTTTTAGAAACAAATAAATATAAGAAAAATATGTTAGGAGTAATGGCTTGTATTTTCTATTTGTAAATGTTGATATAGCCTATTCTGAAGTAATATGTACGCTAAGAGTTCGCATTTTCTGACGTTCTAAATTTGTTTGAAACTTTATCTTTCTATAAAGATGTCCTCTTCTCAATTTCCCTTACAAAATTAGTAATGTAAGTTTAACATAGAGTCTGCAACGAATTAAAAGATAATTATGTTTTAAAGAAGAATAAAGATACATATTCTCGTTCGAAACTCCACAAATTAGATAATAATATTAAAAGAGGAAATACTTTTGAATTGTTCAACTAAATCTAAAATTTATTACGTGTTGCATTTAAGAAGAGATTTACTTTTCACCTAGCTATCAGGAGATCACATGTTTACAGCCTTATGGAGCCATCCTAGACACGATTTATAAGATATGCCTCACTTATACCACACAAATGCCGAGATCATTCCATAGAATAATGACTCTGGCTGACTTTCATAAAACAACATCCCTTATCATCTTTTATTTTTAATGTTTCTATTATATACAAAGCCTTTCACTATTCCTAGAATACTGTGCATAATAGATAAAATTAAAACTATATGTTATTGTGTATTGTGTATATATCATTGTGTATCACTGAAGTTTGTTAAAAGCCTGTTGTTCTTGCAGCATTCTCCATCACATATTATAAAATATTTGGTTGAAAATAGTTTCAAGATTGTGATACTTGTAAATACGTGAAGAACAAGTTTCTTTAAATTAATTTTGATTGGAAGGGTTGAATGCATCTTTAAGCTTTGAATAGATATAGAAATGTTTACAATAAATTACTTTGATTTGGCTTGTATCATCAACATAAGTCTTAACCATTATCGTCAACATTTGGCTTTTCTCGAATTATTAGCTAATAATTTCACTATGCCACCGTGAGATGTTTTTGTTTTTTGTCCATTTTATGTAATGCATCATTAAATTTTACTGGTATGGAAAATCATTAAACGACATTAATCAAACTTATTCGATGTCAAATTTCATGTCGTTTAACTGTTACCATAAGAACGAGAAGAGAGAGAAAGAGAGAGGCAGAGAAAAGGAGAGGCAATATAATAACGCAGTAGTATGAAGGTCTGTACAGCTTTAAAATCAAAAGTTATTGGAGTACCCAGGAGCGGCATAAAGAGCAATTTAAGCGAAAGAGTTTTGGCTCAGTTCCAGTAAGATACATTTCCAAGATATAACCAACCCCTTTTTCTCTAACGTTCCCTAGTGCTTAGAGGGTGAGTGGGTGGCAGGCGATTCCCTAACTCATGAATTCTGGCAGCGACACACACACACACACACTCTATTATTCCAAGGAACGAATGAATAGAAGGGCGCGAAAAAGTGTGGATTACAAGAGCCGAAATCCTTGCGTTGTAACACTTGCTGTGATTTCTTCTCAAATGATATTACTGGAAAGAACCGCTGTCTCTTTTGTGCGTGAAGAAGTGCTGATGAAACAACGTGAAATGTTAGTAGCGAATTTCTTCTAGTTGCAGTGGTGCAGATTCATTACAACACACTCACCTTCATATATATTAGAACATCGTTTATCCGCCAATGTACACAAAAAGTTCGTATGTATACATGCGACATTTTAATGTAGGTTCGGAAAAGAATAAAAGTCTTTTTTTCAGTTGTAAATTGAATCTAGATGTGTTTTAGTATTTTTCATTTCACCAGCAACCCTTCAGAAGGAATGTTGAATGACGGACTCTGTAACAATTAAGAGGTACAAACACCTGCCAATTATGTTGAATCCATCAATATGTCATTCTTATCAGAAACTATCATTACAGTACTGAGAACATTTCAATATATTTTTCTGGAAATGTTTCTTTGTGAGAATAACTAAGATTTCTGTTTTTTGTGTTACCATGTCGTATGCAAATACTGCGAAAGGTAAAAAGAAAAATAAAATGAAATCTTTGAGTTTTACGTCCCACGGTTATGCCGGTTAGGCTAAAGGAGACGGAAAGGTAAAAAGAGTTGCAATATTCTATCAGTTGTAAAGAAAAGTAGAGCTTATCAAAAGCATCGGTAAACATGAGAATGTTGAATGTGTTGCCGCCTGAACAGATGGAATTCTGAAATTTGAATCAAAGTTAGATCTTAAAGAAGGTTTAAAAAGGGGGGAAGGAAAACTATGAGAAGGGCGGAGGATAAGAAGCTGTAAGAAGTTATAAATATATGATTCATTCAAGAAAAAAGTAAGAGAAATCTTGTTTCTGGGTATTTACATATTATGTAAGAAAGAGTTGCAACTGAACAAAAATCTCAGTGCCTTGGGCAATTTTAAGGCTATTAGTACCGGCTGGTTGGAAAGTTCTAAATCTCGTCATGTATTTGTGAGTTCGATTAATTATCTTGGGATTGGACTGCGCCTGAAGAATTCAAAAATAATTTTCAGGATCTTTTTAAATGGCGAAGTTTATTCTCTTGGAAATGTTTATAATACTAATAAGACTGGTTTCCATCTAGATCATTACCACGTAAGTCGCTTGCATCAAAGCGAGAAAAATCAGCTCTCGGCTTTAAGTTGGTAAAGATCGAATTAAAGTTTTAGTGTGCGCGAATTTTAGTATTACAGAATACCTTCACTTATGATTGAACTGGTCACGGTGCCTCAGTGGTAGAGTGATTACGTCTGGTGCATGGGGTCCCTGGTTGGATTCACAGTCAAGTAAGTTTGTGGTAAACAACATTGTGGCCGTAGGTTTTCTCGGGATTACTTCCGTTTCCTCCTACTTTCTCATTCTATCAATTCTTCCATAATCATTATTCACTCGCCTAAATCATCCGTTTCCCTTAGCGTAACAAGCATAATTGTGGGATGTTAAACCGGATGTTCATTTCTTCACTTGTAAACGAAAATTCTTTTTTAAAAAAATAAAATGTGTATTTCTGTATGTTAAAAAGCCGATGATGAATATAATAAAATAGACCATGAAGAAGAGATTAGACCAATTAATTCATAGGCATTTATTGCATTAGAACCAGTGCTGTAGTGATATACAAAATAAGAAGAGGGTTGTTCAATCCAGTTTATATTACAGAAGATAGTGGATTTAGCGGCAAAAATCAAATCTGGTGAAAAGAAAATTAAGATTATATTTATCCATAAATAATACAGTACTGTAATTTAGGCACGTATATTAACACATTGGCTGCCGGACCTGAATCACCAAAGATTATGAAAGTCACTTTGTGTATATATTTGATACACATGACAAGCAATGTGTTAAAAGTGCTTTCTCATTTTCTCGTGCCTTTTGTTTATGTATACGGTATCTAGTACTGTACAGCGGGGGACACTTCTAAATGGTACAGCCATATGGAGATTTACGGCTAAGGTGTACCATTTAGAAGTGTCCCCCGCTGTACAGTAATTTCTTTGATATATTTAAGAAAATAAACCTGTTACTGTAGGTGGTTTTCTTTGTTAAATAAGTGCATGTATGATTATCTGCACAATCTTCGGTCCCAATAAATGCGGATAAACGACGTTTTTTAATATATATGTTAAAGTGGGTTTCTGAAGGATATCTTAACATCTGAATATTAGTATTTTATTTTAAAAATGTGTTCCAAAAGCTACAAAATCATCACTAGATTACTAAATGGGAAAATACTACAAAATTAGCCTTTGAGTTGCAATAATTTTAACCAACCTTGCACGCAGAAAGATATTAGCAAGCAAAGAGACAATCTAGGCATCAAAAAGTATCTACAACTACTACTTGATACTTTGCCAATTTAATGTTTTGATTTGTTGGAGGTATTTTGTCTGGAAAATGCCTACAAGTATATTTTGTGAAGCAGCAGATAGAAAGTAGTTTTCAAACCAACTATGAAATGACAGTATCAATCACACAAGCAAAAGAGTAAGAAACAATGAAAATGTTCATGGTACTGAAGCTCGTGTAGTGGCCGCACATATGATCTAAAACATTAAGAAACTAATTCCAGAATATTTCACACCATACCTAAGTCTAGCTTGTGCTTAGGTTTCAATGTGTGAATGTCGACCAAGTGTACTAGTGAAATGAATTTTCCTTTTCCTAATAAACACGATACGATCATGGAAAAACCGCATAAAATGTTTATTTGTGTGCATTTTATTTATAAAATACGATTTTAGAAAAAAAGAAAGCTACGTAGAAATTGTCAATGCAAACGTATGTACTTCAACTAACCAGCACTGTTCATGATATTTTGAAAATTTATTTATAAATGAAAAGAGTAGTTTCTTCTTGGAATTTCTTTTTAAAAAAAATATTAAGAAAAATAACCTTTAATTTCTGAGACAGACATCGCTTAGAAGGTTATCCCGTCCCTTTTCTTTATAGTCAATAATTTATATTTAACATGAAATTAAAAAAAAAATGCTATGTGCATTTGCAGTCACCAATGCAAGCATCGTAATACGTAGCTAATTATATGTTACTGAAATTAGTAAATTAGCTTATTGATTGATTTTGGGTTGCGTTATTTGTGAACCGCTAAGGGTGCACTAAACAAGGTGTACAGTTCAAAGTATAATCTGAATTACTGTGTTGCTTTTGATTTGCTGCCATTGGGAATGAAACGGGAGATTAAAGACATCAAAAGTCGCTAGATCACTGAAGATAGTTATTTATAACTTACTTGTAGTTCAAAAACGAAACTGTCAGATTACTTATTAACTCTAAAAATAAACTACAAAGAATAAATAAAGCATTTATTTAGAATGTGATCTTTTTAAAAGACAATGCTGAATGTATTCCGAGCAATATGTGATATAGTGTCTACTGACTCACAAGAACTAAAGTATTTTAATGTCACTTGAATATTGTGTAGAATCACATTTTTTAACGACTGCCGGAGTTCCCCTTTTTAATTGTTCTTTATTCAAGAGCTTTCTATCCTTAAATTAATAATAATTACGCAGCCACATAGAAAATAGAAGCTCTCTGCCCCGGACCCCACGGTATTGATTCGATATATTTTGTTACACAGAATCCAAATTTCGAAACCCCAGGACAATCGATCGTGTTAATTTTTTTATGGAAGAAAAATTTTAGCGATTTTAGATAGAGAGGATACACGTAACACACCGATACAAAAAAAAAGAAAAAGAAAAAGAAAAGAAACAAGACTGTGCAGTGTACCGCAAGGTATGGATTCAATGCATTTTGGTACACAGAATCCAAATTTTAAAACCCCAGGTCGATTGACCGTGTGGATTTTGATTTATGGGCGCAAAACGTATGTGCTGTCTTACGTACCAAAATTTGCACCAAACTTCGCTGAAGTTTTCGAAATTGACACGGGCGATCGTCTTGTGCTTTCGAAATTTGGATTATGTGTACCAAAATACATCGAATTCATATCCTAGAGTTTACTGCACAGATCTTTTTCGTCTTGTATGGCTGTCTTACGTGTATTCTCACTATGCTAAATCTTTAAAACTTTTCGCCCATACAACAATTGACACGATCGATTCTCTCGGAGTTTCGAAATTTGAATTCTGCGTAAGAAAATATATCGAATCCGATCCGGTGCACAGAACTTTTTTGTGTGTGTGTATGACTGTGTGATTATTAGCATATCTAAATTATTTATAGAAATTTACATCACGCAATTACAATAAGCACAGTGAGCGTTATCAAGTTAATCGACCACATCCCTGTCAGTAAATGATTGTCTCTAATGAGTAAAACGTTTCTTAATTCCTGTTTGAAACATTTAATGCAAATGAAACACCCACAGAATAATTTATAAACATTAGTTTCCTAGTAATGAAACAATAACAAAGATTAGTATAATATGAATGATTTAAAATGGATAAAATAGAACGGTAATTACCTTAATAGCTGTTTCCAACATAAAATTATTTAAATAGTAAGCCCTTGGAGACAGAAAATAACATGGAAAATATTTTGATAATGAAAGTAATCAGTTAAAAGTTAATTTCCAATCAAGATAAAATGTTTACTTACAAAATAACATGTTTATAAATTACTAAGTACTATTTATTTATTTATTTTTGTTTTTAATTAACGTTACTTTCTTGTGCTAAAGCTATATGAGAACGGTACAGTTTTTACACAGGAGAGTAAAGTAATGATGCAGTGCGTTGTTGTGAAACGAGCAATCATTATTTTTCTCTCTCACTTATTTCAACTCCGAAGTATAGAAATAAATCTTTAGTGTCAATCTTACAAATATATCTCGGAAGTGCTTTATTTTAAACAAGGTTCTTTCTCGTATTATTGATCCATTTCAGCCCATCAGAAAGATAATTAAGAAATATCTGACACAAATACGACATGTTTCAACTCAAATCCAATGATTTTATTTTACTCGAGTTATTGTAGAATATATACTGTATATTGTAGAGCATATATATTGGGAGGACAACTGAACATTAACGGACTTTAATTCTAACCTGATTGTATGATAGGCTCATCATATTCATTGTATTGTATCAAAATGGAGTAACTACGATATAGAAATTTTTACATTGAAGGAGGAAGATCATTGTGAAGCTTCAAAATACGTATATGCGCCCTAGTGCATTAGAATCTAATTAATTTCGATAGTTACTGTGGGAGATATTTTTAAAATATTAATGGGGTTTGACTCTATATGAGAGAGTAAATTCACCGCTCATTCCAGGTATATTTTTAATCCCAAGCACTGAGGACTGTGAGAAAGCCTCTGAAAATGTTCATATACTCTAAAAAATCGAATATTTTTTTTCTATGAAAGTTATCGTGGAAATATTAAAGTAATCGACGGGTTCATAATTTGCTTCTCTGTGATTGTAAATCCATCCAGAGAGGATAGTAGGATACCTCAAAGAAAATATTCGACATATTTAATCAAAATCGAACACTTCTTTAAGATAAAATTTTCATTGAACATATTTCTTAAATTTTGGAAAGGCAGTGTTACGGGGAATTCAGCTTTTTATATTTACATAGGAAAAATAGTATACTCCAAAAAGACTACAATACGTATTGGCAAAATCTAACAATGTTTACAAAGACTGTCCTGCAAAAGTGAATGCAAGTGCTCAAACTTGCAACATGGGATTTTTAATTTACTCTCTCCGACCCTCTTCTTCTTCATGGGTTGCATCCCAAAGAGTAAGTTTATCTCTGCTTGTTGAATGAAGGGAACTTTCCTTAAAATCGAGTAAGGTTTACGAAAGTAATAGGGAAAACACACAAATGCCAATTGAGTCGAAAAGTAGAAGCTTCGCAAGCGCTCATTAGAATAAAATGTTGAAATATAAAGGTTAAATGTTTCATTAGATGTTTTGAAATAATTATACCAATGATAGAGATTAAGGTTAAAGTAAGAAGCTGCTTATAATAATTGATATGTTGATAATGACTGGAAGATGTCTACGAATTAATGGAATGTTATATGTCCTGTCCAAGAAAAGCAGGAAGAATTAGAATAACGGGATGAAGCGTTTTACATATCATTCGATAGAGTTCTCTGTGGCCTACCCAGAAGAATTACTTTCAATATGAACCCTTGTGATTCCATTTTTAAGTGTTTTGATTCCATTCAAATTTTCTAGTTTTCTTTATTACCATGTTTCAACCTAACTATGATACCTATAGCAACATTGACAAGCTTGTGATAATACATCACAAAGAATGTGTAATATTTTAGTACAAAGAAGCCAGAGTAGTTTGAAGTAAACTGATACGTTGGTGGATCAAGAACTCGAGCACAACAATTTATGTAGTAGAAATAGTAATAAGTAACTCAGCAAGAATATATATACAAACTAAAGGTTGATATGAAATTCACTTTTCAACATAGCAACGAAATTTTCCAACATATTCCTCTCAACGCAGCATAAGTTTCAAGATACATTGTAAATTTAAAACCGTCTTCCATAAGTCTAGATATTTGTGCATAACCGATTTGACTTCGTCGTCAAATGTGTAATGTTTACCGTCCAAAGTATATCTCTTTCGATTTTCAAGTATTTTGAATTTCGCACTGTAGTCGGCACTTGTTCGATCATGTGTAACCCTGGCAGTAGAAGATTGAACTACTGAGAAAAGATGACACATGTATTACTGTCATCTACTTGTGAAGAGTAGAGAGATGCAGGTCTTTTGTGTGTGTGAAGGGGGGGGGTTAAACGACTAAAGCAGCGTTAAATTTACAGAGAAATAGTGTTTGGGTATGGGGGGACTGTATAGATCGTAGCAACATGTCCAAAGTAGTGCAAATTCTGTGAACCTTGTCGATTTGTATCGTGATCGTGCCTGTCGTTACATGTAACTAGTTCTGGACGTTCCACTTTTATTTTGTGTAGAGTCTTTCAGGGGACTCAACACTGATTAATATGGGAGATACCGTGCGAAAGACTGCAAGGTAAGCTGAATTTTGGAGGTAATTTGAACATATCACATATATATTTTAACATATTATGATACATATATTAACCCTAGAAAGACCATGCTCGTATCTGCTGCGTGAAGGATCAAATGGGGGAGGGAATCAATTTTGCCCACGCTGGTTTTGAGTAACTTTCTGATTATATTTCTTCAATTTGAGTTAACCTGTTTAACTAAATTCGAAAAAAAGGGAATTTTTCAAGGAATTGTGCTTTCTATTTGTAAAACAACAGGCCAAATACAGCACGTAAAACTGCTTATATATAATACTCAATTTTTTATAATACTATGCAGAAAACTAGTATTATAACTAACACTCGACAAGTCCTATGAAAGCTTAAGTGTTTATATAAAGGAGAAAACTAACATTTTTTAAAAGTAATTGAAGTTTTAGATATAAAAAATACAAATGAAAGGAGTTTTGGGGAAAACAAAGATCGGTAGCACCTATGAGCAAGGAGGAGGGAGGTCAAATCGGCCCGAGCAACAATATTTATTTTACTAAAAACAATGCAGTAAGATAAAATAGTTGAAAAAAGCTAAAATGAAACTCTCGCGGGCAAAATTGATCCAACTGGTCTTTCTACGGTTAAGACATTGTAGAAATGATTGTGTTTGAAAACAATGTGTAACATTAGTGAATATATGTCCATTTGAAGTAAGGTAAGTGAAGTAGTGAATACAACTCTATGTCCCATATGGCTGAAAACAAAGCCTACTGATAAGAGTTGTCACATGTATGAAAATGATATGTTAGGGGCCAAATTCTCGTACTGTTGTTGGGTTAAAAAGCACCCATGCGCAAATTACCCAAAGGAGTAGTGCAAAGAATTAAAAGAAATATGTGTACATTTGCATGTCTGACTCATGATAGTACGTACTGGTACATTTGATTGTTAGTTGAATATGTAAAAGTGAATGAACTGTGAGCTTTACATCGGACTTACACATAAATATCAATAAATTAGACATTTTTCACTGTTGTTTATGTTTGATGACAAGGAACTACAGAAATAGTTTCCTTCCTGTGTGAGCCTAATGATTGGAAATTATCAACGGCAAACACAGCGATGTTCCCATGGAGAAGAAGGAGTGCAGCAGCTTTGTCCGCGATAAGAGAAAGCACGAAAATATATACCGTCAGTAAAACATTTCGAATTCCGCGAAGGACATTGGAACATAGACTAAAAAAAAAGACCACAAATATCAACCTAAATTAGGTTATCCAATTGAACTCGGTTCTGGAGAAGAGGAACTGGTTCAACATATGTTAAAACTGGAGTCGAAAGGTTTCCCACTTACAATGCCCGATACTAAGCGATTAGCTTATCACTATGCAACAAAATAAGAACTTCCCAATCCATTCAGTTCAAGGAGAAAAAGTGCAGTATATGACTGGTTATACGAACTACTACGAAGACATCAAATGCCAGTGTGCAAAAGGCGCAGCCACTATAGTATGGACAAGCTTGAATTAAAGAAGAATGTAGAACATTTTACAATGTTTTTGAAGTTTTAATGACTGAATCAAATGGGGAGAGATCTTTCTACCTTCGCGTATTTGAAATTGTGATGAAACTAAATTTGAGTTAATTATCAAACCATGAAAAATATTGGCAGAAAACGGAAAACGAACTGTACAGCTCTTACAACAAGAGAAAAGGGAGAGACTGTAAAAGTAATGGGATACGTTAGTGCTATAGACTCCTACATTCCTCCTTTTATAATATCCAATGCTAGAAGAATTTAATGATGGACAACACCTTCCGGTTCGGTCATTGTAATGCCAGAATCTTGATACATGACAGAGATAACTTTCATGTCGTGTTTGAAACATCTACTGGTAGTATACTTTGGTAGTTGGGTCTTCTACCTACTATAGGAATGTTGAAGCCATCAAATTCTGCATTTGAAATCAGATTTCCTTACTCTGTCTTCCGAAACACATAAACCACTGTTTGCAGCTCTTAGATAGAGCAAGCTATAAACCCCTCAAAGTTAACTGGAATGAACAGTGCTCTTCATTTATTCGTCAAGACAGGAGAAGAAAGATAACAAAATTTATTTTAGGACGACATTTTTGCCGCATGGGAAAAGGCAATGACAGTTGGATCAGCAGTGAATGGCTTTCATACTTGTGACATTTATCCAGTGAATCCCGATGCAATACTAGCAAGTGCCTTTTATACTTAAACTGAAACAGGAGACTATCCGTATTATTTCACTTTTTGTAATTTCATATCTGTGTAGTGTACATCTCTATTCCATATATTTAACTTTTACAAACATTTCCTCTACCTTCAGCACATTGTAGTTCGAAATGTTACAGCTCCTAACCCTTCTTTTTATCTTCCAGTTACTTCTAACAAGTATTATAGATATATATCATATGTTCATTGTATAATTTGCTACATGTGTGCATATTATACATATACCTGTATTACCCAAATATTGAGGGAAAATGCCCAATTCGTAGACTTCAGTTTAAGCTCTACTAGCATTGTCACTTGAAACATTATCACTATTTACTTATACACATCAATAAAAGAAAGTCTGTTGTATGTTGTCTGAAATTTTCATGCTGAAGAACCCTTTACATTTGGTAATACATGATCAAAAAGCTTAATGTGTACATATTCTCCTGAATGACTATATACAGTAATTTTGCTGTATTATCTATTACATTTCCTTCTACATATAATGTTCTGCTTAGTTTCTTAAGTCGGTCTCGTATCAACTTGTTTCGAACTAGTTTGTTTTGTCTACACGCTAAACAATGGCATATTCTTCACAATATATTGTCCCCAATACTCCGTGTTGCTAACAATGTCTGTTTGAAAGAAATTTGGAAAATGAAGCAAACCTAAAAATCGGAATGGAATAGAATAATTGTAGAGAAGTATCGCACATACTAAAATTGAAAGTAGCTCTGTTTTTCTAAAAGAACGTTTCATTCTGTTATCCTAATTCTCTCTATCCTTCTTAAATAGTCTTTCTTCAGCAATGATATTAGTGAGACATTCATCTACAGCTCAATGTGAATTCCGAAATGCATGACTTCTCACTGGGAATCAGACTTTACTCCTCCACGTAAAAAGTATATTAGCCATATAGCAAATGGGGGTTTGTTGCAAGATAACTGATATACAAGATGGATAGTTCTTCCATTGCTTTCTTCCGAAAGATACATGTAATTAGCAAACTTCTTTGGTGTTTAGGCAGTGCAGATTCCTTCTTCCTATTTAGAGGAAGTCACCCTACATACAATAAGTTTGAAATGAAACATTCAATTTGTAACACAAACATTGACTAAAGTCCGGGGATAGGTTTTTCGTAATGACTTAATATTACACGGATAGGAAAATTAGATATAGTAAAACTGACAATCTTTTGAACCAAAGAACTTTAAAGCAAGTGATGAAACATGTTACTGTATAATTAGACACTATAGAACTATTCCCTTGATTATACTATAGGTAAAGTGACGAGTATCATTAGCTATAACAAATATCAGTAAAGTACAATGAAAAATGATCATCCACTGACTATTTTAAAATAGCCATGGAGGAAATAGAGACAATTATGCTGCTGATAAAAGCAACAAAACTAGAAAATGACAATTTTTAGACTTATGAGACATTCTGTTTAATTGTTATCTTAGTTATTTTTGCTGATGATGATAGATTATTATTTATATTATTAACAAATTTCAAAAATAAACATTCAACTTTGAGACAGACTTAAACAGCACGCATAACTCAATATATATAGTTGTTGATATTAAAGTTATGTTTTCCATGTTGTAAAACTTTAATTTCATTTATTAAAACAGTACTATACTTTAACTTGGAAACTAGTCGCTATGGTAATGTAGTTGATAATTATATCACACATTACTTACTACTGTATTAACGTATGCCAACTTGTTGGACCGAAACCTAGACGTCGACATACATGCTTATATCTATACTTACCACATACAATAATAAACATATTAGCATGAGGGTAATTAAAGTGTAATCTCATAACGAACTTAAGCATTTAATTTAAGTAGAGCAATAATTTTGTTAAGATGGCAATGTCTTAATTGAATAATTAAAACTAGAAACATCAGATTTAGATAATTACTCAAAAGCGGTGCTGTGGTCTTATAATAAAATTGATAATAACTGTCATACTGAAATTAGAAGTAGAATTTTTGATATAATTGAGATTGGTAATTAAGTCGAATGATAGCAATATGTTATCGATTTGTAACCGGCGTGTATTCAACAAGGTTCATCCGAGGACAAAGGACGACCTTAGCGCCTTCGTGGTCATTTCGAAACTCTCCAGAGTTTACTACTCCTTTCGTCCAGAAACCTTCGCTTCCTAGTTTTAGGTGGTATCATTCTATTCCGCTTACCGTTACATTTACAAGAATTTCCTCAGGGCTCGAAGTAGGTAGTGTTTGAATGTTGACACATTGATACACATAAGTCATATTTTCTATTAAAAGAAATGTTTATCTGGACATAGTTTTAAGTTGTTAAGAGACTTCGTTGTTTATTACTCTAAAAATGTGAACGACCGACCAGCACCAGACTGGCAATTGAGTTTTATTTCCATTTTAAAGTATTGAAATCAAAGTTTATAAAATATCTTTTACCCTTTACCAACTAATTACACATATTACAGTATAATATGTAATCTCTCAAATCTAAATGTCACTGAATGTAACACATCTAAAGTAGATGTAATACATTTCGTTAGAGAAATGCATCTCTAACGCTAGAAGACAAAAATCGCAGGACGAGAGGCTAGCGATCTGTCTCTCTCTCTCTCTCTCTCTCTCTCTCCGACGGAAAACTTTCATTTAAACGAATCACTCGGTAGTTACGCCACAGTGTCTCGTCGTCGAGGCAGCGATAGAACAAAGCTATTTATCTAAATTAACATCAGTTTGATTTAATTCTCGACAAACACCAATTGAATGCAACAGAGTACAACGGACAGTTTATCATCATTTTAACAGTTGACCACACAACAAAGAAAGAAGGAAAAGCAGAGTACTCTGATATTTCGACATAATAAATTAACATAATTTATTGTTACATCTTCTTACCAGTTTTTAAGGTGAACGTACAGAGGTTTGCTACCTTAATTTTATCATATTGTAAATTAAAAAACAACATAATATTCATTACAGAAACTCGATTCTTTTTAATTTTTTATGTTATTTTTAAAACAAGTAGCAATATTACGTGTACATCACGTGAAAAATTTGGTTTGCATGAGGTGATACTTTCTCAATTAATTTTGTAGTCGGAGGTCGTAGTAAATTTCCAAGACTTTAGAATGTAGATTAGAGTACAGACAATATTTTCTTGGTTCTCTTAAATGAATATGTTAAATCACTTATCAGCACGTTTATGACTGTGTTAGTAATCAATGATTAAACTGGAAGGGCTTGATTTCCACCACATTCGATTTGAACAGAACATTGTTAAAAATACTTTCTTAAATCTGAAAAAAAAAACATTTCTTATCTGTCCACAAAGAAGATCTTTTCTTAGAAACAAGAGTTTGAAACTCTCATTAACGGGAAATAAAGAAAAGTAGATAAGGTTGTATGAAGCAGAACGAGAAAAGGTACTGTTACTTTCCTTATGAATGATTATTTTCAAATGTCATTTCTAAGAAAATATTGTCTTGGTGTACAGATAAGAAGCGGTTTCTCAAATTTAAGGAATTTCATTTTTACAATGAAGATTAAGATAGAACATCTATTCTTGGTATGTTAAAAGATTTTTCGCTCTATGTAGATTAATATTGTAACCGGAAATTATCGTGGATTTCTTTCACATCCGGTTTTAGTAATGAGTTAAGGATTGAGATGAAACGTTTTCTTGGAACATTCACACGATTGTCAGAAACCGTTTTTCGCTATCTATTAACGTTTTCTTCTATAGTGATCAAGGTTAAACCGGAAATGGTTCTTTCTTACTAGCCTATATTCAGTTTGAATATCACCTGCATGAATGAATTCTATTCCTAAGTTTTGATCTTCTAGATCCCGGCGAAAATTGATGGTGACCTATGATGTAGTCATTGAGATTATTTTCTTTAACCATAAAAAAAGCGGCATTAACTAACCAAACTCATCATCATCTAAACGCCGAACATGTATTTCAGACAGACCGTTTCTGATTTTGAAAATGTTCTTGCGTACACTATAAGTTATCACTCGGCACTTTGTATATCACATCGTCATTAAGAAATCATATATAGTAACTTTTTCAAGTAATAAGAACAAACCTTTTGTAACTCTGATTAAAAACGTTTCGGTTGCAAGCAGAGCGAGCAAATAAAATTTATACTAAAGGTGTTTTGTTTCAAACCGACAACAATATAGATTTAATAGGGCGTAAATACTTTTACTGGGCACCGCGTCATTTCCAATACTTTTTATATCTGCTTGATCGTTCGGCACCCTCTTGGTATCAACGCCCTTTAGTCCCTGCCCCGTAGCTACGGCTCTGTATACAAGAGAGCGGTGCAAGATGAGCTTTATAAAGTTGGAATGATGTACATTCTTGGTAAGAGAGCACTCTAAGTTGATGAGTGTTGACTTAAATCAAATTTCTTTATCATAATTTTTGAAGAATTTTTGTTTAATAAGGCAGGCGTTCTCAAACTTTTTTTCGATAGATGACACATTTAGCTGAATGCCTGCGTAATCGCGAAACACTAGTGCCGCCTTTTAAAATATAATATTATAAATTATGATGGTGTAAGCCTCTAAGTTTCTATGAAATACTGACTCCACGTTGTAATGACCACTGCTGCTGTCATAGAAGACATTGAGTAGTAGTCTGTTCCAAGATTGGTTTTAACTAATTATAAAATGTTTCGTGATGTTTAACTTCTAAAACATCATGAGACATTGATGGTTTCAACCAATTATAAGATTGGTTTTAACTAATTATAAAATGTTTCATGATGTTTAACTTGCAGTCCTACATGATGTGTAGCAGAACTGCGACACATCATGTAGGACTACAACACACCAGTTGGGAACCACTGTAGTAAGGGAAACGTTTTTAGTATGATATTGGTAAAATATGAGGAAATAATTAAGGCGAATTACAACATTTCAAGTAAGTACATTTACTGTGTTCATTAAATTTCCGACATATGGATATTAAGTAAGAGTTTTGTGAGCTTATGCTAATTTACCTTTCTCTTGTAAGATAGAACGACTATTAAGTTCATCATGTGACTTGCCAAGAAATGTCCATTTTCTCACAGTTGCTGATCAAGCACAAGGGATTAATGTTGTCCCAATACATAACATTCAACTAGTAAATGTGAGTTGAACCGTCCTCGTGCAAGAGCAGAAAGTGAGTTGAGTTGATTTTGAGTTTAACGTTCCTTTCAGCAGCGAGGCTATATGAGACATGGACCTACTGATTAACGTGGAATCCGAACCACATGAGCTCCCGCCAGGAATCGAACACGGGTCTGCCACGCCAAAGGCGCGTACGCTAACCGCTAAGCCACGGATGAGCTCTAAGAGCAGAAAATATTGAACCGTTAAGTTGCGGGTTGGAATCGCGAAGTAGAGTCCTGAGTGTGTAACAATTGTTCAGGTTCCACCTTAAACTGTGTAGATTTCATCTATAAATCTTCGTTACTAATAAAGTAATTAAAATGCCAAGTTAATCAATGGCAGTCCTTTATAGGGAGGCCAACATTATTTTTTCTATCTTTACAAACTAAAGGACAAAAGATCTTACCAATTCTGGAATGCAGCCTTGTTAAACTGTTTGAAACTCTTCCCATTGCTTATAGGGATAAAACTTAAATTTTTAGTGATTTGACATCCCTCTAAAGCCACCTCTGAAGCTAATCGATCAAATTTTACAACTACAATTTAATAATCTATCCTACAATTTCAGTGAAAAATTGAGTCATTTGATAATGCAATTCCTCAGTGCGTATGTCAGAAAACGTATAGTTAAGCTCATGCGACAAAGAAACGCCTACGCTGCATTAGCAGGCACAAAATTACATAACAGTAACTAAAAGTGACGTACTTCTCTTAATGCTCATAGAAAATAAATAGTTACTTCTATGAGCGCACAGTTAAGCCCTAATAAGAAGACACGGTAGCTATACAGCCTATATGGTAGTTACGTACACATGGTTTTCATATTTACCTTCATGAAACCGAAACGATTAAACAAGGTAAAATGAGGCAGAAGGAAGCTAGAAGCAAAGCCTTCGCTTTTTGCTAAGGACGGTTTAATTACCAAAAGGAAACTCTTACATGCATGAGCGAAGTCGAAATTGCATTTCCACGAAAATACAAGAAAGATGGATAGAAAAAAAAGTTTAGAAGGAAAGTCTCTCTCTCTCTCTCTCTCTCTGTCTAGATGGTGTAAGTTGCAACAAAATAGAGAATAGGTAAAAGTGAATGTTAAAAAGAAAGGCATAAAGGAACAACTAGAAGTTTGGTAATAACCATCTACAGGGAAAATGAGAGCAAAAAAGGAACGGAAAAAAGAAACAACAAAACAACGTAAATTGTTATTAAAGTCTTGAAGGAAGGAAGTGGAAACAAAAGCAGAATAACTTTTCAGAAAGTAAGACGAAAATCATAGATTGTAGTGCAAGGTTTTGAAGAAACTTTCTCTAAAAAGGAAAAAAAACTAAAAACTAAGAAATGATACATAAGAGGAATTAAATGGGATAATGAAAGCTATTTAATAGCGGAAATTATTGTGTAACAATATCCTTCAGAAGATGATATAGTTAATTTCACAGCTCTTTGTCGTAGGTGTTATTTCAAAGTCTCTTCTTTTGATTAAGGAAATTTGACTCCAATAAGGACCAATGACTTGCACGATGATTAATAATCTCAAGCGTTAACTACTATCTAAGTTTGCTTTAATTTCCTTAATGTTGTTAATATTTTTATAAGGGGAAGGTTAGAGAATCATGTAGCCTTACGAGAAATGCAGACTTAATAAGCATTATACCATGATAAGTCAAAGAGTAAGATTTCCCTTCTCATGTTCATGATATCAGATATAAAAAAACAGATACACTTAGAATAAAGATACATTCTTTCACTGTCTTTCAACATAGTCACTTTCTGTGTTGAAGCAGTTGTCAAAACTGAAAATCCATATGTTAAAACCTTGGCATTGGTAGATGGGATCCTGACCACGAAACCCTGTTTGGATCGCATTCTTGACGTCATCATATAATATGAATTGTTGGTCATGTATATTTTTTTTTAGTTTACGAAAAATCGTGGAAATTCGACGATGCCCGATCCAGATTGCATAATGGGTACATTTTCCCTAACACTACGGTTATATAAGATTCACAGTTGATTGAGCTATTAGGAAGTGCTCATTGTCATGGCGCACGTGCACCGTTTTTTCTAATAACTGATACCTTTTAAGTAAAAAAAAAAATATTTTCAACTTCCGGAGTATTGTCTGATACGCCCAGCATTGACTGAGTGGTTGTGGGCATAAATGTCCACAGGAGCCCACCATCGATATCCTGAAAGACCATTTCCGTCCCTTTGCTACTGCTGGGTGATGCTACCGGTACACATAGGCTAGGTTACTGATACCCCACGTTTCGTTAGTGCAGTGATAAGGCTAAGGAAATCTTCTCCATGCTCATTAAAGTAGATGAGATGTGAGAGGGATGTACTCATACGCGTTTTACGCTGCACGATTTTTTCTTCGTTAAACCTTCGTGAACGATGTCCCAGATTCTGCAAAGTGACAAATGAAATTCTAGTTCTAACTCTGTCAGTGACGCAAGGCAATTCGCCCGTATACTCTTATCAATTTGCAGGAAGGAACTCTGCTGTTGTTGAGAAGTGCTTCTTCGTTCATTTTGTAGTCAGGCGATCACCACTGAATTTCCAACACAATTTATGCACATGTTGCACTCGAATAACATTTGTTGCATTTGTAGAAATTCCTGATGAATATGAACTAGTTTGTCCCTTTTGTGTACAGAAACTAAATATTATAGCACTTCTTCCAGTATCCAGTACTTAATAGCCATTTTGAGTAGGTATTATTCAGGACTTTTGAGGCACTGAAACTTGTTTCTGCTGCCACAAAGCAATTAACAAGTTGTTTTCGTCTTGGACAGGTAGTAACTCTCTACCTGGAATAATACAAAATATATGCATTAGGAAAGCTTACTTTGCCATTTTCCCTGATAAGTTGTCCCTCATAAATTGCCTATAGATGGAAATTTTGCACCTTCTTTGTCTTCAATCCATTTATTTATGTGAAGAAATATTGCTTTTTTTTCTTTGAAGTGAGCAAGGATTCTAGTGGTTTGTTTTAACAATTTCTTCTTCAAGTATAATTAAATGCCATTGCCTTGTCAGAATTTATTCCCGATATGCATAAAGTTAACAGTTCTTCAATTAAATTTAATTTACAAATATTAATTGAGCCATTCAGATGCCAAACCGATTAACTCCACGAAACGAGATTTTTCAGTAATGAACATTTTAACAACTTAGATACAATGGGCCTTACGTAGAGCAGTTTTGAAGTATGATTAGAGCCATACTAAAAACATGACTACTGCAAGAAACTTGTTAGTCGAACTTTTTCGTATGGCCCTAATCACACGTTAGAAGAACTCTCTGAATCAGGCCCAATGTGTTTAAATGAGAGTCATGAGAACATTTACACTTTCTAGTGGCAAATTGTTCAACTCTTTTCCAAGTCAAAAATGTGTAGAATTAAAAAAACAACAAAAAATGGAATTAATCGGTTTGGTCTCTGAACGCCTCAATTTTTTCTCTAAAGCTATCGGCTCGTTAATGGAAGGCATGCACTTAACGACAAATTTGAACTATTAGAAATTGAACAATTGGAAAGTTGAACAATTAGAAACCGACTAGGAGAGAGGACAGAGTTCGTACATAGCATTCAAACTCCGGTAAATAGCATTTATCCGAATGGAACAAAAATTTCACAGATTACTTTACCTGACACCTTGAGAGATAAAATAATATGAAAAACGCGTCTTTCCCTATTTTTGTGGGAGCAGAAAGCACATACTAATCTAAAAATTGTTTTACGTCTCAAGGCGTCAGACGGTGCCGGATTTACGTATAAGCTAAATAAGTTATAGCTTAGGTCCCACTCTCTTGAGGACCCAAAAAATTAAAGAAAAAACTGTGTGTACATTTCCAAAATATAAGAAAAAATAATAAATAAAATAAAATCTAAGTACAGCAACAATGCTTCATGTTGTGTAGACGCTTATGATATAAGTAGTGGGGCCCAATATGCTAGCCTGCTTCATAAAATGTCTCTGGTTTCTTCATTTCTGTATATAGGTGCCTACGTTCATCTGGACACATAAAGGGCCCCATTACTTTCAATAGCTTAGGGCCTAACCAAACCTGAATCCGTCTCTGGCGTCAGATAAAGAATATTCTGAGGTTTGTTCTGCGGTATGTCGTCCTGTTTCCTCTTGTATGCATAAATAGATAATCTTTTTAATCGTAAGCCGAAGAGGTATGAGTATAGCAAATTTAATTTCAATCATATAAGTCAATTTTTGGGTAAAAGCCAAGAATCGAAGGTTTTCCCGTTATATTAAGGATTAAAATTAAAGTTCATAGACTTTATTCTTTAGACGCTGAAATAGATTTGAAGTAGAAATGAATAAATATCGAACCATTAACATTACAGTTTATTTTAGAGAATGCGGAAGAATATTTCAGGCTTAGTTTAGCTCGATTAATGAATGACTCAAAATTTACACAATGCCTCGACTTTAAACTTCGTTTTTTTGTTACACGCTAATTGGATTGTAGAATTTTCCACACAATAAGTGTGGAATTGCGTTAAACAATTACTTTACGATCTATATTATATATTCATTGATTAAACTTTTAATTATTTATTCAATGCAATTACTTTTTTAGAGAGTTTAATATTGGAAAAACAAGCTTTTATTTCGTTGTTTTAACTAAGCTTGTGTAGACAGGTAACAAGATTAAAGTTGCAAGCTGTAAATTTGTAGACCGCATAATATTTTTGTATAAGAGAAATCATGTATAGAACAACAAAAGAGGAAATAACAAGCAATAAACAAAATTTAAAAAAAATCAAATTAATTAACTTTGATTGTGCATGATGTAACAAATGACAAATATTTAAAAAAAAAGAAAAAAGAAAAGATCCAAGCTGCAGGATAAGTGGAAAATTTTTCTTCCTGTAATTACTACGTACGCTAAAGGTTTCACCCATTCAAGCACTACGCTCTCAAAATTCAAATACGAACTTTATGCGTTTGACAATAACAACACTTGTATAAGAGAACGCAGGTTCATTGGCCTATTTTGAAATGCTGTTTTTACAGGAGGGAGCGATAGAGGAGCGGAGAAAAGAGGGAGAGGTAGAATGTTGGGGTGAGGCACGCAGGACCTGGAATGAAGCCAGCTACCAACAACAGCCTCAAGGAGGGTTGCCAACTGCTACTAATAAAGAAAAAAAATCCGTCATCAAATTGACCATTAGATTTACAATTATATTTTTTTTGAAAGAAAGTTTCGTAAGCAAGCATATTATGTAACACATTTCACATCGGCTACAAACGTTACGTTCCAACTGTATACTCACGCACAAATAGAGTGCAATTATGCATTTTGTATGACGTAATTATTATTTTACCAAACACAAAGTGTTCTTTAATGTCTTTGCTTTAGTCTCTTAACAAAAGATGTTAAATATAAGTTCGAAACGAGAAAGTAATTTTATGGACTTTTTAGTAAAGAAAAATGGAAGAATTATTTAATATAAAGGTGTAAGTGGCTTATTTCAGTCTTTGGGACATAAACATAATTTCACGAACTTAACTATCTAGCCGCTTAGAATTTCTACAAGTGACTAAAAAATTTAAAAAAAAATCATGCTATAAACTGAAGAAGAATTCCTTGACTACGTATTCCGCATTCATAAACAATAAAGGAAAAAAAATCAACCAGGCTACGTTCACTTGTGATATTCTGCAAAATATATCCATGGGAGATAGTCGCTAAACTATTATCAGCTAAAGTGTTTAATTGTGCAAGCAATATATAGCCCGCACGAGGTCCTACACAATGCTGGAGATATTGCTCCAGGCGTTCAGGAGTTGCGCTACAATATGCATTTATATGCCTATATCCAAATATTATGTGTAGGACGGGAACTAAGTCTTTTTCCCCAATATACGAAGAAATATAATAAAAGAAACAGTTGACTTGACCATCTTTACTATATTTACAAATACTGTTTAATTTGTCTTCCACCATGTTAATGCACAAGATACATCTCTTCAGCACTGATTTGTAAATATCACGACATAACCGAAAATTCGCATCTAATCTCTATAATAATTATTTGATTGCCTGTCTCAAGTGATCCAAATCCTCTGGTTACAACGATAAAGATTTTACTTGTTCCTTTCGTAATAAATTTGAGCCATTAAATAACACACACTCCGTCACTTAGTTTGATTCAATTTATTTTTATCTATGTTGTCCCGACAACGACGATCCAAAGTCTTATTATTTAACATTATCGACAATCATATTATTTGAAACATTTCTTTCTCTTCTTCTGCAGCCAGCATAGTATATATTTAGAATAAGTTATGACCCAAATACAAATATACAATGTACTGTTGTACTGTTGTACGGTTTGCAGTAAAAAAAAAAATCTTCTTATACAATACACGCCGTGGGGAAGTCCTATGGTGTGAAGTCAGATGAAGGGGTGTCGAATCAATCCCACCACAATCCATCCATTGAACTGTTGATCCAAGAAATCCCTCACAACAACATCAAAGTGAGGCGTGATCCATCGTGTTGCGACATGAGTTGAACGGTTTCCTCACAAAGGTTATTCTCAAGTTCTGGAATGACAACCTCCTACAATATCTGAAGGTATGTTGCACTAGTAGCCTTTCTTTTTAATAGAATGCTCCTATGAACACTATCACTCTAAACACCACCCCAAATAGTGACACCAGAGACGTTTAACTCATCTGCTTCAATTCTGTAAGGATTGGTATCAATTCAATAAACACAATTGTAAATTTTACCAGACCATTCATCTTTAATGGGGACTCATCTGTCCACAAAATTCGTTTCCATATATCTGTGTGAACTTAATTCCGAATGAGAACCACTCACAGATATTAAACTTGCCGGTCCGGATCACATTTGTGCAACGCGTGCATAGGCGGGCTAATAATGTTTGATCTTCAAATACTTTAAACATGTTCCTTAAAGGGATATATGTTATTCTCAGGTCACGTGCGAGATCTTCTGGTATACTTCTTTGGACTATTTCCCACTTCAGCATTGCTTCCATTTCGTCCACTTCGGGGTCGTCGCTTCGCGGTAGATTATACTCAGAACCTGTATCCTCGAATCATTGGTTCAGGTTTCTCATGGCTTGACGTGATGTTGTTTTAACGCATGGAAAAAATCCTGAAGTTTACTGTCACTATATTTGTGATTTTGTTCTGTTTCTACGAAGCTTCTAGCACGGAAATACATTATTCCTTTGTTAATTTGCGCTTCATTTCAACACCTGTATTATTCAACACAACTTCACTCAGTAAAGAACTTTTAAACAAAACACATACGAAAACATGGTTCCCAATTCAGGTCACTCCAAGAGGTACACTAATGCCAGTTCTAGTACCCCAAAAAATTAAATAAACAAATAAATAAATGCTTACCCATAGCTCGCTTTTTTTCTCTTCCCTTACTTGCTGTAGAAGAGAAACTTCGCTTCCAATCAATATACCGGTATTTAGCATTAGAAATTGCCCCATGTAAACTCTCAGTCGATCTCACATGCCTGTTCTTGTCTAAGATTGAGCTTAAATGCCATCAGAATTTCCACCTAGAGCTTTCAAACTCCGAGAATGTATTCAACACTAGCTTGAGTCATTTGAGACTTTAGCTGTGTAGTCATAGTCCTCAGTCTTCATACCCTCGCTTTGCAAAGGCTTCGGGTGTGTTTCTGTACACCTTCTAATGAACAAGATAAAAATGGTGAATGAAAATAATATTTTTTGTTTTAATCAATCAATGTAAGACAAATGAAAGGAAGAAGGGAGAGAAAGAAAGGAAATGTGGAGTAAAGAGTTGCCGAGAAGCTATATTCATCTCCATACACAGAAAAATACCTACGCTTGACTATGGGAGCAATGACGTAGCAAAATAACAATTAACTAAAAAAGGGGGGACGGTAGCATAAATTTCACCATTCCTTCTGACGTCATCGCTCTACCAGTGCCTGCACGGAGAAATTAATTACACCCTATTCAATGGTCTTTCCAAGAATAGGTGGAATCAGAAAATACAGATAAAAACACTAATTACAGGCTACCAATTAGGGAACTATCTTCATCGTATCACCTTGATCCATAGAGTTAAACTATATGTGTGATGTTGACTTAATTTTTACTAAGACAATTATTTCCATATTAAAACTGTAAGGCAGCTTATTGAACATGAATTAATTTTTAATCCACTTTTGTCTATAATTTGATTATTTGTATATTATTATTTCTCTTAAATCTACTGCAATTGTGGAAGGTCAGAAGTTTAATAGTAATTAGCTTTCCTTTTCATTATTACTCTTAAATTTTACCTTGTAATACTAGTACTAGTAGTAATTACTAGTTGTAGTGTGCTGTGAACGCCTTTTATGTTCATTTGAGTATGGACAGTGATTAAAGAATCTGTGTGATGTATATATTTTCTAATTATTGTTATTATTAACTACCTCCATTTGAATTTCCTCTTACAAAATTGTGAAATATATACTAAAAGTTAAACACATAAATTTACAAAATAAGGCAAGAAAATATTTTCGAAAATTGAAATCTTTTTTCCTTTCAGTTTAACGTCTTACAATTATGTCCGTTAAGCTAAATGGGATAGATGATTTAGACAAGTGAATGATGAAGAAATAAATGATGGAATGATAATGTAGGAGAAAACGGGAGAACCCCAAGAAAATCCACGCACACAATGCTATCCACCACAAATTTACTTGGAAACGGATTGAATCAAGGGACCTCATGCACCAGAGTTAAGTGTTGTACTACTAAGCCACAGTGCGCCCCTTTTTTTGAGTATCGAGAAGAGATGAGACTCTTACAAAACTCACCAGACGAAACGAGAGAACATTATTTTTCGTCTCGTCTCGTGAGGAACACTAGCTAGTAGTTATTATGAGTGTAATAGACAATGACGTTTACCAGCTTGGACTTTCTGAAGAAACTTTGGACAATGTTACACAGAATAGAATTTAATTTATGCTGAAAGAATTTGGTTGAATCTGATAACTTTCCTCATTGAGCAACATCTCTACGATCAGCTATGATTCAGCTTCTATCAGTCAGGAGTGTGGAAGTGGCCTAAGATCGTTCATGTTCAACAATAAGCACCAATATATGAAGTGATTTCGCGTATAAAAGAATATAAAACATATAAAACGAGTTCCCATTTAAGCCTTTTAGAGGTAGGTCAGTTATGGTGTCTTTGTCTCCAGTTTTATTTCGTAAAACTGTGGTTTGTTTTAGAACGCATTGTTTATTGATTTTCTTAGACAATATACATTTGATGAATGTATAGCTCTTATTACTCATTTATAACTTTTTATAAACCTTGAAATGTTACAAGTTTCCTACCAACTTGACGTATAAAAGCAGTAATAGAAGTCACGTTGTTTAACTTTCTCGAACAATTTTACACTTGAGCAAATATTAACAATCAAATTATTCCTCTTACACATTAAACAAATAAACTATATTTTATTTTATACACGCTCACAAAATTCTTTCTTCATGATGTTTTGCCTACTTGTAATTTTGTCTAATGCATTGGTTATTTATAGAATACCTATATTATCTATCTATCTATCTATCTATCTATCTATCTATCTATATATATATATATATATATATATATATATATATATATATATATATATATATATATATATATATAGCATTAGCATATAAAGTTTACACAGACATTCCCACTCTGCCAAAAAAGAAGTACACCTGTTAGTAAACCCATTTTGTACGGTAACACGACATGAAATTGGGGACATTCGATGATAAGCTGTAACAGTATTTCCAGGCCAGCTGTCTTGAGTAACGTTTTATTTAGGGTTTTTTGTTCCATACTGGGACAATGCCAGAATAGTATTTAACATACAAGTCCCAGGGTGCTTCTTTTATTCCCATTTCCACCGGACGATTCCTTTGAAATGTAACGGGCTTAATGCTCTTATGGAAATAATATGAATAAAATCAGAAAACGATAAAATCTTCGAATTCAATCTAACCACACTCTAGCCTTACCTCAAAATCTAAAGTTATTATTGTTTCAAATATTGGATGACTAATATATTTGTTCTTTTAAAATAATGAAAAAACTTCGTGAATAGAGAAGAGCGCAAATAAAAGACATATAGAGATCCGCATCCTGCTGCTGGCTCTGTTTTGAATATTACTGCCTTAAATGAGAAAGTACCTTAGTATGTATGCAATGCTTGTAACTCCGGGTTAGTGTCTGATGAAGGTAACGTTAAGTTGTCGAAACCGTTACACTGTACTTTAGTTTTAATAAATTAATGTATATACTCTGGTGAGAAGTGTTAATTTTTCCTTTAGTAAGTTCCAGAATCGTAATGAATAGAGTTGCATGTAAAATTTTTAGCAATAATATCATATTTTGCTTATTATTTTTGCTTGAGAAATATATACCTATATATATATATATATATATATATATATATATATATATATATATATATATATATATATATATATATATATATATATATATATATATATATATAATTTCTGTATTTTATACGTTGCATTGAAGAGGTTCTTCCTGTCGATAATCTATCATACACAAATTATTACTTATCCTAATAGATAACCATTATAGTAAATAAATCGAAAATAAATTTTCAAGATAGCAATTTATATTGCAAAAGTCTACCTATTCATAGTATATTTATAACATTAATTTTCAAAAGCTCATATTAAATTATTTAATCTATATTATTGGTTCTAAACTACACTATTTAATACTATGACTCTGAAAGTATCAATAACGAGAAAAACATGAAAACAAAGGAAGAGAAGAAACATTATAAATGAAGAAAATATTAGTATCATAAATTTAAAACTGAGTACGAAAAGGAATAATGAATACTGTAACCACTATCTACCTTTAAAAAAAACTTATGTTTATGTTATTATAATGATGCGCAAACTTTTTAGGAAAGTGCCAAAGAAAATAGTAATAAATTTAGGCGGACTAAGATAATTCATTAAAAATAACAGTGGTACAATGTACATACGTAGATTCTACAATTCTTGTAATAATAACACTATGAATGATAGAAGTTCTTCATAATTTGATTTGATCTGTGATGAATTGATTTTCAGGTGTGAAGCTAGATGCTCATTTGTCTCTTTCTAATACAGTACTTTCAAAGTAACTTGTTCTGTTCATTTGCCAGGTTAGGAATTATGTCGCCGGCCGGATAGAACATTTCAGGGAGCTATATCTGACCCGTTTACTGTAGTTTATCCCATCACTACTTTGACATTTGATAAAACAATAACGCCACACAACACATAGTACATTTCTGCTTCATTGACAGTATAAGATTTTTCTTTTTGTCCATACAAAGGTTACATCGTCGATCCGTTAAGATGAATTTTAGGTTTTGCAATGATCATTCAATATCTAGGGATGTGAAAGGGTCATATTCGAAAGCAAATCAAACCTAGGAAGTCATAGGAACATCAACTGTACTTTCCACGTATTTGATTGCATATTATCATTGATTGAAGTTTAGAATATATTTTCAACAGAGAGGCCTATATAAGACTTTAAGGTGAAGTCCGAACCACAGTAGTGTTTCGGAATTTCATATTCACTAATCGGAAATCGAACCCAGGATCACGTGAGCGCCAGTCACAAGGTAAACGGAATAGACCATGTATTTTGTTGGTCAGTAATGACATACCCTTTTCGGTGAGGAGCGTAAAATTACATCTCTCACAGGTGAGTAACATTCCATGATAACGTTAAGCAACATGATTTATATTTCCGAGAGAAATGTAAATAAAATTTAAGAAGCGACCATAAAATGTCAAATATGGCTATTGATCATAATAAATGGGATTTACTCCAGATTTCTGGTTAAAATGGCTAAATATACTATTTGTGGAATCTTGCTGCTCTTTACTAATAAGAAATATTTTTGTGACCTAGAGAATGTATAAATAATGTATTAAATGATGGTTTAATTTACAATTACATTTGTTTCTGTCACTAGCTCCTATATTAACATATTAATATTTCACATGTTACAAAAACTATACATATTTTTTAATGAATATATTCTATTAGATTCTCAAATTTCAAATAGCTCTCCAAGGTCTAGCATCATACTTGACTTTCTATTTAATAAGCTGCAGTGTCTGATAATTACAACACAAAGTAGGAATGGAGCTTAACGCCCCCTGAAGTATCGAGGCTCTATAAGATGTGGACCTGCAGGTTAATGTGGAATCCGATCCCTCCGAGAATCGAAGTTGGATCTCCCAAATTAAAGTAACATATGCTAAGCAAATAGCCACGAGGAAGCTTTACAATACACACAAAAAATGTATGAGTGGAATTAAATCCATAACCTAGATTCGTTTCATGACCATATAAAAAAAAAGTAATAAAATTTCAGGAATATCACTGAATATCACTGTTTAAGTGACAAAAAAAGATGCTCTCAATTCAATCTGCTTATATATCTATTCTAGATATTTTCACGCATAAATTTGACATAGACATGAAGAGAACAGATTATTCTTGGTTTAAAAGAGTATCCAGTGATGGAGTGCTTACCTTTAGTGCGTGGGATGCCTGGTTCGATCTCCAAGCCAAGCAAGCTTGTGGTGGCCGTCCGTTAACTTGAAATATTTCATTTCGAAAGAGTATACCTTCCATGTCGTCCCACATAAATTTCTTGAAGATCT
This sequence comes from Thermobia domestica, assembly GCF_964235325.1. Classification (NCBI taxonomy): domain Eukaryota; kingdom Metazoa; phylum Arthropoda; class Insecta; order Zygentoma; family Lepismatidae; genus Thermobia; species Thermobia domestica. The sequence continues at coordinate 137,095,245 of NC_137458.1, forward strand.
GATGACAATCTTTGAACCTAGACTATGAAACGTCTCAATGGATGGTGGGTTAATAACAGCAAAGGAACTTGCTTATAGGCAACCATACATATTATAGCGTGATTGTGGTTGCATAAGGGCACAGGAGTTGTACTGGAGTTTTAGGAACATTTTCATATTACTTCACAGTCTCCGTTGTTTGTAGCATTTTAAAAAACTGGGTTGTTCATATACCAGTTATACTAAGTAATAAAATTGCAGCATTTGATAGAGAATGCGTAGAAAAGTAACATCTTATTTTTTGCACAATGCTTCTATATGTCAAAATTAGGGATGGGCAAAACCGGTTTTTTTTTATAAAAACCGAAAACCGGTTTCTATAAAAACCGAAACCCGAAAAACCGACATTTCGGTTTCCTCCAAAACCGGTTCGGTTTTTCACCGAAACCGGTTTCGGTGAAAAATTTTCGAAAACACATAAAACTATTTCTGTGGAAATGGATTCGGTTTCCAGAGAACAACGAAACACCATTCTGGTCAGAAATAGAACAAATTAAAAAAAAACCGGAATCGGTTCTGAAGAAAACCGAAACCGGACCAGCTAAAAACCGAACTGGATTTGGAGAAAACCGATAACCGGTTTCGGTGAAAAACCGAACCGGTTTTGAAGAAAACCGAAAAACCGGTTTTTGTGCCCACCACTAGTCAAAATACACATGGTCGAGCATTCTGGTTCTCGGAGATCTGAAGAGCTCTATGACCTCTTTAGAAATCCATTGTATGGCCGTCAGATGATGATTGTATGGTGTGATTTCCGTAATTCTGTAAAAATCGACAACACGTGTTGTGCTAAGTGCCACCACACATCACCATACCTACACTTTGCCCAACATGACTTTCGACAGTGAAATTTGACAGATTGCAATCCATGTATAACATGTATTTCTGCCATCACTGTCTGCTATTCAATCATCTGGTCATACTGTGCGGTCCACTACCCATTTTTCATTGCATACCGTTCTCTTCTCTCAATTACTTCTATGTATGCATGTCTGTTGTGATGGCATGCCGCATACGTACACCAATTTCGCAGTACAAGAAGCTACGTTTTCGTTCGTCCCTGTTCGCCTGTTCGAATGCAGTAATGTCTTTCACGTATCGCCAGATACCTTCGACAAGAAATTTTGACAATTATCCTGTTGTTTCCTGCTTGCTTGTGCACATTATATTATCTGAATGCTGCAAAAACTACTCTATTACTTCCCCTCTTCTCACTTCGAACCGAAATCGCTGTTCGTGTCCGTACTTGAATTGTAATCGTTCGTACTTGCAACGGCGAACAGGTCATGTGAGTTTGGACACATTTCCATCACCTTTCATATGATTAATATAATTCTGTACATAAAATATATACAAAATATATACCAAAAACGCTATCTGGTATCTCGACTTTTTTGGGTTCTACTACTGTATTAGGTTGTGGACATTCGACACAGTCAATCAACAGTAAACCACAATGTGAACTATATTTATTTTATAAAAAATACAATGGAATCCCGCTAATCCAAACTAATTGAGACCGAACCGTGTTCGGATTACGTGATCGTTCGGATTAGCTGGAATAAAAATAAAATCTCGGTTTTAAGCAGGTTAACGGATATATTGTGTTGTAATACATAGCGTACAGTATTTGAAAACACGTTTTAGATTCATGATTATCACGTACTGTTAGTACTTATATTATTGCATTCCCTGCTTCGAGCCCCTTTCTCCTACCCTTCATCTATTTCCCACAGATCTTCCTTCAGTCGCAAAACTGTATCCCCATGCCATATATCGGTCAGTTAAATATGACTGGTGTAAGGATTTGGTTCAAAGTCGAACGTGTCTGAAGCATAGCTGTATAAGTTGAGAGAGTGATAGAATTAACATTTGAGCGCACAACAAACTAAAAATTTCTAAACTTAATGCTTTACGACACACGATTAATCACATAATATGTTAAAGATCATCACACGATTGTCACTTAGCCTAATTCATATACTGTATGTTGTAGTAACTTGCATGTAGTGATTTATTTACCTCACTGTGACTTATTTATATTATATGACAGTGACTTTTAAATATTTAACGATTTACTCAGCATATATACATGCCAGCAGTATCCAGGGGGTCTAGACGGGCTGGACCCCTTAAATTTTTACTGCCCTCTAAAATTTGCACGGTAGGCTTGCAAATGAACTATAATATAATTGGATCGCACCCCTAACTTCAGCCGGGTCCCCCCTACATTTTTGGGCTCCCTGCTGGACTGCATATATATAGGGTGATTCAGAAGGAATGCCACATAGGTAATTCGCGAGGTGATTCTCCGTGTGGAAATAAATAGAAAAGGTCCTATTACCATGTGTCTGATTTTGATCGTTACTGAATTGGAGCGAGTTGAAGACTACACATATCCGTGTTTGATTATGAAGAAAAGTGTAAATATTACTTACGGTAATGCTGTGTAGGCGCTATGCTGTACAGATTAATGGTGGGACGGGTAACTGATCTCTCCTACAAGAGGTGTGGGGTTCTCCAACAGATAGCAGCACTGTGACGTTGCACCGAGGCAACAGATGCAAGCGTACCCAGTGTGCAATCGTGGGTTGGATGAGTGAGCAGCCGTGAGGCCGTGTGCGTGTCGTACTCGAGTGTTGTTTAACTAAACAAGTTCATCGTGTCCGTAAATACAATATGCCGCATACGTTCACCCATACAGAATACGCAGACATGTTGTTTGTTTACGGGTACTGCAATTGCAGTGCTGCTGCGATTGTGACACAATACCAGAGAAGTTTCCCTGATCGACATACCCTCTATGCCAGAATATTTCTCAGGGTTTTTCAAACATTACGTGAATCCAAGAACATTACCCAATGTAACGTAACATCAGAACGTGAGGCCATCCAATCAGTTGAGAAAAGTGAAGACATTATTGCAATGCTACGAGTTCCACCACCAGTACACGGCGCATTAGCCGTCAGCTCGATATTCCCCAAACGCAAGTATGGCGTCCGTTATATTTTAAGAGTTGTTTCTATTCCATGTGCAGCCCGTGCAACATCTGCATCCAGGTGACAAATTAAGCAGACAATAATTTTGTGAATGGTTGGTTTCACACAGGGACGCCCTCATGCAATATACTTTATTTACACATGAGGCTACATTTACACGAATGGTATCATGAACGCCCGCAATTCTAATACACGGATCATGAAAAATCCACGTGACACAAGGGAAACAAGATTCCAAGTTAGGTTCTCAGTGAACGTCTGATGTAGTATGCATGACAGCCGCAGCATACACATATTTCTTGATAGAAGTCAAACCTATACTTTTAGGTGAAATTAGAGGAACGACGGCAAATGCACCTGCAGGATGTTCTATCACCGATTCACTGTACCAGACAAGTATCCTTGTGTCTGCATAACACATTTTCTCGACGGTGGATTGACAACGATGGACCCATTAAGTGGCCTCAAAGATCACCCGATCTAACTCCATTAGACTCCTGTTTATGAGTCTGGTGAAAGTTAGATCGACACTGTTGTCCGCATTAAAGCCCGCCGAGATGATGTTCGAACTGCAACACAACATACCGTTCAGCGCGTTGACAAGTGCATTGAGATAGATGAGAGATTTTATGAACACCCCTTGTAAGATGGATCGGTCATCTATCCAACCATTATTCTATCCATCACAGCTCCTACACAGCATTTCGGTAAGTAATATCCAACTTGTCTTCATAATAATTCATAGGTGTGAAGTCTTCAACCCGCTTCAGTTCCGTAACGATCGAAAATCGAACATATGTTCATAGGACCTCGCGAAGTAATTATGTGATATAAAGTGTTACTTAATAATTTGTATTTTTTGCAACTTACGTTAGTGACGACCTATTCAGTTATGATATATAGGAAAACATGTTCAGTTTGTATATTACATTTATATGCAACAACAACGTTATGCATATTTTATTAAAAGTAGTATTTGCGAAATTGTAAGTAGAATTTGTGTAAATGTTAGAAGTATGTGACTATTAATAAATCAAGACAATAAATACAATCTGTTAATCAACTGCATATTTTTACATATACTGTACATAAATAAATAGTCTTTTCCAATGGAGTAAAAAACTGCCAATTTATATTGACTAAGAACGCCATTATTTCTTGCGCAATTTTTGTTTTCCATTTTAACAAAACCCCTCAAAAGAATATAATTTTGTTCAGATGATGCAATGTATCGACTGATATATAGGGCTATATATCAACGTACACTGTAACCAATAACCGTGAAAATAAGTGCCTCCTACCACGAAAAATATACGGTTTACCGTTTTTCTAAAATAATGGTAGGAGACCGTTTTCCTGTCAGATGCTTGTGTCGGGCATGCGCACTGGAGAGAAAAAGCACATGTTCGAAGCGAGTATTGATGGCGCGTAGGTTCGGATGTGTTGTGCTTTGTTTTGTTTTGTTTCTTTCTTTCTTTTGTTTGTTTGTTTGTTTGTTTAGTGTGTAGTTTTCTGGTGTGATATATACAGTAGGCCTATTACTGTTGAAGATATCCTGGAAATTCAACATTAAGCAAGGTAATGTATGGGAAAGCACCATGTTATTATTTAAACTTTGTTCGGTGACAAACAAAACTTTAGTTGGCTATCGTGTCAAGCAGATTGCTTCAAAGTGCAACGATTCGAAACCAAGAAGCTGCTGGATGTATAAACTAAAGTCTTATGATAATGTAGCCAACTACGAGTGGTGGTGAAGCTAGAATTATAATCACAATGTTGAAATACTTTTTTTTAAAAAAAAAAAAAAAAAAGAAACTTTTAGGAAAAGTGCTTCGTAGTTTACCGTATTTAGTACAGCATTACATAAATTGTGTTGCATCAACTGGAATTTTTCATGTTACAGAAATAAAAGTATACTGTCACTCATGTGTGCCCGCAGGGGGTCTCTCCCTTAGCTAATGGAAACATATTAAATTTCTTAATACAAATAAAAATATCAAACGTAATAGAGTATATAGTAACCAGGGAGATGAGTCTCCTAGAAAATTTTCATCGGGTGCCCATGCTGTCATTATTTTTTTCTGGATAAATGAATTGTTAGATTTGAAAAATATTTCTGTAAATGTTTTTATCTTTAATTTTGTTCTTAGTACCTATAATTTGTTCTGGTGTCTTGTTAATACACTTGAGCGTTTAATGAGTATGCAAAAATTCGATACTCTGGAAGTTTGGTGATTTTTTTTTTTTTTTTTTTTTGAGCATTGATGCCACTGTTACATAATTATACAAACACGTATTTATTAATTTGGGATAGCGGATACTGGATACTGTAGGCAGTGTTGTGAGAAGTCATATGGTTTTACACTTGTTTAGTCGTACTTCTGGTCATTCTAAGCTATGTTGTCGGGTGCCTGCTTGCTTATCTGAAACCGTAATAATGCGACTAATCGAATAAATCGCTAATTAGAATATTTGAGGTCTATTAGTCTACTGGTACTCATAGCGAAAATACATGGATAAAGATAGTCTTAACACTGCAACAGAATATCGATTTATGAATATCTTAAAAGGACAGGGATGTTTGTGCCAACTACATCTTCAAAGCGTGCGAAAACTCAGCTATAAAATTAAAGAAGTAGTTTTTTTTGTATGTAATATCGAATCCTCTTCTGGTGTTTTGTTCAATACATGACAAAATTGGTAATTTTGAAAAGAAAAAGCAATGTATGTTTAAGATGATGTCAGAACAAGGGTTTGATATTACAAACTATAAGAATTAACTTCAATTTTATTCTTATGGATATTATGCACGTCGTAGGTGCAACTCTTCTTTCGTTCACTTTTGTGTTTTCTTTAGTTAAGTAGTCTTTAACTCCAGTGAACCAGTGTGCACTCTAGTTGTATCCGTCCAGGAAAAATTATTGCTAGCCAGTGTGTGTATTGATAGTTTCCAGCATTTCGATGAAAGTTGGGTCAATATATATTGCCCAGCAAGAATTCTTACTGGATCTAGTAAGAGGGCATGCTGGACCGGCAAGGACCTCTAGGTAGGGAATCGGTGTGATAATTACCGTAAATCTTGTACGGCAATAACACACCTGTGCTTTTTTTTTTTAAAAAAGGATCCCTAAAGTTTACGGTAAATTGCCCTAAAATATACAGTACCAAATTTGTTTCTAAACATGGTCAATATTAGTTTGCTTCTAAATATACGGTCTGCCGTTTTTATGAAAAAACGGTGGTCCGTAAAATTTAGGGTAATCGGATGGCAGCGAGAGTTGACAGTAATCGGTCACTAAATTTAAGGCAAAATTTGTTTACAGTGTAGGACATTCATTAGTCAAACAGAAATTAAAACTTAAAGAATTTATCTTGATTGTTTGGCCATATTTTATTGACAATATCAAGTAGTTATTCTGATAATGTCGTAAGGAAGGGCTTGCTCAGGATGTACATGTACTTCCGTGTTAGTTTCTCTATAGTAGATGGCATAATAATCACGTAGCATTGTTTCGGATTTGAAAAGAAATAAGGTTTAATTGACTTTCTCAAACATTATGCACAAGCTTCTACATTCACTCATATCTTCTAATTTAGCACAATGAGATCTTTCCATTGCTATGTATCTTATATTAGGACGTTTTATTTTCTGCTAAACATTACTAATTTTTCAGAACTCTATTTATTTTCATTTTGGTTGAGCTTGGGTATTTGGGAACACTGAACTTCGGAAAGGTGAGCGACGATATGAGAGACGACTGCGTGTTCAAAACTTGAATATACATTTACGTATATGATTATCTTCCTATCCAGGGCTATGAGTTATAACAATTAATAACTAAATATTGCAAGAAAAGAAGTTACTTTACTATTCATGAAAGGATACACAAAAACTAAGTGCCAGCTTCAGGAAGATTACGAAGTCGTGCAAAACTTTTGTTACTATAAGAAGCTACAATATTCCAAAGAAGTCAAGAAGAAAACTGACACTACCAAAGTAGTTATTCGCCACATTCCAATTGATACCAGCATTAAATATCAGTGGCGTATTTAGGGGGCTTCCGGGCTTAAGCCCCCCCCCCCCGCGAAATCTTACTTACTATACTAAAGTATATGAAATATCTTGCAGAATTTTCACATTTTCAGGCAAAGCCCCGCCCCCCGAAAGTTAGATAAGCCCTCCCCGAAACAAATTCGTAAATAGGCCACTGTTGAATATATAAGAACAGCACTGAAGGACAAGGATTAAACAATATTCTCCGTTTCACCAATGCGAACTCAGAATTGTGAAGGTTGGAAAGGGAAAGTCCCCATCCACTACAACCACTACAAATGAAACATTACTTGCAATGCTTCAAATGTCAAAGGTTTGGGCATTCGCAAGCAACTTGCCAAGCTCTACCTCGGTGTATTAAATGCGCCGGCTCTCATTGAACGTACCAAAGTGAAAAGAAGAGCACAGACACACAGCAATATCAAATGTAAAGGCAGTCATCCTACTAATTATTACGGATATTCGTCAATGCAACAAATCCTTCAAGCAACAAGGGAAACAACACCAGCAAATACAATCTCACATTCAGCATCTCTTCAGGACACCGCAACCATATCCGCTTACAGACCTAAGCCTACAATATCACGTCTTATCGCAGTTTCAACACCGAAGACGTTTCCTGATAATAACTTATCATCTGAAGACATTATTCAATATATTGGAAATCTTCTTCAACTTCCGAAGGATTTAAACGTGACCAACATAGTACACACGCTAAGCATCTACGTGCCAAAGCTGAAAGCTGCTCCATATCTGTTCACCAAATTCAAAAATCTCACGGATTCGTTCTATGAACTACTACCATAAAATCAAGAAATCTTTTCAGCACTTCAGGGCTCTGAACTATTGCCATAAAATGAAGCCTTTTCAGAATTTCAACACTTCAGCACTCCAGTACTTTAGTGCTTATTGCTAGTAAAAAGCACTTTCTTCTTTTATTTATACTGTTCTCTATTTTCGTATTTTGTAATTTTATGTTGTAAACAACCAAAATCGATCTGACACACAAACATAGTCATATGTCTTGCGAATAAAATCAGAAAAATAAACACTCTGCTGAACAAGACTGCACTTATTTAATATAAAAACACATTTGCACGTGACGTTTCGATCTTCTAGCAAAGATCCTCATCAGACGTACACTCAGATCCTCATCAGACGTACATTGATGGAGCAGATAGGGAAGAGTGTACGTCTGATGAGGATCTTGGCTAGAAGATCGAAACGTCACGTGCAAATGTGTTTTTATATTAAATAAGTACAGTCTTGTTTAGCAGTGTGTTTATTTTTCCAAAATCGATCATTGAATGAATCCTGTAACCCATCTTCCAATGCAAATTACAAATAAATAAAGACTCATGGCCCAAGGAAAGGCGTTACCTTCTACGTCAATGAAATTGCATTTAAAGAAACAATTTGAAATTTGTCAGTTCCCACCTCAAATGGAAACTAAAACTAGCCATATAAAACTCAATTGACCTTGTTTGGCCTCAAATGCAAGTAATATTGTCCAACATGAAATCCTGAAGGATTACATCCCTCACTCTTTCGCGCCAGCCCTGATCCTGATACCCATCTCCCAATGATACTATCAATAAATGAAGGCTCATGGCTTCAGAGAAGGCGTTACCTTGTACGGATCGCCCATCTTCCGATGGGAATGATAATTCACAAAAAATAAAAAGCAACATAAACGCACTTCATTGCATCTATCCACAACCATATCGTACAAGTTCAGAATATTTTATGCTATAGTTAATTACGTCTTATTTTTCACGTACATAGCACCTTGAATGTATTCCTGCACTTATTTGTTTCCTCACTACTATTATTATTATTATTATTATTATTATTATTATTATTATTATTATTATTATTATTATTATTATTATTATTATTATTATCACTTATAAAATTGTTACGAATTTATACTATCTAATTCTTTCCTTATGGTGATACAATTTTATATGACTCGCATTCACAGGCGATAATTATTAATTATACATTCAACTCTACCAACGATGGTTCACTTTAAGGAAAACTTACTTTTTTTTTTAGATGATTTCCTGCCAAAAATACATTAAAAACATTTTTCATAGTTACCAATCTTGGATTTGTATATTTGGAATAATATGGAAAGTTTCATCTTCATGCGCTGATTCTTGTTCAGTTTCTCTTCAAATTCCGATCTCTCCTCTTTACTGATTCTTTTCGTTTCAAACTGCCAAAGATCTCTTTCTACCAAAAAATATGACAACTTTTTAGGTACATCTTCAAGTTGTAAAATAATGGTACACGTCACGAAGAAAATAAATAATTGCCAACAATATAACTGAAGATAAATAATTGCCAATTTTGTACTCCTGCAATTTTGTTTAGATAATTAAAAATATAAACCGATAAATAGCACTAACATATAACAAAAAAACAGGTACATCTAGTGTCATCATTTAATATCTCTAACATTATTTTATTTCGAGTTCTTAATTTGTTTAATACTGTGAATTTATAACAAAATATCTCGTGACAGCTTTGTTGGTACCACACGACGCCTATTTTGGAAAGCTATGCGATAAATATAATAATGCTCCACAGATCTACATTGTTGGTACATAGCTAATAATTGCCCACTTAAAAAAATAGCCTGATATTCGTACTATATATTGTTTTGATAGAATAAATTAAGATATTAAATAATTGTTTCATTTTGAAATATATTCTCCAGATACTTAAAGTTAGGACATTTTATTCATTAATGCTATAAAGTTTAAAGTTATTATTATTTGTATCTAACCAAGGGTGTAGTACAGACATGTAAACAACCATTCGCCCGGGGGAGAGTGGCTCATCGGTGCGGGCCAGATTTTAGTACCACTATTGTTTATTTAAAACAATAAAGACTATAAAAATCACGATGTAGCTTTCTTTCTTGGGATAGTAAAATTTTGTTTACTTGCATCCTTGGTGTAGTGTATACGGCGCATACCAACCTAATGATTTAATAGCCCACCGTATTCTCACCTTAAATTTTCGAAAGAACATGGGTATGTATATGTGATGTGTATAAGATATTTTTCAAAATGGTCAATCGTAGCAGTAACTAGTATAGACTGAAACTGTCAATAAGCCATATGGTGTAACCAACTGAAACCTATTTGCAAACCGTATCTACGAAAATACTAATGGTAACTTAGCTACACTTTATACACAATGTAAAGAGATCCATGAACCAGATACTTATGCTTCAAAAAATGTCCCCCATACGTGTTCAAACATTTGTCTCGTTACGAGACTAATCTACAAATGTTGGCTATTCAAAATTTGGAAGATTGGCATTCGAACCATTCACCATCGTGGCCTTAACTTCGTCATCTGAGCGAAAGCACTGACGTTTCAACGACTTCTTTACAGGACCAAAGATGTGAATGTTACTACCTGAAAGGTCAGGATTGTAGGGTAAGGTAATACAAATAAATCCAATTTAATCTTCAGAATCCTGAATGTCGGATACAACATGTAGAAGCGTAGCAATAAACCAGATCTTTCAATTTTAACATTAGAAGCACTGAAATTTTTTACTCGTGAGAAACACCAAGATTTTTTGAATTGCCTATGAAAACCTGGTTGTTACTAGCAAATTGCATTAAAGTTTACGGTATTATTGAACAGCACAGCACAGTGAAGGAACTCACCAGGTCCATCCAGTCGCGAGATAAACGTCATTATATGAACACGTGTGTCAGTGCTTTACCGGAAAAATGACGAGCGTGAAAGTTGAACAAAGGGTGATTTCAAGTTTTTCGTGAAACTTAAAAAATCTGTTATTGAAACGTTTCAAATGTTCAGGAAAGTTTATAGTGAAGTGTACATATTAACGACATAAGTTTTTGAGTGACAATTTTTTTTGGGAAATAGAGAGAGAGAGAAAGTTGTGATGAGGAACGATCAGCTCACTCGTCTTGTTCTAAGGCTGAAAGTAATATAAAATATGTTCATCGTGTTGTGATGAAGGACCACAGACAGAGAGTTAGATCAATTACTTAATCTGTGAACTTGGACAAGAAGTTAGTTAGACGTATCTTAGCGATTAATGGCAAATGAGAAAACTTTGTGCGAAGTAGCTTAAACCCCCGGGTCCTATAGGCCATAGAGGTAGTTAGTTTATAGAATCCGGATACTAGCATGGGTACTACATCCGGAATACTCTTTTCGGGTCCATAAAATCGGTAACCTATCAGATGACTAATATTTATGACCACACATAAATATTAGTTTCCCTTTTTGCACGTTTATAGTAACCTTGAGGAGGATGGTGATAGGACCAGCGTGACGACTGTCTGTTAAATACCTAAAATAGTTTACGTTTATCACCTGAAAATCAGAGAGAGCCATGTTGAACATTTTCCATAGTCTCTTAATTTTTGAACTTTTTTAATTGATAGAAATATCGTGATCTCACAGATTTTTTTCTGCTCAACTTTGGTATGCAAAATTGTGGTGTATGATGTATGTTCGATAGATATCTTATAGAAATAGAACTTTTGTTGGTTGCATCACGATAAATTAATATTGTTAATTAAAAAAATATCTCTAGTTCTTCTACTTCATGTTGATATAGTGTCATTCAATTACCTGTTAGTATATGTTATAGTAAACTTACGTAGTTAAGTCAGCTACCAGCTAGTGTCATGTATGCAACACGTATCAAAACTTCATATTTGTACAACTTCCTTTTTCCCGTCATTTTCGTCCTATTATTGCCCATACAAACTGACAATGACCAGTAGTTTAAACACCTATCCATTACTTAGGATTATGCAATTAAAATACCATTTGGTGTTTCTAGGTATATTACGCCGAAACTATCTCCTCCTGCATCATTATTTAGTTAAATTTCTCGTAAACAAATTGGATAATGAATAAATAAATGTCACAGCACTTGAGCTACGAACTCGAGAAAATTACCGAAATTGGACAGTGAGTACACTGGAAGCAGTAAGAATAAAACGTTTGGTACTTACTAGAGTTAAGTAATATCTCTACTGTTAATAGAGGTGCAAAGAAGATTAAAGTCACATAGTTCCGGCTCGTTAAAGTCAAAAATAGTTGAACCTTGGTAATATCATACAAGGAAACGGTAACCATGACATTCTCCGAACGCACTTGAATCTTGCATTCTTGGGGCGTGCGTATTACTGATACCTCCATTGGAAGACTTTGAAGTGATTCAATACGATGGAAATGAGATTCTCCTGCAGGAACAATATGCAACAAGGAAATAAACTCTTTGAGTTTTACGTCCCACGATTATGCCGGTTCGGTTAAAGGGGACGGTGATGATGAGAAATGAATAAAATGGTGGAATGAAGAAAGTGGGAGGAAACAAGACAACCCCGAGGAAAGCCACGCACACGGTGTTTGTCCACCACAAAGTTCAAATATGCAACAAGGAGTAATTCCCCTTAATTGGAAGCGCAACCAATATTCAAGTGAATAAGCAATATATTCCAACTTTCTTCTCTTCGTCAAGAACTTGGAATTTTAATGTAATCATATTTTGATACCCTAGATGTTTTACAATCTTATCAAAACAACTGACGTTAATATTTTTCGCTACACGTCGAATGCTCTAGCGCTTATTCAAATTAACAGTTCCAAATATTATCGCACAACTGTTTTCCATCGCAAGAAGATGAGTTGACCAGGATGGAAATAATCACTTGCTTCGAGCAATCCAGTAATTACTGAAAATCAATCATATCTACTATCGGGACTAAGCCTAGTAGTTTCAGATAGAAACGGAACACAATTTATGAATTTAATCTTGTGTAAACATGGATGTAAGGAAAATATAATAATTTACAAGTAGAAGTAAATTCTATCTGTGCGCAAAGTGTGAAGAGTGAAATCTGCTTTCAAAAACAGCCACCAGAAATTTTTGGTTAGATTGGTTAAGTAAAAATAAAAATAAATGCGATCCGCAATGAAACAAGAATCGTCAAAAGTCATGCCCTCCACAATAGTGACATATAACCGCAGTTTAACTTACCATAGTTTCTAAAGAAGTAGAGTTAACCAACTTTGTCTTTTGAACTATGCCTGCAAAGAAATATTGAATACAACAACTGAATTATTGGGTTATTGCAGTAAAAGGAAATTAATCTCACAAATATTCCCTAGAGGATACAGGAAACTACTGCTAAGTGAGGGAAGTAAATGATGAAAGAGATTGTAGAATGAGCACATTGAAATAAATGGAAGAACTAACAAAAAAACCCAGGAATATGATATTGCCCACCAAATACTTACATGATGTGATGTGGAATCGAAACAATGACCTTGTAGCCAGAATTGAGCGACCTATTATTGAGGAAATATACCCTATTTATATCAATAGTAGGCACTTCTTATCCTGATGTTAGTATGTAAAGTTCATTATTTTCACTAATGTTGGCAGCGAGATGTATTTGAGACAATTTTGTACCAAAAAGTATCATGAAGTTTACTTTTTTTTTATCGGAAAGGTATATCTGTATCACATGTCTCATCTCGTGACACTAAAGTTTCCATGCAGAAACATAAATAGAAACAATGCATCTTAGGTCGAGAGGGCTCGCTATTAGGTCTAAACATGTTGTTTTTTTTTCTAATTTCAAGTTTAGTACTAATAATAGTTTGAACATACGAAGTATTCACTTGTAGAGCGGAAAATCCGTTACTTCATTCTAAACATTTGAAACTGCTAAGAAGAGTGAACCATTTTATTGTCTTTCTGAAATTAATATTACACTATTCCCTTTATTCAGTTTTTGGAACTAGAAAATAGAAGTTCTGAAACATTGTTTCGATTTTCAAACACTAAGCTCCAAGTAATAGGTAAACACTCTATTTTCTTCTGCTTCTGAAATAATTTTTTATTCTTTCTTCACGATGAAGATAAAGCAAGTCTTGAATCATATGCAGTTTCTCGCCTGATGTCGAAACATCACATGGCAAACAAGAGTAGATCCACAAGTAGCATGCCTGCAAAATGATCGACTAAGCTATTGATGTTCGTGCTTACCTATGAGCCACTGTCTTTTGTTCTATGTTAGATACATGTCTACTTCTTCTTCTCTCCATAAAATTAACTGCGAAGAGAAGCATCCCTTGTGACGTCATAGAGCATTCAATAGGAAATTACTACTCTAGAAGCTTGCAGCACCGAGGTTACAAAATATAAATCTATTTATAACTTAAACTAGAATCCATATCGTATATTCTATTAAAACAGATTTCTTATCCTTATAAAGATTGAAAAATGTTAACGAAAGTCACTACGTTGACTCACTAGCGAAAGGCAATACATTTGTAATCAAAATAAGAAGAAAAAGAATACCTCATTTTACTTAAGATTTTCAATACATGGATATATTGATGTTAGTTGCATGGAACCTCGTATATACTCAAAAGAGAGACAAGGATGCGAATCGAAACAAAAAGGGTGAACAACGGAATTCACACTCTTCATAGACACAGACACCGATGGAAAGTGAAAGTTTCGTCAAAGAGCCAGGAGGAGAGAAAAAAGACAAAAAAGACAAAGAGAAGAAAATAGTGGGGACAACGTTACGCAGCTCAGAGACGCAATAAAAACAAGAGAAAATTGGACACAAAGAAATGAGTTAAAGTGCAAGCAGGGTATGTGGTCTATGTGGCAAAGAGAAGCTGTGCCCTACTACTCCTACTCCCAACCCCTGTAATGCTGGGTTATGAAGTTTCTATTCTCTGGCCAGCGACAAATGGTAAATATTGATTTGGCGGTCTGTCGCTAACGAAACTTCTTTCTCTTTTTATTTTTCGTTAAAAAAGGAAGATATCAATGGCTATTCACTATCAATGGAATAACCATCTTATTTTCTTCCCATCTACTATGCTTTTAAATTGTATTTCACTTTATGGTAACATTTCTCTCGTCCGAAACGACATTTTTTCTTCCTTTTGGTATCTAAAAACATCCATGGGAAAAATAAATGGTTGTAGTTTCACTATAACAATTTAACAGCATTTGCAGCAATATGTCCTTCCCAACGTATTTGTTTAAAGAATAATTAGAAAAGGTGTTAGCGATTCTACATCCCATTTATAATTATTAGAATGTATACTACTAACGTTGTAAATATCCCAAAGCTTTTAACATATTATTTATTCTGCATGAAGGAAATTTTAATAGAATAGTGATTTTTTCTACAAAACACAGTTCATAAACATTAAAATATATCGAAGAGTTCAAGGTTTCATGGAGGGACCTGTTAATAAGTCATATTACCAGGGACGTATTCAGAGAGAAAATCCTCTTCTCCCGAAACTCTAATCTGTAAATTTAATTTAATTTTAGGGGTGACTTTACAAATTTCAACATAATTTATTCTTACATTGAATTTTGACGACATCCAAAAATATTTGGACACCCGAAATAAATTTCTGCGTACATGCCTCAATATTAGTCTTTTACTTTATGCTAGAAATAGCTCAGTACGTCCATTTCAATATTTTAACACACTGATGCCTTTGTACTATATACCTTACAGTCGATTCTTTCATCGATTTACAGATAAAAAAGTTTCCATTAGAGGAATTAACAAATTAAAGTTATTCACAATAGCTTTTTCTTTTTTTGGAATTTTTAAATATTTTGGAGACACTTCATGTGTGCTCCGTATTCTAATGATCGTTCTTAAAATCAAGTAAAGGTTAGTTTGAGATATATTCGTTTAAATTGTGCATGTAATATGTACATTTATGTGTAACATGTGCATGTAATATCTAGCGACTGAGGCTTTCAACATGAAGCGGAAACAGAAAGAATACGTCCATATTTCCTTGGGTAACTGAGCACTTCTAATCAATATTTAGTTTCTGGAGTTTACATTGAGTTCATTACTACTATGAATAGTAGAAATCTAATTGTGGAGGTAAGCTACGAGTAACATGCGTGGATTAGCAACCATGAAAATACAGAAGTTTAAAAATTAGTAGACTATAAGCGTTCTTTTTCTTATGCTACCAATCTTGCTTCTTCAATGAACACACATTCCCAAAATATTGTGTGACTTCATTTATAAACTCTTTACTGGGTGTTGCACGTTTCCCTAGCTGCAGTATTTATCTACTGTGTTCGGGAGGAATTTTATAACTGCATAATCTAATTATCCATTGTAATTTGTGCTTTTAACAAATTTGTTAATTTATATTTAGGAAGTTTGTTCAACAACGCAGGTTTGTTACAATCTTTTTCATTTAACTTAAATAATATGAAAGCATGTTTTTACTTACGTATTTGCTTTATAAGCAACTTTGTAAAGTTGAAAGTTTAAAGATTGAAATATTGAAATTGAAAAATTACTACCCGTCGAAAACCAACATGATATCGGAAATACATAAATTTCACTTAAGGAAACAACCTCATTAGTCTATTACTAATATTGTGGTTGATCTTACAGAAAAAGAAAGAAAGGAATCATTATATTGTGAGTATATTTGTTGTACCTAAACAATTAACGCCTCATAGAATAATTATCGAAACTAATTTTATGTCAGGTCTTAATTTTTTTGGCTTGGCACAAACTTCACATTCTTATAGATGCGATTGTAATGAATTAGTTTTCTGCTTTCAAGAGCTTTCTTCTTCTTCTTCTTCTTATTATTATTATTATTATTATTATTATTATTATTATTATTATTATTATTATTAGTAGTAGTAGTAGTAGTAGTAGTAGTAGTAGTAGTAGTAGTAGTAGTGGTAGTATTAGTAGTAGTAGTAGCCTTAGTATTAGTATTAGTATTGCATGCATTACCTAACACATAACAGTACATATTATTACTTATTTGTTATTCAATTTCTTGTTTCAAAAATATTTGAATTAATTTTGACGTATTTTATTTTGAATTTAATCCTAATAGGCATAGTAATAATAATATTGAACTGTGACTGAAGTTTGTATAAAAAATTTTGCTGTTCCTGAAAAAGGGGAAAAAATATATTATAATATAGTTAATCAAAGTTGACAAATTTAAAACAAAGTTAGTCCGTCAATAAGACGTATTTCATTACAATTTACGAAGTTTACTGGTTTTATAGAAAGATTCTATTAAGAAATGAAAATTAGAAATATCCAGTAAAATCAGGATTAATTAATGGAGTAGAAATTGCATATGTGAGTAAAATTAGGAAAAGTTTATTTATGCTTAACATTTTGAATATGTTCACTACGACTGAAATCGTGATTACAATAACGAAGCGTTAATTTGTGTTACAGGTTGAAAGAAAATCCTCTTTCTCCTCTAAGTCTCCTCGCCATCTGAAAAATCAGAATGGTTTAAGTTCACATAAATAATAAAACAGCTTTTATCCAAATTTTAAATAATGGCAGATTCAAAAGTTTGTTGCACACTGGATTTTGGTTGTTCTCAAACATTTTGAAATTATTATGTTTAAAAGCTTAGGTTACTTATCAACTAACTCCTTTGATAATAAAGTAACTTTTAATGAGTATATATATATATATATATATATATATATATATATATATATATATATATATATATATATATATATATATATATATATATATATAAGAAATCCGCATCCTCAGAAATCCGAGCTCCAACAAGCATGTGTTTCAGATAAGATTAACATTAATATATATGCAGTATATTTTGATGCACCAAACTTACAAAATCTAGTTAAATTTGCTCTACAAGTGGTAGATAAATATTATAATGCTTAAGGAAACTAAATTAGCAGTAATGTTACGAAATAAGGTTCCGTTAGTAAACTTATACAGGTTATTTTCTTACCCTGGGTCAACATAGTTTCTTAGCAGAGGAGAAGTTCGTGGTATGATTCCATTGCCTTATTCCGAAAAATAAAAGTATATATTTATGAATGATTATTTTTAAAAAGTAATAGGAGAAAAGTTAATTTTTTTTTTTTTGATTGGTGAAATAGAATATGGTCAGATAAGGAAAGATTAAATGATATTAAAGTTATATGAATAATGTTCATGTAAGAATACAAGAAATAATTATATATACAAGTACTATTTATAATACAGAGAATATAAGTAATTACCTTAACATGAAACGCATCTTGTTATGTAGCTACATTGAATCCCGGAAACTGGTATGAAAACGATTTGATTAGAAATCCTTAAAACTTAACAACCTGACATAAACTAAATACTTAACTTCTGTTGACGAAACCTAATATATATATATATTAATGGCTGGATGTTTATATGATAATGTACTTACCTTCTACTGAGGGAACCTAATCTATATAATTGCCTTTTTGGAAGAACTTAAGCTACCAGTAAAACTTAAAGAAAAAAACACATATTAAAGGTGTGAACATGATAACTGGAACTACTGAGTTTTTAAGTCCATTTACTGTATATATAACTCCATAAATAATATGAAGTTTAAACATTGAATTAGATTTTTTTAAAACTTTAAGAATTTGGTTCAGCTGTTTTGCAATTTTTATTATTTCTTTACACTACACTTTTAAACCATTGAAGTTTTCAGAAGTTTTTTCAAATGATTTTTAGTCGTTAAATTTACACTGATATACACATTAGATTAGGATTATTACAAACTTCGATTTGATGTTTTGGTT
Organism: Thermobia domestica; assembly: GCF_964235325.1. NCBI lineage: Eukaryota > Metazoa > Arthropoda > Insecta > Zygentoma > Lepismatidae > Thermobia > Thermobia domestica. The sequence goes on from NC_137458.1 coordinate 137,113,996, forward strand.
ATAGATTCATTTGGCATAACTTGTATCTGCGCAAGAATTTGATTTTCCCTTTTTATATTATCCAGGGGAAGTGGCAATCTGTTTTGAGGGAGCCAGTCTTTTGGCTAAGTTCTTCGTGGTTTCTTGGTTTCTTGATGAAGGACTGCACCAACATTCCCTAACAAAGGTATTATTATGAGACGTTTTGTAATTGTTTGTTTTATGTTGTATTGCATGAACTAAAGGCCTATAAAATATCTCATTCGATCAACGCTGCACACAATTACAACGATAACTGAATGCTTGAAAAAGGTAAGAAATCTAAGTAAACGTTATCACACAGTGGTAATGCTAGAATCGCTTGAGCATAATAATAATAATAATAATAATAATAATAATAATAATAATAATAATAATAATAATTTTATTATTATTATTATTATTATTATTATTATTATTATTATTATTATTATTATTATTATTATTTTGAACTTCTTAGCGCTTTTGTTGTAGTTTGTTAGTATTACTATTATTCAAAAAAATTTTGTTTTCCAGTTTTTAGAGTGTTTAAAAAGTTAGTAAATAGTCTTTAAGATGCATTTGAGTCTTTAAAATGCAATTTTTCGTTACAACAGTAGTTTACCTAGATACCTAAACTAAAGGTAGAATTCTAACTTCTTATCAAGGTTTAAAATGTTTAAATTTCTTTTTCCAATCAAACTTAACATTTAAAGGTGAGAGACCCAAATAATATTAACACACGAAAATGACGCTGTGAAATCGGTAGAGTAGTGCAATAATAGTGACCATTGAAACGTTTGGAAGATCTATAATCATTACGAAGCTGAATTTCTTCGGGAGTGAAATATGAAATAAAGAGAAATAAACTTGAAATGTCAGGAATATCATATACAATTCACTGAATATTATGTAAATAATAAAGGGCATAGGAAATTCTTGGACGATCCAAAACATCACCTGAATTCATTACCAAACATTAAGTATGCCCTGTGTATTTTTTCCAGTAAAAATAACTTACATCGTGGTTATAGGCCATTTTTTATCTTTGTGATGCCCTGGGTAAAGAAACCCTTTGTCTGTTGCATGACACAATATCAAGAGTAAAAAAGGTAGATGATAGAATATTGCCCGTCAAAATACAGATTTCTTCCCGATGTGAGTGATGTCTTTCTTCTCAAATTGGAACGTTATAAAGACCTGCTCAACATAAACGATATGTTCTGTATACACAAGAATAATGTAGTAATACTTGTTTTTAACAACTTTTCTTATTATTTTTTTTATTCTTCTAGGTTTACAAACTAATTTGTGATATTTTTCTTACGAAAATGAAGAATAATTTCCATGTTTATCATTTCATCATTCCTACAATTGCAACAAATCTTGCAAATTATTTGTCTAAATCTTTAAAATTACTACTTAAATAGACCTATGACCTCCTCTCCTCCTAAATGCTTAATTGTGTAAAAATAAAAATTGCATAATGGCTAATAAGCCTCTTTAAAATACATTTGCAACGCTGGTATTTAACTCAAATTTGAATCTGAGATGGACAGCTAATAGTTATTCCACATTAATGTCCTTTTTCGAAATCAAACCACTTCAACATATACTCTTTGTTACTCTTGCTGAGTCCATGAATTTCACATAATTACCCACATGCCTTGACTCACTTATTTCCTCAACTGAACCGAAATTTTTGTTAACGACGCCAAACAAACGACATACATAGCACTATCCAAGATATTCAGATTCGGAATAGATTGTAATTTTCTATAGTATGTTTTGCACTATAAAACTTCTAGATATCAAAGCTGAGTGAACTAATGTTGACCAGGAAACTCGAGGAATATTTCCTTTCGTCCCGATCTTGGAAACATACTTCTAGTTTAGTTTTCCAGACTAAAGTTGAAGCAAGACGAGGCAGTTCGTCTCATGGGCAAATATTAACTCTCAATGCACTACTCCGATAAGAATATGACAGTGTGTGTCAATTTTGGAGTACATTGCTAATCCCATTCTTTCTTTACCCTGAAGACACAGGAGGGCCACGGTGGCTCAGTGGCATTCAACTCTGGTGCATGGAGTCCCTTGGTTCGATCCCAGCCCACGCCAAGTGAACGTCGAGGTGGACAAACACCGTGTGCGTGGGTCTCCTCGGGGTTCTCACTGTTCCTCCCACTTTCTTCACTCCACCATTTCATTCATTCCTCATCATCACATGAAGATTAAAACGACATTGAGAAACAAAATATAAATAACTTCATATAAACTTGAATAAAATCAAATTTTAATAGTTGAGAATTACAATAGAGTTGCTGAACTAATGAATATATTGACATAAAATATAGTTTTGCTGTCTCGTCTTGTTGAAAAAGCAAAAAAAAAAAAAAAAAAACTATATTTTTCCTTTAGCGGCCGCTCCATTCTGGATCCGCCATTGATTGTACTATTATTAGTCTCAACTTATTTTATCGATTAAATCATATATAGTTCCAAACGACTTCCATAAAATAAACATCAATTAGGAGCACTTCCCCCTCTTGCAAATAGCATAAACACGGATTTTCTGAAAATTATCTATGTTATCTGCAATATGTTTTAAACAACACTTCCCGGATATCTTTACACAGCATGCATAACATCTTTACAATCAGTATAGAAGGGAAGCAGGCTTATTGCAGTCAATCTCATTTCATAGTTTCTTTTTGTTTGTTTCCGGAACATACAGAAACTTACGCCGTTTTGTTTTAATCTTACAGGGGAAGAGAATCAAAGAAGTATGCCTTTCTAGCTACAAAATAAATGTCCAGCCTCTGTTGCAAAATGGAGTGAACGTTTTCATCAACATTCAAATGAAAGAAAATTAACTTTTAGTTAACACGTTCTAATAGTATCCTAGCAAGAAAACCTAGAAGTGAATATATAATATTAATGATAACATAAATTTGGACGAATTTAGAAATATATATAAAATAAATAGTTTTAAAACATTCGAAAGAAGTATGCTATGTTTTTCATATAGGGAATTTCTATTGCATACCAGGTGTTAGACATAGCCTTACCACTGAATTGTAAATATATTCAAATGTGTAATACAGCCCCAAAGGGGAATATATAGAACCCAGTACCACATGAACCAAAGGCGCACACGCTACTAACTGCACCAGCGGTGATGACTACCTTGAAAGTGTTCGTTTGCAACCTCATTTATTGTAACTATTCCTAATACTCTTGCAGTTCATTGAATTGGTTTTACTGACATATTATAAAACAATGTCTCTAAAAATTTTCATGATTGCAAGTGAGATTTTTTCTTTCTTTTATTATTTCTTTTAATTTCTTGTTTCTTTTTTTTTATTTTCTTTACACCAAAGGAACCTAAGCTAGTATTGAAAACTAAACTTATTGTTTTAATTTCACGTTACTATTCTATTTGAGAAAAGGATCAATTCCTTAAGATTGATTAGAAAATAAACTTGTAGGTACATGGAAGGAATAACGAAAATATTTTTTAACCATGATTCATGTATTAGTGTTTTACAGATTGTCTATTTATAGTACTGTAACCTTCTTGATTAATCTGAGACTTTGTAAACTTCAGAATTATTCTTTACTAACGCACAATATATTTGCTGTCTTCAAATGTAATAAAAGTTAAGAGTAGTACTGAAAAGCTAGGGGCCTTTCCATGTGTGGAGCCTCGGGAAAATACTCGTTTTGCTTATGTAAAGGCTGCTACTTTCACAGTATAGGATTCCTAATGAGATATTGATTTACGATATATAAATGATATCATTAGAGCTGTTTTGGGATAGACGTCAAAGTTTTATTTTTCCCCTTACCTTTGAAATAGGAAGAAAATTTTAACTTTCTCTAGAGAATCTCATAAAAACTTCAAGTTTAAAGTTTGGTTGTACAATATGGCCTCTACGATAGTGTACATAAATCAGGACAGATGGATGGGGCAACTGGCAGATGAGAAATGCATTCAAGAGAGAGACATTCAAAATAATTATTTTTCCAGTATGTAAGTACCATGAAACGTGTAAATCCATAGAAACTTTCTGTTAGTTATTTTTAATAGTTGCTAGCATTTTTCCTATTCTGTTGTCGCTGGAAAGTAAAAATTAAGATCATTTAAAAATAGTTCTAGTTGCGTTTTCCTATTTTCCAAATCTAGATCTAGATCTAGACATCTAGATTTTGATGAAAATAGCCTATTTTACAAGCGAATAACTGAAAAATGAAATGAAATGAAATCTTTAAGTTTTACGTCCCACGTTTATGCCGGTTAGGCTAAAGGAGACAGTGATGATGAGAGATGAGTGAAATGGTGGAATGAAGAAAGTGGGAGGAAACGGGATAACCCCGAGAAAACCCAAGAGCACGATGTTTGTCCATCACAAAGTCCACACGGCACGAGCTGGGATCGAACCAGGGACCCCAAGCACCGGAGGTGAACGCTCTACCACTGAGCCCTCGCGCTCCCACGGATAACTGAAATTGTATTCTTTGAATCTAAGTGGCTTAAACATGTATGAAACACTGAAGTACATTGAAACGTTCGAATATTGCTTCAAAATATTACTCTTGAAAATTTATTTTACAAATCAGAATCATTGATAGAAAGACAACATATTACACAGAACTTTCTTTTATACATTTTTTCCCATTAAAAACGAAATATCTGAAACTAGAGACACAAGTCAAAGTTAGATTGTCATGATTCAAGCAACATGTCAACAACTTTCCACAGCATCTTATTACTCATCAATAGTCAAAGCCTGGAAATTATGTCAAAGCGTATTTCGTGTTAATTATCGCTTGAAGATCTCTCTGTCTTTGTGATAAAGGAACTGAGAATTGATCCTAACATAAGTCACTCTTGTTTTATGCTACATAGTGCCATTGAAATATCTTTCAAGTTCTTACACTTCACCAATCAAAAGAAAATATTGGTTTTCTACGTTTTTACTAAGAGATGTAATTTTAATTTTTTTACAGCTCAAGTGTATTGTAATTAAAAACCTTAGAAAATTAGACATTATCATGCACCATCTTGAAATATAACATATAAAGAATATTTGTAGTATTTGAGAGTGAGTTTAACACGTAGTGTAAAACTGAATTTGCATCTCAGTGCTAGAAACAGGACGTGTCATCGGTGACTCGTGTAGCACGTGGATGCTAGTAATCTTCAAAATCTGTAAACACGAAAATACCATAAACGAACAGAGGTAATAGAATGCATAAAACGGCACACCACAGAAATGAAATATCGCAGAGCCACCGGTGACTCGTAACGGAGTGAACGTGTTAATGTACATTCTAAATCTATATGTCGCAAGGACATGAAGTATTTCCGTCATACCCTTTCTCAAAATGAAATGAATTTTTTGAGTTTTACATCCAATGGTTATGCCGGCTAGGCTAAAGGAAACGGTGATGATGAAATGGGAATGAAATGGTGGCATAAAGGAAGTGGGAGGAAATCCATGTACACGGTGTTTGTCCACCACAAAGTTCACTTGACGGGAGCAGAGTTTGTACCCGGGACCCGAAGCACCAGAGGTGAACACCATACCTTTTCTGTTGTTCGTTGCTAGCATCCAGTGATTAAGTATTTTAGTTTTTGATAAACGTGAAAGAAACGAGTGTAATATTTTCTCTGTCATTGAAAGGCATATTTCAATATTTATTTCATGGTAGGAGACATAGTAATTAGTGATTAGTGATTAGTGTAGTATAAAAAAACATTAGCAGTGCATCCAAAAACTCAAGAAGACAGGTTCTTGAATCTTTTTGAATAATGTGTATCATCAGAGTATTCACTGCGATGTTTAGAAATTAGCGGCACTACTTCACGGAATTTCCATTTTCCCCGTAAATCGAAGTAATAAGAGTGCCTTTTGAACTAAATACTATACTTAATAATTTGAAGTTATACTTCATGCTATTTTATTGAATTGGTGCGATTGAAGTATTTGATTGACGTGTGTCACTTTCAAAGGCCAAACAAATGGAAGTTACCACATCAGGCTACTCAAAATAGTATCAGGCTGCAGCGACATATTTTGACATCGCTCAGATTGCGATTAAATTGTATTATTAAAGAGGTCTGAAGTTTGTGATTAAATTCTTACCTGCCATTTGCACCATCTGGTCATTAGGACTTTCTACCCTGTCAAGAAATGGTCGAGATGCCGGATGATGTAGTAATCAGTATATAAGATTTAAGGATAATAAAGTGGGTAAGAAAGTGTTTCGTACTACAACTCATGTGGAGCCAAGATCCTTCTTTAAGCGACGTGTGGACGGAATTTTCATGCAACATGATAACACCAGGTTTCTTGACCATAGCTGAATACTTGTTGACTATTCTACACTGGTTTTCAAAGAGTTCAGTATTGTAATGATCCTCAATGATTGTTTCGCCTTGATAGAGATAAACATGATGGATCAACCTCACCGTAGAACATCATAACAATAACATCTGTAGTTGGAAAGAGTTTTGGAAACCATCCTAGAAGTTAAATAGAATCACAATACTGTCTTGGCCGTTTACAAATATTGTAGCAGATCCACCTATCTTTTAAAGTGACAATTCGATTCAATCTAATCATTTTCAGTCATTCATACACTCAGAAAATTTCACACTTTCACCCACGATCCTTGTTGCTCATTGTGTAGCGTATCATACATGCCCCACCGGAAGTCAAGGAAGGAACTGTACCACTAGTTAGATAATTTAATAATAAGCAATATTTCCTCGCATCATAGCAGCAGCATATACAACACATACATAACGGCACTCTATTAGATTGGATACCCCCCTTAGGCAGATATAGTAGAAACCAGAGGCTTTCCCAAATCAAAACATTATCCTCAATTAAAAGGTATACCAATGAACAATTTATTAACGAGATCATATAGAAAAAGTAAACAACAAATATATATATATAAGTGAAGCTCTTATAGAACAAGATTTAAATATATAGTATATATTCTCAAATTTCAATTTCAATTAACCTCTCTATATATATGTAACACGGTAGCAACAGTAGATTAATATCAAATTAGCAAAAATAATTGAATTTAATTATACATTAACACTACTTTTACCTGTATATGAAACGGGCAACTTCCAATGGTCAACTCGGGAGCGAACGATGGCAGGAAGTTTCACAAACACAAAATATCATATATTAAAAAAAAAGAAAGAAAACACTGGAGGAAAAAAAACTATAATATAAATCACAAACTACAGAACTAAATAACTGAACACTTCCGTCTTCGATCATTTCCCTCGTTGTCCATTGAATTGCGTGGCACAATTTTACACTTAAAAAAAATTCAACCAATACGCACCCGATTTGAAGTCAATCTGACAAACGGCAGAAGGAATTCAAATCACGGAGCTACACATGACGTCATGTTCTATACAATAGTACCAGAACAATTAACCAATAGAACACCAAATGAAAGAACATTTTTTTTTAATATTAAAGTAGAATACACTACATGGTGGGTCCCCCCGGAATTCAAAAAATGGAAAAAACATTTTTTGAATTACCAGAAATATGAAACACTTATGGTAATGAAAACGATTTTGTTAGTAAGGGTGATAGATGAATATGAAGTATGAAAAGACAAAACAACAAACCTTTAATAATGAAAGGGACCACCAAATAATATAAAGCCAAATTGACAAAATATATTGAAGTATATCATTAAATATATTGTAGTTTTGGTAAAACCCAAAAACCAGAGTAGAGTACTACCATGTTATAGAATGTAAACATAACATAGGCTTGAATAAACCTTAAATATCCATAGACGATAAGATTCATATCCATTAGGCGCAGAATAATATATCTCAAATAGAAGTGTAGACTGGCCAGTCTTTACAAATTGGAACAAACATGGATTTTTTTAAAAATCAAACAGCTCCCTTACACCTGAAAAAGAAATAAGTGTAAGAACCTCACAAATATTACACGAAAATTTACAATTCGGGATCAGGAGTTTCACGCATTTCATACCTTTTTAATTGGCTAACATGAGAAGAAAATTTTCGGTTTTTATTTTCGTCTAAAAGAATTACAGAATTCGGACCCGCAAAGGAGTCGATGCGGTAAGGACCAAGCCACAGAGGCGACAAGGATTTACTAACTTTATCTGTTATAGACGACTTAAAGTGAGATTTCCAAAGAACTAATTGGCCTATCTGGAAAGTAACTGGATTATTACGCTGCAGGAAAAGATGCTTTCTATCTTCCCAAGCTTTATGCATATTTTTTAAGGCATCGGACCATATCTCTACTGAATTATGTAAGTTCAGGTCGGAATCCTTTACAGACCATTTAACTAATAAAGGATCTAGGGCTTCACGTCCCAAATAAAGCTCAAATGGTGATGCCTTTAATTCACAATGTTCAGAAACGTTAAGAGAAAATTGGATCGAATATAGGAAATTGCTCCATACCGTCTGATTCTCAGAGCAATAACATCTTAATGCATTCTTTACCGTTTGAACATATTTTTCAGCTGCGTTTCCAGACGCAAAGTAAGCTGAACTACGTATATGTTTGATCCCTAGTCCAAAGAGAAAACGACGAAACTCCTCGCTACAAAAATAACTAGCCCGATCCGTGGATAAAGCAAAACAATGACCAAAACGACAAAATATCTCCTTCATAGCTTTAATAATAATTCTACTGGTCGCATTACGTAATGGAACTAAGTGCAAAAAACGGGAAGCGTTATCCACAAGTAACATTATGTACCTATAGCCATTGCTTGGGATTAAGGGACCGGCCAAATCACAGTATAAATGTCCCTGGGGTTGTGTTACATATTTAGAAGACAAAAGACCTTGGGGCTTTTCAAAACGTGGTTTCGAGATCTGACATTCATGACATGAGCGCACGTACTGATGCACATCACGAATCAAAGAAGGCCACGTAAAATAACGTTTAATTTTACTAAATGTTTTAAAATTTCCCGTATGAGTTCCCACCAAAGTTCCAGAGTGATAATATTCCAATACCAAAGGTCGTAAAGACTTAGGCAATAGAACCTTGTAAGGATTATACCGTGCTTTTGTTCTTTTATATAATAAACCACGTGAAAAACGATATTCTTTCCAGACATTTCCTGCAGCTTCAGTTTTCTTATAAATATCTGAGATATCCGGATCCTTTATTTGCTCTTCTTTTACATTATAAAATGCTAAAGGAGTATTCAACAGGCTTGAAGCCAAAAATTCACGTTGGTATACCTCCTCATCTATAGGTTCGTCTATAAGGTCATACAAACTTGAATCATATATTCGACTCAAAAAATCTGCGTTAATCATCTTGTTGCTAGGTACATGTAAGATATCGAATTTAAATTCTAACAATCTATGAATCATAGTACTATATCGTGTAAATTTTTTAGGGTTACGCAACACGCAAGCTAAAGCATGGTTATCAGTTAATATTGTAAATCTTGAAACAAGATAGTGCTGAAAACGAGTAATAGTATTGTACAAGCTAGCCAACTCCAAGGCAAAGATAGGACGATTATAGTCCGAAGGTTTCAGTTTTCTGCTATAGAACGCAACAGGTTGATAGAAACCACTGGAATCCTTCTGTAGGATCACACTTCCGAACCCTCGCAAACTAGAATCTGCTTCTATAAAAAACCTTTTACTCATATCCGGAATCTTCAAGATAACCTGCTCTTCAAAAGCGTCCTTAATACGAGCTAATGCCTCAGATTGTTCTTTACCCCAAACAAAGGGAATTTTAGGTGATTTTAAGTCTGTTATGGGACGCATTATCTCAGCAAAATTACTAATAAATCGACTATAGAAAGACAAAAACCCAACAAGAGATTTGACACCCTTCCTATTACGAGGAGCAGGTAAATTTCGTATAACTTCAAGTCGATCCGGAATCATTTGCATAGTTCCTCCACCTACGCGAAATCCCAAATAATCTATCTCCGTTTGAAAGAAGGAACATTTTTCTGGTGAAATTGTAAGACCTCGTGATCGAAGTCGATCAAGCACCGTCTTAAGTAATGTTTTATGTTGTTCAATTGTATCAGAATAGAGTACAATATCATCAGCATATACTTCGACACCTTGTTCCTTCAAATCACCTAATACAGTATCAATAGCACGCGCTAAAGCCGCCGTCCCAGTACAGAGTCCCATAGGATGTACCCGAAAATGATAACTTTTATTGTCAAAAGAAAAGCCCGTATATTTCCGACAGGATTCATCCAATACTATCTGAAAAAATCCCCTTTTACAATCGAATCTAGACATAATACGAGCATTAGCCAGTGTAGCAATAGATTCTTCCATGTTAGGGGTGACTATATTATCGGCTTCCACAAGCTTAGATAATTTACCAAAGTTTAGAACTAGCCGTCCTCTACCTGCACTATTTCTGACAATAAAGCAAGGGGAACGATACTCACTAGTACTCTCCACGATAACCCCGTTATCCAAAAGTTCTTTTAAAATTACACGCATTTCTTGCTTTTGTTTACTAGACATAGGGTATTGTTTTTCACGAAACACCGTATCCTCCTTAACCCGAAACTTGTACTTAAAATCTTTAATTCTGCCGATATTTGATGTAATCACATCAGTATAATCATTTATAATATCCTGTACAAATAAAGGTAAGGTACTATCTTCCTTAATAAGTTCATTATCAATATTTTCCACAATTAATTTTCTATTTGTATTATCTAGTTGATTAACAGACGATTTGTTATTTAAATTATGCATAACTCTATTATCAATCGCAAATACCTCATTGCTGTTCGAAGGTACTTCTGAAACACCCTGTACAACATTACATTCAACAGGTGATTTAACTTTTAACTCATTTTTATATTTTATTACTTTTCTATTTTGAAAAAAATCTTTATTAGTAGCTTGTGACGTTAAAGACCAAGAATTTAAAAAAGAATTATAGTCATTAAATTGATTTAAAGCAGAACAAGCATTTTTAAAAATAACAGGTTCTTCAGATAAAGCAAAGTTTTGTTTATATTTAGTAACACACTCTTTACCTTGCTGTAGTACTGCTTCCTTATCTCCAACAGGTTGTTGACCGGGAGGCAGGGCTGTATTACGTGGCACCTGGTCTAGTGAGAACTCGCTCATTGTATCAGGAATGCAACAGGTGTTATGACCTTGACCATGAAAAAAGCTCTTATCTTCGCTGCCCAGCTGATTTTGAACATTTGGTTTGTCGCAGGATGTGCGGTTCCTTGTAAGATAACCCATCAAATATGATGTAGAATAAGGATCCGTCTTCCTGCAACCAAAAGGGAAAGGGCCAGAATATTGTCCACAAAAAGGAGGTTTGGAAACATACGTAATGTTGAAATTGTGATCAGGAAAGAATATACTTCGTTCTTTAACATCCAATTTAAAGGCAGTCTGCTCAATAAAGGGCATTCCTAAAGTAATGTGTTGGCCACTGGGACAATGTTCGTTTATATACGCACAAACAGTTAACTCTTGCTTATTAATTCTCAACGGGAGCAAACAATATTTGTGTAGCACTAAACGATAGTTTGTAGCAGTACGTCCCACAAAGTTCTTAACATGTATTTTTAGGTTCGAATCCCGTTGTAGTAAATACTGTAACACTTCGTTACTTATAAAATTAACACTTGAAGCACTGTCCAAACATGCAAAGTATTTTTTATCATACAAATCGACTTCAATAAATATACCACCTTTCCCAACTAATGGAGGTAAGGTTCGTACACCACAGTCCGAGGTTCGAATCTGCTGAGTATCAGAATCCTTTTGAAAATTAGACACCTGTCCTTTGTGGAAATTACCCGATCTGTTTCGTACATGAGGATGAACTACACTACGCGATCTAAAGTCACTGCTTTTACGATTTATATCGAATGATGATCCACCAACAGTTGTTTGATGCTGCTTCGTAAAAAGTTCTAACTGTGAGTAAGCCTTTAAAGAGTTCATAAGTTCATCACGCGTTTGAGGATGCTCACTATAAAATACATGCGATCTAACATCCGGTCTACAACCACTAGCCACCGTTAAGATGTACGTTTCATCACAGATTTGAATATCCAAAATACGTGATACTTGATCAAGTCTACGTGAATATTGTAAGACCCCTTCACTTTCGCCCTGAGGTTTATAAAAATATCTCGTGGTAAGTTGCTGTATAGCCACGTCAGAAAGCAACTCAGTCATCACATATTTACATAAATCTCCCCAGTTCCTCGTTGATTTAACACTATCCTTAAGACACTGTAGTAATGGATTTCTAGTTTTTGTTTGTAAAGCGTATACCACACAACGAATTGGAAATTCATTACCACTTAAAAAATCGTCAATTTTACATATAAAATTGAACAACTTCTCAGGGTCATTACCATCACAAATTGGAAGATTTTCCACAAATCTATTTAACACCGTCAAAGCAGTATTATCCTCCAAACGGGAAGAATTGGTACGGAGATAAGCGTCATCACCTATGTCCTTTGTATAATCACTATGGCCTCTATTACCAGATACTTTACTAGTACGTTTAGGAATAGCACCAGTTGACTTATCAGATCCCGTATTATCTTTATTAACAGGTACCCTAGAAGACATCGGACCCACCTTTCCAGCTATGTCTTCTAACATTTCTCCTAACCTTTCAATTCCAAAAAATAACCTATCAATTTTATCTATATTTAGAGGCGGCGTTTTTACACCATCATCATCAAATCCGGATATAGTATCTGAGACTACCTTATCTTTATCTACACCTTCGGCCATGTTGAATATATATATAATACGAACAGCAAGGGCATTAACAAACTAATTCAATATATAAAAGCCTCGAATTGGTGAGATTGACTTCAAACCATTTATATGTAGCGTATCATACATGCCCCACCGGAAGTCAAGGAAGGAACTGTACCACTAGTTAGATAATTTAATAATAAGCAATATTTCCTCGCATCATAGCAGCAGCATATACAACACATACATAACGGCACTCTATTAGATTGGATACCCCCCTTAGGCAGATATAGTAGAAACCAGAGGCTTTCCCAAATCAAAACATTATCCTCAATTAAAAGGTATACCAATGAACAATTTATTAACGAGATCATATAGAAAAAGTAAACAACAAATATATATATATAAGTGAAGCTCTTATAGAACAAGATTTAAATATATAGTATATATTCTCAAATTTCAATTTCAATTAACCTCTCTATATATATGTAACACGGTAGCAACAGTAGATTAATATCAAATTAGCAAAAATAATTGAATTTAATTATACATTAACACTACTTTTACCTGTATATGAAACGGGCAACTTCCAATGGTCAACTCGGGAGCGAACGATGGCAGGAAGTTTCACAAACACAAAATATCATATATTAAAAAAAAAGAAAGAAAACACTGGAGGAAAAAAAACTATAATATAAATCACAAACTACAGAACTAAATAACTGAACACTTCCGTCTTCGATCATTTCCCTCGTTGTCCATTGAATTGCGTGGCACAATTTTACACTTAAAAAAAATTCAACCAATACGCACCCGATTTGAAGTCAATCTGACAAACGGCAGAAGGAATTCAAATCACGGAGCTACACATGACGTCATGTTCTATACAATAGTACCAGAACAATTAACCAATAGAACACCAAATGAAAGAACATTTTTTTTTAATATTAAAGTAGAATACACTACAATTGTCAACAAGCAAGAACGTGTGATATCCTTCAGTTCAAGGATTTCATCTTACTGACTGCGTAAAGCAGCCGCGGTTACTTGTACAGACTATCTCAGTGGGATCTCATGAAGCAATTGTGTGTTACTTGTAGTGCATTTTCAAACGACTCTGTTCAACAATACACTGCTTTCTGACTGACTGGGCACAACTACCGATTTTCTGAAAATCTACTGAGTCTTTGACATTGTTTGCGTGATCTAGGTCCTGCCATTGGTTGGGTTACAGAGAATGATTTATCATCAGACTTAAAATTGCGCATTTCAATCATGTCATCCCAATATTTCCTACCGAAAGTCACGATAAAAGTGTGGTTAGTGGTTTAATAAAGATTACAATCATCCATACCTAAACTGATAGTATCTGCTATATTTTAAGAAATTCATAACTTCTATCACATTTATATATTTTATTGATTTCATACGGGTAGCTTCTGTTAGAAGATAAATAAAAGAAAAAAAAAAACAAAAACTGATTATAAGTAGATACATTCTAAAATTTTAAAAAGAAAATATAGACTAATAGACATCAGTATTCACTACGCTTATCGTTTCAATGACGTTTGATCAGTACATTGGTCCTGGCATAATTATTTCTGTCAGAGCTCGCTATCTCTTGCTTTAATATTGTCCCTAATTATTTCATGAAGCTTTACCAATAATTGACAATCCTCACCATCTCAGTAACGTATCCGGCACCACATCAATGCTACTAATCTTTAGCCTAAGTAGAGTATGTGCACTAGTTAATATTGTCACTACTTAAGAGAACTTAATTCCATACGCTTCGTGCTCACCATTATTTGAATATATCAAAATGCAAAATTGTATGCCTTATAACTCGAGAATGAAACATTTATAGAGGAAACTATCCACACACATACTAAGCAAGTCAAAGGTTGCTTCTATACAAAGATTACTCAAGGTCGGACTAGTTCCTAATTCGCACACTGTCATTGTGATTGGTTTATTTCTCTTTCTAAAAGAAATTCACTATTTTTAAAGCTATCTTTAACGCTAGTACATCGATCTTCGACCATTCGACACAATGGTAGTAGTAAAACTTATCCGAACGTAATGATATTTAGTGTGTCGGTTTCTCCAACCTTTCGAAATAATCCTATTGTTTAGTATTTTATTTCATTACGCATGTGAGATGGTAAAATGTATCCCATGATTTAAATTTGTATGTGCATACATACAAAACAATTTATTCCTCTATATGGTACGTAATTATTATTGAATTTTCATATAATATAGTGTGTATATTTTCTTTAAGGTATTTCGATCAATCACATTGGTTCTGTTCAAATCGGACTGGGATACTCGGATAAAATGGGTTCTGTTTCTTTTTTAAAACTCCAAGGTTTCCTTATTTAAATAATATGAGGAAAAGCTCTTGATAATTTGTATCGGAATTATTCGATTTTTTATGCGATACGGCGTATATTTTGTTTAAAGCTTCCCACTCGTCCGTACTGCATAAAGATACAATCAATTAATAGAAACGGATGTTTTTATCACAAACAAAAACAGATATACCATTATAACTTTCGTAAAATGATTAAGTTCTTTACGTCTGGAATGTGCATATATACATAAACAATTTTCAATAGGGAGTTAACTCCCACCCACCCTGTAGAATGTTATTTCATCCTTTTGGTGGTAAATTGGATCTGACTACCCTAGGCTCTAAAATCCCTTTCCCCACTGTAACGAGCTTATGTCTGTTAATGGAATAAATGAGTAGGACTGAAAATGCTATTTGAAGTGCAAATATACTCGACAACAGAACAACATAGCATATAATATACTAAATGGCATAATTATAGTTTATATCACTAATGTTCGACATGTTTATAATTTGTAATTTTTATGTGTAGCTATCTTCTATTTTAGTGGTATGGAGAAGAAATACGTTGTCAGGTATATATGATTGTATATGTTATATTCGTATATCGTGTTCTTGCATGTTCTTGTATCTTTATTGGATGTTATTCGTATTATTATATGTTTAACACTGTCACATTGTAAATGGATAAAACTTATTCTGAAATGAATGAAAAAGTCGAAAGAGTCGAATAATCAGTTAAAAGAACTTTTCCAGAAAATATATTTTGCAAAGTCATAAAGTTAAACAAAAGTGTACTCTTGGAACGAGATTACAGGATACAAATTATATTATGTTCTATACACATTCCAACGCTGTTAGGAAAACATTAGTTGGTAGGGAGCAACGCTACGGGCCTCCTAATTTTTGTAGTACTCGACAACCCAAACAGAAGCATACTTTTCTTTTAAATTCAAACCGAGAAACATAGGGAAAATCAATGTTAAATATTTGAAAATGACAAGTAAGTTCATACAAACCCTTAAGGTTTTGATTGATTCTTGTAGTACTCGTTGAGACGAAAGCAATAATATCCAAAATTTTAAAATTCAAGCTTGGAGACATAGTGAAACCAGTGTTGAAGGTGGCGAAAGGAAGGGAATTTATACGAGCCTCGCGAAATTTTGATTGATTATTTTAGTACTCAACGTCACAAACGCAACAATAAAACAGTTTTAGCTTCATATATGGTAATTTATCGCCTGTGCAAATTTTCTCTTTTTTTCCTTATCTCAAAATTCTCAGTTCGACTTTCTTCTGATGGTCTGTCACTAGGCCAAATTCTTTATACTCGGATGTATTTCAGTAGGTTTTAATTGAAATTTCTATCTGTTTAACAAGAGGCTGCGTTTGCTTTAGTAACAGAGGATAAGTGGAAATATTTTTTTTTATCACCATACAATTAGTGAATGTATTTTTCTCTCTGGTTTGGTGTTCATTGTTTCCTGTTTCCACTTAAATATATCTTATTAAAAATTCTTTATAACTCATTCATCAGTACTAAGCTACATGGCTCTAGAGTTAGAAACAACAATAATTGTTTTTCACAAAAAAATTCTCGTATGATTTAGATAGTATGTTAAACGCAAATGGTCAGCGTACACCGTATTACATAAAGCTATAAGTCCTCATGTACCTATAGATGCTAAGTGGAAGTATTAGAAATTTATTTTGGATTAAAACTACTTTACCGGCCGTGATGGAGCAGGAGATCAATTTATGGAGTTACACACTACTTGACGAAACAATCGAGTTCCTCTCCTGGAAGGTTGATATGCTATTCCATTGTATGCCAAGGAGGAAGTTTGTCCACTAGCAAGCTTGTTCTTGTTTAAATGGTGTCATACTAACCTGGGAGTTAGTTCCAAAATTCTTGATTGTGGACAGCCGGATCATTTCTGGCAAGAAATCCAGTGCATTATGATTGCGAGATTAGAAACACACCCCGCTGAAGAGGTATAGCAAGATTGAAAGGTCATCGATTCGAGGTTCTTGTTTTCTTGTTTTGTGTTCAGCATTTGAGTATTATCATTCTTACAGAACAGCAGATTATAGGCAGTCAATTAAGATTTCAACGTTTTCCATCCGACAGAGATTTCCTGGAGGCTGCACTGTTGTTTTGTTCCTTTATTTCTTTCTTATATCCGGTAACAACATATTTTTATTTTAATATATTTTCCAGTTATACATTTCATATAGTACATTTTCAGGTAAATGAAATACTTAAGTAAAAGGTACTATTCATTGCACTAAACTTTCTCGTTCCAATACTTTAAACTATATCATGATGTGTTGCATTTATTAATAAAATACATTTCGAGGCTTACGAAAAACGAAGACAATTATAAGGTATTTTCGGAAACATCTCCAAAACAAAAATCACCCTAATTGAAGTTTGCGTCTTTCGGATAATTGTGTAGTAGTACTTTATATAACCTTATGGAGTTATCAGTAACTTATATGTTTATGAAATTTAAACAAAATTGTCTGAGTCATTATTGAGAAAATCGTCCCAAAATATCTCACTCCCGCAAATAAACCATCCCTCGCATGATTTTCAGAACAATGTGCGTTGTCTAATTGTCAGATATTAATAAAATGAATATTTATGAAATATGATCAAAATGCCTGAATCGTTTTTGAGAAAATCTTCAGAAACTAACAGAACTCATAAATAAACTATCCCTCTTATATTTTTCAAAACAAGTAAGTTGTCATATTGTTTATGAAATATTTATGTATGGAGTACGAACAAAATTGTCTGAGTCGTTTTTGAGAAAATCGTTTGATAAAACTGAGTCGTTTTCGAGAAAATCGATGTTCGATCAAATTATTCGATAAACCGTTCGAAAACCACTCATCTAAAAATAAACCACGCCTCGCACATTTATGAGAGAAGTGACATATCATGTGAAGGGTTGTTAATGAAATATTGATATAAAAAATATTAACAAAAATGCCTGAGTCCTTTTTGAAAAAAATCAAGAAAATTCAAAGAATAAACAACTGCTCGTATATTTTTCATTAAAAATGGGTCGTACCATATTGTTAGGTTAATAATTAACAATTTATTTATTGAATATGAGCAAAATAACCTAAAATGCTTTTGAAAAAAATCGTTCTAAAACTCACCCCAAGAATAAACCACGCCTCGTAGATAAAAATGAATTATAGCACAGTAAAGATTTTAAATGAAATGTTGTTATACGAAATATAGATAAAATCGTTATATTCGTTTTCGACAAAATCACATATTTTATTTTCATCCTGTCCTTAGCTTTGAGGGTAGGAAGAAACTTCGTGGTAAACACTGGAAAATCTTTCTAAAAACTTAATTTTAAAGGTTTGTGGGGATGAGTTCAGAGATGCTGTCTATAAGCGAGAGAACAGATTTACATTGGGACGAACGAACAGACGGACACACATCCAAAAATAACTTCTTTTGCTTCGAGGGATGATAAAACGCACAAGTCTGTTAAAACCTTAAATTTGGTTTCTTTCACAATCACAACATTTCTTCTCTCCAATCGACGCTACATTGAAAACGGAACTTCATTAAGAAAATATACCTACGAAGTTCAACATTAGAATATATAGCAATAGAGATAATTTTTTTCCATTTATTATGCAGATAGTCTGGGATTAAGCGAGTTTATCATTCGACAGTTAATAACTCCATGTACAGCACTGTGCTATGGCTTCATTCATAGAGCAATCAAAACCTCGGAAATATTAAAATGTGTTGTTTCCTGATGTAGAGAATTCTTTTGGCATAAGGCAGATGAGTCTTGACTTAGATTACATCATTATTAAGTTTTGTTCTTTTCACATACTGTCAATCCTTAATCCTCTATTCTAATCATAGTTCTACAAAAACAAAACAACAAAAAAAATGTAGGTCTTTGGGTGGGTTCGAACTACTGATCCTTGGTGTCTATTATTTTTCTATTCTTTATTTAGTTTACAATTCGACTAATTTAGCACTGTGCTAATCCTTCCGTCATAGTTCACATAAAAAGAACTGTGAGTGAAGTGTCCAATTCGCATTACCCTAAAGCTATTTTGAACCTTTTACTCCATATATACGACAATCCGAATTATGATACTATTTTTGCGATAGAGCTGATATCATGCCAATTGATTTCATGAGAGAAAAATACACGTTAAAGAAATCATAAAAGATTGTTCAAATGTTTAGTTCGAGTGATTCCAGGGTTGGAAATTAGCTTTTTGGATTAATACAGACACGTAAATTTTATTTGGCCAATATAAAGAAAATAATATGATATAGATACATCAATTTGAGACAATACATTAAATAAAGGTAACGGTTAAGTTAAACATGAATGCAATTGTGGACTTTAACACTGGTGTACCTCAGAAAAGAAAAAAAAGTGAGAAGCAAAAGTAAAAAAAAAAATTCTTGCTTGTTTTGTCGGAGCAAGAGGGATCGTTATTAAGCGCAAAGTGACGTACGTAAATATAAGTTACTGAACTTCTAAGAAGGAATATTTTTAGAAGAATACTAGCTTTCTTTTAGTCGTTGGGTACCATTAAATTTTTAATGCGTAAGGGCTATTTTCACATAATGGAACATCAGAATTATTTTTTCATTTTAAAAATTGAGATTTTTCCTCCTGGCAAAATTTAGAATTTTAAAAATGAAATTTAACTCAAAATAGATATCAGGGGTCTAATTTAGAAATAAAGAAAATTTTTTTTGTTTAGTTTACAGACCCCGCTTATGCACCGAGATATAGACAGTAATGATGAGGTGGATGATACTGGTGGAATGAAGATCGTGGGAGGAAACGAGAGAATTCCGAGAACATTCAAATTTGTGGCGTTTACCCACCACAAAGTACATGGACGACACGATCCGGAAATAGAACAAACAGTTTACTATATTTTTAAATATTCGTAATTTTAAAGATTAATCTCATCGTGTTTGTATGCTTGATTTATATACTAATTACATAGTCACTTGCTGAGGAATTTTACAGTAAATAAATTACAGAAATGTTTATTTTTATTTGTGTTATATTCTAACATAAAGTAACTTTACAGTAGTATGAATTTGTAATACTGACATTGCAAGTAAATACACCTGTAAGATCACCTGGAACAAAGAGAGAACTGGGTCAGTATCAAGGTAATTTCCCACCTTTGAACATTAATATCTTCTAAACTGTACAAGATAGAAAAAAACAAATTACACTACTAAATTCCTAAGCTCAAGCTAGTGTTATTTGATTGTAACACACCCTCTTCCCATTTAAAAAAAATGACTTGAATCCAAAATGGCGGATTTTAAGATGGCGGCCATGAATGACATACACGCCGAAAGTTGCGGCCTCTCATCAAACCTCTGTTCCCATCATCACTTTTTACTTTTCCCGTCGATTTTCAAACTTATGCAGATGTCCAAGGACTTTTGACTCACCCTGTATGATCTTCCTTTGATTCTTGAAATTACTAACCCTTTAAGAAACGAACAGCAGTTTCATTTCAACCTTCTATGTAAACGAGAAGTCAAACGGATTACATATTTTATCAGAAAACAACAGAATTTTGTCCTCTATTGTTGCTTTTATCCTCCTAATATCGACGTTTTATCCATAAATTTCTCCCTGGCCTTAAATACAAAGGAAGGTAACCGGATTGAAACATGTTTTGGGGACACTCATATTAGTAGGGAAAAAATTGATAAATCGTGTAAAACAGATGGTTGATCATTGTAAATTCTTTGTAATCATGACCTTTCCTCTACTTCCATTATGTTTTAAATCGTTTTAATGACAAATGTAACTAAGGTATCAAATTTACTATTTACCATATATCAAAGGCACTCAAAATTACCGTAATGTTTTGTATTGTAGCTATTTTATTTATCTACTATGAATTTTTCATATGTGTATTATAGTTCAATTTCAGGGAATTTATTAACATATAGTGTCATTTTTTCGAATCTACTCTCTGGAAGGCAGTATAGTTTTTTGTGATTAGAAATGGATTCAATTTTCATCTTTACACTATTTTACCAAGCTTAAAGCCTGAAGTGAATGTACTATATCCAATTGCTTTGGTATTGAAAACAGACAAATTTCATATCAATCAATTAATCTTGTCCCACTCGCTACACTCTTTCCATTATCGCTACATTTGCTCTTCAAACTTCTTATCCTATACGGCATAACCTTTGGATGTATACTTAATGATGAAACAATCATGACTATAACGATACTTGTGTAATTTTTAATATCAGTACTTGTATTTTTATATCTTTACTTGTATTTACGGGCAATAGGTGCTGTTAAAATATGCACAAGCTAGCTAGAAGAAGAAGAAAAAAATATAAAAAGAACTAGAATTAATTTTCTTTTCTGATATTATATGATTGATGTTCTGCCGACATAGTAATTGGATGGTATATGTTTTTGGTCGTCATGGCAACAAAGAAACATAAGATATTTAAACAAAAGGATCCATCTTGTAAAAGATGAACGCATGTTATTCAAAAGATGTAAATGCTTACTTCATTACACATTATAATAAAAGTAATATCAAGATGATGTGTTTAAGTGAATTTTGGTAAAATAGTGAACTAGATTTTAGACATCTTCGAACTGTGGGCTATAGCGTAACGCTCTATAAAAATAGACAAAAATACGTTACATTACAAATTGTGTTTTCCGCCTCAGGATTTCTAGAGATTTGTGAGAAGATAAGTAAACGATCTCCTAAGTAACTGACTTTAGACTGATTTTAAGATTACGTATCAGTTTTATTAAATCCATCAACACGGACTATACCTTGTTAAGGAGAGGAAGAAAAATTTAAGGAAATATTAAGATGAGTGTTACCGGAGGTAAAAAGGGTACATGAAGAAAGTGGTAATATAGAAAGAAATAAACACATCCACGAGCTTCGCAGTTCTTATTAGACAATTTACGGAACAGATGAAGCAAACAAATCAAAAGTTAACACAACAGATTGTGCAAACAAATCAACAGTTATCACAACAGATAGAGCAATTGAATAGTAAATGGGATACCCGGATCGAACAGACAAATCAACAGTTAACACAACACATGATGGATAAGCTTGCATATGTGCATTATTTTTATTCATATTAGTTTCATTTTTTGTATATAGTTTAGTGGTTTTAGTGAATTCTTTGTGATTCTTTTAGTGATTTTTCTGGTGAGTTTTAGTGAGTTGTGTTTGCATTGGCTGGCAACAGTGCTTTCAGTGTGCTATTCAAGTTGTGTCTGTGCATTCGACAATGTGCTGCGAAGTGCAACTAGGCAAGCAGATTCATTAATAGTTTCAGAAAAACATATTTATTCATAGTCTTTAGAGAAACACATGTTCATTCATAGACAAGATTTACATGTTCTTAACAGTGTTTTAGAGTGCTACTCAGTTTATGTGTGATCGAAGACAAAGTATGATGGTTAGCAAGCAACATGTGGTTTAGCTAGCAGCAAGCAACGATTACTGCAGAAAGATGTTAAGATAAGTAATTCATTGTACTAATATTTAAGTATTATATCAGTATATTAACATATGAACAAAGCATGTTATATTTATCATATTAACACATGTACCTTTAAATAAGAATTGAAGCAAGTAACATCTAAAATATTCGTCAAGTCTTATTTCTCGTTCCTTCATGATATCTGGGTGAATCAGTAAAATGGGTTTAATCATACAGTTCATTAGCTTTGGATGTGATATGTGTGATTTGTAAATAAAGTACATAAACATATCACCCCTTCATACATCATTTTTTTGGTCCTCCGGGCCGGATGTCAGAACGAGAAACGTGACTTTGCATTGTTTGTTCTCGTGTGTGTTTGTGTGGGTGCTGCTGTCATAAGCAGGACAGAGCTGTTCATATCAGTATAGTTGTGTGTGTGCATTCAACCCAGCTGAATTCAAGGTTACACGTTTGTAGGTCACTCAGAAGGGAAAAGTAAAATATATTGTCAGCGGTTTGTGTAGTTAAAAAAGAAGGACTGAAACAATGGCAGAAGTGCAGTTGGGTCAATTAATTAAGAAACGTGCTTCGGTCAAAGGTCAGGCAACAAGAATACAGACATTTCTTCAAAAACTACAGAATGAAAATAAACCTAGCATACAAGAAGCAAGAACAAGGCTAGTTGCACTTGAAGGGGTTTTTATTAAGTTTGATGAGATACAGTCAGAAATAGAGCTCTTAGATGAGACGGGTGAACAAGAAACGCACAGAATTACATTCGAGGAACTGTATTATGATTCAAAGGTTAAGTTACAAGAATTTATTGATAGTTTTGAACAAAAAACGGATTCAGGGACAACAAATAACAAAGCTGGAAATTCTAGTAGTAGTTCAGTACAATTGCCTAAAATTTCCTTGCCCACATTTTGCGGTAAATACGAGGAGTGGTCGCCCTTTAAGGACATTTTCATTTCCCTTATTCACAATAACGAATCATTAAGTACAGTTTGTAAGTTTCAATATTTGCGCACACCACTCAAGGGAGAAGCGTTTACGTTAATAGCAAATCTGCCAACGGTAGAAGTAAATTACGAAATTGCATGGAAGCTTCTTGTTGAACGCTACGAAAACAAACGGTTGATAGCTTCGACATATGTACGAGGGTTGCTCAATATCAAGCCAGTAATGAAAGAAAACGCTAAAGACATTAGACAATTTGTAAATACTGCACGTAGTAATTTTCAAGCCCTTGAAGCATTGAATTTGGACAAACCTTTGCATGACGTACTCCTAACACAACATTTAGTAGAAAAACTTGATTCGGCAAGCAAAAGGGAATGGGAAGCTGAGCAAAGTAGTGACTCCTTTCCATCGTTATCGGAATTATTTTCATTTTTAGAAGGTCGTTGTCAAATGTTAGAAAACACTCGTCCTACTCAATCTGAAAGTACTTATCACAACAAAAGTGTAGATTCCAAAGCAAAAAGAAAGAATAACAGTCAAGTGAATGCGTTTGTTACTGTGCTTCCAAATGCATGTAATATTTGCCGTAGCAAAGAAACGCATGCTGTTTTTCGCTGCCCAGAATTTCTGAGTGCCAACATTAATCAAAGAAAGGAGCTAGTGAAGCAAAATAAACTATGTTTTAATTGCTTAGGTAATAAACATCAAGTAAAGGCATGCAAATCAAGTACTTGTAAGAAATGTAATTTTAAGCATAATACACTGTTGCATGAAGATACTGCTCAGGAGGCTACTAACAAAGACAGTTCAAGCAAAACAAATAACAATAATACTAACGTACCTAAAGTTAAGGAACAGAATCAGATTAAAATTCAACCACAGGACTCTTATTGCTCATTTAAGATTAATTATGGTCAGCAAGTCTTATTAGCAACAGCGTTAGTTAACGTAACAGACACTAAAGGTCGTTTTCAACAATGCAGAGTGTTATTAGATGCAGCGTCTCAATCGAATTTTGTAAGCGAAGCTTTAGTTCATAGATTAGGTCTCAAGAAAACGAAAAATCGTGTTCCCATTAGAGGTATCAATTCTGTAACCTCCGAAGCTCAGCACAGTGTTGAAGTTCATATTTATTCAAGAACATGTGATTTTAATGCAGTGGTCGTTTGTTTAGTATTGCCAAACATTACAGGTTGCATACCTTCTAAGGATATCGATTACAGTAATTGGAACTTGCCAAAGGATATTTGCTTAGCCGATCCAAATTTTCATCGCTCGTCGTCAGTAGACATGCTTATAGGTGCGGGGTTATTCTACAGTCTCCTCGAGCCAGGCCAGAAGACTAGAAAAGGAAATTATCCAGTTTTGCAGGAAACGAAGCTAGGATACGTTGTCGTCGGAAATATGCCTTCAATACCCGAAGAAGCCAACCAGTCGGTAATTTCATGTTTTGCTCAGATGGAGACAGACTTGGATACACAATTGAGAAAATTCTGGGAACTCGAAGATCTTCAGACTAAGATTTACACGCCGGAAGAAGAAAATTGTGAGAAGCATTTTTTAAAAAATACAACCAGAAATGGAGATGGAAGATTTATTGTCAAATTACCAAAGTAGGAAGAGAATGCAGCTTTAGGAGAGTCTTACAACATGGCACTACAAAGATTTAAGCAGCTTGAAAGAAGATTGCTACAAAATCCTGAGTTTCATAAACAATATGCCGCCTTCATGGATGAGTATTTAAGTTTGGGTCACATGCGAAAAGTTACAGAAGAAGACGTGAACAGCAGCAGCAGTTGTTATCTTCCACATCATCCTGTATTCAAGATGGACAGTACAACAACTAAATTAAGAGTGGTTTTTGATGCAAGTGCAAAAACGTCTAATGGCAAATCATTGAATGACATTCTTCAAGTTGGGCCAATTGTTCAAGATGACTTGTACTCCATTATTTTAAGGTTTCGGTTGTATCCAGTTGCATTTACAGCAGACTTAGAGAAAATGTACCGCCAAATATTAATTCATGATGAGAACAAGTGTTTACAACGCATCCTTTGGAGAAATTCAGTAGAAGAACCGATCCAGTCGTATGAATTACAAACAGTGACGTACGGGACTTCGTCAGCGTCCTTCTTGGCAACAAGATGTCTGAAGCAAATAGCGGAGGAAAATTCCAAGGAATTTCCAGAAGCAGCAAAAGTAATAAAACACAATTTCTACATTGATGATGTGTTAAAATCAGTACCAAACGTGTCAAAGGCCTTAGAACTACAGAAGGATCTTATTAATATTTTAAGCAGAGCAGGTTTCAAGCTTTGTAAATGGAGTTCTAACAAAGAAGAAATACTTCAAGAAGTTCCTGAGGATTTTAGGGAAAAACAACAGCCAATCATACTTGGTCAGCAAGGCGGTGTTAAGACTTTAGGAATAGCATGGATTCCATTAACAGACAAACTCATAATTTCGAACAAAATTTGTAAAAATGGAACTGCAGTAGAAAGTAAGGTTGCAATGACAAAAAGACAAGTCGTCAGTATAGTGTCATCTATCTTCGATCCATTAGGTCTAATCGCTCCAATTGTCATCAAATACAAGAATTTCTTACAAAAGTTGTGGAAGACAGGAATGGATTGGAATGATCCATTAGACCCAGTCCTACAAGTTGAGTGGAATCAATTAATGTCTTGGTTACCTGCGATGGCGAAGATACAAATTACAAGAAACGTAATGTCTTCGGAGAACGTTAAGGAAATTCAATTACATGGGTTTTGCGATGCAAGTGAAGAAAATTTTGGAGCAGTAGTGTACATCAGGGCTACAGACGAACAAGGAAACATTAAAGTCAATTTACTTTGTTCAAAGTCGAAGGTTGCACCACTGAAGAAGCAAACTTTGCCTAGATTGGAATTATGTGGAGCACTGTTACTTTCGAAGCTAATAGACAAAACGCTATCCATATTGAATATAGAGGTCAGTGGTATACACCTGTGGACAGACTCGACGATAGTTTTGTCATGGATCAAATCACCTCCCAATCGTTGGAAGACATTTGTATCCAACAGGGTGGCTCAAATTCAGAGAATCACATCAATCAATCAATGGCACCACGTGCCTAGTAAAGAAAATGCGGCAGACATAGTTAGTCGAGGAGCGGATCCCAATACTCTTATTCAGTCTCGAGAATGGTGGCATGGTCCAGAGTTTCTTCACACAGCAGAATGGCCATGTCAAGAACAAAATGAGCCAGCTAATATTCCAGAAGAGAAGAAAGTCATGATAAGTTTGGTGGCAGTTCATGAAACAAGCTTTATGAAAAGGTATTCATCGTTAAACAAAATGTTGAGAGTAGTAGCATTGTTTGCGATTCAAACATAATTGTCTTTCCAAGAAATTAGAAAGAAAAACCGATAGTCTTGACGCTTCGGAACTTCGTTTAGCGTTACACAGATGTATCAAGACAGTACAACATACTACCTATCATCAAGAAATATTGAACTTGCAGCAACAAATGGAAGTTTCAACAAAGAGCCCAATCAAGGATCTTTTTCCATTTCTGGACACGGAAGGAATGCTAAGAGTAGGAGGAAGATTGGAACATTCAAACTTGGAGTACGACAACAAGCACCAATTCATCCTACCTGCAGGTCATCATTTCACCCATCTGATAGTCAAAGGAGAACATAAAAGGTTGCTTCATGCAGGACCACAGCTTCTTATTGCATCTTTGCGTACCAGATATTGGATTCCAAGAGCTAAGAAGATGGTCAAGGCAATAGTACACAATTGTTTGGTTTGTTTCAAGTGGAGATCAACAAGTTCATCACAGTTAATGGGACACTTACCCAAGGAGAGAGTAAATGAAGCAAGACCATTTGTACACGTGGGAGTTGACTATGCAGGATTCTTTTATGTCAAGCCCACGATTCGCAGCAAAATTCAAATGAAAGTCTATGCGGCGTTGTTCATCGGTTTAGCCACTAAAGCAGTTCACATAGAAATAGTTTCAGACTTAAGTTCTCAAGCCTTCATCGCAGCATTGAAGAGATTTATTGCTAGGCGAGGTAAATGCTTATCTATCTGTAGCGACAATGGTTCAAACTTTCTTGGCGCCAATCGAGAATTGCAACAATTTTTTGAATCTAAGACTAACCGAAAGGACATCCTGGAATACTCAGCTCAAGAAGGTTTAGAATGGAAATTCATTCCTGCCAGATCTCCTCACATGGGGTCATGGGAAAGTTCAATAAAATCCATGAAGTACCACCTACGGCGTGTAGCAAGAACTGCAAGTCTGACATACGAAGAGTTGAACACGTTACTTATTCAAATTGAAGCCATTCTAAATTCAAGACCATTGACAGCCATTTCCAACGATCCTACAGATCCAATGTATCTCAGTCCAGGACATTTTTTAATGGGAGCTACACTTCTCAGCCTTCCGGAACCAGATCTACTAGACGTGCCTATCAACAGACTAGGAAGATGGCAACGGATTCAACAAATGAAGCAGCATATTTGGAAACGTTGGTCAAGAGATTACCTCAACCAGTTACAACAAAGAAGAAAATGGAAGTCAGCTCAACCTAATTTACAACCGGGCATGGTCGTATTGTTAAAAGAAGACAATGTTCCTCCTCAAGTGTGGAAGTTAGGTGTGATTGAAGAAGTTCATCCGGGCAGTGATAATTTAGTGCGAGTGGCAACTGTGAAGTGCAAAAGTGGCATTTTTCGGCGCAGTGTTGCTAAATTAATTCCTTTGCCCCTAGAGCATTAATTGATTGTGTCCAATCAAGGAGGGGGAGGATGGATAAGCTTGCATATGTGCATTATTTTTATTCATATTAGTTTCATTTTTTGTATATAGTTTAGTGGTTTTAGTGAATTCTTTGTGATTCTTTTAGTGATTTTTCTGGTGAGTTTTAGTGAGTTGTGTTTGCATTGGCTGGCAACAGTGCTTTCAGTGTGCTATTCAAGTTGTGTCTGTGCATTCGACAATGTGCTGCGAAGTGCAACTAGGCAAGCAGATTCATTAATAGTTTCAGAAAAACATATTTATTCATAGTCTTTAGAGAAACACATGTTCATTCATAGACAAGATTTACATGTTCTTAACAGTGTTTTAGAGTGCTACTCAGTTTATGAGTGATCGAAGACAAAGTATGATGGTTAGCAAGCAACATGTGGTTTAGCTAGCAGCAAGCAACGATTACTGCAGAAAGATGTTAAGATAAGTAATTCATTGTACTAATATTTAAGTATTATATCAGTATATTAACATATGAACAAAGCATGTTATATTTATCATATTAACACATGTACCTTTAAATAAGAATTGAAGCAAGTAACATCTAAAATATTCGTCAAGTCTTATTTCTCGTTCCTTCATGATATCTGGGTGAATCAGTAAAATGGGTTTAATCATACAGTTCATTAGCTTTGGATGTGATATGTGTGATTTGTAAATAAAGTACATAAACATATCACCCCTTCATACATCATCACATGAAGCAAATGACACAACAGTTAATTTCGAAATTTGAACAGAGGGATTGTAAAATAGATCAGATTTTACATAGGTTACCCGATATTCCAAAAGTCTACAGAAGTTACTGAGTATAATAACCAAAGTAAAGAGTTACAGGAAGATTTATTTGTCAGCTAACGAAGAAACTTCATCTCTGGTTAGCATGAATGCTCCAAATCAACCCGAACTTCCCACAGAAACAACAGAAAATACAGATCCTGGATTTGCATCGGTGAAATTTGTTGATTTCGAAAACATAGTTCGGTATTGGTTGGATCAGATTATAATAACTTTTCCCCTCATTCGAACGTTTCTAGTTGTATTACTGATACTGCGTGTAATGAAGATTCTAGTAGGGATCAAAATGCGGAGAACAGTAGTCGTTCCCAAGACAATCAGCATGACTCCGAAATTTGTCTCAATTTTCTATCCAGTGATAGTTCACAGACAAACTGTGACTCACAGTGCTTTGATTCTGTTCCTGTTTTGCAAATCCTTGAAGGAAATGGAAGCAAAGAACTTACTTCTGATAATGTTGCGAGGCTAATCATGGAAGGCAGCGACGATGAATGTGATCGCCGGAGAGATAAGTTCCGAGGAAAGAGGATGAGGTACAGAGACGGAAATCAAAATGATAGGCGAAGAGAAGATTGGATTAACAGAAAAGGAATGAAGTAAGATAAAAGTTATCGGCCTGACGGCGATGAGACTACTTCTAAGAAGCCGGACAGAGATACGTCGGATGACAAGAGGAAGTCTTCATGGGACAGATATCGTGATAGGATAAATTACCGTAAATATTGTGGAAAAAATAAGTACAGCTCTGTTAGGAGACACGACATTTCGCCACCAATCAAACGGATGAGAAATTATCCTAATTTTACCAGTAAGGTAACCGAACCTAATCCTAGTAGCAACAGTAATAGTAATCGTGTAACCGAACCTAATCTTAGTAGCAACAGTAATAGTAATCTTACTATACTTAAGAAGCATGTAATCATTAGATCTAATTTCATTCTAATTGGATTTCTTATATATACGGATATCTTTACTTGTATATACGGGCAATATGTGCTGTTAAAATATGCACAAGCTAGCTAGAAGAAGAAGAAGAAAATATAAAAAGAACTAGAATTAATTTTATTTTCTAATATTATGCTTGATGTTCTGTTAACATAGTAATTGGATGATATATGTTTTTGGTCGTCATAGCAACAATAAAAACATAAGATATGAACAAAAGGATCAACCTTGTATAAGATACATGCACGTTATTAAAAACGTATAAATGCTTACTTAATTACACACTATATGATAAAAGGCAATATCAAGATGATGTGTTTAAGTGAATTTTGGTAAAATAGTGAACTGGATTTTAGACATATTCGAACTGTAGTGTAACGCTATATAAATTGGTAATTTCCGCCGTAGGATTATGTGTTACGGACCTTACATTATATAAATTGGTGGTTTCCGACATGTTTGCGTTACGAGATATTGGACAATGTCAAAACTACAAAAGTTTTGCTTGGCATACAATACTTTCGGTTTCCTTGAAAAGAAGGAAACTGTGACTCCAGGGAGCGAAAAGTCTCTCCCAAAGGTGACCTTCAATAAACATGATTTTCTTTTTTTTTTCGGTAATTCAGATACCATATTTTGTCGTCAAACTTTCGAGAAGAGTTTCAAATCATACTGATCTGTGCTAATTGTTCAATGTATTTCAAATGTTTGTGTTTCTTCGTAGTCCATTAAGGAAAATTCTGTTTCATATACTCACACGCTTTGTGTGTGTGTGTGTGGTGTACTCCAGAAGCCTCGTTCTCTGGTTTTAACTGTTCTAGCTAAAGGCTTTCTACTAAGTAAAACCGTTAGAAAGCTTTAATTTATACCATTAACACATACAAGATATAAATCTTTTGAATTTACTTTTCCTAAGGACATCAAACTCTTCTCGTGCCTAAATGTAAACTACCACAAAAGGCAAAGAAGAAATAGAGAAAATGGAAGAGAATACCATATAAAAGAAAAGGCTAAAAGCAAGAAAAGAAAAATGTACAAAATGGGTTGACCATTGTCGTTGAGAGTCCAACGACCACCCATCTGTTTAATTGGTTGTGGCTTGTAGTCCCTCAATGATTTTGACCGCACTCAAGGAAATGACCCCTGGTCACTACGAAGAGGCCTCTTTAAATTAAGGAAAGCGGGGATCTTAGGAGTATGGGAGGTTATCTTTTTGAAACGGAAACAGCGGCTTTGGAGCAAAATGGCCAGAACAAAAAGAAAGGAGAAAAAGAATAGTTACTTAACAAGACGTGGTTACTATAGAAACTCACGGTGGGCGTTTTGGTATGTTCTTTCTCATTTTTTCTCGTTCGTAACTGGTTGCAATCTTCTGAATCCCAAAATGAAAGAACATCATTACGTTATTGATTTATCGGATGACAATAGAACGAGATAAAAACAAGTCTGTGGAAGAGCGTATAGATTTACTAAGTTATCATGTTAAATTAAATCTGCTTTAAAAAATATTTTTAAAGAAAATTGTCCTTTGCAAATAATATTGAATTTTTGAAGGAAAACATTGTGTATAATATCAAAAATTTGATACATATATTTAATTTCAGAGTTCTTACTGGTTATTCCCGGATTCCTTCCGGCCAAATGCTTATAGCGCATTCGACTCCGTTTACGGAAATCCGGGCTTGATTCACTGGAAGATTTCATATTGCGATTGTTCACGTAAATCAGTACCTATATTAAGTTCAGTCATAAACAGAGCCGTAGCTAGAGATTTCGGCACCAGGGGCGAAGTAGACTTCGAATCCCTCATACACTTACCTTACCAATCTTACCCTTTTCTTTTAAATACGAGAAACAACTTTTGTTGCTGCTCTACTCTAAATTTTTTATCAAGCTGCTTGGACAAATCATTTGCAACAGCCAAAGGGATCATTATGCATTCTTCTACAAATAAGAACTACTTTTAAGGGGGTTATTTTGAATTTTTCTTAAACTTGACAAATCTATCTTTGGTTGGTACATAGATCCCTTTAGAGAACACTTAAGCAAATTTACAGTACTACTATTTACAATGTTTCCTACTATGGATAAGAAATGAAATTTCAATACATGCTTTTAAAATGTTCGAAATGGGTGACAGCATAATTTTCCTGTAATATTTGTAAAATTTTGTCGATTCTTTGAAGATAAAAGTATTTTGAGAAATGTATTGGAAATTCCTAAGGAAGCTTCTTTCCGAATTTCTCAATATTGATGGATGCAGATGAAGAATATATTTAATGTTTGTATTTAAAATCCAAGATATGGTTTACTCAGCCCATATGTTTGAAATTATAGTAAAAACTTAATTTTTTAATGAATGGAAGTTTTAAGTTTATGGTTATTTATTAATATATATTTTTATTATTTTTATATTATTATAATATTCGGGTGGCAACCAGTTATATGGGAAAATTTCGAAAAGTTCGGGCCTAGTTGTTGACTATGGGGGCTCGCAGATTCGAGTTCTACATTGGCGTTTTTCATAATGTAAATCTCTAATTATAATACATGCGAATGGCTCATACCACTATTTTTAGGTATATTCTAAGCACATTTTCGTGCGGTTTTGAGTGTTCGAAGTATAGTGATATCGTTCATTATACGTCAAAGAATGGATCGGTGGCATGCGAAGCTGTAAACGGTGCGGTGTTTGGGTACAGGAATGCATTGTCTTGGTCAACGTCGATGATAAGGAATTCATTTGCTACAAGTGTTATCAAATGTAAACATTGTTGAAAGTTAGTGTGAAATCTGTTTTCAATGGTGACTTGTCTATTGTATGTCCAAGCTTATTCTTTAAAATTCAGTTAATTGCCACGACTTAACTAACGACTGCGTAACACATGGAGGATTATTTATATCCTTATTATTTCGTATCCATATTGTTACTAAATGTCCAGTATTTAAGGTGTTATAAAAGTATTTAAAGTGTATTTAAGGTGTTGTAAAACATTAGGTGTTAATTGAGTTCCAATGGTCTCTCAGGTCGTAAAATTTTACTTTTCAAATAGTGGGCCTTATTTACTTACCTGCGGGTAATAAGGCCATTTTATATGTTTTTCTTTCAAAACCTTTTTTATACAGTTAATTCAATATTTAAGTTGCATTAATATACCATAAGATAGATGCGTATCAATTTATGTCTATTACATTGTAAGAATTTACTTAATGAAGCAATTTTTCTTAGGTGGGCCTTATTTGCCGCAAGTACCTTATTACACATGACAGTGCTATTTGTTTAACTACAATGAACATGTACTGATCTATTTATTACTGGTTTACCTAGTGACCGATTTTGATAAGTTGGCATAAAAGCGTGTTTTAGGTTAAATAAGCCTGCAAGTTGTTGAAGAATACCTCCAATGATGGTATGCAGAAAGAAAAACGAATACTTTGTATATCGATATAGTTCATTCCACTGGTTTGCATCTCAAATATAATACAGTAAGTCTTTAGTTAGATTTTTATGGTTTCTTCATAATTCTAGATTCTTGACTGAAGCGAAGTACTATATAGGCGTAGCTAGAGAGAGACTGGCTTCCCTGGAACATTGTTACCCTCCTAAAATACCGGTACCGTTGGGAGAACAGATATATAATTTTTAAAAGTAAGGAAACACACGCCCCTCTCGCTTAATATTCTGGTTACGCCTATGAGTATTGATATAAAATAAAAAACAAAGTACGCTGCGAGCATTACCATGTAAGACGTAAAAGTGAAACAACTTATACCTTTGCAAAAATATATGAGGTTCATCAAAATTTTACTGTTCCATTATTCACCTGAGAGTACAAAGGTTAACGTGCAATTTCACTTTATGAGCTGTACATACGTGCTTCCACTTGGAATTGAGCTTCGGCCTACCTCGTAACACGTAACACAAGACTAATATTTTAGCCCACTGAAAATTAAAAAAAAAAAAAAATATTTACCTGATGGTGGCTCAGTGAAGGTAAATCTACGTATAATGAAGGGCACCGGATTTCATGATTATTTATGTGAGATTGTCGTTTGGACAATATTGTATCCGTGAGTTTTCTAGCAGTTACAGTATCTTACTTTATTTTGCACTCGACAGAGGCTTACGTTAACACAAATGAATCATTTACTTGATCTCCTTAACACTAATGATAATAATCATGAGCCACTATTAGTTACGAAATTTATTTTATCTCTATCCAGTACTTAAATCCGATGTTTTTCTATTACGAAATATACAGTATAAGTATCATAAACTTAAGAGCACACTAAATTTAAGCACTCATTTCAAACTAACGGCTTGATGACGTAGTAGTATATTTTTACAATCTGAGGAAAGCAGAGTGGAACACATTGAATAAAGAGTGGGAGGGGCATATGATAGAAAAATAGAATAAGCAAGTGTCGGAAGTGCACGCATACTGATGAAATGAAATCTTTGAGTTTTACGTCCGACGGTTATGCCGGTTAGGCTAACCGGTTAGACGGTGATGATGAGTAATGAATGAAATGATGGAATGAAGAAAGTGGGAGGAAACGGGAGAACCCCGAGAAAACCCACGCACACGTATAGTGATGAGTCCGTGTATATAATGCGTTTAAAACTATGAATTACCCATCTTGTTTACTTGTCAATAAAGCCTTTAATCAATTTCAAATCACCTGCCAGATCCTTTCCCTCTCTGTGTGATTTACTTAGATGGGCAGCAGCAAACTAGACGTCTCAGAGCATTTTCTTGAGAGTAACTGCATTTAAGTATTGATTAGGACAGCGATAAATCAATCTTCTAGCTTTTCATCTGTAACTGCCGAGACAATAGAAAAGTTTCGTATTATTTTGTTATATACAGAAAATTACTCTCTTAACACGCTCTTATTGCTGCTTACTTTCTGGAATGACCTCCTATATTCTCTAGAGTTTAGACTATCCCAATGCTTTATTTTCAAGTTCCCCCTGAATGAGTCGTGAGGGAAACACTGAAAACAGAAAAATAAAAAAAATATTAGTGATATAAAAGGTGAGGGAAACAAAGAAAAAATTAATGGTTTTTCTGCAAGTGGTCTTTTTTGGTTATCAGTGGCATGCCGCAGATAATCCCCACTTTCCTACTTGAACAGATTATCACTGTCCAACAACCACACCTGCGCTCGGACTTCAAAAAGCCCGTCCTACTCCAATCCCAGTCTCTGTGACTAACTCCACAACTTTCTGATCGAATAGGGTCGGCATGGGATTGTGTTTCTGAGAGCCACCGTGGAAAATTGTTTCGCCTAGTCTGTAGTACGTACCCATTCTGCCTTTCACCCTGCTAACCTCTTTCTCCCTTCTACTACACCTGTTTTTTTTCTCTTTCTCTCTCTCTCTCTGTCTTCCTCCCCCCACCATTTCCTTTTCTGGATTCATTTGAAACTGCTAACAGAACTTTCAAACAAGGTTTTAACGCTATATTAAGCGTGTTCTATGAGTGACACATAAATAATCAATTTAGAGAATTATTAGCATAACTTGCTTCTACACAGAGGCAAAGGATTAGTACTAAAATTTCAGTCTTATATTAATATCGGAAATTGTGTTAAATGTTTAAGCGTTGTGGGTCCAAGAGACAAGCGTGTAATGGAAGTAGTTGCCAGTTCGGTTATTTTAATACGATATAAAAACTTATACACTAGTGATTGTTTGAAGAAAAAGTATCCATTAAATACGTAGAAATATATATATATATATATATATATATATATATATATATATATATATATATATAAACAGGGTGCTCGAGAATGTGCTCACTAAATGACAGGACGATTATCGTGCAAGAAACATGAGGTCACTTTCAGATTCTATTAAGTTTAAACACATCTTCTAATAGCATTGAACATAGTATGAAACAGTACCAATTTGTTAAAGGACAATTAATAAGGATCAACATTGAAAGGACAATCAGTTTAAAGACCTTTTTAATAGATATGTATGATAAATATAAGCACGATAGTTAAATCTTGTCAGTCGATTGTTTGACATTCGTCGTTCCTTCCCTGAAATCTTTATTTATACATTTACATTTGTTTTGTGTAAGCAAATTGTTTCCTTAAGTTTTTAAAACTTAAATTTGTAAACTAATATTTCAAAACTGTACTACAATATTTTTATTTCTTTCGTTCATTATGACCGCGCGTAACTCTTGCGCACGTGGTGCTCGGTTCGATTCCTGGTTGGAGAGCACAAAAATGAGCCCTCCTCATTCACTTTTATTAACCATCCGTTTTCTTCACCCTAAAGGGCATAATCATGGGACGGTTAAACTAAACAATAATGCATGTTATTTTTCATCTTAGAGCAACAGACAGCTTACAGTAACAGTTAGAGTGAAGCATTTTCACTGTGTGTTAGAAGTTCGCATTGTGGGTCGTATCTGTTTAGACGTCTCAGCAAAGTGAATCTTTCGATGTTTCCATTCCACTGTTATAATGACAATAGATTGATGTCAGTAATATCAAATTGTAAAAGCATGTTGCCAGTGAAGGAAGAGTCAAGGTAATCAGTAGCTAAGAGAAAGATCAAAATTTCTTAACCACACGTTATTGGTAAATATCATGAATATGGATTGCATGGATCAGAATGTAGCGTGCTATAGAACAAAATTTGTATATCTAATATAAGAAGTAATAAGTGGTGGTGGTAATTATATCTGTGGTACTTTTATGTTGTTATTGAAAATGCCTTTTTCCTTATCGCAAGATACAAAGAACGTATAGCGAACAATTAATAGACCTTCGGGAATTTAGACGATGTGAACCATTTTTTTTTTTCAAAAATACGGAACCAAAGAGAAAAATTAAAGTTGGAAGAGTCAAAATTGCCATCGAAGAGAATCATACTGAAATGCAGTATGACAAAGGGAGCACATGATTGAAACAGAGAAAAGAAGACTGACTGAGATGTGTTTTATGAAATTTCCAATCCAAGAAAGGTGCAAGAATGACAAATGCTTTGAAATATACTACACACAATAGACACTTGCACGTTACGAGTTATGAATATATTCAAGTATAAACAATTGCTATACCTTTAGTCGTACTGGTATAGTGTATAGTTTCTAACTATCACAAATACTTTTCTTGAGGAAATGATTGTTTCTAATGTTCCATAATTTAAAACTTATCTTGTGTCTCCTTGATCAATGTGAAGGTAAGAGAGAAATTGTTATTCATTAGTGTTTACCTAATAATTCGTTTTTGCAACATTAACACTAATTTATATCGTGTTTGTATTTGAACAATGATGTGTTATTGCAACATTAAAATAAATTAGTGTTCCATCATATTTACATAGTGATACTTTATTGCAACATTAAAAAAAAAAAGACAGTTGGAATAGGCTACTAATTTAAACAGTTGTAAAGTATTTATGTTTTATAAAAAAAATCATTCACAACCTTCCTTCTGAACGATATTGTTTCAATGTGATAAATATCGCCGAAGTTCTCCATAAAAACTAGTTTGTGCTAAGTGCGATAAAGTGAATGTGTTACAACACCGCAGTCCTCTTATTTGTTAGCAGCGTTTAAAGGGAACTCTGAGGACTACCTTTAAATGCCATGAACACTGGTCCTCAGCTTAGTTGCCGAGTAGAAATAAATATGACTAACTAACTCCATGACCTATGGAACACGGAGGTTTAATGTAGCGTTCACAAAAAGCTCTCCATCGTCTTCTATCCTTAGCCAACTTTGGATCCGTTTTTTTCCTTCTTTGTATTTGTACTTCTGGGAGATCAATAATAATGTCCTCCAGTCTGCGTCTAGGTCTTCCGAATGGTCGTTTTACGATTGAGCTTCCAGTAAAAAACTTTGAAAGCGTTCTTGTTTTCTTTCATTCTGGCTACATGACCTACCCACCTGAACCTCCTAGATTTGATGACTTTAACAATGTTAGGTAAATGGTGTAAATTATGTAGTCCCTCGTTATGATGTTTCCGCCATTTTCCATTCTCGTAGCTCCTGGGTCCGAATTTTCGTCTCATGATCTTTTCTCAAATACGAGAAATAAATATATAATAACTATTTATAAAACATTTTTCTTTTGTTTGATCTTTTGAATAATTACTTTTATAGCACACTGCAGAAAAAGTAGTTTGTAATTAAAGTAAACACGTTCTTTTTTACAATTTTTATTTCATATTTTTTCCAGTTACTTATGAAATAAACACTAGTTACAGTACTTTATAAATTATGACATTATCATTCAACCTGATTACTCATCATGTTATTGAAGCTTTAATAATCTATTCCCTCAATAACACAGCTTTAGTATTAGGTTAATATAGAGTTCAAGTTGACTCAAGAACATTGGAGATTAATTATTGCCAAAAGACAAACTTAATCAATAATTCATTAGCACGTACGAGAGCAAATATTAATTTACGCTAAATATAGGTTGTATCAATGGATTGTTCTGTTCAAATAAGAAGTGCTCTTTACTTAATCAACCAGCTGCAGATAGGACTAAGATCCCTCTTGGTTTGATGCTTAATTATTGTCTTGTTTTGAAGCTGAAGTAATCACTGCCGTAAACAACAACGTAAACATAATCATCTACAACTTTTTCATCTACCTTCTTTAATAATTTATATTTTATATAAATGTTTTTTGTGAAATCAAATGCCAGATTTGTAAATAGAAATTTAAAAAGAAATAAGTTTGTGTACCAACTGTTACATGGTTTTCATAGGTATAAATATATCTTATAATTCATCACATGTTGATTTAATTGTACTTTAAAATCACATTAAACGAATCTTCTTCACAACTTCTTCAAATTTCAATAGGTAGTATTTAGTGTTTCTTTTGAAATTGTTGGGGTTCGATTCCAGGCAGAAGTTCATGCGATACGGATCCCAAGTTAAGATGTAGATCCACGTCTCATACAGCCTAGATGCTGAAAAGGACGCTATACTATAATCAGTCAATCAAATTTGTAAAATGATTTCCATTCCAGTGAAATACTAAAAGATTCCGTCTGGGAAAAAAAGTGCAGCGAGTTTACAGAGACTGTTACCTGATTGAACAAGTGGAAATTTAAATAAACTCTTCATAGTAACCATTATACGCTAATATATTTTTTTTTCTGAAAGAATGATCATATTGGATCGTAGAAGAAAAGAAATATCATTTTGAGAAGTCAATTATTCTTGTTTTTATCTTACTCTTATTTTTCTTTGAACGCTGAAACTTTTTAAATTAAACCTAGGTTTTAATATATATATAAAGACGAATGCCATGTTTAGAACTACAAGATATCAGAGGCTATAGTTTCAATGTACGGAACTTCTACCTTAGTGAAAATATATTTATTCCATATTATTTTAGAGTTACTGATATTTTTACTTTTCCAATCTATACTGTTATATTATAGTGAGGCATATGTACATAAATTATTATGGTTCTAATAATAGTAACAAAGACTTTCTTCAGTATTTCAAACTGGAATTAATTTTCAGATGTAATATAAAATACTCGTTATATATAGAAGTTTTACACTACTTATAATGATCGACAAACTAAGTTCCACATATTAAAAAAGAACACACATTTATGCAGGGCCTTTGCATGGGTTGTAAGCGCTCGGGGCGAGAATTCCCAGGCGCCCCCCCTTCCCTCAGTGTATTACGAAAAGCAACCAGAGTTTATTCTGTACTTCTAGATTTAAATATGAAATGCAAGATCATAATGTAAGACAAAATAAGTTAGTATTATGTCTTTTTTTTTTTTTCAAAAAGTGAATGACTTTTGCCGTTAAAATATAAACATTAACGAAAACATCGTTTTGAATTATTGAAATCGAGTGCCATTCTTGTTTATTTTAAACTTTACACCTCAATATAGGAATAACATAGAATGTATAAATAACGGTACAAATATTTAGATTAAAAAAAAAAAAAAAAACTCTTCTCACAGAGAGCTGGAGAGAGTTCCAATTGAAGAACACTAGACGATGTTTTACATTACCGGTCATTTTCAAGTTCAATACTCTATCGGTATCTCTCAATGATCTCAACTAGATTTCCTGTTGCTTCTTGTTGATATTAATGATATTTCTCTGCGTATTAACACTTCTCAAGTTGTTCTTTTGCACCGATGACCTCAAATTATACTCCAAAGTAAGTTCAATTGATGACTACGTGAACCTTCAACAGGATCTACAGAGAGTTCAAATGTGGTATGATAAGAATAAATTAGTCCTGAATGGGTTCAAATGTAAATCTCTGTCTTTCATAAGGAAAAAGAATCAAATTAACTTTGCCTATAAAATAAGTGGCACTTTCTTCCAAATACTATCAAAGATCTTAG
The DNA here is from genome assembly GCF_964235325.1 of Thermobia domestica. Lineage (NCBI taxonomy): Eukaryota > Metazoa > Arthropoda > Insecta > Zygentoma > Lepismatidae > Thermobia > Thermobia domestica. The sequence continues at coordinate 137,154,538 of NC_137458.1, forward strand.
TTTTTTTAAAGCAAATTAACCTTTGCTCAACACGTTGAAGCAATAACGAGTGGTGCATATAAAAACCTAGGTTTAATTTATTGGATAGGGTAGTATTTCTACAAAGAATCAACATTTATAAGGTTATATTTTTCGTATATAAGGTCATAATTAGAATACTGTTTTGTACTGTTTGGACACCAAATGACACTAAATACTCTGATACAATAGAAAATATACAGTTTAAATTTTTAAAGATGCTTGCATATAAGAAAACCGATTTCTACCCAAAGTATGTTCCCTACGAAGACTTAGTACCGAATTTTAGTTTTCAAACATTAGAGAAAAGGATATTTTTTTTTGTTCTTACATCAATTATTAAACGGTAAAATTGATTGTCCAGAATTAATTCCAGAAGTATTATTACGTATCCCAACAGGCATGACTAGAACAGCAAACACTGGAACATTCTATTGTAGAAAAGCAAGAACTAACATATTACATAAGTCTCCTCTGTGGAGAATGTGTGCTTTATACAACGAAATGATTAAATTTCATGTAGTAAATGTATTTAGTATTTCCGAAAACAAGTTCAAAACAATTGTCAGGCAATAACTTCTGCATAGCTAAACGACGTGTATTTGTGTATGTATAATAATGTATGTATAATAGTGTATGTTAGATAACTATGTATACGACACTATAACTGGGCATTAAACCTGTTGTGTTGTCCTTACGAAATAAATAAATAAATTTTACTTCGCTGTAGCTTGATCATTATTAAAATATCTCAAATAACATTATTAAAAAACAATCATTTACTAACATAATCTGAATTCCTTGAATTTTGTTGATTTGTCGTCCCGGCACCCCCCTTTGGTCGCGGCGCCCAGGGCAATTGCCCCTGTCGCCCTGCCCACGCGATGGCCCTGCAATTATGACATATTGAGTCGTTACTAAGATATGCTAAGCATAAGTTTACTCTCTACATTATCGAATGAATAGTTTTTTTCTGTTTTCGCTTTAAACAGAAAATCATTTAACAAAAATATAACTTAAAAGGTAAAATGAATCAAATGGCTCAATAAAATATTTTAAAATATTGGGATATTGAAACCAGTATTTTCAGCTGGTGGGAATGAATAACCCCAACCAAAAAAGTTATTTTCGTTATGTGTTTCACAAGTGCTTCACCATTTGTGTTTATGTTCTTACTGATAATTTCTATGTAAAATCTGGGGTAAAAGTTGATCTGAAAAGGTATTGGGGACTCATGACGTCACTACGTCCCATGTTCCTATCTTTTCCCATTGTAACTGGCAAAGTGGGGACGCATTTTGGAAGTGGAATAACGGAGTCCCTCCTCTCTTTTACTCCTGCAGAAAATTTTAATGGTTTTGAAGTCCTGTAATAAAAAAAATTAACTATGTGCCTATTAGGAAGAATTTACATTCCTTATCAATGACTGATTTCACTCATAAACAAGAGGAGTAACATGAAAGAAAATGCACGTCACATTTTAATATTATTATTATTATTATTATTTCTTATTATTCCGTGAAAGCTTCATAAATGATTTTTTGTCCCGATCAATTTACATTAGGATCATAAGGCTGCTAGTCTAAATACCCAACATTTAGTTACGGTAAAAAGCGAAAGACCATCGAAAGAGAACGTTCAATATTTATAAACGTCCTGCGAGATATTTTGTATCTAAAAACTAAATATTCTACAAGCTTGAAAACATTTGTTGTAAAATAATTATTTAAAATAAATGTTCATTAGTAAACAATACTTACAGACTATTACATCTCATCAACGGTAGCGAACATTGCCATCTTAAAAGCGTCATAAAGAAAGACTCAAGAAAATACACTTTTATATTAATTTCACTTTACTAGATGACATGTTTTCAAGCGTATTGCCTTGGAGTGACATTTCTGTTACCGTCCTAGCAATTAGCTTTTGTGACAATTCTCGATAACTATGCACAGGACCGTACCTTGTGGGGGGCAGCGGGCAACTACCCCCCAAGGAAACTTCACGCCGTTCGAGGTGGCTCACTTTAAGACAAAATTTTCTTACTCCATATACGATACGAATAGGCCCGTATCCACGGGGGGCTAGGGTGGGCCGGGCCGCCCCTAAATTTTCACTGGCCCCAAAAATTTTCATGGTAGGCTTGCAAATGAACTATAATATGGTGATGAATTATAATATGGTTGGGTCGGGCCCCCCCCTAAATTCTCCCGGCCCCCCTCTACATTTTTGGGCTGGCTACGGGCCTGGATACGAACATGAAATTATAAATGAAGCATCAAAGAGGTTCCCTACATTACATAAACAAAACAGCACACAAAAAGGTAAAGAAAACAAAAATGAATGGTGGGCCAATTTCAGTAAAAAATGTCTAGAATTAGGTGCCTTAGAAATAATATTTATTCGCCTGGCTTAGAGATTTGTCAATATTGTTCCCTTAAGTAATTTGTCATGTATGTAACGTGCCTAGGGGAGTAACTAACGGAAACGCACACCTTGCCGTGCGGGAGGGCCCATAAAGAGCAAGAGAAAGATGGGAAGAGGAGACCCAAAAATTAGAAAAATAACTTTCTCTACAGGCCCAAATACAGGTATTAATGCTTACCTACCCCCCTCCAGAAAAAAAGTTTAAGTTACGGCGCTGACTATGCATGTGGCTTTATCCCCAAAGTATGTTGTTTTACTATCAGTTGTGCTTCTTATTTTTGATTATTACTTCTTGTTATACGCTGACATTAAGTTGCTACAGTAATTTTATATATATATATATATATATATATATATATATATATATAAACAAGTATATATATATTTACGAAAGTAGTTCCAAAGAAGTCTATTCTAAACTCAAGTACAAAAATTAGTACACGGACTCCACACTTTTGTTACAACAAAAATTATTTTTCGACGGTTTTGTACACAATATTCCGGACTGAATGGTATCCAAACTAATTTAACATTATTTCTCATATCAAAATATTTCAAACATAACAATCGTACAATATAGCAGTGAATGAAATAGTCACTAAAGAAGCAGATTAGGGAGAGAAAGTGACGTAAAAATCAGTAAACTGAAGTAGTTTACCAATTTTTGGTGTGGTTCTTGGTTAACGTACCGAATTTCCGCACGGGAGATTAGGATTCGAATCTTACCCACTCCCACATTTTTTAAATGCTTGATTTAACATAACGTAAACTTAACTTTATATATAGACTGAAATTATAATTCATTGAGTATTGTATTATACAACAAGGTTAGAAACTATCTAATATTACATAATTCTTAAGAGTTTATACTACATTATTTTTAAATATATGTGCAAACATGCAAAATTTGATAGAGAGTTGAGGTGGCTCAATGGTGTCCTCCCAGCTGCTCTAACGGCTAGAGAGTGTGCCTTTGGTATGTGTTATCGAGTTTAATTCCCAACTGTATATCTTGTGTAAAATTTTAACTACCCTTTACATTCCTATTATTTAATACTAGATCTAGAACGGAACCGGGGCTGGGGTGTAGGCTCCCCAGTTTCTTGAGTAACAAAAATAATTGAAGTTATTATTTATATATTTTAAAAGTTTATAGTAAACTCATGATACATCTATCATAGTCTGAGTTCTGGTTGACCTCTTCAGTTTTTGCCTTCTACATCATCCATTGCTATTCTTTTGTCCCTGTCGTGTTTTGTTCAGTAGAAAATAAAAGAATAAAATCATTTTTAAAAATAAGAAAATCAAGTACTAGAAGTATTCGATTAATCAGTTAATTTTCAACAATAACAATAAAATGTGGGGTCCCTGGTTTGAACCTAGCTCACGCCAAGTATGCTTATGTTGAATAAACATCATGTTGGTCTGTATTGGGTTGTCCAGTTTCCTGCACATTTTTTATTTGACAATATCATCTATTACCATCACCGTCTCTCTTGTCCTCATTACATACACGTGCGATCTGAATGGTTAGACACTAGAGGTCTGCACCGGGCCGGAATTTTTAGCCCGGGTTCGGCCTGTCCCGTGAATTTATAATGTGTTGCCCGACGCGAGTCCGAAATATGTTTTAGCCTTTAGGACCGAGTTCATGTGATAATCAAATGAGCCCGAAATAAACCGAATTACAGAAACATAATAATTAACGCAATATTGTATTTTTTATTTAATTAAAGATTTAATGATGCATTTCAAATGCTTACATGATTCAGAGAGTATAATGAATAAAAGTTATCGTTTACACTTACTAACTATATGCATTCTCTAAACAAAATGGTCATTTATATAAATTCTCTTAGACTCGGTGCATAATTGTGAGACGTTAAGCTAAATATTTCATTTCGTTAGATTTATGTAACTCAAATGGAAACATGGATACTTCAAATCTTTAAAACAAAATATCATTGTGTTTCAAATCTTATGCAGATGTACGTGTACTGGACTTACTCAGATAGCCCTCGAAGAAGTCATTGTCGATTGCTGTGTAGGAAAAGAATGAAATCCCCACTCTGCTGCTCAAACTTTCACCATCAGATAAGCTAAACATATTTATTTCTGTTATATTGAGATTTTCTCTCCACTACACCGTTAGCTTTACTCTCAATTCCAAAATGATAATCAGATTTATTGTGTGGGCTTCTCAAGTTACAAATTTAGATGTGCTTTAAAAGTTCTCCAGAAAGAACGGTAAGATAAATATAATTGTACAGTATATCTACAAAGTTAAGCCCGAAAAAGCCCGAGAAATATGGTTGTATATTTAACCTTTTGGGACCCAGGTCATTTTTGGCATTTTTCTACGTTTTCAGTTAGTGACTTATTCCTCTAAAACTATTTGCCCGAATGATATGGTTAAGGTTTTGTTGTTTAGAATACGGATATAGCTATTTTTTGGTGTAAGTCAACGGGAGGGAAATTATTGAGGGAAGTGTAGGGGTGTAAATTTACAAAAAATCCCTAACCGAATTTCAAGATTTTGTAGCGGGCACCACTGTTGCTACATGAGTCCAAGTCACCTAAAAAAATTCTTTGGTGAGTTCAAAATCTGCAGTGAAAACCTGAAGTCGCTGGCTGCTATATAAAGAGAGAAAGAAAAATTTCTCTCTCATCATACACATGAACACATTTTACGCCTCATAAGCCAAAATCAAAAGCTATGCGGAGACTACAGCTTCCAATTATACTACTGAAACTTTTTATGGTGAGTTCTGTAGACCAAAGAGGAAGATTTCAGATAGTAGTACATTTGTTTCCAATGTAGCCAGCAAGAGGGGAAAAGAAGGGGATTTTTTTCGAATTTTTCGCCTAAAATTGAGAATTATTTTTTTTAGCTTAAAATACTGCCACCAGACAGATACAAACTATCTGAAAATAAACCTTGGTAGCACACTAATATATCCTACAAGTATCATGGTGATATCCAACAAAGTAAGAATAATTTTTAAAAAAATATATCTCACTCTACCTAAGAAATTCACCATTTTCTTACCATTTACAGAACATGGTTTATGATAATCATCAACAGTACTTCCCCTAATTACCCTACTAAAACTTTTTATAGTGCGTTGTAGAGGCTAAGAACGAGGCTTTCAGATACTTGTATATTTTTTCCAATGTAACCAACAAGAAAGACACGTGGCTAACAAGAGGGAAAAGATATTTTTTTTAAATTTTTTTCCGTAAATTTTTCCGTGGCTGGAAACACTGCTACCAGACAGACGCAGACTATCTTAAAATAAACGTTCGTATAAAATTAATATATCCTACAAGTATCATGTCGATATCTAAGAAACAAAGCTTGAGGTTAAAAAAATTAAATTATGGTAAACAGGAAAGTAAAAAAAAAAAAAATCAATTTTTAGAAACTAAATTCGAATTTTTCGTGCGCCTTGGAATTATATTTTTAATGGAATAAGCTATACACAATCAGTCATATAAACATTTTTGGAACGATAAGTAATCATTTAAAATTTCCAAGCTGACTTCATAAAAGCAAACCTGTTTTGGATCGAGATGTGGCAATGCTGTTGGAAATATGTGCTGTTCCGGAGTCTCTTCGTTGTATAATTTGTTTAAAGACAATCTCAAATACATGTTCTTATTTTATTATTATCGATCGTATTTATTTTGAATCTCTGCAAGGCGTTGCGGTGGAACAGTAGATGTCACTCGTGTGACACTATTGAACATCGACAGTCCACCTACACAACTGTTTCAACCATAAATCAAGAATTCAGTGACTTATTACCTGTCCAACAAAATAGACTTAATTACAGTACCTAAACAGGTGGAAGGAATCTGGAGGAAGATAGAGGAAGATGTACAGAGGAGAAAAAAGCAGAAGTAAATAGCAGTGCAAGTGGATACTTGCAAAATTCAAATAAAACTTTATCAATTGTTGACAGTAATATAAATTGCAAATATACCTGTATGACAAAAGACCATCTAGTTCGAGGAAGCATGAATATCAGTTTTATTTTGGTACTACTAAGAGAAAACATTAAAGGAAGACATACCGTGTTCATGGATGATGAAAAGGAAATACAGAGAACAGGAACAGAAAGATCAACATAATTCTAAGGAAAAAGCTTGTGTTGTCAAGTATAAAGATCAAGTATTCGCAGAGTTATTTGTGAATCAAATTATTATGCAGAAGCAAATTAAATATCGGAGGGAGAAACTTATGATTATCCACAAGAAAAAGAAAGAACGTTTCGATTCTATCAACTGTTCGAGAGACTCTAAAGATTAAGATGATCATTCGTTTTAGTAAAATGCAGGAGCAATAAATCATTCGTTTTAGTAAATTGCTAATCAGTACGAGGCACATTAAGCAGAAAGTACTACAAAAAATTTGTATTTGGCTCAAAGTGTCACAGAAGAGTGCACATATTCTGATTAGAGTGTTTGGTCGCTGTGAATTTATCCAAATAAAGATTTAACTGATATTCTTCTCTGAATTTGCACGTATGTTCTCTTGATGGATGAATCTCTATTCTAGTGTTCTATATTCTTGTTGGTTTGGTATGATCTCTCTTCAGTAAATGAAGTTACATATATTTTTCTATTATTTTACACTATATTTTTATGTAATTGTCTGAATCTTGTGTCATTTTAGAGAATTTATATTTTCTACATTTTGGGGGGAGCAAACATTGTTTCTTTTAAAGTTTATTCAACATTTATATTAAATTTCATAAAAGAAAATGCTCAACAGCAAACTTCCATTGTTCCTTATTTCAAAGAAAAAAAGATAACCAAGAAAATTTCCCTCCTTTTGTCAATAAATCTCATATTTCATAAACTTCTAAATCATTTTCAGCCTTATTAGTTCTTTCGAGCAAAGGATAACTGTATTTTTCTCATTTTACCCACTAAACACTCAAACCCTCGTTAGAGGCGCTTCAGCTAGTTTTACTCCCTCCAATTCTCGAAATTATCCGCCAAATGAGTAATTGTTCTATAAAATGGTCAATGGTTATCTAAATTTGTTTCCATAATTTATAGTTTTCTCTCTCTCTCTCTCTTTTTTTTTTTTTTTTTTTTTTTTTTTTTTTTTTTTTTTTTGTAAAACTAAATTATTTTTGGCAACTTATGTATTTATAATGCTGTTCGAACGCAAAATTTTAATCTTCACTCCTCGGTTAAGCTATCTGAGTTCAAGAATTCACGACCGCTGTTTGGCGCATTTGGTGAAAAGAGGCTTTCTGAGTAAAGCCGTGTTTGAACAGTTTCCTACGATCCAGGAGTGCTCAGCATATTTGAAACTAAATTGCGATTTTGATGATACTGTATCTTCAAACAGATCAATTTGACTAGGACTGTGAATATGTTAACACGTACGTACATTTGCGTTTTATTTTAGTTCTGTGACACTGGATTTTTGGATCGTCGCTTTGTGGCTAGCTCAGGGCCATGGTGAGCTCACGGATATAAACTATTCTATATGATTGATTGAGCTATGTTGCGTGGAATCCATCGTGATTATTGAAACCTAAGTTTGGAAAATAATAAATACTATTTTGAAACATTTGTTTGACTTACATCTCAGGAAGATTTTGGATTTATACGAAGTATATAAAAAAAAACAAAGAAAAAACGTTCAATTAGGATTCCATTATCCTGTACATGTGGTGATTGATTTCAGTTCGTGTCTAGTGTTCCCTTTCTCATGTACTGGATTTTACAGGGAGAAGGAAGTGATTAGTTGGACAGTGAGTGAAGTGAAATATACGAACTGTAACCTGTATGTATTCTATTGTTCAACGCAACAGAACAGGTAATGTTGTTATTGCAATATTCTTCAGTGAATTAAACGTTGACACAAGAAATTTGATTTTTCACTTTTCGAAGTTCTTCTTTCTAATGGCGGTAAATTTAGCAAACATTATGGAGTATTAAATTAGCCCTAGGTTATCCTTCCAAAGGGAATTCCCCAACTAAATTTTTCAATGTAATTTTATAAGGCTTTACATCCATCTTGTTCTTTTCCTGTTGCTTGTCCTACCACGTGTGATTATGGAATACTAGGAACACACAATTTTATAACCTTTAAACTTTATGATTAAAAAAAAAAAAAAAACAGTCTTGACTTTTTAAAAGAGTATCTTATAAATTCTTCCTTTATTTTAAATTTACCGAATTATCTTAAATTTAAAATTATCATTATTACAGCATCAATTTTGGCATTACAGTTTCCTCCACCATTTGCATGGCTGTCTAACACACTATACTCCTATAGTGATAGCTTATAAAGATACTGAATTATTAACTCTCCCATATATTTCATTCTCTTTAGTGTGTTAAGCATATTTTAGTATATTTTGGTTGTCTCTATAAAATATTACAATTTTTGGTGCTTATTTGAATGTCATATATGTGTATTATGTAGCACCTTGACGTACCCCGTTTAATTTTGTGTAATTTTATATATTGTAATCCAAGGTGACCAGAACTTTTACTTTCAAAAACGGGATGCATACGTATCGGTGACGGGGAAGGTATGACTTCCACATTCCATTTTGGGACTCAGCATGTTTTCAATTTACAAAATACACAAGTAAGAATGATAACACAGCGTTTGTAACTTAAGTACTACCCAACAAAACTTTTAACTATTTGAACACACTGAATTCCCACTTGAACCACAGAATACTCAATTCTCATTTGAATGTTGAGAAGTTCTAGGCACGGCTAAACCTTCCCAATGAGTGTTGGTACCGAAAAGTGTAGAATTAGCATTGACCATTTATATTTTGAATAATAATTACGGGACACCTGGGTCATGTTTGCTTAAAAACGGGACATTTAGGCATCCCGTTTGAGAATCAGAAAATAACGGGACAACGGTTGAAAATAAGGGACTGTCCCGGCTAAAACGGGACGTCTGGTCACCTTGTAGGATTGTTATTCTCAAAAGTGGGTTACCGTTTATTTGTTTCTATTTAAAGTGTATTTTGTTTCATATGTGTTGTAATGTAAAGGGGACGAATAGTAAACGAACACGCTAAATATTTGTTATTCATAAATTTTATTTTGGGAGATAATTTGTTAATTTAGGTATCCCGCTAGCTTTATAGTACAGCAAGCTGGTGTTTGAGAAACTGTGATATTAAAATATTTTGTTTTCCCTATTTTCCTTCGCTTAAAATGTTCATACAAAACATTCGAAAACCCTTTTGGCAACTGATTATAACAGTATTCATCAAAGGACTTTCTTGCGTAATACGACTCCCTGTTAGAAAAGAAAAATAAGTGAAGTTTCATAGGGTTCATTTCAAACGTGAATTAACATATAAAATAGACCTTGTTGCTAGGAGAAAATTCCTCGCTGTGAGCAAAACAACACATTGTCTTTTTAATTATTATTGTTGTTAGGATCTTGAGACTATAGCTGTTGTCTGAATTTAAAAAAAATATATACGAATGTTACTTGAACAGAAGTGTCAAGTTCTTTAGTTAGATGCTTAAATAATAAAAAAAGACACATGTTTCCGACCAGTTAAGTCACTTGAAAGTAAAGAAATTGCTGTGTGTGCCTGCGTTTTGTGTTTGGTTTATGTTTGAGGATCTAGTGTTCGGTTTCCTGTTGGAACCTTTCCATTTTTCAAAAATCAGTATTTTATTCAAAATTTTATTTTTTATGTACACATTGTTTATTGTATAGAAGAGACTTTTTTTTTGTTTCAAATGAACTGAACATCAAATTTGTTAGGATCTTCGGGTGGGCACCCTGCGTATTATAGAAACACTCACTGAAGAAAGATTTAAAATATTGCGGTAATATATTGTCTTAAGTATACATATCCTTTTCTTATGTCAGATTTTTTCACAAATACGAATTTCTTTCATCTGAAATTATATGGATAAGTAAATGGAAATATATATTAGAAACATTAAAAATGATTTAAATGCAAGCGTTTAACTTTAGTACAGTCTAGATGCAACATGTACTGCATTGTATGTGTATATGTGAGGGAAATTATATGCGATGGAGCAGCGTGTCTAGGAAATTGAATGATGTACCGTCTGCAACTATCAGTCCACATGGTTCCTTTCCCACGCAAGAGAGAGAATGCCTGGCTGAAGACATTGTATCTTGCTTCGTTCTGTCTGGAGAAACAAGAGACAGCAACGAAGAGAGAGTGAATAGTGATGGAAAGAGGTATGAGAAAACGGACATCATTCTCCAGTCTCTGGAACAAAATACCTCGTAGAACCACATTTCCAGGTTTTTGGGTAACATCCTCCGACTCCTGACCTCAAAACGCTCCTTGCGACCTCTAGTCTACTAGCTTCCAGTAACAGTAAATCCATGTTACCGAGCAAAGCTCTATTTTTCTGCCTTCTTTTTTATTCTTCTCTTCTACTCCTTCTAGTCTATCGTTCTATCTCTTCTTCCAGCAGAGAAAAGGACGTGCTGAACTATAAGAAAAAAAGGGGGAAGAAGAACTAGAAGAAAGCGAAACGGCACTGCTTCCAGTCTCCGGTTCGATCAAATTCTTCTTCTTTTGCTCGCTTGGTCCTTGTATGTGTGAATGTGTGTGTGTGTTCTGCTCGTTGGCAAACCCTTCACTGGTTGACTGGACATCTTTTGCTGTCTCTGTACGGCCAACTCCTGTCAAGCGGAAGAGTGATTGGGTCTTATAGTAGCAGACGACGACCAAGCAAAGTCTTCAGACGATGACTTCCAACAAGAGATTTCCCCCAATAAACAACGTTAGTCGCACTCTCTTCTGACACACAACAAGAATTTTTCTATCCACTGACACTAGCTACTACGTTTATCGTTTTGCCGCTACAATACACTCTTCTCGAGAACATGCCTTTATATGTATACTTATATGTTAGACATACAAACATTTTACACTGAATAAATAAAGTAAGTTCACAAGAAACTTTACAATTTCTGCATGATCAAACACGTTCAGTTCTTTACTAGAGACATTCTTATGGTAGGTACCTTACGTGAAGTTCCAATTTCTCGTTCCTTTTGAAAAATGAAATGAAATATTTGAGTTTTACGTCCCGCGGATATGCCGGTTAGGCTAAAGGAGACGGTGATGATGAGTAATGAATGAAATGGTGAAATGATGAAAGTGGGAGGAAACGGGAGAAACCCGAGAAAAACCACGCACACGGTGTTTGTCCACTACAAAGTTCATTTGGTGGGAGCAGGGTTTGAACCCGGGACCCCAAGCACCAGAGGTGAACGCTCTACCACTGTCACCGCGGCCCCTACTCGTTCCTTTTCTAAATATATTTATTCGTTCTTTCAACACATGGTTTATTATTTCTTCTAGTATGACTTCTAAAGTGTGTTCTAAGAATTTATGGTCTTTTTTTTTTTGTTTGTTTGTTTGTTTTACAAAATTGGAAATGTTTCATGCTTTCCGTTTCATGAGATACGTGGTAAGAAAGTTAAACTTATGACAAGTATAGTGAACTGATTTGATATTTTCGTATCATACCATAAGGATCTAGGTCCGTGATAATGTAGTAGGCACGGTATCTGGCGTTCTAGTTAGGCACTGTGGTGCCTAGGGTTACCTGGAGAATTAATGAACTCGGAACATGATACTAACAAAATTAGTTATTTGAATGCCAATTAAAACCGTGTGGAATGTTCTCTCTACACACAAAAACTTTATAGCGTATTCTGAAAGAAGACCTTTACAGCTTTCAAGGAGTTCGGTTTAACAAATACATCAATCATATACGTTTCTACTCTATCTGCTAGTGTGTTCGTCGGAAAGATACAAAATCTTAAAACTACTTGACGGATCAATTTTGACTAGGATGTAGGAGGTAAAATTTTATGAACTGAGTTTGGAGGTGATTCATTCAGTTGATCTCAAGATATAACAATCAAAAATAGATTACACTTGTATTCCTATAGGAGTAATTACGGACGGTATACCGAATTGATATATTACCAGCAGTGTTCTTGTTTATTAACGTTTTAGTATATTGCTCAGGGTAACAAATCTAAAAGAAAATTAAATACCTTTTTATTCGAGAAATCTAAAGATTTAAATATTTTATATTTTAAAATATATATTCGTTTTACTAACTTGTTTGAATGATAGATAGAGTGGGAGACAGGGCCGGATTTAGGGGAGTTCAAATGTGCAAGTGCACCCCCTTCCGTTGTAAATATACATTATCTAAATTGAGAAACTAAGAATGAAAATAGCAACACTTTCCTAAATTTTCTGCTATTATTTTTCCGTTTGGAGCTTAAGAGAAAGCAGAAGTTTGCAAAAGGAATAGTTTAAGCGAATTTTCTGAAGGTTGGGGGAAAAGGATTAGCCAACTAAAACAATATAACCTTTGTCAAGTAAGGGAGAAAACAGAACCCAGGAGGAGAGAACATTTTTTCCTGCATAACACTTGCAAGTCTCTTTAAAATACTTCCCCCGTTCTATGTATCAGTTGTCAGAGGTAAAGAATATTGTCGCATGTCACTTTGAAGAGTTTCAATGTGACTGGTTATTTTGGTAATTTTTGGTGCACCCAGACACGTAGCCAAAGGGAGGGGTCCGGACCCCTTCCCCTTCGAAACCAGAAATGAAAAACTTATGGACGGATGAAACGAAAAGAAACGAGTAAAAGAAGAATCAGCGTTAAAAATAAAAAGCTACAGCAAGCTTTTGGTTACTCTTTCTTATGAGGAGATTTGTATTACTTGCAATAGGCCTACATGGTAGCGAATAAGCGGGATATCCTGGAAAATTCAGGGACTTTAAAGTTTCTAAAAAAGTTACGGAATTCCCAGAATTTATGCTACTAGTCAGGAAAATTTCAAGCTTTTCAGAGCTTAATGCAGTTCTGTAACAATGTGGACATTTTTTTAAAGAATTTTTCGACACCGTTTCTCTGCAGTATGAAACATGTTATTTCAGAAAGAGTTTTCTACTACTCCTTTAACCTGTCATTAGAAACAGACAGTAGTTGACGGAGTAATGAAAACAAAAATGTTATATGGAAAGAAAGTTTTGTTAACATTTGATTCATCAGAGAAAGCAACGCAGATATTGTAAAATCCTTTTCAATGCCTTTTTATATTCTTTTATTCGAAATTCCTTCACAGTTTGTTATTAAAATACGTACTAACATATCCTCATTTTATTGTCCTAGCAAATTAATATATGTCGCCAGTAAAGTAGTTTGTATTGATCGACATCCTGGGCCTTCAGTATTTCATGTCTCTCCCCCCCCCCCCCCCCCATCCTCTCATTACGAAATCCTGGCTAAACGAACCAACATATATTCCAGTAAAATAGTTTAGAATGCTCGAGCCCCTGATGTGATGACCACAGTATTTCATGTCACGGACTCCCCCCTTTGCGAAATCCTGCCTACGTGCCTGGTGCACCCCCTCAAAAAATCCTGTATCCGACCCTGGTGGGAGAAGAAATGTAAAAATTTAAACTTGTATTTTCATGTTGCGTTCTGTGCGACAAACCAAAATCCTTTACAGGGCGTAAACTGACATTGTTACTTATATCCCTTGTCAAAAGGGTATCGAAATGTAGGGGCTAATTCGACAGTTTCTGTAAGGTGTATTACCCTATTATTTATTAAGTAATTTGAAAGCAATTTACTTTCTCAGATATCATCTTCAAATAATGTAGTAACACAACTTCTACTTTATATTACGTTTATTCCGATGCTAGCTTCAGGAATACTACACATGCATGCAGGGACCTCAATACAACTTTTGTTCACACATACACACAAGGGTGGCACCGTACACATACACATATATGAAGATATCAATGTATAACCTCCATAGAACATTATCTACAAAGATGTTCACTAAGTATATCTTTATCAGGCGTTCTCCGATATAATATCAACATACAAAAACTCATTTTGGATTTTTACTCACATAATCCCTAACATTGTATCATCACAGCTACTACAAATAAATGAAAAATGTCATTGATAATTACAAAAGTTGTTGTTACAACTTTACAAATCATTATTTTTAACTTACGTCATTTAACTACAATATAATAACTCCCATCAGTTTGTCTATTAGCAGTTTATTCTGAAAACAAATAACATTTTCGCGTGAAGTTGTTTACTTTGTAATACATTATATTTTCTCAATTAATATTGGAGTCGGAAATGAGAGTAGACTTCTACCACTTCCGGTTTTAGTAGAGAAATTAAAGTCGAGATCAAATACGAGGGTGGATCAAATATAAACGAGCCTTGTGTTGAAGCAAAATATATATTTTAGGAAACAGAAACATTGCTACAACCTATTTTTCTACGTAGTCTCTGCCTTTACAGATACATTTTCACCAACGCTTTTGTAGGTTTTTGATGCCGTTCTCGTAGAATGAAGCTGGGCGGGTAGCCAATCAGTTGCTCAAGAAAGTTTTCATTTTATCGTAGTTAGCTAATCTCCTAAATTTAATAGATCTAGTCTCGTCTCGATTCTCGAGGGCTTCTTTCGCTCTTGTCTCGAAACTTTATTGCTTCGTTTTAATAATTTATGTAAAAAAAAAAAAAATGCCCTAATTTTTTTCCTTAATTTCATCTGAAAGTTATCACAATCTTTCCCGTCACAATTGGTTCACGAATAGTGTATTATAACAACATTTAAACCATACTTATTATTGGAGTAAATTGTGTAATGACTTGCATATTTGAAACGTAGATAAATGCTCTTCATTTCTTTCGTACCATCATTTTATCAACTTGTCGTTTTTTACATACGAATCATGCAACACTAAAACAGTGTTTGAGATCAAAATTTGGGTGAATTAGTGCTGCCCACGGGACTCGAGAAATTTCTCGGCTCGAATACGAGACGATAATTGTGTTTCTTGCTTCCTGTCGAATTTAGAAAAGTACTTCTCGAGTGGTTTTCGAGATTATAATCAAAACGATTATAATCAATTCAAATTATCAAAACCAGTGGCTTGTTTAGGATCTTCTTCAGGAGGGGGAGGCTTGAGTATCAATAAGAAGCATTTGTGTTGTACGTATAATGCGAAAAAATAATGAAATAATTTCGGGGTAGCTTGAGCCCTATAGCCTTCTAAATGCGTCACCAATCAAAACATATTTGTTATATTTATTACTGCATAAATGTAAAATAAAATTCGTAATATTACTAAATACTTGTGTTTGTTGTATTATTCACACAGAACAACAACATGATGAAGAAGCAAACTTTTCAGTGCTGTATCCAAATTACATAAGTTACAAGTTATCCAGGTTTTCGCCAGGCGAGATTGCAGGCCGCAAGATTTTGGTTGAGATGTTTCACCCGCAACTTATCAACAGATGAAATATTGACTCTGTCGTGATGAATGATCAACTACAAAATAGCAGTATGCACAAATGGATATATGGTCTAATATAGCTTTCTTTGGATATATTTTTATTGATTCCGTGCAATTTGTGATCATTCCAATTTGCGACAAAGTTTATGTATCGACCAAATTTGATTGACAGTTGATATTCTTCTCCAATATTGGAATTCCAAGGATAAACAAGTAAAATATTTTTCACTTGATTTTGACTGAAAACCTGATTTACAAAATTATATGTCAGGTGGATAAGCAAATATTTCACTTGCTTATCCTTGAAGTACTAATATTGGGTTCAAATGATCTAGACTTCAGAAATATTGTAATATTTATTTATTTATTTTGTATATTACTGTTACGCACACGCATGAAATGCCATGATTTGATTTTCATCTTTCCAGATATTTCTTTTAAAGTTAGAAGTTTTATTTTTTAAAGTAATATTTCTTATTTTGGAAAACAAAATATTGATGGTAATGCTTTTAGATTTGTGTTTCCTCTGACATGTCTGCTTTCTACACCGCCCAAGAATCAATCAGGATTTAGGATCACAAGTGGGTGAAATAAGAAAATAGGGAAAATGCATCCTGTTTGACAAGAAGGTTGTTATAAAATACAAGTAAAAAGATGTATAGGTAGATAAGATTGTCTCATTTCTGACAGCAAGCAGTCTTGCTTCCCGCAACCCTTTCTTCTTCCGAACCATATGATCAGCTTGTTAACTAACATAACTTCGAAGATATGCATTCTCCGTATTTTTAGATGAACAATCTTATCTCATCTCGTAACTTATTTCCTCCACCTACCAACTACTTGAAGATCAGTGAGGAACAATAGTGTGAATGGATCAGGTTTCTACACTTCCACGAACAGGAAAAGAAATTATGCTTATATTCTGTCTTGTGTTGTCATATTTACTTGTAAAATGTAATATTAATGAACCGCAAGAGCTAGTTTAAAAATAAAAAGAAAGTTAACATGAAGTATTGGGGTAGGTTAACAACTGGAGAAATTTTGAACTGCACAAGACGAATAGTTTTTGGAAAGAAGTTCACCACGTTATCATGTAGGAATTGATGATTCCAGCTGAAAACATTAGACACGACCTTAGATGAATATGTTTCTACGTTAATTCAATGAACTTTTATCACTATTACTAATGTTTTGTTCCTAAAACATAACATTCGTCAACTACCGAAATTAAATTACTTCGAGCTGTTGAAGGTAAAAGTAGCATATCTTGTATGGGACCGACAGGTATACTTTATAACAAAGTTATGAAAACAGAGAACTAATTGTAAGCTTAATACATTTTATCAGTACTACACAAAAGTGAGAGGCACGGGTGAAATTTCACCCATTTTTGTGAAATTGAGTTATTCGGTATAATGCAATGTGATCGATCCACAGAAGAGTATGTACGTGGATTAATTTCGGAAACGTACCTACAGATGGCAGGGAAGTTTGTTACTTATGTGTCATTACATTGCATTACATGGGAATAGTCGAACATATTTTCGAGCTTACTCTAAAGTTAGAAAATGTTACATACCATTATGTTTGCCCAAGACCGCTCAATTACAAATTAGAAATTATCTTTATGTACAGTTTAGAATTAAGTAAATATAGTTTCAATACAATTCCTGTATTTATCGTATTTCTGTATTTATGCTTTTCCCTGGACATACTTATGCAATATACATTCTCAAACGGGCGTGAGATTTATTTAGTTAAAAATTGTTATCCACGCATAAGCTATTTGCCAGATTTTTCCTTTTAAAAAAATCTTTATAATATAGAGGGAAAATATTATTTCAAGGAAATTCATTACAGAAAATGGGATGAGTTGTGTGGTCGATGCTTCTGCTATGCTGGCAAGTACTATATATATATATATATATATATACAGGGCCGGATCCAGGATTGTCTGAGGGGGTGCACCAATAACTACCAAAACAACCAATCACACTGAAACTCTTCAAAGTGACATGTGACAATATTCTTTACACTTGACAGCAGTGATACATAGAACGGAGCGGAGGGGAGTATTTAAAAGAGGGTCGCAAGTGTTATGCAGGAAAAAAAAATCTCTCCTCCTGGTTTCTGTTTTCTTCCCTACTTGACAAATGTTATATTTTTTTTGCTTTGTGAATCCTTTTCCTTCAACCTTTTGAAAATCGAATTAAACTATTGCTTTTGCAAAGCCCTGCTTTCTTTTAAGCCCCAAAGGGGAAAATGATGGCAAAAAGTTTCGGAAAATGTGGCTATTTACACTGCCAGCTTCTCATTTTAGATAGTATATATTTACAATGAAGGCAAGGTGCACGTGCATCTTTGCACACCCCCTAAACCCGGCCCTGCACACACACACACACACACACACACACACACATATATATATATATATATATATATATATATATATATATATATATATATATATATATATATATATATATAAAACTTTTATTTTGTATTACGTCCATCTTGTAATATAATATCATGATACTTGAAAAAAAAGGGTTGTTTTTCTCACTCTTTTTGATATTCAGATTTCATATTATTTCTTTTTTCTTCCATTAGCACAGCTTCGTGATCCATTAAGGAACAAACTTATTTCATTTTCAACTTGTTCCCGTTTTTTTTCTTTTTTAAAGACTGTTTTCATTCACTTTATTCTTTCGTCTTTCTTTCCCGCTTTTCATTTCTCTCTCTTTTAAACGTCTTTCTTCTGATTCTCTATCTATCTTTTCCTCCCTTTTATGTTTACATCAGACGTAATAATATGTGACCTAAATCGGAGCGAATACTAGTCCAACGAACGAAAACAAATCCTTTCCTTTTCTGTTCATAAAAATATACAGCATTTTTCCTTTTCGATAGTTCTGAGAAAGTTTTCTTTTTTTATGTTCAGAGTTTTCTAATGACGACGGGATCACTAAACTTTTCATACTTCAGCAAAAAGAAAATGACAAATAAAATAAAATAATTATAGAAAAAGTAGCAAGTTTTTTTTCTTTTTAGAAAATATATTCTCTTTTCTATTTCTTCCATCATGTATATGCATATCTAATTTTTACAACACCATTTCTGCATTTTTAAAATGCAATGTTTCTAGTATGTTTATTCTAGAACTGGATATTACGTAATGCTGAAATTGTGTCAGTTGTAGATAAGTACCGTATAAAATATTGGGTCGATGCATAAGTTCGTGCGATTTTCTTTTGGGTTGGCAACAATGAGGCGTGAAGCGATTGTTTATCGTTATTCCTTTGTTTTACCGTAGTTTGGAGATTGTGTGTTGTGAAACACAGTTTTTCTTGATTGTGAACGTATTATTGTATATATTTCAGACAAACTAATATGGAATGTCAAGATGAGAAAAGTGATCATTTCCGTCACATTTTACCCTTCGAGTTTAACCGAGGATCCAGTGCAGCAGAAGCTGCGAGAACAATTTGTGCAGTGTACGGAAATGAAGCAATTGCTGAAGAAACAGCACTGAAAAGCTTCTCTTGACCAATGGTTAACAGATTTCTTCCAGCCAAAACCAAAACAGTTCTACAGGCAAGGCATTGAACTGCTACCTGAACGTTGGCAGAAGGTCATAGATAGTGCATGTGAATACATCACTGAGTGATTGTGAGTTAATATGAGTAACGGTAAAATGTATACAATGTATTATTACACTCGTAGAATATGTTAATATTATGTTTATGTTGTGTTTGTAAATGAAAAAACAAAACTGCAGAATAAAAATAATATATAAAATATAAGAACCGCATGAACTTATGCATCGACCCAATAACAATATAAGATTACTAAAACAATATATTTTCTCTTTGTAATTATAATACTTTTTATTTGATTCATTTTCTGTTTGTTTCTTCGCTAAGACCAAACCTTGTAACTTACGTATCATGCACTTTTATACTAACTATAGCAAATTTTGTACGGACAGCAACGTAATTCCTTAGCTTTAGTACCTACGTACATATTCATATAATTCTTGCTCTAGCTAAGAGCTGGCTATCTGTAGCACATATTCCTTAGATGTAAGCCAATTTTAAAATTCTGTTTGCTGCAACAGATAGCCAAAGCAAATATCTTGACCAAGTTTATTAGTGGAGTCAATTCATTAACATATTAACAGATAGCAGTGAAATGGTGATTATCATTGTTGAAGAATACGTGTTGGAATAACTACATACACATGACAAATTGTCAATATGTTTAAAAGAAGATAAAAGGTGTATATCACGTGGATTCAGATTATATAGTTTTTGCTGTGATGTATTCAGTATTTGTTCATGGTTCTGAATTTTCTAAATATGTTTTTTGTTTATATCAGCTTTTAAATTACACATTCGTATCTACAATTTGATAATGATGGTTTCGGTGGAAGATTATATATGTGGGAAAATTTATGTGTTGTTAGGCCTAATTACTAAGCCTGACATTATAAGTGAACGAAACCGCTAAAATGTATAAAATGCAGCACTCACCAAAAAAGTTATCATAGTTGTAACAATGGCGCAGTTTTGCAAAAGATCGACGACTCCCAGATAAAATCAGACGAGGACAAATGCATAAGTAAAATTCAGTTCCACCGAATGTAGCCAAAGATGGTATTTAAAGAATCGACATAGATATCGGAGCTGTGTGCTCATTTGGAGTTTTGTGCTCATATTAAAATGAGAAGCTAAGGAGCAGCTTTTAGAGGAGCTAAGAGCTCAGTTGGGGCTCAGGATTAACTTTTAGAGGAACTAAGTGCTCAGTAGGAGCTGTGTGTTCAGATAAAACTTTGTGCTCAGATTAAAGTGAGCTATGTGCTCAGGAGGAGCTGTGTGCTCAAAAGAAGCTTACTACTCAGAAGCATTAGAATATCGAGGTGTTTCAGATCAAAGTACATATTCGTATCTACAATTTGATAATGATTGTTTTGGTGGAAGTTTATATATGTGAAAAAAATTATTTGTCGTTAGGCCTAACTAGTAAGCCTAACATTATAAGTGAACAGTACCGATAAATGTTTAAAATGCAGCACCAACCACAAACGTTATCATAGTTGTAACAATGGCACAGTTTTGGAAAAGATCGACGACACCCAGATAAGATCAGGCGAGGACAAGTGCATAAGTAAAGTTTAGTACGATCAATTGTAGCCAAAGATGCTATTTAAACAATCGATGCAGATATCGGACCTGTGCTCCGTTGGAGTTTGGTGCTTATATTAAAGTCAGCTATGTGCTCAGTGGAAGCTAAGGAGCAGCTTTTAGAGGAGCTAAGTGCCAAGTAGGAGCTGTGTGTTCAGTTGGGGCTCAGGAGGAGCTTTCAAAGGAGCTAAGTGCCCGGTAGGAACTGTGTGCTTAGTGGAAGATCAGGAGGAGCTTTTAGAGGAGCTGTGTGCTCAGTGGAATCTCAGGAGGAGCTTTTAGAGAAGCTAAGTGCTCAGTAGAAGCTGTCTGTTCAGTTGGAGTTTTGTGCTCAGATTAAAGTGAGTTTTGTGCTTAGGAGGAGCTATGTGTTCAAAAGAAGCTTAGTACTCAGAAGCATTAGGATGTCGAGGTGACGAAAGATATGTCAGTGAGGAGGTTGCTGTTCAGAAAAGTTGGACGGGAAGTACATAAGGGATACTTACGAAGACCCGAGGAAAATGTTGGGAGTTAACTTTTTGCGGATACACAGGGAAGATGTTGGGAAATAATTGCTGTAATAAGTACTTACACATGGCAAAGTGAAAATATATTTAAAATAAGATAAAAAATGTATATCATGTGGATTCAGATTATATAGTTTTTGCTATGATGTATTCAGTATTTGTTCATGGTTTTAAATAATATATTATTTTTTTTATATCAGCTTTTAATTCAAGTTATAGATTGTATTAAAGTACACATTCCTATTTACAATTTGATAATAATTGGTTTGGTAGAGAGTTATATATGTGGGGAAATGTATATGTCGTTAGACTAACTAGTAAGCCTAACATTATAAGTGAATGATACGGATAAAATGTATAAAATGCAGCACCCGCCACAAAAGTTACCATAGTTGTAACAATCAGTATCCTATATGGCATATATGTCAATGTCAGATATTTATTATTATTATTATTATTATTATTATTATTATTATTATTATTATTATTATTATTATTATTATTATTATTATTATTATTATTATTATTATTATTATTATTATTATTTTGCAACACGTTACTAGAGATATTATCTTGACCTTATTCTTTAATAAAGTCAATCTTTTAACACATCAACGGATTAGGAGACTTGAACTGTGGCTATCTCTAGCCAATGTCTCATAAATGTAATCCAACTTTTAAACTCTGTTTATTTCAACCAATAGCAAGAGCGATGATCTCGACGAAGTTCGCTAATGGTCATTCCAAGTAACGTCGACTTTAACGGTAGCTCCTTATTGTTCATACCTAATTATACTAATGATTTTTTTTTGCATTCTGTTTCTTGCAACAAATAACTAGTTCCGCTACCTCGATCGAATTTGTTAACGAAGTCAGGTTAACGAATAACGAAGACTTTAATGTCGACTATCTATTGTCAATATTCTTTAGTTGTAAGGAAAATTTTAGAATTCTGTTTGTTGTAACAGATAGCTAGAGCAAATATTTCGACTGAGTTCTTTAATCGAGTCAATCCGTTAAGATCCGGATAACGGTGAAATTAGTGGTAACTATCTATAGTTCATACTATATACGTAAGCGAAGTTTTGAATTCTCTTGTTGAAATAGAGTAGTTACCTCTACCGACTTCGTTAACCGAGTCAATCCATTAACGTATTAACGGATAGCGGCAACTTTTAGTAACTGTAGCCCATATTTCATGCATGTAAGATATTTTGGAATTGTCTTTTATTCAATTGATAGCTCGGGCATTTATCTCGATTGACGCCATTAATTGAATCAGTTCTTTAACGTATTAACGGATAATGGCGACATAACGGTGTCAATATCTCATATTCAGCAAATGTCAATAAAGTTTTGAATTCTGTTTCTTTTAACAAATATCTGAGAACGAATATCTCCGCCAAGTTCGTTAATCGAAGTAATCTGTTAACATCTTAACGGATAATGGTGAGGACCCATATCCCATAGGCTACATGGAAATACTTTTTGTGTTCCTCTCTACTCTCTTTATCAGAGTTTATTTAAGTATTAATTCAGTAGATAATAGAGTAAGTCAGCTCTGGTTCGGGACGCCTTTAACGGAAAAGTGAGCAACTAATATCTGTAACAAGTGTACTTTCACCTGTTCAAGCCAACATTTGTGTGTACTTTATATATACACTTAGATTTTATTCTTCATTTAAATATCCTGCAACTTTCCTTAACTTAAAAATTCTAGATAGTTCTAATATATAATTCTACGTATTTTGTTTTATAAGAATTTTTGCAATAATTACAGTAGTTAAGACATTTTTCCAATTAGATATGTACGATGGATTTTATATGAGTGATATTCCATCTTGCCGAAGTTCTTGGTTCTTATCTCATTTGTTTATTTTATTTCTTTATTTCTTTATTTATTTTCAAAATTGGCGATTAAAATTTCTGTTGTTCACTTTTTTGTCGAGCATTTCTTTGTAATAGATGTATACTCTGGGAGTTTGGAGAATCCATTTTAAGTGTATTTTAGGATAAAACCTGTCCTAGCGGGATGCATTATTATGTCTATAATCTTCCAATACACTCTGAAAAATTAAACAGTTTCCTCGCTCAGCGAGTCACTATAGCACTTTATATCTCTCTAGAATTGGTAGTTCGTGGCTGAATGAGCTTTCTCTTTTTCTTCACATCAGCATTGTAACTTTCTGCCTTAAGATAAAAATTTTATTGCCACATAGACTCGATATTTTTATCGCCCTAATTTCACATGGTCATGGTTAAGTTACGAAAACAGAAATGCTCTGTAGCTACTTTAGCTTGTTGTTCAGATTACGGGCTAGAAAGCCCAGTCTGTTCATGCAAATCGTGTAAACAAGTGTACCATTTACTGTATATAGAAGTTTCCTATGAAGAAGCAGAAAATATTAGGGCAGATGAACTAATCTGAAAGTATTTATCTTACATGAACAGAGATATGGACAAAAGTTTAAAAGTCATTCCTGAGAGTGAGACAAGCAAACACAGTATTGGTCATTGGAAGTGCTATAGGAGACTTGAATTCAAATTGCCTAGAGTAGCGCGAAACAATTACCACTAGTGCACAAACAGACAGGTGAGTTTTGATCTCTGTTTTCACTTATTGGAGAAACAGTTAAAGGCAATGAATCTAATGAATCTTTGTATGACTGAACAAGGTGATAAATTGTCACAGCAGATAAATGAAAAAGTAAGTTTGAACAACCGAGAAGATAAGCAAAGTAAATTCCGATGTCAATTAAAGACTTTTTTTAATGTTTGTGAGCAAATAGATAAAGTAAATTCTGATGTAAACAGTGTTCGGCCAAAAATAACTGAGCAAATAGATAAAGCTGCTACCAAAGTAAATGAAAGAATAAACAAAGCTCAAATTAAATTGAATGCAAACTTAAACGCTAAGTTAGAAGTTATACACAAAGAACTAAATGCCACTTTACTATTAAAGTTAGGATTAATTCAAACAGAGCTTTGTACTAGAGTATACACTGCATTAGATTCAATTTGCACTGAGATGCATTCTATTCAAAATAGTTTGAACACCAATATGTTAAAAACAAAACAGTGATCTAGAATCTAAAATACGGATTGTCAGTACGATGTTAAAAATAAAACAATATAGTACCAATAGATGCCAAAAGATAATTTGCAGCAAGAGTTTATATCATGTTTAGATGAGGTAGAAGTGAGAAATGAAAAAAATATATATATTTGAGCAAGTAGATGTTTCCAAAAGCAGCCTGAAGATTTTAGAGGTGCTATGTTAACTAGATATTTGGAAGTAAATATTAATGTTGCAGAACGATCTATTAAAACTACCATAGCAGTCTTAGTGGTAAAAGCCTAATATGGCTGAATTAGAAAATAAGGTCCAAACTATGGAAGTACAAGTACAGTGTTCACATATTCTTTAATTACAAAGTGTGAACAGTGTGTATCAAAATGTTGTAGCCATTGATGATAGAAGGAAAATTACAATTGACTGGATTGAAAGTTTCGACACTAATACTAACGTTAACTTTCGCAAGTTGAAAGGGACGATTTCTCTTTTGCAGAAATTTCCCTTCAGGAAATGTCAAAGTTTTTTGGAAAATCCCAACAGGGAGTCCACATTCAGTTAAAAGTACATAGGAAGGTCAAAAAGGGAAACTGTCACGGACAAGTGAAGGACATTTTTGGTTGAAATAGTGAGTTCGAAATCTTTGAGAAGCTCCTTCGTGATTAAGCGGTTAGCGGACGCTCCTTTGGCGTGGGAGACCCGCGTTCGATACCTGGCAGGAGCTCATGTGGTTCGGAATCCACGTCAATCAGTAGGTCCACATCTCATATAGCCTTGCTGTTGAACGGGACGCTAAACTCAAATTCAACTGAATTCGAAATCTTTCAGTGTAACGTTCCACAATTATGCTCTTTAGGCTAACGGAGGCGATAGTTAAGGCAAATGAATGATAATGAAAGAATTGGTGGAATGAAAAAGTGGAAAGAAACAGAACTATCCTAAGAAAACCCACCAACACAATGTTGTCTACCTCAAACTTACATGGCCGGGAATCGAACCACTGATCCCACACACAGGAGGTAAATATTGGGTCGAGCTTATTGCTGACGATACCGGTGGGCCACTAGGATCTCTGCCCTTGCTGTTGTCACAGCCAGCTGTTTCACCTTTGTTCAGTGAAAGTGACGAAACTAAAGATACTAGAATGTTGACGTGTGGTAAGGCTTTTGTTTCCAGCTTGCCTCCATGTTTTGATATTGCGAGATTAGTTAATATTAACTCTTACGGTACCAGTGTTGCACACCCAACCAGGGGCGGACCAAGGCAAAATTTTCACTCGGGCAAAGTGACATTTTGGCTCCTCCTAGTCCTAGACTATATTTTACATTTTATTACAGTGATTGTTAAATATTTTAAATCCATTTTTCAAAAAAGAAAAATTAATACTCAAATATATGGTATAGGTATATTTAATACTTAAAAATATAATAGGGTATCAGTTACATTGTGTTTTTTATTTTTATTATTTATGTACCGATATCTATACACAAAAACAATATCGAACATTTATTATATACTACTAATGGTGACACGATTACTGCTGTGTTGTAAATTGTTTTGTTATATAAATAACGTTTGTTATTATATAATATAACTTAGAGTTTGTTATATTATATTGTATTTGTTATATTATATAATTGTTCAGGAGCCATTCTACCATATATCCGACTATCTAACAATCTATTCTAATAATACGAAATAAAAACAAAGTAATTTCACATATGTTGAACATGTTTTACGCACAGCAATATAAACAATTCTTTTTATGTAGGTCCTAGTAGTTGAAGTCCTTAGTATTCATAAAAGGTATCTCATGAATATGTACAAAAGCTGAACACTCACAAGACTAAAGCTTAGTAATAAGTTTTATCAAGTATTAGAAATCCTGTAAAGTTCGTAAGTTTGATAAATAAGTAAACCATATCAAAATTAATTTTAGGGAACTTTATGTGAACGCGTTCATATATTTTTCTTCCATAAAAACAGTAGCTTAAAATCTAGAAAAAATTACACAAATTATTTTCTTAATTTTGCAACATTTGGAATCAGGCGTGATAATTAATAGCATAACAAAAATTAAGAAAAATTAAATGAAAAGTTAAATTCCACTATTACTGAAAGTTACCAACAAATTAAACAATTTTAAATATGTTTGTTTTCAGCACCACACAACAATTAAAATATAACCTTGTTTCTGTCTGTTGATGAATAATGTTCACAAAAAAAAAAAAAAAAAACTTCATTGTGATAAGCGAATAAATGTTTATTTATACTAACTACACAAAAACTTAAAAACTTACAACTTTTTATTAAATTGACTTTTCACGAATTCCGGAGAACAATCTTGTATTGCTCTCATGGCGCTCATCTTGCTCACACTTATATACTGCTTTAAAATAAAAGACAAACGCTACGTAAATGTAACGACAATAATACCAACTCCCTGTAAAAGTCGCTACAAAATTTCGAGTTTTGTTGTCTGTAAAATATTTGACAATGACATCTATGTCAATGTCTTGAATGTCGAACTCAATCGACATCATGGCGAATCCCACGAGGCACTCCTGGCACATGGTACATCTCAAATAATTGTTAATTAATCTTAATTTTAATTTTGAGAAGCTTCTTTCGCCTGAAGCCACGCCAACAAGATTGATGCATTAGAGAAATTTTCAATCAACTGGTTACTCGTCAAGTATTTTAATCAGTGGTTGTGGTTGAACTGGTAAGCTATAGTTTATCGGTCCTTGTTATTAGTAACAAGGAAACCAACATGCTGGCAGGAGGAAGGATTCAAAGGTAGTCGCTGAATGTTTTTTGGGGGGAGGGGAGTGCCGCTTGCAACCCCTTCCAATATTGTTGCAGAGTGGTATAGTTACCGGCACATAGCATGGCTGCTCAAGGTCACAATGTGCTGTCCGAGGCGAGTTTCCACTTTATTCTGTTGCAGGGTTGGCAGGGAAGTTAGCTACTTTGCACTGCAGAATGTACGTTGCAGTGTCTCAAGAGTTATGAGGTATGGGTATGTGTATAAAACACAACCACAATGTTCTAGCAAATACGCGAAAATATTGTCGCTCACATACTGAAATTATGTTTATGTTACACAGTATTGATTAATGTAGGGACGTCAAATTTTCATTATTTTTTGCCCAAAATAGATGTTCTTTACGATAAATTGATGCTACTGTTCGTTTTACTATTGTTGGTAAACTAAAGTTATACAGTGTTATTTATTTCAAAAAGTGTTATTTTTCCGGATAGTTGTAATAAAATTTAAATATATTTCTAATTTTCTCAGATTAAAATAAAAATAGGTTATAAAATATAAATGTCATCATTTTGAATGAAATGATGTACTTCAATTTCAAAATAAATTTTTAGACAGAAATACACGCACACATGTCACTATTAATTTATTTTTATTATTTCTACTATAAGGATTCTTCTTTTTTTATCTGTTATTAATCCGTCTGTGACTGACTGAACTTGTTGTTATTGGATGCTAGAATAATTGTGTAGGGCTGGCAGCACTGCCGGTTATTGGAAAGCTGATTGACGGTAGGATCGCTGTTTGGAATTCGTCTGCTTTTGCAGTGACCTTGAGCTGCCATGCTACGTGCCAGTCACTATATATTCGATTTCCCAAAAATGAAGAAATGAATGATTTGGCAAGAACTGTACATAGCGAAACAACATCTCCTAGACATTACTTTCAATAAAGGCCGACTGTTTGGCGCGACGGTGTCATATCTAAGAAATGAAAAGTAAGTGCTGTATCAGTGACGACGCCAGCTTTAAGTTCTTAGGGGGGCAAAGGAGAGGCAGATACATTTTCGGGGGGCGGCTATTTGCTATACCAAAATTGACATATTTATTACGTTTGACTTATTTCACATTACATTGTGCATTTCGTTGCTCTTTTCATATTAAACCTATATGATTATAAATTATACCTAAACTTATTTCAAGTAAAATTTGTAACTGACAAATAAGTAACGTCTGCACAAGAAATATTTTTCACTGAAACTTTTGAAGCCTGAATGTAAATTCAATTACTTTCGCGTATGCTACAAGTAACACATGCGTCTAGTACTATATGCTATGTATCTCTCCCTCTCTCTCTCTCTCTCTCTCTCTCTCTCTATATATATATATATATATATATATATATATATATATATAATAGAGAGAGAGAGAGAGAGAGAGAATTTACGAGGAGCTGCTGAAAATGTCGTAGTCCAATCCAGAAGAAGTGTAGGTACTAGGTAGGAAAAAGAAACGTAGTTAAGAAAAACATATCTCTGTATGTTTATACAAATTCAAATTTTCATATTAATAATGACATTCTTATTGTTTCTCAGGCTCTGAAGTGATTATGTGTGCCCAAACATAATTTTACGAACATCCAGATCCTGTTATAACATGTTTCTTCCACCAAGAGAAGTCACTGAAGTAAATTAATTAGAAAATCAGTGAAACACGACGGGACTCTCCTCCGTTATATACAGTGGTGAAGAAGTAAGTGGCTTAGTATGAACGTGGCGATTTCTCAACAAATTATGCTTTACATCCATAATGATTAAAAGCAATGACTGTTCCCGAAATCATGGATGCAATTTGTGACATTATTCTTGAAAATTGCAGCATTTCAGCCAGCGGTGGATTTAGCCGGTGGCCGGAGGGCCTAGGCCACCCCAGTTTTTGAGTGAGAAAAGTATTTTAAGCTATTATTTATATGGTTTTAAAAGTGTATACTAAACTCATGATACACTTATTATAGTCTGAGGTCTGGCTGCACCTCGCTTTCTCAGAAAAACCTCTCACCTCGTTTTTACATTCTCAGCAAAACTTGTGTCAGAGATTGTGGGCATTTCTTTGGAACTCGTCGGTAGCATAATTCAGAATGGCTTGGGTATGCGCAAGATCTCGGCATAATGGGTTCCCAAAAAATCTATCAGGAGAATAAAAGAGTGACGGCATTAAGAGAAGTCTTCTTCCAATTTGACCGTAATGCTGATCAATCTCGCTCACGAATAGTAACCATGGACGAAATATGGTTCTACCACTATGATCCTGAAACGAAACAACAGTCAATGGAGTAGTAGCACTCATTTCTCCCTCGCCCCGAGAAGTTCAAGACACAGAAGTAGGTTGAGAAACTGTTTGCAACATTCTTCTGGGATAAGTATGGAGTCGTACTCGTAGACTACCTCCGCTACGGTCAGATATTTAATCCAGAATCTCTGCATTACTTACAAAACTGAAAGAAAAATTCGAACTACAACGCCGCGGAAAATGAAAAGAATGGAATTCTGTTCCTTCAGGAGAATACACCTGTCCATCAAGCCTCTGCGAACACAACTGACATTGCATAATCTAGGATTTCAACGTCTAGATCATCATTCTTATTCCGCAGATTTAGCTCCGTCTAAGTATCACGTGTACTTATTTTCCAAACTTAAATAACACTCGAAAGGACGTCATTTTAGATCTGATAGGGGTAGTGCTACGAACAGTGATGCGAGGAAATCTTCAAATTTTTTTAACTTTTCTGCAAAAACTGGAGCACTGTACAAGGTAGTATATTAACTCCGGGGGAAGTGTAGAAGAAGTAAAATTTCACCATTCCACGTGCACTCCTTCTGGGTTGGGCTACGAATTTTTCAGCAGTTCCTAGTCAATATGGTAGACGTCACGTCAGTACTTTCTACTTTGAAACAAAATAAGTGAGGGAGCATTAGTATAAATCAATTACTAACTAAAGATCAGTACTCTGACAATACGTTTTATTGGGAATCAATTTAATTCCATAAATTTATTATCATTTGCAGGAAGGGAAAACGCAACTCTTTTTATCCCCTTCAAAAAATTAAGCCCTGGTAGTTGCAAACTAAGCTGTTATAAGCACATCCTCTGAATATTGAAAGCCGAGAATAATGTTTCAGAAAAAAGAAGTTTTAAATAAAACAAAATATGAAACTGAAAACTTCAAACCTGGATAAATACAAACAAGTTACGTAACTGGTTTTACCTTTATTTTGTTTCCAATCGAAGTTGATCCAATGAGAAGAAAACAAGTCGACCAAATCTACTATTGTTCGCTAGGCACAATAATTAAAAATCATAAGAAAGAAGTATAACTAAAATTTACCTCAAAAGGTGCTAAATTAGAAAACAGAAATATACGTGCATACCCAGACACTCAAAGAAGAAAGCTTGAGGACTAATCTGCCACATAGTAAATGCATGGAAAGTAGACTACAATTTGACGATGAGATTGGTTATAATACTGATATAAAATACTACATGTAGAATGTTTAAAGATTGTAGGAGTCTGGGGGGGCCGTCTAGGTGGCAGTCAGGGGGGCAGAAGTAGCTACTAGGGGGCGCTCGCCCCCCTTGCCCCCCCTCTGGCGTCGTCACTGTGCTGTATATACTGTTTCCCTTTCACGATCACTTTAAAAGAGTAACACATATAAAATCCAATAACATGCATTGCCTAGGAAAAATTCAGAAGGAATACGGCCCGTTATAAACAATACAACTCCCCCTCCACTCTTTCTTCTACATACCATGTCTCCATTTGACGATACGGCCCCCCTAGCACTATGAAACTATCTTCTTCCATGGTGAAACGGAAAAAGATTATGTAATTGATGGTACTTTACAAGAATATAAATAAAAATAATCAGTAGAAAACACGTTTTGAGGCTCATTTTGCCCCCCTTCCTGAATGTGGAACCCCGGGCAGTTTGCCAGGTTACTCGACCCTTGTCCCGCCTCTGCACCCAACTGAAATTCAAGTAAATACAAATTACTGAATTACTGGAACCAACTACTGAAAGAACAAGTATAAGCATTTTTCTGTTCCTGAATCACACCACGTTATGAGATCTAGAAATATCAAGGAGTTATCACGTTTCGACGGCGTTTAGCTAAAGGAAGAACGCAAAGATTCATAAAGGAGCTTACTAAGTCATTTGACTCACTATATCACGTATCACATACCGATTTTGAGGAAGAGATGTTGGAAACCCCGGAGAATAAAAATGAACTCTCGCACAACTTCGTCCCCCATAAATGGAGAATTGTAAACAAATATATTAGAATGTTTATGAATGTTTACAGATATAAGAAAAAATACAGCCTTAAAACAGCTGACGGCTAGTGGAATAGAGAAACAATTAGAAAAGCTGCTCTCATCATGGTGCAGAACGTGGGAAAATCCACAAGAAAGTGTCTGTATTTTCTCTTATTTCGCTACTTTTTCTTTGTAAGTTCCATTGTGTTTTCTTCTATTTATTAATGATGAAACTAAACTATATTTCTTTATTGAAAATTATTACATACAATTTTAAATTATATTCTTACATACTCATTTTTTTTCCTTTATTACTTCTATATTTTTCACTAATTGATTCCAATGTTGATAAGAAGATTTTGAACATTTTTTTCTGAACCTGAATTTTTATGAGTAGAAATATGCAGATGTTATAGTCTGTTCTGATAATTTCTCTTCCTTACTTGACCTTACAGCAGATAACAAGTCGGTTGCTGTGATTCAGCATTATTTTTCTTCCAAGCTGATCAAAGCTGCTGATTAGCTATTTATTACTAATTTATATTTGTATATATTTCTTCTTTTTTATTTCTGCTATTTTTCAATAAATTCCAAGAAATGTTATTGAAGAAAAAGATAATTTGTGACTTTTATTTTTTTCCTTTACTAAGCTTTATGCTCTGTTGGACCAATCAAGGATTAAGATCGGTTAAGGGACTACGGTGGCTCAGAGGTAGAGAACTTGCCTCTGGTATGTGTTGTCTCTGGTTCGAATCCCGGTCAAGTAAATCTACGGTGTGCATAATCGTATCTGTGGGTTTTCTCGGAGAACTTCCGTTTCCTCCCACATTGTCATTCTAAAGTTTCACTATCATGCACTTGCCATAATCATCCATCTCCTTTAGCCTAAATGACATTATCGTGAGACGTTAAAGTACAGTTTCATTCTATTTTATTTTAAAAGGTTTGTAATGTTGTTCAGAAAGATCATGCTGATCGTCTGAAGGAAATGTTAAGCTGAACGAGTGATGTCTGGTAAATAGAGGATAGGATAAGATATCCAACTGTAGGGTTTCTGGGGCCGCGGTGGCTCATTGGTAGAGCGTTCACCTCTGCTGCTTGGGGTCCCAGGTTCGATTCCAGTCCCCGCCAAGTGAACTTTGTGCTGGACAAACACTGTGTTCGTGGGTTTTCTCGGGGTTCTCCCGTTTCCTCCCACTTTCTTCATTCCACCATTTCATTCATTACTCATCATCACCGTCTTCTTTAGCCTGACCGACATAACCGTGGGACGTAAAACTCAAAGACTTAATTTCATTTCATTGTAGGGTTTCTAGATCTGTAATATGTCGTCTGACATTGTCATGGAGAACAATAACTCATCATGTATTTTGGCATATTGTGGGGATTTTTGTGTGAGTAATAGATTCAGATTGAGCAATTCTCTTCGGTAGCGTTCAACATTAACCATTTATCCAACTAGAGAAGCTCATAAAATATTACATCGATTGGATGGTTCACCTCTACGTGTACTGTTTGCCAGCGCTTACCAAGGAGGGTCACGTAGTTGCTCCGCTGAGATCCGAACGAGACAATTGTGTTTGCATTTGATATGTTATAACTAGTCGAATCTCAAAGCTATACGTGCCACCGGCAAGGGCGCCGATTTCTGTGTAACTTTGGGAGGAGGGGACAATCAGATGTGGATTTGTATATTCATAGAAAAATACATATTACAATACATATAAAAATACTAATTTATAAAAATACATGGGGTCCCAGATGAGCGTTGGGGGGCCCGGGCCTCCCTGGCCCCCAGGATCGGCGCCTTTGCCCACCGGGCGGTATATCGTGAGTTACAACATATTTTGTAATGTAAAAGCTACAAAAAATACCTGGAAGAATAATTTTAACCGATTCATTTGTTCGGAAACGGTTCAGTATATGGAAAACTTGGCGAACACGTATCCCATGATTTTCAAGGACAAACGTTTTGGGGTAAAAGAAAACTCGCCCCAGGGTTCCCTACAGGGTCTCAGACTTGGTCCAAATCAACATTTTCAATGGCAAGGGGGATTAAGTAGCACGTCGTTTGAAAGCCGTTGTTAAATGAAAGAAAAATGGACCAAGTCTCGACTTTTTACGACAACTCTCTGGAAAATTGCGGCGGGTCAAAATGTAAACAAAAACTTAATTGAAAAATCCATTGCCATTCCTATAAAACGGAAACAGTGGACGCATGTGAAAACAGGAAGGAAGTGTGGTATTATTTTCAAAGTACAACGATTTAAGTTAAAAACGTCTTGTCGCAGGGCCTCCACAGGGTCCCAAGAAGGGTCCAACTCAAAAGTTTCAAATGGCAAGAGGGGTTAAGTAGCACATTGTTTGAAAGCTGTTGTTAAGTAAAAGAAGATGCAGCAAGTTTCTACTTTCTACGACAACCCTGTGCAAAATGGCGGTGGGTCAAAATGTAAACAAAAGCTTATTTGAAAATCATCGGCCACCTTGAATCCAAGATGGTCGCTTAAAACCTATATCGAGAGGATAGGCGTACCAAACTGCTGAAGCTAGGAAAACCAAATTAGGCATGAATGTTGATCGGTAGGTGACGAAAAGTTGCGAAATATTCAAAAACGCGACATCTTGAGTTCAAAATACCGCACTACGTATCGAATGCATGTCCAGCAGAAACCAGTGGTGCTGGAGAAGCGAAATGTGGTATTTACATTTATGATTAATAGTAGATATCCACAAAATATCAAAGAGTATCATCTGTAATACAGTATGGCTGCCAGCGTGAAAAATGAGTTTGTATATAAATACACTATTTCTTGGAATATTGTGACAAACCAACAAAGTTTGCGTAGGTCAATGTACTGCAATGATTTACTCGTGGTTTGGTACTGCTCTACAATCTTGTAAATATGTCTTTTTTTTGTATAGTTTGAAATATTGCGACCAAACCAACGAATGGCATACAAATGAAACCATCACGAATACGTTACAATAGAGCCCCCAACCTGACTTGTGCAGCAAGTCCTTTATGTACAAACTATGTATGACAAAATTAGAAAAATACCCCAAAGTATTGAACTATTCAACTTTTGTTTAATGGTATGAAAAAGAAGTCAGAGTTGTGTGTTCATCGCATATTCGTTATATTCACGTAAATGACATCGGGGGAACCGTAACGAACGTGCATTAGGAACAAAACATATATGTGTTGTTTTACAGAATGAAATTTAGAGATTTAGATTTGTACTGTTTTTAATGACAGGTTTTAAGCGGCCATCTTAGATTGAAGGTGGCCATAGATTTTCAATTAAGCTTTTGTTTACATTTTGATCCGCCGCCATTTTGCACAGAGTTTTCATAGAGAGTCGGGACTTGCTCCATTTTCTATGATTTTATAACAGCTTTCAAAGGATGTGCTACTTAACCCCCCCTTGTTATTTCAAAATTTTGAGTTGGACCCCGTCTGGAACGCTACAGCGGAACCTGGAGCATTTTTTTTTATCCGAAAAAGTGTGTCATTGAAAATGATGGGATACGTGTTCGCCGAGTTATCCATTTATCCAA
The DNA here is from genome assembly GCF_964235325.1 of Thermobia domestica. Classification (NCBI taxonomy): domain Eukaryota; kingdom Metazoa; phylum Arthropoda; class Insecta; order Zygentoma; family Lepismatidae; genus Thermobia; species Thermobia domestica. The sequence goes on from NC_137458.1 coordinate 137,189,751, forward strand.
CAGTTTCCGAACAAGTGACCCAGTTCAAACTATTTTGCCAGCTTTGTGGCTTTTACGTTACAAAATATGTTGTAACTCACGATATCCCGCAATTCACATGTGGTTAAAAGTTTAGCAACGTCTCTTTTTGTTAATTCATGTGGTACCCATGTTGGTAAATTTTGGATCATTCCAGTAGTGTCTAAACGTTTGGAATGCGTAACAGTTGTTGGATTGATATCGAGTGTTTCAGACAACTCTTTTTAAGCGTCTGAGATTAATCTTTTTCCAGTAGTGCTCTCAATCTGCATTTATTTATTTTTTCTGGCTGATCGGGATTCTCTACGTCATTCACGTCAATTTTTTTCTATTTTGTCTTTAAAAAAATTTAAGCCACTCTCTTCGAGTTGTCTCAAATAGAAAATGTTTTCCGTACGCTTCCAGTACTAAACGATTACTCTCAGCTAAGATTTCTTGAGATTAAAGCAGTTCCGCGGACAATACAAAACTTCACATTTTAAGGCAATCAATCCAATCTAATATTGCATACTGATGGTAAAGCCTCTTGACAAGTGCTTTTATATGCGTCTAGTGTCACTTTCCGCTATGCTCAAATAGCACAACTGCATACCTCTATTTGTCAATAGCGAGAATCAATTCAAGCAACTATCACATACATATACAAATATTTCTATAAAAATATACATATATTTCTATAAAATATAAAATGTAGCAATAATTAAGTATCTAACTCAAAGTAAATATTCGTTATGTTATTGATTATTCATTATAGTAGTAACAAATTTTAGGTTAATATTTAATTTTTGAATTCTGTTAAATATTTAATTATGTATTCTTGTTTCGCAGAAAGGGGTTGAAACTGTTTTTTCACTCCTAGCGTTGCCATGTTTCAAAGAACAAAAAAATAATCCAATACTTGTGTTCTTATTTCGAAGAATGAGGGATTTTATTTTTACATAAGTTTGGGAAATCCTGTGCTGAACCGGAAATACACTGATATTTGTATTACATGTTGAGAAATTGATTCCATCGTAACATTGTAGTCACATATTCAAATTGTAAATAACAAAGATACTCTTTCATATCAGAGTTGGCGTGGGTCAATGAAAACTTGACCCACGACCCACTGACCCACCACCCACCATGACCCACCCCCACCATGACCCACCACCCACCATGACCCACTCTGACCCACGACCCACCATGACCCACTCTGACCCACCACCCACCATGACCCACTCTGACCCACCGTGACCCACTCTCATCCACTTTGACCTACTCTGACCACCAAAATCTATCGTCATCAACTCTGAACACAATCCACGGCCTCTTCTGAACTGACTAAAGAGTTTACACTTGTAATAAAACAAGACTGTGAAATTGTCACTAGTCGGAGTTTGAATTTCTAGTCAATCGCTCAAGCACCACTCGGTTACAATAACGGTGGATCTGACCTTTACGATATAATATGGTAAAGTGTTTGTCAGTGAGGAAATTGAAACAGTTCGAGGTGGGGGAAATTAGTGTGTGCCTAAAATATACTTGTACTAAGAGAGTATTCTTGCAAGTGTTAATTTCTGAACGCATTCCACAAAAAACTTCTATTCGCAGGAAAATATCCCTGTACAATATGGAAAAGGTTACGGTTTCTCAGTTCACAGTATTTTTCTCACAAAAGACTTGAAAAATCAGTTGTTCATAGGGTATAAAGGTGCTCGGGTACCCTATGTAAGAGCATTTCCATAAAGCATGCTCATAATTGTAATTTGTGTAATCACTAAAACAACCACGTTAAATTTAAGTTACAAATATGCATAATTGCAATTATTATGAATATTTATTCAAAGTAGTTTACCTAAAGCAAAGAAGAGACTTACTAAAAATTAGGTACAAAGTTGAATAACACAAATAAGCCATTAGTAATACAAGTATACATTTACCGTAACTCGTAATTTTCCACCTTAAAACAAATCTGAAATCGGGTTTATTTCCTGTTGGTAACTTTTTCGTGGTAAATCGTCCGCAGCGGAATGATGTCCATCCTTCAGCCAAGAAGTAACTAGCTCGTCTATTTCGAGCTTGTCTAGCGGTGGGTCATTAACATTGATGAGCAACAAGTTAGACAATGTTTGAGCACTTAGTCTATTTCTAATATCAGTCATCTGTAAATTCATAAGGGGAAATTCCTGTTCGCACTCTGTCGTGGAAATTGATAATACTTCTACCCGATTTCTGCAACTTCTCATCGACAATCTACTTGTTAGACTTAAGTCTGATAACGATTTTTCTTGGTCAGGTTTGAAATACTCAGCAAGAAGTATCATCTCTCAATCACCATACAACATCTTTTCCATATCGACCATGTCAGTTGGCAATGTCGACCCATGTAGAACAGAAACTTCATCTACCATGCCTTTGATAGGGGATCTTGTGAATAAATGATCAATTAAAGCCTGATAAACTGATGATTTCTTATTTGTTTATAAATTTAATTTTTGTAATTACACATGAAGGTTTGATACCATTACCAAGTTCCCTCCAAGTCTAGAAAGCGAAAGGGAACGAGGTTCCTGGAAAGTGTTCAGAGGTGAATGGGAATTTCTCCCCTTCTTCCCCTTCAATTACCACACTGCTGTTTGCCATGTGCCAAATTATGATGAATTTTAATTAAATTATCATAATATAATTATTTCCTTGTTGAATTATCAATACTTTTCAGTGGAAAAAAGGACGAAATTTGAAAGTTCCAAATCAAAGTAAGTAGACCAACGTAAAAGTGTAAAATTTTCCATACAATTATGCGCACAATCCAAACTTAAAATTTTAAATTTTATGCCTATTTTTCTCACAACTTTATGGGTTGATTGTCCTGTGCTGTAAGCGCTCCATATAATAAACATAAGCTTCAGCAATTATTATAACAGAAAGCAATGGATATATGAAGCCAAGCACTGTATTTTTTGTTTCTGATTTTTTTTTCTTAAATAACATCGATCGATTTCGATCATTTTTACTAGGGATGGGCACGAGTAGGCTGAAACTCGACTCGAATTCGAGTCGAGTTTCGAGCCGTGTCAAAGGTAGTTTTCTTGAGTCGAGTTTCGAGCCAAGTTACTGTTTTTGAGATCGAGTTTCGAGTCGAGTCGAGTTTGATACATGGCTCGCTCGTTTAGCTCGTTTTAGCTCGTTTTGAAATCATGGCCTGATTAAACTGGAAAGCGAAAGCCATGAGAAATGTAAGCCGTACTGTGGAATATTTTTAGTTTTGCTCACGAGAGGGTTCACTGCTTGCATCTCATCTCGTCTCGATAACGAGACCACAATAGATTTTTTTTTTTTAAATAAAAGGACAGCCTCAAATGTCGTGAGCACCAATATATGTATATACTGTAGTTTTTACCATCAAGGATGAGACCTGCACGGTCGTATTTCTGAACCTAAGCAGAAGCCCAACCCGCGTAGTGATGTTAAGGGGCTCAGCTCGGTTTCGGGATGAGCCACCGAATCGGTTCGGTTCGGCTCAGGTGAGCCATAGATTTTTGCCGTCTCGGTTAGGTGAGGTGTTGACTCGACTCATTTCTCGGTTCGGCTCGATAGTAGATGAGCTGTGAGCTGAGCCACTCGATCCGTTGACAACCCTAAACCCGGGCAGAGCACCGCGGTGATTCAGATAACTGCTAACTCCAAAACAGAAAAATAACAGGGTTGTCGAGGTATTCTAAGATGGATATAGGCCTATACATGATGTGTCTCATGTAACCCCTCTTTAATCAAATTGATGTGGGTATCAATTTATCTCCTGGTATACACCTTTATGCTATAGCCGTGTTGAAGCAGCTCTCACGTTATGAATACTCGTAATTAATTAATTAATACGTAAAATTTACCATATTTTCCAATATTTTATCATATATATCTCGAATAACCCCTCCGACCATAATTATCAACATTAAACCTCCTTGTCTTTATATATGTGACTGTGTATAGCTGTATTAAAACTGCTCCCTTATGAATGATAAATAAAAGGGATAATTCAAAATTGAACACTTTTCTGAATATCTTATCATAGGCTATATGGAGAAATTACTAATTTTTCAGTATTAACATATTGCTTTATTAGTCTGTTTTTCTGTTAGTATCAATCATTATAAAGAATTCTAGTGACAAAAGAAATCATACTTAATTTTAAATTATCTTCATAATACTCTTTCGTAATATTCCTATATTGTCTTTAGCTTTATAATTTTCCTATGGTATTTTTAAATTTCACATATTTAGAATTTCTTGCGAGAAGAATAATCGTCATCTAGTTTCTACATATTATTATTATTATTATTATTATTATTATTATTATTATTATTATTATTATTATTATTATTATTATTATTATTATTATTATTATTATTATTATTATTATTACCAATATTATAAAAAGCCTATTCCGGATAACAATGTTGTTATTTGTATAATATGGGCAGCTCGTGGAAACATAAATGTATGCCACATTTTCTGACTTTCGAGTAAGTATGAAAAGAAAGTTCATCACTCCTATGCAATTCGATACAATGGCACATACCAAACAAGTTTCCCTTGTGGTTTAATACCAATCTAGTCCACCTAATAACTTAATTTTACCAGAAGTGACAATTATCATGATGTTCGCTAAATCCTCTCATATCATGGTAAAAACGAAATGAAATCTTTAAGTTTTATGTCCCACGATTTTGCCAATTAGGCTAAAGGAGACGGTGATGATGAGAGATGAGTGAAATGGTGGAATGAAGAAAGTGGGAGGAAATGGGCGGGCCCCGAGAAAACCCATGCACACGGTGTTCGTCCACCACAAGGTTCACTTGGCGGGAGCAGAGATGGAACCCGGGACCCCATGCACCAGAGGTGAACGCTCTACCAATGAGCCACGGCGGTCCTAATAATAATAATAATAATAATAATAATAATAATAATAATAATAATAATAATAATAATAAGAAGAAGAAGAAGAAGAAGAAGAAGAAGAAGAAGAAATGAAGAAGAAGAAGAAGAAGAAAAAGAAGAAGAAGAAGAAGAAGTGTCATTGATAATAATTGTATTGTGTACGTATGATACTTGAAGAGAGTACTTGAACTACACACACGATTAGGCTCCATTTGGCTCTTTTTTGCTCGACTCGACTCGAAACTAGAACCAAATTCGAGTCGAGTTTCGAGTCGAGTTTCGAGTCGAGTTGGAGGAAATTTTTCGAGCCGAGTTCTCGAGTCGAGTTCAAACATGTCTGTTTCCAGTCGAGTCGAGTTTCAAAGAAAACTCGTTCGAACTCGCTCATGCCCATCCCTAATTTTTACAAACCAATATGCATTATAATAAAAGCAATATAACATCCCAATTTGGATTAAGGCCGAACTATATACCAAAAGTAATTTCATTTGACTTGGCAATTTGACCGTGATGATCAGGCACACATAGTTATATTCAATTTTTTATATATTACAGTGATTCAAAAATGTATTTTTTCCAGCAGTTAGCTCTAAAACTCACAGGTCTCGAAAGCCAAGTTGTAGTGTAAGTCCTATTGCTATTATTTCAATTAAAAATATCAATATCCAAAAGTGCCTGAAGTTCTTTTTTCACTTGGTTAGATCTACTCACCTCAGGTAAGTAGACAGAAACAAGTGGAAAAGTAAGGGAAATGAAGGTCTTGAAAGTAAAACGGAGACAAATTTACCAGTCTTCAGAAGATACTGTCTACAATGCAGTGAGCAGAGAGGGTCGGTAGATCATACTGAGTCGGTGGGTCACGGTGGGTGGTGGGTCGCAGTGGGTCATGGTGGGTGGTGGGTCACAGTGGGTCATGGTGGGTGGTGGGTCACAGTGGATCACGGTGGCTGGTGGGTCACAGTGGGTCATGGTGGGTGGTGGGTCGCAGTGGGTCATGGTGGGTCGTGGGTCACGGTGGGTGGTGGGTCACCGTGGGTCACATGCTGTTGACCCACGACCCACTGACCCACTCAAAAAACTTGACCCAGTTGACCCACTTGACCCACTGACCCACTCCATCTCTGTTTCATATACTATTGAGAAAGTCAAAATGGCTCGTATATCAACACACTGTAAAAGTGAAAGGGAATTTCTGTAAACTGAAAGGAGTCAAAACATTTTGATGGATGAAACATTTAAAATTTATCCACGTCTATTTTCATACTTATATACATTGCATGGAAAGTATTTCGAATATTTTTCTACTCCTTTTCTGTTTATTGCAAAGCGAAAGTCAGTCATCGTACATACCCAGGCATCAACAAATTAAAAAAAAAAAAAGCTGAAGATCTTTGTTTCCAATTTCATGTACAAGAATTTATGACTGTCTTTCAACCAGCAGCAATAAATGCTACAAGAAAAACATTCCAGCAAGCTATATCATGCATTTGTTTGTTTCATTTCACCCAATATATTTGGAGAAAGGTACACGATATTGGGTTGGCTCCACTTTTCAAGGCTGATCAAGGTATGAGGAAATATGTTAGGAGAGCAGATTCACTTCCACTTGTTTCTCTTGAAGACTTTCCTCATGAATTTTCATATATACAAGACCATGCACCCGAGATCCTGGAGGCAGAGGTTTTACTAGACTATTTGGCGGACACCAATGTTGACAAACTGAATACAACTTTGCACCCATAAATACAGCAATATTTGAAAGTTTTTTTTTACTTAATTGTTATTTGACCACTTATGTTGTACTAATTATATTTTTTATTAATGTTTCAGGGCAATAAGAAACACATTTGGTAACAACAGCGAAAAAAGCACGAACAATGCTGAGGTTTAGCATTTTAAGTGTAATAGGAAGTAGAAAAGTAAATCAATCCTATATATTCAGATTCATTCTACTTTTGTAGCAAAAACAATCCGAGATTGTGTCTGCTGGAAGCAGGTAATTTAACTTTGCGCAGACATTTAGGCAGTACTCAGGTTTCTAAGAGTAGGTTTAGATGTGAGGAGATTAGCTTTATTCCGTACTTTAATGCAGTACCTCATTGCATTCATTTCGATAGTTGAAATTACAATCCAATGAAAACAAAGGTGATACTAGGAGTCGCACCTATATACTAACTTTATTAATATTCATGCCATTATTATTCAATGCAAATGTTTTGTATTATTATTTATGTGTCTATGTGTTTGTAATTTGTTCTTGGCACAGTAAATCACGATTGCACTTGTGCGAGCAGAACCTCTTTAGGTTTATGTTGGTCTTTTTTCCTTTAACCAAGTATTTCTAATATTGAGGTGCTACCGAAAGTTTGCAGGCGACTCTGCGAAACAGGAATGTATAAACTTGGCAATGTTGCAGTGAAAAGGTATTCTGCGAAACTGGAAGTAACCATATTTAATATTTATGAAGAATGAGGAAATACACGGTAGTTGTTTCTTTTTATTGAGTTAACAAGGGAGCACAGTGTTATGATAATATCAGTTTGTTCTAAGCAACATGTAGTCTGCTGTGATGTTTATTCGTAATCTCTAAAGCAATACAATTTCTTTTAATGCCCTTAGGTGATCATTTAAAATGGAAAGTTTCTCTGTTACAGAACTTCCTTAAAAAAAAAAAAAAAAAAAAAAAAAAAAAAAAAAAAAAAAAAAAAAACAAACTGATCAAGTTTTCTGTTTCTCCGCATCTATTTCTTATCTACAAGTCTGTTTCTTACATTGGTCTTTCATTTATTTCAAACTAAACTCTGTAGGATTTACTGCATCGAACATCTTGCTTTTAATTGCTGAACGAAAGTCCTCTCTTTTCAGTTCTTCCTCTATTTTTTTCCTTCTCTGACTCGGTTTATTTTGATCCTTCTGTCAGCAAATCAGTGCCCGATTCATTTGAGAACTTTTGTTGTATAGAAGAAGAAGAGTTTTTTTTTTTCCTTTTCGGTGAAAGTTTGTCGGTTGAAAGTATGAAGAAGGAGACGAGTCAGCAAAATGTGCTGTGGATCACAAATGTTTTAAATGTTACTATTGTGTTTTTCCAGTTGACCGTTATTGCTTGTAACGTTCACAATTGTGTCTTTCCTTATCAAGCAGAAAGACGACAGTTTATATAGCTTTATTCACCACGAAAACAGATTTGTCCTTAAAGCAATGTCACCAAATCTACAAGCCTGAAAAAAAAACACATTTTTTAAAAATAATAATCAAATAATAATAATAATAATAATAATAATAATAATAATAATAATAATAATAATAATAATAATAATAATAATAATAATAATAATAATAATAATAATAATAATAATAAATGTTGTCCCGCTTCGATACACCTTCGCAAGATGGATTTTCAATCTGCAAGGCCTCAGGAAATGCGTTTAAACCTATTTCACAAACTGCTTTCACGCCGTCAGTTCTTCTGTAACGATGTCCTTTCAGGGGGTAACTTCAAATGGATAAACAAAAAGAAGTCTGCGGGAACCAAGTTGGGACTTCAAGATGACTAGGACAGAGTTTTCACGTTAGATTTCTCTAAAAAGTGAGGATTATTTTCACATATTTCCAAAATGTCTTCGCAAATTTCCACTCGGTAAACTTTTTGTTCGTTTGTGAAAATTTTAGGAACAATCTTTCCGCACACTTTTCTCATGTGCAAATCCTTGATTACAATCTCGTGGACAATAGATTTTGGAATACTTAACATGTCAGACATTAAAGAAATACTCATTCGACGGTATGTTTGCGAAAGTTCTTTCTCACGAATCACATTTTCGTCGTCTGAGAAGGCTGATAGGCATCCAGCGCAGGCAGTGTTGAATTGAGACATTTTCGCCCGGGGGGGAATGTGAACTCCTCGGGGGGAGGGTTGTTTTTCTGTATTTTTGCAAGAAAGCAGCATATTTAACAATTCCATTCATATGCACGTCTTACGTAATATTGAGACTAATTGCTAATAAATATTCAATGTGAGATTATCATTTAAAAAAAAACAATCGTTTAATTTTATGTAAAACATTAAATAAAGACTGGCAAAAATATTTTAGACTAAACTTTTGCTGCTATTTCCAGTAGCTATTTTTGTTATTATTTCCTATATTCGGTAGTTACTGTTTCTCACTAACGTAGAAGTTTTTAAAAATATTTAAAAATATTTTTTGAGTTAATTTAAATGTTTTTAAAAACTTCTGATTCTAAATCAAAAAATTCTTTCTCACACTTCTGATTCTAAATCAAGCATATTAGCCTTGGTTTCTTCACTGCATACACATCAATAGTTTAGTTTACGAAATCTTCAGTAGGATTAGTGCCGTTTCGTGGAAAATCAGCGCTTGGGGCGAGCGTATACGACGGAACCCCCGTACATATGAGTGAGGTCGACAGACCACCTGCGAAAGGTGAGAAAATTTTAAAAAGTAAACCCTGCTCTTCCTTGATTTTGAGCACTTTTATTATTTTTTCCTTTCATTTTATATATGTGCACATGCCCACATGTGTTTCATTCCTCTCTTTTTTGTTCCCTTTTTTCTTTTATTTTTCCCTCCCGAATTTTGCTCCCCTTACTTCGGCCTCCGGGGCCGTTGCTCCGCTTGCCCCTCCCTCATGACAGGGCACTGAGCAGGATCTACATCACCTTCAATAGCAATCTTTCACTTATATACTACTATTATATTGATAAATTCTATATAAATCTCTGACCCAGGAGGGATAACTGTTCCTCCCTGATCCGTCTAAATGACGCCCTGTCAATCTCACCCTTTAACTGACTTAATTTTAATTAAAGAAAGGTGTATTTACTTTAATAATCGTAAAACACATTTACGTCTGTTACTTCCGATGCGAGAAATGGGATTTAGGCGCTCTATTTCAAACAATGCAAGAACTGTACATTTTCAAGAACTAAAGTCTGCTGACATCAGAGATCATATGGAAAGATAGAAAGATCTTCCCTATCTTTCCTTTCCTATCTCAATCTGTGCTAGTGCTACCTACTAATATATAGGCCTAATATAGGGCAAGAGTATAGTGCCTACTACAATACAAACCTTTCTTCAACAGTTGACAATTTCAGGTTCTGCCAAACTCAGTCATAGCGTTAAGAAATACAGGTTTTATTGACTATTTGGTATTCTATCTTAGATGTTACATGTTTAATATTTATATAGACTGGGTCTGCGTCATTTATATGTATATTGAAAGATAGGATTTTGTCTGCACGTGCACGGAAAGAAAAGCAAATAATTGGGTGAAGTAATTTCTACATTTTGTGACTGAAATTCTGGGAGTTTCCCCGGGGGGACAAAATTTTCTTCGGGGGGGAGATTCCCCCCGGGCTTCTCCCTGAATTCATCTCTGAGCGCAGGTTTCGTCGTCGACCTTTTCACAGTCTTCCAAACACACCTTGTACCGTCTGTAGACTTGGCTTTGTGATAAACATTCATTCTCGAAGGCCTGTTGAATAATTTTAAAAAAGTTTCCGCGGGTGACTTGCCGAATTTCATACAAAACTTGATCGCGTATCTTTGTTCCAGTGACGCTGTATCGGACTTGTATATACAACAAGAGTCGAAACAGAGGTTTACGACATCACCTGTCCTTCACTTTCGAGAGCTCGTTCAGTTGGTAGTTGACTTACACCATCATCGATGCCAGCAGATAGAGCATGCTGCAACATACAATCGTTTTATAATAAAATGTATGACATTACTTTCCCGACAGATCTTAAAACCATCTCCTTCTTGCACAGAAAGTAAATCGCTCAAATATAACTTTAAAACTGAGTCACTTTTTAAAAAAATTCCCAAATTATGCTATACATAAGTGTTGAAAGTCTTATAGAACGGTTTAGTCCGTCCATGCATCTGTCGATAGGCATCAGTGCAAAATCGTCAAGAGAAATCCAGACGCAGTTTCTTGAAATCCATTCAGAAATACGCTCTATCATCTCCGTTAATCATATCTCGAAAACAGAAATGTTAAAAATAAAACGTTTCTGGTTTTAACGTTAATCGCCATAGAACTAAAAAGGTAATAGATAGAAACAACTGGTTTCTTCTTTGGAATGAATTCAGCGTCCCAAGAAAACATATTGCAACTATGTGTAACACTCAATTAAAACCGAAAGTGATTGAAAGTCACGAGTAGGCCTACTTCCGGTTCCAAGAACAATTTACATAGAATAAAAATGGTAAGAGATATCGAGAGGCAGTTTCTTGCAATCGATTTATCGTCCCAAAAATAAGTTTAATCTTCTCCATTAATCCTCCATTCAAACCGGAAATGGTAGAAACCAACCATTTTCGGCTCAAAAGTTGGTAATGGAAAACAACAAGGTTTTTTGAAACGGTTGAGAAATGAGTATTAAGAAAAGTTTCAAACTCCTCCTGTATCTCTGTACTAAGTCCGGAAGTGGAAGAAATTCACTACTTAATAAGTTTCATCTGACACTACCCTTCATCTTTGAGTTTTACGTCCCACGCCTATGCCGGTTAGGCTAAAGGAGACGGTGATGATGAGAGATGAATGAAATGGTGCAATGAAGAAAGTGGGAGGAAACGGAAGAACCCCGAGGAAACCCACGCACACGGTGTTTGTCCACCACAAAGTTCACTTGGCGGGAGCAGGGTTTGAACCCGGGATCCCAGACACTACCCTTCAGCTGCAGCAGAAAGTTAAAGTTTTTTTTTTTTTTTTTTTTCAATACTGAATTCGCATAGTATAGAAGTCTGTCGTAGTTTCATAACGTAGGAACGAATTCATTTGTTTTAAAAGAAACTCTGTCAGTTTCTAGTAGCACCTAAGATATTTAACTAGAATAAAATCACTAGTTGAAATGATTTTTAGTTTAGCGTCCTGTTCAGAAGCGACGCTATATGAGACATGAATCTACAGGTTAACGTCGGATTCGAACCACATGTGTTCACGATTGAACTGTATTCCGAATCTCCAAATTATTAGTAAAATTCATTAAAACTAACAGCTCCCCGTTACATGTTACCAGCCCTGGTGGGTATCTACACCATCTTCTAAGTTTAGCGCAGTGGTTCTCAAACAATGTGCTGCGACACACTGGTGTGCCACGCAGTCCCCTAAGGTACGGTACGAAATTTTAGAATTTAAAAATCATTAAGAATTTAATAATTAGTTAAAATGAAGACATACTATACCAGTCAACGCCTCCAGTAGTAGCAACATGCTCAAAATAGTTGAGAACTATTAGTTTAATCTATTGATTTATATGAACATTTTTTCCTTTGAAATTAACTCAAAACTTTAAGTGTGTTTTTATTTTACTAAGTCCTTCTTCAATTCTAGTTAAATGTTCTTTACTTTGTAAAAATTACATTTTCCTACAATAATTTTAACAATTTTTAAAAACTCGAATTTAAATAATATTAAATATATATTTCTAAATACTAATGCAAATTCATTTTTGAAAATCAAGTTATTTCACGATATCTAACGCAAAATCAAGTTCAAGGACATAATGAAAATTCTAATTCATTAGCCCTAAAACATTAAACACTCGTAAATCTACTGACAAAACCATCTCATTATGTGTTTCATATACTTCTTCCCATTGATTTTCTGTGACTACCCAGGTACACCTCTTCGTTTAGCAGATAACCTCACAGGTAGTGTCATTTCATTGTTTGAGGTGCTGTTTCACAAGACGTAATGTTTGTATTTCACAACTGTCATCAACTTTCACGAATATATGTTTCACGAAAGTAAGTTCAGTTTTGTGGTTTTGAAGATTAGGCAGTCGTTATGACTGCTATTGCAATTACAGGGACATTAATGTTTTGTTTGTACGAAATGCACTTTTGATGTCGAACTTCTGCCAATATTTTGTACGTAGGTAATTCTCACTGTTGCATATTGTAAGATGTGCACAGTTCTAAAGTAGTACAAATCGTTTTTGTGTCTTTGTTTAACATGCTATGAAAGTTACTAAGGAAACTTTAATTCCTTTTAAAATAATTAGAACAAGAAAGGTTTCCTCCAACTGTACATGTCATTTAATGTTATATTTAATCAAAATAAATTTATAGTGCAATATATATTTTGAGAAGTAGGTTTTACGAATGTTTAGTATTAACATAACTCCTAGGGAGTTTAATATACTAGGGATAGAGAAAATAGAAAATTCTCCATATACAGTAAATCAAATAGCTATAGACTAAGGATTGTGTAGGTAATCAAAACTGTTAACCTCCATGTTTGCCATCCAGACAAATTTTCACCATACATTTCCCCAGCAGCGTACTCATGGTGACAATGAAATAACTGTGAATAAACACATATTTTCATCATATTGAAATCTAGTCTGCTGCAATTATTCATTTTATCATTCAAGGACTGTAATATTCATTCATTCAAATAAATGTAATAAAAAGAAACTAAATCGACTAGTTGCAATACTTTCATTTCTCAGAGACAACAAAAGAGCTGAAGTTACGATGATCGTGAAAAAAAAATCAATTTCGGTATTGCTAGAGATCTAGGTATACATTTCATGAACACTACATGCAGAGATGTTTTATTTATTTATTTTTTTGATATCTGTATTATGATCTACGGAGAGAGCTAGTCATTCTGTCCTTTGCTTGTAGGCTTTTATGTTCTATTTTATAAATCAATGTATATACATTTTCCTGGAAAAGTCCAGTTTTTACTCTTACAGTGGGGTGAGGTCTTTCCGGACGATTTTCTCAGAAACTATGCAGACAATTTAGTTCATACTTCAAAAACAGATGTTTAAGTATGCATAAAATATTCTTCTAAAAAGGTGGATGAGTATGCGAGTTATGTGTTTTTGTTTTTGTGACAATGTTTTAAACCAGAACTATCTTGTTCATATTTCATACATAACTTTTTGTTACTTACTCTAGAATAATCATATCTTATAAAAAATCCAAAACGACAGATTGTTCTTTGTTAATATTTAGTAAATGAATATCCCTTATTAACCTACAACATAGAGCTTTCTCTGGGCTATATGGTTAGCATATATACATTCAGTACGGAGAAATCGCGATTGATTCCTGGTGAGAGCTTACATGGTTCAAGCTCTACGTTCATCTATAGTTACACGTCTTAACCAGTCAACCTACAATATAGTATATCATTTTTCTTGGAAAAATGTTTTTTAAAAAATGTAGTTTATAAGTGATATATTTCAGCCTTTTTCTTTTGACCGACAATATTAGTTGATGAGTCCCGTACTCATAGAGAAAATAAAAACTAGAGATTTCAATAGTTTTGGAAAATTAACAACCATACTGTCTGAAAAGGTAGTTTTCGCATTCCCATTGTTTGTTCATTTATATGTATATAAAGGTAGATTCAATAGTGCTCAATATGTTGGAATCAAATTATAAAGCACTGTTTTTAATAAGATTCTCTAGAGGATTCGATTCTGTAAAGTGAGAAATATGAAACGTGATATACATATATATATATTGATATACATATATACAGATATAGATAGATAGATAGATAGATTGATTGATATAGATATAGATATACAAAGTCCTCATTAATATAAATATAGGCTCGTGCTCTACCGTTTCTTGAGAATTCTCGTTTTAAATGGAAGAGGAAGATATTTTTTATGATTTCTTTATTCACATTGAAAGCAATATTTTCTGTTCTTTGTGGCCGAATCATAACGAAACGGTTTGAACAGTTTGAAATGAATCTTGGAACATAGTAAGTACCAGTTCTGAGCTGGGCTTCTATCATATTACTTTGATTAAAGGGTGATTCTAAGGAGATAGAGGGGTTCAAAATGTATGTAAAAAAAAAAAAAAAAAAGTACGTCACGAGCCTGTCAAGTTATAAAGATGAAACTCCGTACATGAACTCCTAATTAAATTGCAAGAGAACATATGTTTCACTGTTTTTGAAAAGTTCTGTTTGAAGTATAGCATATTCTATAATTTCCTTTTTCATATTGAAATGAACGTCATCTGTTATTTGAGACTGCATTATTGGAGAAACAGTTGAACCGTTTGAAATGAATTTTGATACACATTTAATATCTACCTCGAGTTGAAGTTTTATCACATCACTTTGGTTGCATGGAATATCTTAAGAGGGTAGGAATTGAAATGTTTTGTAAAAGATGTAAGTATTTCATGGAGTTGTATCGTTACACTTTCATTCAAATGCGTATAATAACGGTTGTTCAAGTATTTCTCATAAACCTAATATCCCCGTGCGAAGAATGGGCATTTCAAATATTGTATTATAAACGAATATTTCATTATTAACTAAGGAATATTTCTTAATTCCTTTGTTTTCTGTAAAGCCAGAAAGTCAGATTTACTGATAAAGTTAGTTTTCTTCAGACAATACTCTCTGAAGGTAAATATTATAAATTTGTTCACATATACGCGTATATTATAATGAATATATATAAAAATGAAAGTCACTATGTGTCTGACTTAATAACTCTTGAACCACCAGACCGATCTCGATCAAATTTTCCAACATAGATGAGGTTCGGGCGTGGGAGATTTTGTTGTTGCTGTTGTTGTTATTTCACTTTGATGGTGACTCCGATACCTTTTAAATACAAATTTTGAACCGCAACTTGGCGAGGGAAGGGGTGGAGATAAATAAAAACGATCGGAAATGACCCATATTGGTGTTGAATCTATAGGTTTTGGGGTCGCTGAATGATATTTCTGATGCCGTTTAAATCCAAATTCAGACCACAATAGCAATATTTAATTTTTACTGTCGATTATTACCAAAAGCATGGCATAATGAATTGTGCATTTAATTTTTTTTTATTTCAATCCAGAGAAGCGGGTAATCAAGGTCGGTGTGGCATAAATTCTAAAATCTTATTAGGTTTAAACGAAATTAATATCCAAAGTAGAGATATACTGCTCGGCAGGCCTCATAATATGACGTGAGTGAACAACATGACAGGTGAGTAATATGATATGTGTGATTTTAAATCCCAACTGTAGGTCTAAAGAAAGTAGAGAAGAACGAGTTTTTAAACATATAGATTAATGGTGAACGATACCATGCTATACACTATGGTAACATTGATATTGAAGTATACTCCTCATGAAGATTGTTATAACACCAACAACACTCTAGCCACAGTCCGTCTTATGCAGAGTCGTTTTGAAGTATTATTTGTGTCATACTAAAGGTCTGATTACTGCATGAAATATATCTTAGTCGAACTCTTTAGTATGGCACTAATCACGCGTCAAAACGTCTCTGCATAAGGCTCAGTATGTTTAAAATGATACAACTGATTAGCTTTTTAACCCTTTACACACCAAGCGGGGTTCTTTAGGGACCCCAGAGGGAGATATTTGGTGATACTGCTGCAACTAAAAGAACCAATGTATTCTCGATTTTTATGTGCCCTGCATCCTTTTGGGATATCTACTACATAATCATATCAATAATACGTTCGTTAAAAAAGTGCAAAGAAATAAGTTTAGAAATTAAAATAATACTTGGGGTCCCTAGAAGACCAAAGCTTCATAAACAGTGTTGACGATTTAAGCTTGGTGCGTTAACGATTAAATTTAAATTTTTGTATACTATTATACCATCTAAAGATTATATATAATAGATTTCATATATTTCATTGAAATAAACAAAATTACAAGCTTGAGGGAGAATTCTCATATGTACTGTCTGTAAAAGTCGATAAAATTGCATTTATATGTCACTAAATAGTACGTCAGTTGTTGTCAATAAAAATTCAGTTTTTTATTCTGCTACAACATATATTGTTTATATATTTATATATAGTATGTAAGAAACATTATTAGCTAGCAGGTTATATGTATTGTATCTTATATTAAAGGTGATCCTTATCCTTCTAACAGTGATACTTCCTTACAGTGAGTTTCGCAATAATTTTTAATATTTCAGTAACACTTGTTACTACAACATTACGCATTTTAGTTTAAGAAATGATAGTGAGAAAGTCCGGTCTTTTGGATCTTGTGGTTCATTTTCCGCTATTTCCCCTGCCGAGGAAAATGATATATAGCGCATGTGATGTATATAAAAAATACACAAAATCCTAAGATGTGGTGCACATTTTCGGAAGAAGAAAATAAACCAGAGAGAAAATTTAGTAGTGTCAGTGCCGGATTTATGTTTGATAGGACCTTAAGCTATTAAAGATAATGAGGCACCTTAAGTATTTAGCTTTATTTCCATCAACAGTGTCGCGGTCTTTTGAGGTTTGAATATATGTTATATGGCTATTTATAGACCTGAAAGATATCTAAATACCTTTACATATAAAATGTGTATTTTATTCACTTACATCTTGATCAACTTACATTTTATAATCTTACTACTTTTACAAAACATTGCACAATTTGTTTAGAAACACAACATGCAGGCTCATAACCTAGGCTCTGGAAGCTTGATATAACATGAAATAATAAGATATATTACGCAAAATACTAGTAACTGAGACGTTCAGAAGCCAACTCGATTAACTCCATTTTTTGTCGTTTCTTAGTTCTACACAATTTTTGACATGGACAAGATACATTCTTTTCAGAGTGTTGCATGTTAAGAAGAAAAAGTC
The DNA here is from genome assembly GCF_964235325.1 of Thermobia domestica. NCBI lineage: Eukaryota > Metazoa > Arthropoda > Insecta > Zygentoma > Lepismatidae > Thermobia > Thermobia domestica. The sequence continues at coordinate 137,207,320 of NC_137458.1, forward strand.
AGATATTAAATTTTTGAGTGGAACAAGAGTTGATAACACTGATAAATTTGTAACAGTGCCATCTTGCGACTGAAATCAAAATCTTCTGCGTGAAATTTGGTTTGTACGAATTGCGTCAGAAGTCAGTGAAAATTGGAACTTGTCGAACAACTTCTTGACCGAGTGTTGAAAATGTTATAATAACATAGTACTGTATATTCATGATCATCAGTTGAATACAACTATTATTTGTGATATCGAGAATGTAGTCAGTGTTATATCATCTATAAATTTGGTGAGTCTGTTCCATGATGTTGCATGATTTAACTGTAATTAAATCTTTTGATTCTGTTTAAATAAGTCGCCGTTCAATTTAAATGAATCAGTATATGCTGAAGGTTTAAGTGTGATTAGGGTCCACTCATTCTATGTAACGTGGGTTCCTGTCACCACGGCATGGCACGTCCTCAGGTTGCGGATTGAGGAGAAGGCCTCTAGATATAGAGGATAGCTGCGAATATAGTGAATAAGCAGTCGCGGGCAGGCGACTAGGAGTGGTCCTCCAGCTTGGGGGTTTGGGTAAGGCTAACAACCTTATTCTGTAAAAAAAAAAAAAAAAAAAAAAAAGACTTGTTCAGAAACATTCACAAAAGCCTCTGACAAGAACTGATAACTTGGCACGACCTCAGCAAAAGAAGATGGACATGAGATTTGAAACATGGAATAGTAGAAGTCTCTATAGGGCAGGCGCGTTAAAATCCGTAAAGAGTGAGTTAGAGAAATACAGGATGGATCTACTAGGAGTTCAGGAAGTTATGTTAGAAGGAAATGGATCTGTGAATTCCGGAAATTTTACGTTCTTTTACGGGGAAGGAAATAAAAATCACCAGTTAGGAACAGGGTTTTTCGTTCACAAACGAATATTACCAGCAATTAAACGGGTTGAATTTGTTACTTACAGACTTTCTTTTATTACTCTTAAGGGACGGTGGTGTGATATTATTGTTTTAAATTTACATGCCCCAACTGAAGGTAAGGATGACGATATAAAAGACAGTTTTTACGAAGAAGTGGAACGGATATTTGACCAACTCCCGCGATACCATATGAAAATTCTATCAGGGAATTACAATGCGAAGGTAGGACGAGAGGATATTTTCAAACCGATTATGGGGAACGAAAGTTTACATATGGAAAGTAATGACAACGGTGTTAGACTCGTGAACTTTGCAACATCCAAAAGCCTAATTGTGAAGAGTACAAAATTCCCATATCGCGACGTTCATAAATACACTTGGACATCACCAGACGGAAAAGCACATAATCAAATTGATCATGTTTTAGTAGATAGAAGGCAATCTAACATAATTGATGCCCGGTCGTTTACAGGGGCTGATTGTGACACTGATCACTATCCGGTAGCAGCTATAATACGAGAGAGATTATCGTTACATAAAGGTAATATTCAATATCCGAAAACGGAGAGATTTAATTTAAAGAGAGCCAGGTAAGAGAGGAATTCATTCTCGGCTTTAGAAGATTCAGAGTGCACTAGTGTTGAGGATATTTGGACTGAAATTAGAGATAGCAATAAAAGTTCAACAAAAGAAAAATTGGGACACTCTGAAATACCTAGGAACAAACAATGGTTCGACCAGGAATGCATTAAACTAGCAGAGAAGAGAAAAGAGGAAAAATTACACTGGCTACAAAATCCGAATGAAATAATTTCATAAAATTTCGCAAATATAAGGCGGGAAACTTCACGTATGGCAAGATAGCCCCCCACTTTAGAAAATTGAAACAATGACTAGGTCATTCGTTTGTACTACGTTTGTACCGTTTGTACCGAAAATATTTTCGTTTGTACCATTTTCCTTATAGGTGTACCTGAGAGGTCAACTCGGGGGGGGGGCTATCTTGGCGCCAAGATATCCCCCCGGTATCACAGCACAAAAAATTGGAATACACCATTCGAAAGCAAATCGTTTGTACCGTTTGTACCGAAAAGAGTTTTGTTTGTACCCTGATAGTTTTCGAGAAACAGGGGATGATATTTGGGGGAGGCTATCTTGGCGCCAAGATAGCCCCCCCCGTATCACAGTACAAAAAATTGGAATACACTATTCGAAAGCAAATCGTTTGTACCGAAAAAAGTTTTGTTTGTACCCTGATAGTTTTCGAGAAACAGGGGATGATATTTTGGGCGGAGGGCTATCTTGGCGCCAAGATAGCCCCCCCCCCCGTATCAGAGCACAAAAATTTGAAATACACCATTCGAAAGCAAATCGTTTGTACCGTTTGTACCGAAAAAAGTTTTGTTTGTACCCTGATAGTTTTCGAAAAACAGGGGATGATATTTTGGGCGGAGGGCTATCTTGGCGCCAAGATAGCCCCCCCCCGTATCACAGCACAAAAAATTTGAAATACACTATTCGAAAGCATATCGTTTGTACCGTTTGTACCGAAAAAAGTTTTGTTTGTACCCTGATAATTTTCAAGAAAGAGTGGATGGCGTTTGAGAGGCTATCTTGTACGCAAGATTGGCCCCCTAATATGTACTTTTTCCATGCCCATTAATAAGTATTATGTGTCTATTCATGTGAATTTATGTGAATTTAGATCTCTTGATGTACATATCCAAATGAAAAGAAGGACTTGTTGGGAATAACGCAACGTTAAAACTGAATCGGTGAGTGGGAAAACAGTGTGAGTTCAAAATAAGCCATTTTCAGTTAAAGGCGTAAATAACACTAAAGATGTAGAACTACAAGTTGTAATGAAGAGCAGTACAATTTGGAAGACCTCGCACGTTATAACAGAATGCTAGAATGTCGACTGTACATTTGTGGCATTAACAAACGAAAGTTCTTTCTTCAAACATCTCAAAATGCGTTTTGTGCACTAGTAGTGTTTTTCCGCTCAACGATTCAATTAAATTTAATCTATTCGTGCCCTTTTCCGTAAATAAATACCGTAAAAAGCATAACAAAGTGTGTACAAATTCAGAAAGAAACTGGATTTACAGAAATAATCTTAAACAAAGAAAACTAAAAGATGAAATGTTTGCTCACCTAAACTGCGTCCTTCCACGTTTCAGCTTTACACCAACTGAAAAAATTAATTGTTTATATCTGTCACATTAACGGCTCGAGAAGTTTGCCGCTTTCATAGACAATAGACGAAAGCAAATGGGCCATTGCTGAATAATACGTATTTACTTAAGGAAAAGGGCAGAAATAGAGAAAATTTAATTGAATCGGTGAGTGGAAAACTACTATAGTCCACAAAACGCATTTTGAGATATTTGAAAAAATAACTTTCGTTAGTTAATGCCACAAATGTACAGTCGACATTATAGCATTCTGTTAAAACGTGCAACGTCTCGCAAATTGGACTGCTCTTCATTACAACTTGTAGTACTACATCTTTAGTGTTATTTTTGTCTTTACTTCAAAATGGTTTATTTTGGACTCACACTGTTTTCCCACTCGCCCATTCAATTCTAACGTTGAGTTATTACTGAAAAATTCATTTTTTTATTTTGATATGCAGAACCAGAATTCTAAATACACATCAATTCACATGGATAAACATATGATACTTATTAATGGACATGGAAAAAGTACACATTAGGGGGCCTATCTTGCGTACAAGATAGCCCCCAAATATCATCCCCTCTTTCTCAAAAACTATCAGGGTACAAACAAAACTTTTTTCGGTACAAACGGTACAAACGATTTGCTTTCAAATTGTGTATTCCAATTTTTTTGTGCTGTGATACGGGGGGGCTATCTTGGCGCCAAGATAGCCCCCCCAAATGTCATTCCCTGTTTTTCGAAAACTATCAGGGTACAAACAAAACTTTTTTCGGTACAAACGGTACAAACGATTTGCTTTCGAATGGTGTATTCCAAATTCTTGTGCTGTGATACGGGGGGGCTATCTTGGCGCCAAGATAGCCCCCCGCCCAAAATATCATCCCCTGTTTCTCGAAAACTATCAGGGTACAAACAAAACTTTTTTCGGTACAAACGATTTGCTTTCGAATGGTGTATTCCATTTTTTTGTGCTGTGATACGGGGGGCTATCTTGGCGCCAAGATAGCCCCCCAAATGTCATCCCCTGTTTTTCGAAAACTATCGGGGTACAAACAAAACTTTTTTCGGTACAAACGGTACAAACGATTTGCTTTCGAATGGTGTATTTCAAATTTTTGTGCTGTGATACGGGGGGGGCTATCTTGGCGCCAAGATAGCCCCCCAAATGTCATCCCCTCTTTCTCGAAAACTATCAGGGTACAAACAAAACTTTTTTTGGTACAAACGGTACAAACGATTTGCTTTCGAATGGTGCATTCCAATTTTTTGTGCTGTGATACGGGGGGCTATTTTGGCGTCAAGATAGCACCCCCAAATATCATCCCCTCTTTCTCGAAAACTATCAGGGTACAAACAAAACTTTTTTTCGGTACAAACGGTACAAACGATTTGCTTTCAAATGGTGTATTCCAATTTTTTGTGCTGTGATACGGGGGGGCTATCTTGGCGCCAAGATAGCCCCTCCAAATGCCACCCCCTCTTTCTCGAAAACTATCAGGGTACAAACAAAACTTTTTTCGGTACAAACGGTACAAACGATTGGTTTCAAATGGTGTATTCCAATTTTTTGTGCTGTGATACGGGGGGGGCTATCTTGGCGCCAAGATAGCCCCTCGCCCGAAATATCATCCCCTGTTTCTCGAAAACTATGAGGGTACAAACAAAACTTTTTTCAGTACAAACGGTACAAACGATATGCTTTCGAATGGTGTATTACAATTTCTTGTGCTGTGATACGGGGGGGCTATCTTGGCGCCAAGATACCCCCCCCCCGAGTCGACCTCTCAAGTAACCCTATAAGGAAAATGGTACAAACGAAAATATTTTCGGTACAAACGGTAAAATCGTAGTACAAACGAATGACCTAGTCATTGTTTCAATTTTCTAAAGTGGGGGGGCTATCTTGCCATACGTGAAACTTCCAAAACTTTTATAACAAAGAAACGCGATTTTTTAAAGGCTAAAATTAAGGAACTTGAAGATGATAGTAAAAATTTAAAAACTTTGGGGCATGTATAAGGGGATCAGTGAATTTAAGAAAGGCTATCAACCTCGTGCTTATATATTAAAGAAATGTGGCGGAACAGTTCTCACTGATACGAATACCATCTTAAATAGATGGGAAGATTTCTTTGACAATTTGCTGAACACGCAGCCAAAAACTAATGTGCGTGGAGAAAAGGAAATACACACCGCAGAACCGTATATTCCAGAACCCAACCGAATAGACGTAGAAGGTGCTACAAAGAAATTAAAGAAACACAAATCTCCGGGTGTAAATGAAATTCCGGCTGAGTTAATTTTAGCTGGAGGCGAAAATATGTGGAACAAGATACATAAACTCATTCTCCTTATCTGGAACAAGGAAGAATTGCCAAAAGAGTGGAAAGAATCAATCATTGTTCCAATCCACAAGAAAGGAGACTAAACTGACTAATAATTATCGAGGCATTTCTCTTCTGTCAACATCCTATAAAATCCTTTCAAATATTCTATCAGCAAGATCGACCCCATACGCAGATGAAATTATTGGAGATTATCAGTGCTGATTTAGACGAAATCAATCAACTATCGACCAAATATTTACCATTCGCCAATTACTCGAAAAAAAAAGTGGGAATACAATATCCCGGTACATCAATAATTTATTGATTTTAGAAAGGCGTACGACTCGGTTAGGAGAGAAACATTATACAACATTCTTACAGAACTTGGAATACCGAGAAAGCTAATTAGATTAATTAAGATATGTTTAAATGAATCCCAAGTATATTCCGAGTAGGAAAATTTTTGTCCAGGAGCTTTCACGCAGAAAATATCCAGAAACAAGGAGATGTGTTGTCGCCATTATTATTTAACTTTGTGCTGGAATACACTATAAGAAAAATTAAAGATAGCAACCAGGGCCTAGAGTTTAACGGTATTCACCAGGTTATGGCATATGTTCATGATGTAAATTTAATAGGGGATGATAGGAGAACAATAGAAAGAAATACAGAGGTGTTATTAAACGCTTACAGGGACATGGGTTTAGAAGTAAATGCAGAGGAAACTAAATACATGTAAGTGCGTCGGGACCGTAATACGGCAAATTATGGATACGTTAAAATATTAAATAATAGCCTACTTTTGATAAAGTGGATACTTTCAAATATTTAGGATCAATATTAACAAACGAAAATCATATTCACGAAGAAATTAAGTGTCGACTAAAAGCAGAAAATTCGTGTTACTATTCGGTTTAAAATCTCTTGTCGTCGCGAATTCTGTCGAGGAATTTGAAGCTTAAAATATATAAAACGATAATCATGCCTGTTGTTCTGTATGGTTGCTAAAAGTGGTCGCTTATTCTGAGGGAAGAACATAGACTGAAAGTATTAGAGAACAAGATCCTGAGACGAATATTCGGATCCAAGAGGAACGGGAATGGGGAATATCGGAAACTTCATAACGAGGAACTACATAATTTATACGGTTTACCCAACATTGTTATGGTCGTCAAGTCTAGGAGGCTTAGGTGGGCAGGTCATGTAGCTAGAATGGAAGAAAGTAGAAATGCTTTCAAAGTCCTGACTGGAAGACCAATCGGAAAACGACCATTAGGAAGACCTAGGCGCAGATGGGAGGACAATATTAAGATGGATCTCGCAGAGATAGGAATACAAAGTAGAAACTGGATTCAATTGGCTAAGGATAGAAGTCAGTGGAGAACTTTTGTGAAAGCGGCATTGAACCTCCGGATTCCATAAGCCATAGAGTTAGTTAGGGTCCAGTCATTATTCTAGCTTTTGTCTAAAATTTAGATATTCTGATATTATGAAGATTCCAACGATAGAAATCAGTACTAGAATTTGTTAAAATTAATTATAGCTGAAATTATAAAGATTATAGGGTAGTTGATTACTGAGTTTCATTATTTCGATTGTTAATTTTCTTGTATTTTGTTGTAGTGTTCTATAATTATATTCGAAAATAATAATTATCTAAATTTATATTCACGCAACTTGTTATTCAACCTTACCAAAATAAGAATTTTAGATAATTGTGAATATTAGAGTATCTTGTGTATGGGATTGACAGCTGGAAACAATATATTTAAACCGCCGCTGCAGATTGATACATTAAATATTTTTTAAAAAATAGTTATTTGAAACCGTTTATATTTGCATTATCTATATGCTGATTTACTCTCTCGCTACTATTAATTTGGGGTGGCGTTTTTTGACTCTGACCAGTGACGATGCTTAACCCTGCAATAGGCGCGCGGGCTACTATTGTAGCCCAGCGTTTTTGTTTTCGTTGCCACATGGTAGTTCGAAATGCTAACACAAGGGGCGTCTGTGTACCTTCCTATCAACTATCATTCTATGCAGTTAGTGTGTGATCGAACGTAAAAGCGAAAGGAACTCATTGTTATTCTGCTTGAAAGTTTCATGGGCTACAACTGTAGCCCGCGCGACTAGTGCTGTCATGAGTGTTCCAAAGCGTCGAAAGATTTTTCATCATAGTTTGAGTGCTGATCAGATAGCCAATGAGTTAGCAAATGCCAGTTCTGACGAGGAATGTTTTGTAGATGGCGATAGTGATGACGGTGAAGAACATTTTCAGACCGAAGAAGTGCATTTTTCGGACACAGAGATAGTTAGTGAAAATTCAGATGTGACTGATAATTCCATGTGGCAGGGATTACTGACACCTGTTGACAGTAGCGATAATGAAGACAGTTCTGAAGTTAATTATTATGTTGCAAAAGACAATTTCGAATGGAAGAAACACACTCCTACTCGTAATATTCGCACTCGTGCTCATAATATTGTGCTTCGTTTTCCAGTACCTAAAGGTGAGGCTAGATCTGCGTTGTCGCAACTTGAATGTCTACAACTGCTTTTAGATGCAAACGTTTTGAGACTTATAGTTGATTGTACTAATATTTACATTGACAGTGTTAGAAAGAGATTTGTACGTGACCGTGATTCGAAACTTACTGACGAGACTGAAATACGTGCCTTTATAGGTATTTTGATTGATGCTTTCAGGTTGCTTAGGGAGTAACAGAAAAAACACTAAGTGTATTTGGGACAATTCTCGAGGTTCTGGTGTTAAATCTTGCTATTTAGCAATGAGTGAGAAAAGATTTCACTTTCTAATGCGCTGCATTAGATTTGATGATATACGTGATCGGGAGGAACGAAAGTCTGTTGATCGGCTTTCTCCCATACGAGAACTGTTTGAGCTTTTCGTTCAAAATTTTAAACGCTTTTATACTCCTAATGAATTCTGTACTGTCGATGAACAGCTAGTGAGTTTTCGTGGAAATTTTCCTTTTAGAATTTATATGCCAAAGAAGCCCGCCAAATACGGCATCAAGTTCTATGCCCTTGTCTGTGCTAAAACGTTTTACACTGTGAATCTAGAAGTGTATGTCGGGACTCAGCCAGACGGACCATATAAAATTGGAACATCTGCAGAAGATGTAGTTTTGAGAATAGTTGATCCAATTGCAGGAACTAATCGCAACATCACCACTGACAACCGGTTTACGTCCATACCGCTTGTAGAAACATTGTTATATGAAAAGAAGCTTACTCTTGTAGGTACAGTTCGTTCAAACAAGCGTCAAATTCCTAGTGAGTTCCGGCCAAATAGTCAACGAGAAGAAAACTCATCACTGTTTGGATTTCACAAAGATATGACTCTTGTGTCTTACTGCCCTCGAAAGAATAAATCAGTGCTGTTAGTATCTACAATGCATCACGACAAGGCGATTGATAATAAAACTGGTGATTCACGAAAACCTGAAGTCATAACATTTTATAATGACACAAAGATTGGTGTTGATATTGTTGACCAGATGTGTGCAAAGTACAATGTAGCGCGGAATACAAAGCGATGGCCAATGGCGATATTTTTTAACCTTCTGAACATTAGTGCCATCAATGCTTTGTGCATCTACAAAGCTAACAATAACCAGACAACAACTACAAGAAGAGAATTTTAGGAAATCTTAGCATGGGAGCTAATCAGGCCTCAAATTGCTAAACGTATGGAGGCTCCAAACATTCCAGTAAATATGAAACAGAGATGCAGGCAACTATTGGGAATTGAAGAATCAGTGCCTCAACCATTTCAACAGGACAACAAAGTTAGCAGGTGTTACTTGTGTGGAAGAGCCAGAGATAAATCAACACGAAAATCTTGTGAGCGTTGTGGAGGGAAAGTGTGCATTGATCACTCATCGCTTGTGTGCAGATCATGCTTAGGACATGAATAAGAAAACAGTAAAAGAAAAATATTTGAGTGTAAATAGCATATGCATAATTATGCACAATTACAATCGAACTTTGGTAGCAACAAAGTATAAAAAATATTTCGCTGAAACAGTATATGTTTTGTGTATAATGTTTTTATATGTAAGTTCCCTTGTATTTTTTTGTAAAATTATGCATATTTTTAAAGAATTCTGAAACATATATGCCCAGGTTTAAAATATGCCAGATTGGTACATCTATTGCTAAATACAAATAACTTTTACAGTCTTGTTCGTAAATTACTTTTGGAATATAAATGGTATAGATATTCTTTGTATACAAAGCTTTCAAAATAAATATATTTCTCAAATTGTGTATAAAACCCTTGAAACAGTTCATAAATACAATTCCCTACAAGAAAAGTAGAAACATTAAGAAAACTAGGCTATATAATATAATAAAAACGAATGGGCTACAGTGGTAGCCCGCGCGACTATCCATGACACAAAATTCCACGCGCCTGTTGCAGGGTTAATAATTACTCTAATATTAAAAAAAAAAAAAAAAAAAATACGCACGTTACAAGAAGTAAAATCGATTAACTATACAGTATAATACTTTTCCACTAAAATGCGTAAGCGTTCTGGTCACTCTCATTTAAATACATTGTATTTAATTTACTAAATTCTCAGTAGTGAAAAATCTCGTTCAATAGAGTTAATCGGTTTGGCATCTGAACGGCTCAATTGTATGATATTATTATCAATATAGATTGTTATAACTTTTACACAATGCAATTGCAGATAACCGAATGCATTTATAAATCAATATCACCACACCTGTTCATTGGTACAGCAGAATTTTGTATCCTGTTACATTACTTAGCTGATGTAAAATACTGTATTCCTAGTGATATGTTTATCCAATATAAAGCATCAATTAAAATATGTAATGAAACTAATTATATTAATACATCTGCGCAATACTCATTCGGCACGATATATACTGGGTTTACAAACAAAAACAAAAATTATCTATATTAAAACACTTTCCTTCTAGCCTTTGCGAAAGCAAAGTCATTCGTGATGCCATCAAATGATTAACTGCGAAGCTTGTCACTTTCTATGGACATGTGACTGAGGTTACATAATTTATCCTCAAACATAATTTGTTGATCTGAATTCATTTTTATACTCTTTAACTGAGAAAAGATCTTTCTCCATGGCAATTTGAAATCATCATACAAAGGAGCATTCTCAGAATTGCTCCTACATTAGGGAATGCTGTTTGAATATGAACATTAAATATTACTTGATACAGATCCTAATCTGTCAGATTCGCATATTCATGGCTTTGAATTTTTTTTTTCGCAGAGTAAAATGAAAAGGACTTCGTCCTATTTCTAATGTTGAAAATTCTATTTTCCGTTGTTTACAATGAGAATTCAAGCCCCAAATTCTTTCCCATTGTTAAATCTATGGCCATGCCGTTTTCCGGTGATTATTCCTCAATAGTATGTCCGATCTGGACCTGCGACCTCTTACGACACTCAGTATACGCTTTCGAATTACTATGTAAAATGTTGATGAAGAACGTTTGAGGTATTTCGGAGATTCAGTTTTTTAGGGGATTATTCCTGAATGATATGTCCAATAGGAACATGCACCCCTTACGACATTCAGCCTACGCTCTCTCTACTCACCATGTCAAATTTGGTTAACATCTGATCAGGTATCTCGGAGGAGTATTTCGATAAACGAACGCATATGCTTAATTATATGAGCTTCACTTCAATTATATTGTGTATATTTCATTTTTGAAAATAGGTACTGGCAAATTTAAGTACTGAATTTGATTAAACACATTAGATATATTAAATACAACTAAGTTTGTATTGATGGAAACATTTTATGTCGTTCTGTTGACGCAAACCGTTACGAAAAGGGGTCCCAAATGTTTTTCAGGCAACAGCCAAAATCACTTTCCCCTCTGTACGAATGGAAGTTTCTCCTTATGCACGCTCGTAGCCAGACCAAAAATGAAGGGGAACCGTGCCCTACAAGCCTATCGTGAAAATTCTACGGGGTCAGTAAAAATTTAGGGGTGCGTTCTTAGACTCTCCTGGATACTGGGTAGCCTCTACGTGCGATTGAACAGAAAGCTTGGAGGTTCAAGCAAATATTTAGCGTCAACTTACTTGTTATATTGGACATGTACCACCTCAATGCACTTCCGCTCCTTGAGATATACGTAAAAGATGGTTGCTCGTTCTGGTGTAGCGATTTGAGTGTAATTTTTTATCCACTAGAGGGTGCTGGTGCTTTCTGTCTTGGACTATAGCACAGAGGATATCGTGAAAGCAAGAGGAATATTTTTACTTTGAATTTTGAGAACTATACATAATAAATTATCCTTTAATTGTTTGTTTGGTGGCAGTAAACCCTCTATCATAAAGAAATCGCCACTGCGTACAACAAAGAAATTTCATGATGACTTGGAGAAATGTGACTCGTCATCTAAGAAGGTTGGGAACCGTTGTAATATATTACGTGAATGTAACCAAAACACTGAAGTTATGATGAATTCTTGCAACGAACGATTGTAGTGAAGTAGTTATTCGTGCACCAACAACGAAGAATTAATATTTTAATAACAGCAGTTTCGGTATCCCCAGAGAGGTTAAAGAACCTAGTAACTCTTCTGAATAACTGATAAGCTATACGTAGATTGAACGTAAAAGAAGAAAATATATATTTCCCTCTGTATCTGATCAGATATGAATCACCCGTGATTTCTTCCTTTGATTTCAATCTTCATCCTTCTTTAGCGCCCGTTGCACGAAGTAAATAACGAAATGAGATTGGGAGTTCGATACCCGATTCCCTTCGTTTTGTTTGTGTTGTGCTGAGGATCTTGTTGGTGGTGCAATAGAGAGTCTTAGACTCTCAAGAGCGTCGTTTTCGGAGGGATTGTGGCTGCTTTCATCTCACGGGGAAAGTTCGTGATAGTCGGCAGAGGAGCATGTACTACGTGATGCTTTTAGAGACAAAATATATTGCTGTTTGCTTACCCAACAAACGAACTTCGCCATTATTTTAGAGAAGAAAGAAAGATCGCTGGTTGTTAGATTTAAAAGAAATGAAGACTTGTGCACGAAATGTAATTTCTGTTTCCTCTTAATGTTCCTCGCAAAAATAGTGAATACTATTTGAACAAACAAACTGAAACAAACTTATGACACAGCAATTCTTCTTCTAGCACATGCACCATATTTTTTTTAAAATGAACATCTTCCGAAGTTTAAAAAAGTAGTATACTATTTGTAAGAAATAAAGTAGTTGATCTTTTAATTCAAAGTTCTATGTGTATGCCCCAAGGCTAAGGGACATTGCTGCTGACAAGGCATTGCTGACAATAACCAACGGCATAGTGTAATTAAAAATGTGGAAAAAACGGTGTAAATTCGAGAAAAGCCATGCATACGGTATTTTTTTCTTTTACCACAAAGCCCACTTGATGTGAGCTTGGATTGAGCCAGACACGCCACACACCAGAGATGAGCAGTATATCGCTGGCCCACCGCGGCCTCTGGAAAATTGTAAATAAAATCTAATGTACATAGATCCGTATATATGATTATCTATACAGTAACGGATTAATTTTTAACCGACTTCTAAAGAGGAGAGCACAGACTAGAATACATACAGATGAGCAACTTCCTATATGCGCTATTGAAATCAGTTTGGATCATCTACACAGCGAAAGAACCAATCAATGCTCTCGATGGGCGGGATCAGTATCGTCGTGTGTGGATGGCGCTGCCATCGGTCTTGGAACGTGACGTCATGGGTTGTCATAGTAACCGGCGGATTGTTTTCGTTTGCTTCGCATTTCAATGTTAGATGTAGTGCAGAAACATCAGATAAGTAATTTTCAATTTTTCTTGTACTGTCTCTGGACTAAACGTTCCATTCCAGCTTTTTTATATTAATAGATTTGTCTTTCTTTTAAAGAGTTCAGTTTGAAAATATATAAGTTCCGCGAAGTACGTGAACAGAAAATGTTGTTCCCCAAATCCAACTAAAGGAGCGAAAATTTAGTCTGCTATTACTTTCGAAATTTCCACGTAGGTAACGTCAGATCAATTGGTTGGTTCCGTCGTCACATGTTAGAGGCGCTACTATCGCCAAGTTTCCAATTTTCGCTGAGTTTGCGGTCTGTATATTCTAGTCTGTGGAGAAGAGGTTCTGAATTTGAATCCATAAGGATAAAGAAAATAAGGGAGAAAAACTTCTTTTTCGTTTTATCTTATCCGAACAGTATGCTCTGAATCGCCAACTTGTTTCAGTAGATTGTTTTACTGTCTTTGTCTTTGCTGTATGTACAGTCTTGCTAAATAAAAACCTGGCCAGAATTTGAAAAGTCCTGCACTTCCTCCTACAATTGCAATTAAATTAAACAAATATTGATTTTCTTTTGCTAATGGAACTCTTTATTTACAGCCACAGTACCAAAAGTTCCAATGAACAGTTGCCACATTATGATCTTTAGAGAAAGATAGGTGGCCAAGATTTTTTGAATAAGACTATAGATGTCTTAGGAAACACAGGAAGTAATCACCGGATAAATATATTTTTGTGAAAGAGGATAAACCAATATGTCATTCAAAGTTGCTTTGTGTATTTCAATGATAGAGAGAAAATAGTGGACAACAGCTCTTCACCTATACGATTTTAAAGTTATATTTTCTCGACGGTGCTAACCAGTAAGGAGTCGAATGCATGACGTAGCAACAGTCGAGTGAAGATAAACATGAAAGTATAATAGCCGCTTCTAGGATACTATACCATGGGACAAGACATTATTTTTTTTTGTTCGGCTAGAGAAACATGAATTCCTCTCTAACATACATTTAAAATTTTAAAAGAAATAGAAAAAAACTTATATTCATTTTACTTGTAATCCGTTCATTCACGTAAAACATTGAACAGAATGCTGCAAAGGATAACTAAAACACATTTTTTTTAAAAGGCTTTTAGTTCTTAAATAAACACAAATGAAACATGTTGTTTCCGTTACTATGACGACTTGTAAATGAAGAGATACATGAAAAAAACAAGTTTTGACATTGATATTACCACAAAATCAGTTACAGTATCGACATTGATATAAAATATACATTCCAGTGTTTTGAAAGGATGAGGATCAAGTTGTTGAATCGACATTTACATTCGGATTGTGCTCTCGTGCTAAGCGTCAAATGTGCACATTTCCCTCTTTCATTTCATTGTACGTTCATGTGTATGTAAAGAGAGGGAGAGGAGAAGATAGAATGTTATATATGTTCTAGGAGTAGGAAACTCCTATAGGACTATATACCTTTATGTACGTACTTGTGTCCACATTCATACTACTAGGGGGATTGATTGTGTGCTGATGGTTACTGCGGCATGACCTAAAGGAAAATGGAAATTAATGGAATTAGCATTTCGTGTCACAGTTCATTTGTGTTCTACATTTTTCCTTGTTTAAAGTGAAAATAAAGGTTTCGTATTCAGGGTTCTCCTAAGCGACTTTTTTTTAAAATTGAACTCTTGAATACACGTCCGCTAATTGTAAAATAAGTAATTTAAATCAATATTCCACGAAATCGCGTTGTAATAAGTGTGGTTTTCTTGAGGTGACACATGGAAGCATATTCCATATATTTACTTATTTTTGATACTATTACCAGCGACAACTCTTAAGGGAAGTGACACCTGTAATATTTTAAATAGTATCGCTGAAAGTAGGACCGTTCTCTAATGATCTAGTGGCTAGCGCATGTGCCTTTGGGACATGGACTCCTGGATTTGATTGGTCAGCACGTTACATTTCTCACTAAATAGAAAAATTTTATGTAATATTTAAAAATTGAGTGATAAAGAATGCCGCAAACTGGAAACCGCTTTTCCTTAAGAGACAGTTTGAAAATATAAATTATGCTTATATATATTTTTTGATATGATGGAAAATTTCCTTGTTAAGCAATTCAGTAATTATCGTAATATTAAAAATTAAGTTCTAAGAGTATAATTTGTAAGAATTAAGGTTGGGAAGAAAGACATGTTTTTCTAATGCCAAGTATAATTTGAAAGATGTAACTAAAGAGGAAAAGTTTTTTATTGTAATTATGGCAGATTCGGTTTTATGACGTAGTAGTGAAGATTGGCGTTGGTATCTCGATATTGTTTTTGTTGTAATCCATCACTTTGTAATGCTAAGATCTAACAACATAAGCCCAAGTTTAAATGGTAATATGTTATACTTCATTCGACATTTTCCCGATAAATCACAATATATTAATATATTTTTAAATAACCAACAGACTGATTCCTTTCACCTGTTTGACTAAACTTTCTATCTGTTTACAACACGATATCCTAGCGAAAATATATAAGGATTTTGTTTATTCTTTCCCCGACACGCAGTCGTAAAGGTTAAGGATTTCTATTGCTCTTACATCAGAATTCAAATGGAAAAACTTTATATTACAACTCGCATATCGTATGAAACTCTCTAGACATATCTTTTGTTGTATACAGGAATTGATTTTCACCTACTAAACTCCACATTCGAACATTACGTGCTTGTTAATTGATAAAAATATAAAAAGGAAATGAAATGAAATGAAATCTTTGAGTTTTACGTCCCACGGTTATGCCGGTTAGGCTAAAGGAGACGGTGATGATCAGTAATGAATTAAATAGTGGAATGAAGAAAGTGGGAGGAAACGGGAGAATCCCGAGAAAACCCACGCACACGGTGTTTGTCCACCACAAAGTTAACTTGGCAGGGGGTGGGATCGAACCTGGGACCCCAAGCACCAGAGGTGAACGCTCTACCACTGAGCCATCGCGGCCCTTGATAAAAGTATATAGTCGGAGAAAAAAATTAATGTTTTGTGAGCAATGGCCATGAATGTCTAAACTTTTTGGAAAGTTATATACCATTATAACTCTCTCGAACATCTTAAAACAAACACACGGTCATACAAACTAATTACTTCATCGTCAAGTTTATAATTCGTGTTTTGATCATGCTTCATTTATATCAATAAGAGAAGTCCATTAATTTAGGGTATCTCTTTGTTTTTCACCAATATCATATTTATTTTTTCGAACACATAAAAAATGTTTATGTGACTTCCTGTTATGTCTGTCACTGACATAATATCGTTATCATGACAATAAAAGAATACTATATTTACATATTCATGATAATGGGTGTATTATTTTCAATTTAAAAGTATATGATCAAACAACTAAAGTAAAATGAAATCTATATGTATATTTAAAAAAAAACTTATTACTGAAACTAGAGAATAGTAAACGAAAAATGTGTACAATATTAGGTTTTACATTTATTTAATGATCTTCAGTTTCAGTAATCTTTCTATTAGTAATTCATCTTTCAGCAATTAATTCAGTTTATCACATATGCAATTTCAGATAGTAATTTTCCTATATTTACTGAAAACATTCTGTAAATAAATAAATAAATACATAGATGCAATGTATTTGTCCCTTGTATTCATATTTTTCTTTTCTCACCAGAGAGAAAATCAAAGATACAAATTTATTTCTGGGCTCCCTCGTGGTCAAGTGCTTTGCGACCTGGACTTCAGAGTGAAAACCCATTTTCGATTCTCGCTGGAAACTCACCTTAAAGTTGTAATTTCACTCCTCGTATAATATTGGTTCTGCAAGAGGATGTTAAACTTAAAATAACTTTAAGAATATTTGGTTAGGACTGCAAATAAAAGAAAACAGTGCATGAAAAAAAAATGTGTATTGCATTGAAAGTGAATTTCCAAATTAACATATTGCAATGCTTTGAAGCTAGAGAGCGGATATCTCCACGTAACACTTGCTGTTGAATTTCAACATAATTACATTTAAATCACGTTTTGTCTGATAACAACCCACGTTTGTTGTATTTGCTTCAAACATGTAATTTGTTGGTAATTTGCAATTAAATTATTGTGGATAGAAGATTTGTTTACTTTAATTTATTGATAATTCAATTGAATAATAAAACCAACACTCTGCATGACAATTTAGCAATATACGTATGAATTAATTAGCTTCATTCCAAAACAACCGATTCTTGGAATATACGTATATACCATATTGTTTGTCTATAAGGGGAATAAATTGAATATTTAACATGTGTGACTATTGACGCAGAGTATAAATCTTAGGCTAAAATCCATCTTTTTAACGCCCTCCCTTATTATTTTTTTAAAGATATTGAAGTAATTTTTGAGGAAAATATTACTCTGTGTTAAGTAGTGCAAGAGAATATTGATATGTCAATTAAGAATTTTCACACAACAAACAGAAGGAAAGAAAAAAAAAACATATTTATGTGGATGCAGTAACCGTAAATATGTTATTGACATTGGCCATATGGGAAGAAACTTCTATAATTACCATTACTTCTATCTGTGTTTATCTGCATCTATTCAGAACTGGCATCTTTTTTCTCAAATTTATTATTTTTAATTGTGGTTTCTCTGGAATGTTTTTAAGAAGTTTCGTTTAAAGAAATTTCCTGTCAGTTTGAAAAAAAAAGTGATGGATCAACTCCAAATTTGGTCAGAAAATAGATGTTCAAAAGAAAGATCAGGGTCACTTTTGAGCTGATAT
Organism: Thermobia domestica; assembly: GCF_964235325.1. Classification (NCBI taxonomy): domain Eukaryota; kingdom Metazoa; phylum Arthropoda; class Insecta; order Zygentoma; family Lepismatidae; genus Thermobia; species Thermobia domestica. The sequence goes on from NC_137458.1 coordinate 137,225,338, forward strand.
TGAAACTGAAATTAGTACAAAATACCACTTCCGGTTTTAACGTTCATCCCTATAGAGCAGCGTTTCCCAACCTTTTTCAACTTGCTGCACACTACGGGTGTAACTTGAATTCTCGCGGCACACTCATAGATATTATTATTTGCAAATATAAAATACCATGGTATTTTCTTTTTTTTTTTGTGATTACTGATCTCCTTCTCACAGTGATGAAAGCTTTATCACTGATTTTCCTCTATGCTAATTCATTATGGATACTTTTTATTCTAATTTTAAAATAGAAAACAATTGCAATGAAATATAGGACACGGTGGGGCTGCGGTGGCTCAGTGGTAGAGCGTTCACCTCTGGTGCTTGGGGTCCCGGGTTCGATCCCAGGCCCCGCCAAGTGAACATTGTGGTGGACAAACGCCGTGTGCGTGGGTTTTCTCGGGGTTCTACCGTTTCCTCCCACTTTCTTCATTCCACCATTTTATTCATTTCTCATCTTCACCGTCTCCTTTAGCCTAATCGGCATAAACGTGGGACGTAAAACTCAAAGGTTTCATTTCATTACATTTTTTGCTGTTTTAACCAAAACCGGTGAATATTATTGCAATCACACAGCTTGCGATGCGTCGAAATCAAAACACACCTGTTGAACAAAGTGTTGTTCTGTCATTCACGTGCGAATGAGTGTTCTACGAACGTTCACTTGACGCGTCCGTACAAGTGCTTCCATTTCTCGGTGTTAATATGACTCTGAATTGAAGCATAACATAGCAGCTAACCGTGGAAATGTGTACGAGCCGAAATACTGTCTGCTACACAATAATAGATGTAGAATAATATATTACAATTACTGTAATTTGTTCCAAGATAGAAATTCATACTACAGTACAACCCCTCAAATCTGAACCCCGGAAATCCGAAAACCCGGCAAATCCGAACACCTTCTCAGGAGAAAAAAATGAAAAAAAAATAATCACACAAATTTAGTTTTTTTTAAAGGTTTTAACATTTTTAGACTTAATGCTTATTCTAAATCATTATCTAATTATATTCTTACAAGAAGACAGTTATAGATATGCGACAATCATTTTGGACATGAGTGTACACCCGCCAGTCAAGGTCACTGCCCTTTCGACCACTGGGCCACCCTGTCTAACCTCAGTCGTTGTTTTACCGCCAATTCAGTGACGAAATAAGTACGTAATATTGTTTCCCGGATAATCCGAACCCCCCGAAATCAGAACAGGCTTCAGCCCCAATTAGTTCGGATTTGAGGGGTTGTACTGTAATGTGAAATACAAAAATATACATTTTTCCTATGTCTTGAAATATGATTGCTATAGAATTAATAATTTTGTTTCGATATCCTCGCGGCACACCGGTTGGGAAACGCTGCTATAGAGCAAAAACGATAGTATAAGGCAAGAAATGCTTTCTGCAATCGATTAAGTGTCTCAAGGATACATTTCATACCCTTTCATAACTCTCTCCTTAAAACCCAAAGTGATAAAAAAAATACTTAGGGTTTCAATAATCAAAATAGAGCAAAAAACTATAAGATAACGAAAAGTGGGTTTCTGGATTCAATTTAGCATTAACGAATAGATACAATTTTCTCTCTTAACTTCCTCTCTCTTGGGTTCAATTACCTAAAATAAATTCTTTTGTGTGTTGGCAAGATACAGGCTAAATCTGAAGTCTCTGGCTGGCATACAAAGAGAGAAAGAAAAAATTCTGTGTCATCATCCACATGAAATTTGGACACTTTATGCTCTTCAGAAGAAAAAGTCAGCAGATATGCCGGGGCTACAGCTTCCCTAATTATTCCATTGAAGTTCCTTATGGTGCATTCTGTAGGCCAAAAAGGAGACTTTTAGGTAGTGGTACGTTTGTTCCAATATAGCCAGCAAGAAAGAAATAATAGAGGGGAAAAGAGAAATTTTCCAAAATTTTCACCAAAAATACGGAATTAATTTGTTTGGCTGGAAACACTGCTACCAGACAGACGCAAATTGTCTGAAAATAAACTCTGATACACCACTAATATATCCTACAAGTATCATAGTGATATCCAACAAATCAAGCATGAAATGTTTAAAAAATATCTCATTCTACCTCAGAAATTCACCATTTTCTTACAATTTGCAGAACATGGTTTATTATAAACCTCAAGTGTACTTCCCCTAATTATCCTATTGAAACTTTTCATAGTTCGTTGTGTAGGCTAAAGAAAGGTCTTCAGATACTCGTACATTTGTTCCAATGTAGCCAGCAAGAGGGAAACGTAGCTACAAGAGGGAAAAGGGATTCTTCCTAATTTTACTCCTAAATCAGGAATTGAAATTTTCCGTGACTGGAAACACTGCTACCAGACAGACGCAGACTATCTCAAAATAAACTTTCGTACACCACTAATATATCCTACAAGTATAAAGGTTACCAAGAAAGTTCTGTCGTTTTTTGTGGAGGTTTGTTTTCAATTGGCCCTCACACCGTGAGTTGAATGCGAATAGTGATAAGGCGAAGGTCAGTTGTTGGGGCTATATCCAACATACTACCTGGCTGTAGCAGTACAATTACTCCGTGAACTTGCGTAAGGACAGAGTGAACATTGGACCTCCACAGAGCATCATAAGGGCGTGTATGTTGTACGAGTTCAAACTGGGGTCAAATGCCGCTATAGCGGGGCAGAAGATACCCCATTCCTTTGGTGAGGGTGTCGTGATTACGCGAACAATGCAGCGGTCGCTTAACAAATTTAATGACTGACAAACCACTCGAGAACGCACCACGTGCCGGAAGCCCAACACGCGTACAAAATGAAGATCTTCAGGCGACAATTGAGGCGAACAGTGGTCGGACATGTGAGGGACTGGGACTACAATGTGAGTGGAAAAACTTTCGGCAGTACAGTATCTCCATCAGCTTGGAAAGCACTACAAGTTGGGTCAATGGGTTTTACAGGATTTGACTCCGGGCCAGAAGACAACGCGAGCAGACGGATGTGTTTCTTTGCTGTCTCGTCTGAGGAAGAAGAATTTCTGCACAGGTTGTTGACATGTGATGAGAAGTGGATCCCGTACGAAGCTCCCCGGCTCCGTCATCATTGGTTAGCATCCTATGTACCGGTTCCAGAACAGCCTAACCCAGCATTGTACACACCTGTTCACAAAAAGGTGGGAACTCGTTCTGAAGTCCGAAAAAGTGAGCTTACATCCGTCACAATTCCCGCAGATCTATGCATAGGGAATTGCATGTTCCCGCCGTTCTTTATATAGACTCTAGCTGCAAACCGTACTGTCATCCGAGCGACGTGAAAATGTAAAAACAAAATCAAACTACTTATTTCTGAGATTAATATTGATTGCACACCTCATGCACACTTCCACTATGCAAAACCAACCATTATCTTAAGTACAAGTTGCTGAAAACGACAGAAAATGGATATTTAAACGTCCAAGTAGGAACCTGTGCTTGGAGCGATTCCATTATCAATATTATAACACAATCTCTCGTAAGTTGCGTCTGTGGTCAAGCGGGTTTAGTACTGCAACTTACATTTCTGAAACAAAGGGCGACGTTTTGAGCCTCCGTGCGGAAAATGAAAGTTTTTCTACCTTTTTTTTAAATATATGAGAACTTTTTTATAAATATAAATTTCTACTGTGAAGTGATTGGAAGCGCATTATCCGACGAACTGTCACTTTTGAAATCCACGTCACATTTACTAGCCTGCCATGTCCAAAATTCATATACGAAAACGCTAGAATGAGAAATGTGAACACAGTTGGATACTTAAAACCACACGTCCAACATGAAAATTATTCATATATATATTTCGGGGGGCTTTGCTAACTTCATTCTTGGAAATGTGAACATTCTACAAGATATGTCATGCACTTTACAATATTTTATTTGAATAAACATAAAATTTCGGGGGGATCAAGTCCGGAAGTCCCCTAAAACACACACCTATATATATATATGCTTGTTTTTTTTTTAACATTACAAAAACCTACGGTGCGTTATAATCTGGATTCTTATAAAGCAATTTGAACAATTATTTATAAAATATGTACTGCTTAAAATCGGATTAAATCGCAATACCAGTAATCTGTAATATCTTACATTTGTACAGTATTTATTTACATTGTATGTGTACTTGTTTTATACTGTATAGCATGAATATTAGCTGCTACATAAGAAACAATTATCTGTAATTGAATTTAAGTAGGAAATCGATATAGTTATTATAAGATGATGCTTATGAAAATGAAGTGTATAGTAACGGTTGTATCTGAAATAGATGTTGCGTAATGGTGTAATTGGTTACCCCGCCAGTTTTGGAATACTGAGCGCTTCAAACTGCCCATCCTTAGGGATGCGCAGAGTCGAGTCGAGACAGAATTTTCCTGACAAAATTCGAGTCGAGACACAGCTCTTCCAATAGAAAAATATACATTTGTCGGGTCGAGACATCACTTTTACAACATATTGTCGAGACGAGATGGCCTCAAATCTTGTCTCGTGCGCATCTCTATCCATCCTACCTAGATAAAATCAATTTTGGATGCGAATATTCAATTTCTTTTAACGATAATTGTAATCTACGATACAGATTGAAGTAAGATATTGGCTTGAACTGCTTTATTACCCACTTAAACTTCGTATACTGCAATTATATCTAATTGTGGCATAAATATTGATTATTATTAGAGTGTAAACACTGAAGAGTATATATTAACACACAATGAGGAAGAACTCAATGCTCGTAGTAATTAACAAATTGGTTGCAAGTTTATTTAAAATTAACTCTCTTGAAATCTAAATCATCGTTATTAGAAAGAAAGCAGGAGAACCGTTTTGTTAATTTGGACATAATTATTAGAAGAGATTGAGGAATGTGTATTTAATCGAACAGAATATATGAAACTAAATGGGATGGCGTGTGGAACCGAACTTAAAAGAGGATAGGATGTGTAAATGAAAAACGAAAGAAAGCAATGGTTAACAGCAGTAGTCACTACTTACAGCAGATGAGTGAAATCTACCCCCTCCCAAAAAAATTTCAACAATTCTGAAACATAATGGCGTCACATTTTCTTCGTTTCCTGACAAAATTGAAAAATGGATTTTGCATATTGTTCGTCTGTACCCCTTCAATATAGCTAGCTAACAACCCAAGTACGGTCGACTGACTAGACGTTAAGTGAGTGAAATTTATATAGGAAGTTTCGATACAGCATTCACCGAAGTGACGCAGACGTGGTGTTGAAGCTTCTGGTAGGTCCTATTTCGTAATAGATTTTAGGTCAATAAGATTTCTTTATACGTATCAGAAAGCTCTTTAACTCCATACTAAAGGCGTGTCGTATGTTTTATTCAAATCGTCAGGTATTCGGACAACCATGAGCCCAATTCGTTTTGCTTCATTGCTCACAAGTTTAACTTGAAATAAATTCTTACTTTTCCACGGAAACAGAAACTGTTTTAATGCTCATTTTATTATGAGTGAAATTTATAATTTTGTAAGTAATAAAAATTTACATGCCCATCTCCGAGAATAGATCCCTCGTCCTTTGGCTTAGCAGTTCGACACGTAGACAACTGGATTAATTATCGTTGTGTAATAGCTTGCTGGAAAATCGGTTTAAACTGCACGAAGGAAATTCAGGACATTGAATATAGCTGAATTGAGGCAACTACCATGTGCTCCCATCTATACATAATTTCGAAATACTTTATCCTTAAGTATTACAATGATGAATTGTTTCTACAGTACAGTTAATAACGAATCAACATATCTTATTACACTTAAAAGAGGAAAATACAGATTTACAGAATGTTTTCGATTGTGAACGTTGGATTGTGGGTTCGAACCTATCGTCTTTGGTTTACTGTTTCCCGAAGATACTCGAAGTTGAATTTAGGAAATGTTTGCCTCAAAAGATCAATATTACACAGTCCAAGTTCAAAAACTAGTTCTTATAGCAACTATAGTGATTTCCTAATTAAATTTAATTTAGAGTTACCCCGTGCCGTAAGCGTCGGTGGACCATCGATGGGTAACTAGCGACCTCTCGCCAAAAATAGATGGCCAAAAATTATTTTACTCTGCAACGATCCGCGTTGGCCCCACTTTCGTTTTGAAAATTATACCACCAGTGGCAGAGACGCGACGAAATGCCAGTGAATTAAATAATTACTCCACCAAAATATGTTAAATAGCCTATATGCATGATTCATTTACATTGAGTTGAGTCTAAAAAGCACTTACAAAAGATATATAAAGTTCTCCCGGAATGGCACGAAACAGCAAGTTTGTGATGTAGAAGCATGGGTTATTCTTGACTCCGGAGCTCACTTTAGGAACATTCTTCAGGAAAAACAAATATATAATAATAAACACATGCAAATGACTGGCGATAAGTCGTTTCGGTCCCTTCGCCGATTCTCCGCGACGAATCGAAAGACGGTCCGAAAAGAAATCATCGCCACTACGTGGTGGTAACTGCAACACCCCTACTCTAGATTTCTTTTTCGACTCGACGAAACCCTGCCACCAGGGACACACTAGCGCCAATCTTTCGATGCGTCGCTATATCGACGATCGACATTTATCGGCAAGTGGGCCACTAGATATTGACGACGTTAAGACGACTAGGTATTGGCATGGGATCAAGTTTCAACTCACAAATGTGAGATATTCTATTTTTGGAATAAATTTTAACTCCTCTCCTCTGTTAGGATACGCATCTTAATAAAAATGGCGTGACAACAAGCCAGTCCGCGCATGCCACCCTAAAATGTTCTAGGAGGGGCTATCTTCATGGTTGCTATATATTATGTTTGGTATTTCTGTTTGTATACATTTTGTGAGTATGAGTGCCCATGAGTCGGGTGCCTTCAGGTGCCCATGAGTCAGAGGTAGGTGAAAGTGTTAACTAATAAAAATCATTTAAACGGTTAAGCCATTTTTTGGGGTCTGATAGACGGCGTCTTTTTCATTTATATTCGATGTAGATAGATACAGATTAATAGCATTATTGCTGTCTTATTATTTATTTCATTTTTACCATATACTTTTCTCAACGTTTAAGTCCTTTAGGCTAAAGAAGACGGGTGATTCCTGCAAATAAATTCTAGTTCAAGTAAAATTTTATTGGACCCTTAACGGGAACTGAACTCGCGACTATAAGACCCAACAACGAACGCACTAGGCGTTAGATATTAAAACAAAACTGACTTACCGAACGTTCGTTAGTAACTGACTTTTTTTATTTGTAATTGTTTTACTTGGTTTTATACTTTTAGCAGTGCCTCTTTAACAACAGGGGAACGAACACAGAATTATCACACATAGGTAAAAACACAAGCCCCTGCCAGCGGGAGTAGAACCCGGTACCCCGTACACCAAAGGCACACGTGCTAACCACTAGACTATCTGTGTAGGGCAAACAAAGGAGCAGAAATAATTATATATTGCACATTCCGACGAAACGCAAACGTCCCAATGAAAGAAATATTAAAGGAAAAATGGAAAAACTTAGTGAGCTCTTGAAAGAGCTCGAAGGTCACCTGGATATGAAGGCAAATCTTTATTCAGGTATTAATAGGTGATATCAATAAAACGGAGAAGTTACTCATTACGCCCAATTTTGAAGTAGTTACTCTCATTGGTATCAATAAAAAGATTGTTGTTGATTTTAGTTTAGCGTCCCGTTCAGCAGCGAGGCTATATGAGACGTGGACCTACTGAATAACGTGGAATCCGAACCACATGAGCTCCCGCCGGGAATCGAACCCGGGTCTCCCACGCCAAAGGCGCGTACGCTAACCGCTTAGCCACGAAGGAGCTCTATCAATAAAAAGAGAACTGAGCACTATTCGTCTCGGCTGACCTCGAAGAAGTCTCGCCCTTTTGAAGTAACCACACCTCTATTCTCGAGCCGAGTAACTACTCCGCGTTTGATATCAATAAAAATCAAAGACTCTTCTGTGATGCTAGTAACTTCTCCAAATTTGTGGAGCAAGCTAAATAGGTGACTCCGTGCGAAATATGGCAGAGTATATGATTGTTTTGCTATGTAGCAAAATTTATAAATTGCATAGAAATGTTGCAAATGGAGATTACAAAAAACATAGGTTCATGAAAGAAAATGTAGAGTAGTTAGCACAACATTTTTTAGGAGAATCAACGGAAATTTGGGGTGATGCATTACATAATGATGAAAAGGTGCGGGTTTTCTTGCTTCACGTGAGTGATCCGGGATTCCAGGTCTGAATGTCATGGAATTCTGTTGTGGCTCAAATTACTGTGTCTATGACTACTACAAGCATAATGGATGCGATTATTGCGATATCTGAAAATTGATTGTTTCCGGAGGTGTGTGTAATATTCAAATAGCAAAGGCAGAGTGGCAAGAACAATATACATTTCCGGGTGCTATCGGAGCACTTGACTATAAACACGTGGCAATAAAGAAACCTAGTATTTTGGAGACGAATACGCTAATAGGAAGAGCTCCTTCGTGGCTAAGTGGATAGCGTACATGCCTTTGGCATGAGGGACCCGCGTTCGATTCCCGGCGGGAGCTCATATGGTTCGGATTCCAAGTTAATCAGTGGGTCCCGTCTCATATAGCCTCGCTACTGAAAAGGACATTAAACTCAAAATCAACTTAACTCAACGCTGATAGGAAGGGTGTATACATGAAAATGTATATTTTTTATGCCAAGGTGAAAGGGGACACGTATGGTGTGGAAAACGCAATCATATGGACGTGCTTTACGACGTGACTGGCTGGACTATTTAAAAAAGGAAACAAAGGGACCAAGTGTCTGATTTCGTTCTTAAAGTGAAATAATCTTGCACAAGACCTTGGACAACACGTGATATGCACTTGTCATGCTAATCTTGATATTGCTGGATTCCAATCAACATCCATCAGTTCCAAGAGGTTCGTTCCCGTGGTTTCAGTATTACTTTCTTGTTTCCCGTTTTCTTTTTCAAATTAGTTTTTTTTAAATGCTCGTTCGGATATTAAAGATTCACTTTTGGATTTGTGTCTCATTTGTAGATGTATTTGATATTTCGTTGCATTTCACTGTAATTGCCTTCAAAGCTTCGGCTTTCCTTCGTTTACTTTCTGGTAACTGTGACTTTGAAAGTACCACTGGAACTTTTATAATATCCACAAATGCACTTTAATTGAAACTGTCGTTGCTACTTGTCCCTTCCATGGCGTTTAGGATACTGCGCTAGAAGTTACCCACAACGAAATGACCGCCCAACAGATGGGAGTAATGAGTAACTACTTCTTTTATTGATACGACACAACGCTACGTGCAGAGGAAGCGCGAGTAAAAGTTCATAAATCTGGAGCAGTCTAGACCTGAGTAGCGGCTTGTTTTATTGATACGAAATTGAGGGAGGAGATTACTCCAGGCATTGTTACTCCAATTCTCGAGGAAGGCTTCTCAGGATTAGTTACTTATTTTTATTGATATCACCTAATATCTCGTATAATCGCCGTTAGCTTCGATGATGCATCTTAATCTTCTTGGTAATGAGTTAACCAAGCTAGCGACATATTGATGTCCTTGTGCTATTTCTTCCCACGCGTCAGAAACTAGCTCCCAAAGTGCGTCAGCTGTCCTTGGTGGGGTATCAGGCCAATTTTTGTGTAGAGTTCTTGTAACTTTCGCTCCGCCCACAGATTTTCCATTGGGTTCAAGTCAGATCCCCTTGGAACCCAGTTGACTAGCTCAACATTGGGTTCCTCTTGAAACCAGGGTTGAACTAGATGGGAATCATGTATTGAACTATGATCTTGTTGAACTTTTACAATGTCGTCTTCAAATAAATTTCTCGCAGCGGGGAGCAAGCCATACTGTACAATATCCAGATACTTCTGGCTATTCAATCGGCCTTCTATACGGTGTAATTCACCAACTGTATCCTTACATAGTATCCATTCCCAGCAGTGAATAATAACATGCCCCATTCGATGCGTTCTGTGCATGTACTGTGGATCGTAACGTTTTCCTGTGGGTCTATACACAAGTCGAGGACCATCATTTGCTGAAGAGAATATCTTTTCGTCTGTGAAGATTACATGATCCCAGTTACGACAAATATTTGCCTCAGCAAATGCTAGTCGATCAACTTTATGGCTATCCGTCAATTGATCCTTACACGCGGCTCGATATGCGTTAAGCCCTGCATCGTTAAGGCGTCGCCGAGCGGTGAGGAAGGAGCCAGGAAAGCGAGACGCTATCACTAACTGCCGGGATGACATGAAAGGATTGCGACGGCTTACACCAACTAGGGCCCGATCTTGTTGTGGGGTTGAAACCCTTTGAAGGCCAGTGCCAGGTTTTCTAGACACGTTACCTGTTTCTGAGTATTTCTTCCACCAAGTATATGCTGTAGAACATGGAACACCAAGACGTTCGCTAGCTTGTCTCACACTCATACCACCGTATTCAACAAGAGCAGTAAGCTGCTCGTGAGCATTCTGACTACGATGAGCCATGATTATTGAACGAATTGCAGCTGTTTGGCTGTAGGTGATTTCGTTACTCGTAGGCTCGTACTCGTAAGTGGAGAAACTCGTCTGCTGCGACAAGACATACGTATTGTTTACGTAGTTCAGCATTTTTTACGAGAAAAAGTGTTACAGAGTTGTGTGACATACAGAACACACACACACACACACACACACACACATATATATATATATATATATATATATATATATATATATATATATATATATATATATAAGGAACGAATAATTTACATTTTTGACGTCTGAGTTAACGTTTTTATACATAAATTGTAGAAATGGCAGGCTTGTAAATGTAACAGAGATTTGAAAAGTGACAGTTCGTCTGATTGTTTTTCCAAGTACTTCAAAATAGAAATTTATATTTATAACAATGTTCCCATATAATTATAAAAAGAAAGAAATAAAAACAAAATCTCCGCACGGAAGCTCGAACCGTCGCCCTTCGCTTCAGAAATTTCAATCAGCATTACTAAACCCGCTTGGCTACGGAAGCACTTAGAAAGAAATGCGTTATAATATTGATAATTGTATCGTTCGAAGCGCAGATTGACACTTGAAGTTTTAAATAGTCATTTTCGGTCTTTTTCAGTAATTTTTACTTAAGATATTGATTGTTTTTGCACATTGGAACTGTGCATGAAATGTGCAAATAATATTAGTCTCAGAAATAAGTAGTTTGATTTTGTTTTTACATTTTCACATCGCTCGGATGACAGTACGGTTTGCAGTTTGTGTCTATATAAAGAACGGAGGGAAAATGCAATTCTCTGTGTATAGATCTGCGGGATTTGTGGCGGATCTAGGATCAGTTTTTCGAACTTAGTTTCTGAACGAGTTTCCAGCATTTTGTGAACAGGTGTATACCAGAAGAAGGTCCTCCTGTTGTTTGGTGGACTGCTCGCGGCAACCTGCATCGGGAACTGCTACTAAGTTGTCAGAGCATAAATGCAACTATGTACTGTCAGCAGTTTAGCCGTGTTCAGGAAAAACTCAAAACTCTGGAGTCAACACTTCTGAATCTTAAAGAGGTCCTCCTGTTACAGGACAACGCTAAGCCCCACGTGGCTAGGATGACCAGGGACACCATTCTACACCTTGGATTTGAAACACTATTGCATCCGCCATACTCCCTGGACATTGCACCGCCGAATTATCACCTGTTCCATTCTTCAGACAATTTCCTTAGAGGACGCCAGTCCAAATCCCTAGTAGAGGTGCAAAATGCTCTTCATAAGTTCTTTGCTTCTTAGCCCACGAAGTTCTACCGCGATGGAATCCATAGCCTTTCAGAATGTTGGCAGAAGTACGTCGATGCTATTGGGTCTAGTTTTGATTTTCCAGATACGTGTTAGGTGGCATATCGATGTTCGAAGGTGGTAGGTGAAAAAGAGACATAAACCTTGTTTATTTTGTTACCTTAATATCATGTCGATATCTAAGAAACAAAGCTTTCAATTAAAAAAATACATTATGATAAACAGAAAAGTAAAAGAAACAATGTTTCGAACGTAAATTCGAATTTTTCGTGCGCGCTCTAATTACTCCATTGTAACGAACTGTACCCACTTTTGCTTAGTAAGGACCAATGTCCGACTGGTGTAAGTTGACTTGCGCTCGGACATATAGGTATGGGTTTATAAACAAAAATTTCGAACATTTCTAATTTTTTGCCCAAATTTAGGGAAATTTTAATTTTCTTAGTTGGTAACACTGTGCATGGGTCGGTCCAATTGATGTCAATAGCTAGGTATTCATCCGAAGTATCTACCTAAGAATTCTTAAGGAAATCTCTCTACAACGAAGGAAGCTACAGTGAAGAAATGAAAGTTCGAAATTCGAAAATTCTCGAATTTTTGACTTGTGGGCTGAAATTTGAGAAGAAAATTCGACACGCAAAAGTTAAAGAAACTAATACGATAAACTTATGGTCCAACCATATTTGACCAAAACAAAATTATCCCAATATTTTAATTATATCCACACAGGAGCGGATTAAAACTGTGTCACACCCGTGTGTGCCACTTTGACCTCCTAGGTCCGAAAGGGATATACCTAGTAAACAGTAACAGAGAGCGAGAAACGGTTTTCTTCATTCAATTAAACGTCGCCAAATTATATTCCATTTTTACTAGAATTCTCCTGCTAGAAGTGAAAGTGGCAGAAAATGAGCCACTTCCGATTTCAATGGAAAATATTATAGAGAATACAGGGTGTCCAATATGCAATACAACCCGGAGTTTGGGATAGTAGAAGTTTTGAATCTGAAGAAATACACAAATAATGGTTATACCAAAATGAAAATTTTTTTCATGCGTATATTTTTAAATTGGGAAGCAACGATTGAAGTACACTAGGAACCTCAGAGTATTGCCAGATGTAACCAAAGGTGTAAATCATTTTTTTTTTTTAACAAATCTCGTAAATTGACTCATAACTCATACGTATGGATGTTCTGTCGTTAAATTTCAGTTTGCTTAGTTGGAGTTGCTTGGAAACTACGGAGTGGAAAAAGAATTTTTCATTTCCACCGATAACTAATCGGATAAGACTTCTGTAAGGGGGAATAGGGAAATCGTAGTTTTCATAAATTAACACTCTGAATTGGCAACCCTACTGATGTTTCAGTGCATCAAAAGGTGTATTAAAGATCTGTCTACATTATGAAATTCCTGAAAACAATGAAAAAGAAATTTTGAAATCATCATGATAAAACTTTTACTTACATGCACCCGGCAACACTGGTACTATCACGAAACGAATTATGAGCTCTACAGCGACGCCGCTAGTGTCCCCTGTTTTGATTCAAACACTGGTTCACACGTTTCACCATGTTGGCAGCAACTTTACGAAGTGCTAATGTTCTCAATAACGCTGCGAATGTTCATCTGCAGGTCTTGTATAGTTCCAGAATTGTTCTTGTATACCTCTTGCTTTAAGTTGCTCCATAGAAATGAACAGCAGTATTGCCGGGCGCATATAAGTAAAAGTTTTATCATTTTAATTTCAAAGTTTCCTTTTAATTTTTGATTTAAGATTTTCAGATAAATACCCATTGCCAAATCACCGTTATCCGTTAAGATGTTAACGAATCGACTACATTAACGAATTCGATAGAAATAATGGCTCTAGCTATGAATTGGAAACAAAAAAAAAAAAATCACTCTCATTTAAGAGTTATCATGAGGCAGGGACGGATCTAGAACGGATTTCTGTTGGGGCGGTAGGTTGTAATACTGCTACTTAGAGCTACTTTTAAGAGCTCCAAACTCTGGGATGGATTTTATTTGGGCCTAGGACAAATCTGCCAATGACCAAATGCGCCAATCGTGAAAATGGACAAATCTGCCAATGGACAAATCCGCCAATGGACAAATCTGCCAATTACCAAATCTGCCAATTACCAAATCTGCCAATTACCAAATGTGCCAAACGCGAAAATGACCAAATGCGCCAATTGTGAAAATGGACAAATCTGCCAATTACCAAATCTGCCAATTACCAAATGCGCCAAACGCGAAAATGACCAAATGCGCCAACTGTGAAAATGGACAAATCAGCCAATTGACAAATCTGCCAATTGACAAATCTGCCAATTACCAAATGCGCCAAACGCGAAAATGACCAAATGCGCCAATCGTGAGAATGGACAGATCTGCCAATGGACAAATCTGCCAATGGACAAATCTGCCAATTGACAAATCCGCCAATTACCAAATCCGCCAATTACCAAATCCGCCAATTACCAAATCCGCCAATTACCAAATCCGCCAATTACCAAATCTGCCAATGGACAAATCTGCCAACAGATAAGTCACCGAACTATCATTTTATTTTAGATGTATTCTTCAATCATCATCCCACAATATTACGAAAAAGAAGAAGAATTATTTATGAAAGAAAGCGGAAAAGGGTATTTTAATTTTGATGTGTTTTACTTTAATTAATTCGCAATTATGTTTCAAATGAATGTTTTCTGATGTTGGTTGTTGGAGTTTAGTATCCCATTGCTGTACATAGGTTATATGAGATGTGACGTAACGCGTTTGAATTTTAATGCCCTCTTACTAGGAATCGAACCCGAAAAGACTAATGTTTGTTGTAATTATTCAATAGCCAAAAAATAATTTTCAGAGTAAGTTTCTCTTTATGTAGTTAATACGTTTAATATGGATTGAATATGATCCAAGATTAGTTCATATAAAAGGAAAATTAGTATAATTGAGTTCACTTCGCATCTATTAGTAAATACACATTAGTAACTGGTGTTTTGTAACTTGTATGCTTAGTGATTTTGTAATAATTTTGTGATCCTGATTACAGATTTCTAAAGTGAAAAATATTAACTGTTAACAATCGATTGTACGCTTTGTTACTTGATTTCTCTTAACACTGACACACACATTTCCAAGAATGAAACGCGTAGTTCTAACAGTCTTCCAATGACGAGACATATATCATTCCATTGATAATATTGAGGTAAACAAAATGTTATACATGCGTGTAAAAACCCATGTAAACTTTTCTCGAACATGTAGTAAAATATCGTATTCGTAGATATGAACATTGATGCTCTGTTACAGCTACTTACTGATATAAAAGTGAAATTGAATTATATCGTCATTAACCATGCACACTGATCTTGGAGATTGGCCTCCCTGAATGTAGATATCTTTATTCGAATTTGTGACAAGGATATACACATATTTCAATGCCTCCCCAAAATTATACAGAAGTCGTCGCCGCTGTCATTAAGATCTTTATTACACCATTTATAAGACTACATTACTCAGTTAATGAGATATAGTCCACACTGTTGATTGATTTTCTTCCTTTAAAAATAACATTGTCAAACACATTATATATGTATACATCGATAAATCACATCGAACCAAATAAAATGAGATGCTCGAATACAAGTTTAGTTTATAAAAAAAATATGCTGCACTAACAACTGTATCTTTCGTTGCCAATAATCAGTTGTAAGGGGTCTCCTTGGTTCGTAATTAATCTTCAAAATAATTCTCAACGCGTTTTATCACTTTCTTAACTGACGTTTATTATTTGATCATGAGAAGTATATATAATTAACTTTTCTGCACATATAACAAAATATATGGACCTTCATACACACACTTCTTTTTTTTCATCAATATGTCTACGTATAAGTACAATTATTTATATCGTTGCCATAGTAACAACAACTCTTATTTTAGTTACCGTTTACAAAACAATAATCTCGAAATCTCTATATATCTTTCTTTCTCTTTTATACATTATAATGTTCACATAATTCGCCTCTGATCCCTTTCTGAAAATAGGCACAGATTCCCAATGATACATACAACGTTATCGTTGTAGATGTCGCCTCGAACGGGACTTCCATAATAGTTTTACTATGAAGGAAAGAACCTTGGGTTAGATATGAAACATTTACCTTCTGAATAGCCCTCATATATATAATATCACCATTAATATACATACATAATTAACTTTTCCATTTATATATAATTTACTATAACATAACATATTTTTATATTTATCAATATATCTCAATATTAATAACGGCGAATTACAATTATTATAATTAAGGCTATTCAAGAATTAAACCTAACTAGTAGTTTCCTTATAGGGTACAAAATTAACTATTCCTTCATCAGAAGTCAACAAAGTTGGAACATATAAACGCATTAATGGTCATCACTTAACACATTAATAAACTTTGAAAAATGAAAAGATTCGATATTCATTATTCTTATTCTTTCCATATAATAAATTGCTTCTATTTCATATATCTGTCATTACTTTCATAAGTTTACATTAAAATTACGATCTTTTATTTTGAAATATTCATAATATTCAAATGAAATCCGAATGGAATAAAGATACGAAAACAATAGTAGCTTCTTACAATAAAGTTCTTAGATAATTTCTTATCGTGAAACACAAATTAATATTTTCGCAGTTAATGCTATAAAAGGAAATTCAACGATAGAATAACAAAGTTGGAACAATATTCCACAATTACATATGTTTTCAACATACATTTTAATAATAAATTGAACGAAAATCACATTAACCATGGACGTAAGGTCAATTTAATACAAATCCGTCGGACGCCTTTCTGTCAGTTCAAGTTATACGTTCGAAGGGTTCATTTAAGGAACATTGTATAGCACAATCTTGTGTACGTGCTTGTCTTTCATAAGAGGATACCATATGTTGATTCCTGTTTGCAAAATTCCTGCCATCTGCAAATTGATTTTGTGAAGATCGGCGATAATTATTATTCCTACTAAAATTCCTGTTGTTATTTCTGAAATTTCTAGATCCATTTCTATAATTGGGTTGCGTTTGATTTCCGGTACCATTATAGCTACTCGTTCTATTATTGAAATTACGAACATTAGTATCATTTTCAGGTTGTATATCTACATTACGAACAGATGCATATTGTGTCTGGTTACGTGCATAATTACCCTGACCTCTATCCTGCATCTTATTGTTGTTCTGAATTGCATATTGACTCTCATAACTCTGAATGAGCATAATTAAATGATTGAAATTAATGCACTGAGCCGACATTAACAACTGTTGTAGTCTAAATGGCAATAAGATTCTAATTGACGCTATAATTCGGGATTCCGGATGGTTCGGATTTAATGATCTTAGCTCATGATATGTCGATACTACAAATTCAGTAATACTACGGTGTAACTTTGGATTGTAGTGGTTCGTTCGCAAAACAGCATCTCTATTTGCTACCATAAAATCGTTTTCATAATTTGACAAAAGAGCATTCTTAAAATCTGAATACGAATGAAGACTACCTCTAATAGCCTTAAACCAGGTTAAGCAAGGTGGCAACAAAATAGGTGGTAATAGTTTTAAGAATTAAGACTCATTTACACCGATTAGCTCACATTCATCCTGGAATTTTTCGAGAAATGCCCTAGCGGGTATATCTCCTGGTACGCCACTAAACTTTGTGAGCGACTTCGCTAAACCGCAACTGATTACCTGTTGATGTCTTCATACCTCTACTGGAAATGCGTCTGCGTTTGGATGTTTGCCTCTCTCGTTCTTCTCCGCCACTACTCTCTGCAACGCTCGATGATTCAACAAATTCCAATGTTGCTCTTGGGGGATGATCAGGTACCCAACCTGTGGCTATAGGATGACTCGTGCCTTCGGTGTCCTGGAATGAAGTTCCGGGAATGCATCTTTCTTTGATGAAATTAACTTCATCTTGCAGTACCTTAATGTGGTTTTCATGGGTGTTGATTGTTGATTTTAAAACATCCAGGGATTCTTGTATTTCTGTGTTTCTTTGTACGACTTTTTCTATCTTTTCTTCATACTTCTCGAATTTTTTCACCACATGTATGTTCATTTGATCTAACTGATGTTGCACATGCTCCCATCTATCTTCATTACGTTGGTTCAATTTTACTATTTTTTCATCAAACTCGTTGACTAACTGAGTTAATTTCTGGTCCACATGTTGCATTTGCTGGTCCAATTTTTCATCCACATGTTGCATTTGCTGGTTCAATTTTTCATTCACATGTTGCATTTGCTCAGATTGGTTTTTCATCTGTTCGGACTGGTTTCTTATCTGTTGAGCCTGGTTTTTCATCTGTTGGGCCAAGTCTTTTAGAATATCTGCCAAATTGTCACTCGGAGTCAACGCAGGATTCACACTTTGTCCATCAACCATATTTATATTTTCTGTACTCATTGCCATATTTCGTGTAATTACTTTTCCACTTCTTAATATAGTGATGTTAAGGTCGCGTTGAAATGCCGTTTTTACTAGACCTTCGAAACGACACTTTTTGTAACTCCCGTGGTGAGGCACCAATTTTTGTAAGGGGTCTCCTTGGTTCGTAATTAATCTTCAAAATAATTCTCAACGCGTTTTATCACTTTCTTAACTGACGTTTATTATTTGATCGTGAGAAGTATATATAATTAACTTTTCTGCACATATAACAAAATATATGGACCTTCATAGGGTTCCGGCACCAATTTTTGTAAGGGGTCTCCTTGGTTCGTAATTAATCTTCAAAATAATTCTCAACGCGTTTTATCACTTTCTTAACTGACGTTTATTATTTGATCATGAGAAGTATATATAATTAACTTTTCTGCACATATAACAAAATATATGGACCTTCATACACACACTTCTTTTTTTCATCAATATGTCTACGTATAAGTACAATTATTTATATCGTTGCCATAGTAACAACAACTCTTATTTTAGTTACCGTTTACAAAACAATAATCTCGAAATCTCTATATATCTTTCTTTCTCTTTTATACATTATAATGTTCACATAATTCGCCTCTGATCCCTTTCTGAAAATAGGCACAGATTCCCAATGATACATACAACGTAATCGTTGTACAGTGACAGCTTTCATTCATTGTCCTGGCAGTAGCGAACTAGCAGTTTCCTTGTCTTTTCGTAAGGTGACACATACACTTTTTTGAACATGCTAGTTGTAATCGTAGGTAACAACAATCAAGTTAATTAAAAAGTCTTGGTAATAAGTATTTTCAAATTGGTTAAAATGAATACGAACCTGTTTTCGAGACGGGTAATTTGAATAGGGACATCAAAATATAAGCCGTCACTTTAGAATCTTTTAAAAGAAAATTACAAAAGTGTTTACTTAAAATATTTACTTTATATTTTACAAGGCTACGAAAAATATTTCATCACATTCTTTCAAATATTTACAACTTTCACAATTACAAACTAGAATTTCTCACCAAGTACAAGATCGTACAAAAAACAAATACAAAAATTTATAGTTGTAAAAGAATTTTTTCTGTTATAACTTTCGGTTTTAAAATTCACGACTGTAAATCAGGTCAAGGAGACAAAAGTTACTTGTAATATGGGCAAAGTTCCTACAATCTAAGAACCCCGCAAACCTGACTTTTAATAAATTATATGAAAAAAAAAGACTAAATATTCTAAACGTTCTAAATAGGGTACTCAAAAAAGATCTCAAGATACGTGTTTGCAAACAAGTCATGATTATACTAACTACTGCCTACTTATTAACGATGTTATTATTGCTAAAATAATTGCGGGCCATCTAGCGGGCGGGGCCACACATGTTCCAATGTAGTTGGTAGTGATCGTCCTATCAATTATGGTTATCCGCACGTGTCTTATTTACGACTTACAGCGAATAACTATATACATCATTACCCACGAGAATGGTCTATAAATAAATACGTAAAATAGTGGTAAAATTCAGAGCAATAGTTTAGTTTACTTTTAATAATTCAAGTAATAAATTACTTTCTGTAGAAAGGAAATAAATATATCTGGAAGAATTATCTGTTTTTGTTTCAGAGATGAAAAGAGTTGAAAATTAAGTATATGTATACAGTTACTGTAAGCAATAATGAAAGTGATATTTAATTTTGTATAGGTGAAAATTCTTTGCATCTCCTTAAAAGATGGAGTTTTTGGACTTAAGGTACAACTAAAAAACGTATAACTAATAAAGTATAACTAAAACATACTTTCCGTATAAATGTTTCGAATAAACGCACTTTCTGTACGAACGAAAGAACTATATATAAGTGATCAGGATGTCACATACAGATATACACATGTAACATACAGCTGGCGTATGTAACATACGTATGTGATATATGGAAGACTGTTAGATGTCATATATCCTGAAACGGCATTATGTAACATCTAAGTGAGGAAAGTCTGTAGCATATGGATAAGGTGTGCTCCTTGCAGATTCCTGTAGTAAACATAATGATTCCGTATATTTGTACAATGTATCGCTGTCCGGATAACGGACTTTTCTCAGTATATTAATTAATATGAATTTGCGTCCGGTGAAGGGGAAAGTTAAATGTTCGAAAAATTTTCTATATTTTTTTTACAACAATGAGGAATATCACAGTCGAATCGATAAGTCACTTATCGATTCGAGACAAGATTTGAGACTGTCTCGACTCGAAAATGTGCTGTAAAAGTGATGTCTCGACTCGAAAAATATATATTTTTCTATTGGAAGAGCTGTGTCTCGACTCGAATTTTGTCAGGAAAACTCTGTCTC
Source organism: Thermobia domestica (assembly GCF_964235325.1). Lineage (NCBI taxonomy): Eukaryota > Metazoa > Arthropoda > Insecta > Zygentoma > Lepismatidae > Thermobia > Thermobia domestica. The sequence continues at coordinate 137,246,000 of NC_137458.1, forward strand.
GACTCGACTCGAATGCATCCCTAGATAAGTGTCAGCATAGGCGTCTCTGGCGGGGGGACGAGGGGGTCGCGCCCCCCCAATATTTTGAAGTACAAAATATTAAATATGTTGGGCCAGGTAGCACCATTTTAATCACTTTCTTCGATGTTCCCTTCCCCAAATTTTACATGCCAGAGACGCCAGTGAGTGTCAGTAAACTAGACAAATGTTTAGAAGGGGGATGAGAAACAGAGCCGTAGCTATAGACTTCGGCGCCCCTACACTCACCTTATCGAGCTTTCCTTTTTTCTTTTCTTTTTCTCTTTTTTTTCTTTTTTTTCTTTTTTCTTTTTTCTTTTTTCTTTTTTTTTGGCAAATAAGAGAAACAGCTGTTGTTATGCTACGTTGAATTTTTATCAAGCTGGTTGCACAGATTATTGCAACAGCCAAAAGTGATCATTCTCCATTCTTTTACAAATAAAAGCTGTTTTCAAGAGGCTTATTTTGGACTTTTTGTTGTACTTACAAAACTGCCTCTGGCTGTACACAAATCCACCTTGAGAACAGTTATGAAAATTCACAATGTATACGTTTCATACTATCTAGAAGAAATGAAATTTTAATGTTTGAAACTATGTGCTTAAAAAGAAATGTTCGAAATGGGTAACAGCATCAGTTTCCAGTAATAATTGTAAACTTTTGTAATTTTATTCGGTATGTGACCACATAATGAAGATTTTAATTTTGATTGTTTTACAGTAAAAATATTTTGTGAAATGTAACGGAAGCTCTGAATAGACCTTCTTTGTGAATTTCTTAATATTGATCGATAGAGGTGAAGAATAGTTTAATGTTTGTACTTGAAATCGAAAATATAGTTTGGCTACTACATACATTTAAAATTATAGTATCTACTTACTTAATTTCTTAATGACTGAAAATTTTGAATTTAAGGTTACTTATTATTAATAAACATACAAAATATCACATAACTAGATACGTAAACACACACACACACACAAAAGAAATCCTGGCGATACAAGTAGTTGATGGGGAAATGATCCCAATCGTGTCTTCACTGTTCGCCTTTTCCCGTTTTGCCTTATGATTCTTATCACAAGAAACGTCAACCAAAAATTGGTACTTAATGACTTGTTATCATAAGGCAAAATGGGAATTCCCCTTTCCCCTTACAATAATTTAGATATATTGGTAACCCTGCTTTAGCAAATATAAATGTAATTAAAATGTTCAAAAGAAGGATACTGAAAAACTGGAAAGAAATAAGTTGCATTGAAAAAGAAGGTAACAATGTAATGGATTCGAAATCAGAACTAAGAATTAATTATCACAGAGCAGGGGTGGACTGGCAAACTTTGGTCCACCATCAAAATTTTGACCCATGAATCCGACCATTATGGCTCACGAATCCGGATTTTCGACACCCTACTGCAATTCACGGGAACAAAGTTATACCTAATTACAAAAAAAGAAAAAATAAAAAATAAAAGAAAAAAGAAAGAAAGAAAGAAGAAAAGAAAAACGGCATAAACATAGTCCTACAAGTTCTGGAGTGCGTAAGTGTTTGTTTTTGTACGTAAAACAGTAGAATCTCTTTTAACATTATCCACCTTTCATGTATTTTATTTCTTTTACCTCAATATAAATCGTTTATTCTGCCTACAGAAATAGAATTGTAACTCCTCGAAAACAACTTAACTCGGATCAGGAACGCAGAAAATTTTTGAAGAGTGAAAAAAGTCTTCACCGACGCTCAATACTTGTGTGTAAAGAAAAGAGACAAATTAAAATGATAGTTCTCATAATTATGTTCCATTTATTGCGTAATGAAAACATGTTTGCACAAATTCCGATTCATAAAACTTCCCAGACATCAAACAGTCTGAGCCTAACGTTCCATAGTATGCAAAAAATTTCAAGCAGAAAATGTACAACTATACTTAGTCAGACAAAAATATAAATGAACTCTTTCACAACCTAAAGGGAGGATAGGTTTATTTGGTAAAGTTGACATTAAAAAAATGCAACAAGGATCTTGCAATAGGAGTACAATACAGAAGGGTAACCAGAGAGTGGAACGAAGAGCTGGACCTTCAAACCATATCCTGCCAAATAGAGTTCGCTTATATGTTAATTAAACTTGTTTAATACTTACATACAGCCAGGGACGTGAGTGAGCAGGAATTCATTTCGGAGGGAAGGTGTCCAAATTCAATATGAGGACAAATTGTATTAAAATTTGTAATATCGCCCCTAAAATTAGACGAAATTTAAGAAAAGTTGTGATTTCGGAGAGGGGTTTTCGGATCCCCAGGCACACCCCCTGCCTACAGCAAATGAAGAATAAAAAAAAAATGAATAATGCTAATACGTTAAAATAGTTGAAAGAAATGATTGCCGGGTAGCCAGGTAGCCAAGTCCGCTCTTGCCAGTGGGATAAATTACTGAAAAGGCATAAGAATTAATGTTTATATTCATGTAATTAGATTATTTCTATGTATTTGCGAAGGTAGAGCAGGAAAGGGAAGGGATTTTAGAATTTTTGTGTAACTTTGTTTTCTGTAAGATGATTGATTATTACGAGTCAATCAGGTAACAGGTTTCAGATGAGATGTCACATTTAAAGATCTGTACGTTGCTCAAGTAGTTTCACACTGTGTATGATGAGTAAAAGTTCCTGATTAGTACTGAGTTCGTCACTCGAAAGTGTATAAGTGCAAGTGTGTTTAAGTGTGTTAAATGGCTATATCTTTCATTGCATATAAACGAAGGGGAAGGTTACTGTGTTAGGAAGAATATATTTATCGGATAAACTATTGTCGTGAGTCAAAATAATATTGCAATTGTAGTGAAGGGTGTAAGGTTACTGTTATTCTAATTTGTGTTGAATTTGAATCTTTATCTGGTGAATACACACATCCTCCACACTTTTGGAGGCCTCTACAACAGTAAGGACGCAAGTGAGACGGATGGTGCATCGCACATCGAAAGCAAATTAGTGTCGAATACTATGGTCAGCATATCATGTATTTCTATCAAACAGAAGAAAAAAGCTACAAGGAATTCAAAACTTGACTTCTTGCAAAGGGCTTTGTTTCGAAAAAGAGCTGAGATAAGTATCACATCTAATTACGTAGATTATTTTCAAAAGATGTAATGATCATAATGCCGTTTACAGCAATTTGGGTGGCGTGTTGTTTGCAACGGTGTTGTTTGCCACGACTCGATTTTCGTGTTGTTTGCCACGAAGTATTTGCATTCCGATCTTATCATATCTTATTATCGTGAAAATTTACTCACATCTGGAGGAAGAGGAAGGGTTGCCAGGCACCTCTGTTTTTGATCCTCTGGAACAAGTGGTAAATGTTCTCGCCTTTGGGACGAGAGAGGTCTCATTAGAGTCGCTGTTGAAAGAGAACATTAAACTCAAAACAAATGAACATAGATCATCATTAATATCACAATAACTTAATAAATTGATATAATTGCATTTTCTCTTCTAATTACCGGTGGAAACTCATGTGTATCGGAAACTATGTTAAGTTGTAGGCCCAAGGCTCATAGTCGTCTGCTGAATGGGATGCTTAACTCAAAACCACTCCAATTCGTATACATTCCATCTTGTTTCAGAAAGGCTATGGAGGGATTGCCGACCCTTGTATTTTAATAATCTCTGTGGGACAGATTTGATTTTCAGTCTTAGCGTCCCGTTCAGCATCGAGGCTATATGAGACGTGGACCTACAATTTAACGTGGAATCCGAACGAAATAAGCTCCCGCCAAGAATCGAACCTGGGTCCCTACGCTAACCGCTCATTCACTAGGGAGCTCTTTGTGTGAACTTGAAAATACCCCAGTAACTATACATAAGTCACTAAATTTTTGTATTACCAATAGACTAAATTTTTCTACTTTCACCAAAGGTGTTTAAAAGGTCGCTAAATCCAGGTTTTTAAATCTAATTTTAATTATATATATATATATATATATATATATATATATATATATATATATATATATATATATATATATATATATATATATATATATCGCGTATCGCGCCCCCTCTAGAAGGTTTGGGTCCCCATTTATCGGGATTCCTATACCCCCCTTATTGTTAGTCCTGATGATATGCCTAGATTTAACGTTGGCTACACAGTCGAACACAAACAAATTGTAGGCAATATCAATTTTGAAAATGCACTTGGAGAGTTTCTAAGCAAACAAATTATTATATTGAGTGCTTGAACTCACCTTGAATAAATTTAACTGTGGCGTTAACAGCCGATAGCGTAGTAACCCAATAACGTGCTTGGGACAATTCGTATTGTATTCATTCTGTTTATAATATAATAGATTTGATCATTATAATATGCTCATCTGGCAACCCTTAGCTTATAAGTCGATTTTGTATAAGTCTTCACGATTGTGATATAAGATAAGCTAGAGAGAACAATACCGTGGCAAACAACAGCAAAATCGAGTCTTGGCAAATAACACGTAATAGCAATTTGTTATTTTACATGGTTTAGGAGATGTGATAATGAATGTTAATGTTGGAAATACTGCTAAAAGTCGTGAAATTAGGAGAATTTGTAGTAATCGCGACTACCAAAAACTGTTGGTCAAGTGTCAAAGGTACGAAAACAAACAACGATCGTTTTAAAAATTTCTCGCAACTACGTCATTTTAAGAAGTATTGCCAACTGTAACAAGTATAGTGTAATGTCCAAGAGGTCGGGCACCCCAAAAACATAACCTCAGTGCAGAAAGGGGGCAATCACTCCAGCAAATAACAAGAATATTTATTTTTAACAGTTATAAATTCATCAAATTAACATATAAGAACAAACAAATTATCTCATTGCGTTAGAGCATGTACAATTTATTGAAATTTTAGATCATGTCTCTCCGGTCTTCATAAAATAACCAACTTTTTTTTTTTTTTTACATATACTGAGTAAACGTTAATGTTATTTTAAATGGTTACCTCGTTCAAATCCTCAAATATTTGGGCGATGATTTGATTATTTTCTATTAATTACTTTTAGTTTCTTGCTTGATATTCATATATACTTTCTTTCAGTATGCTTTTTACTAGACTATCCAGTTATTTGATGATAATACAAACAGAGTTCGGTGTTTTCCGTTTGGCAGATTTGTCAATTGGCAGATTTGGTAATTGGCAGATTTGGTCATTGGCAGATTTGGTAATTGGCAGATTTGGTAATTGGCAGATTTGTCAATTGGCTGATTTGTCCATTTTCACGATTGGCGCATTTGGTCATTTTCGCGTTTGGCAGATTTGGTAATTGGCAGATTTGGTAATTGGCGGATTTGTCAATTGGCAGATTTGTCCATTCTCGTCATTGGCGCATTTAGTCATTTTCGCGTTTGGCAGATTTGGTATTGGCAGATTTGGTAGTTGGCAGATTTGGTAATTGGCAGATTTGGTAATTGGCAGATTTGGTAATTGGCAGATTTGTCCATTGGCTGATTTGTCCATTTTCACAATTGGCGCATTTGGTCATTTTCGCGTTTGGCGCATTTGGTAATTGGCAGATTTGGTAATTGGCGGATTTGTCATTTGGCGGATTTGTCCGGGTCCCTTTTATTTATATATAAAATAAGAAAGTTTCCTATTCTGGGAGGGCGCTCCCCCCGATGGCCCCCTCCCTGGATCCGAAACTGTAGTGAGGAGTAATGGACGGTGATACCTGTTAAAATGTTAAAGATTAAACCATTAATACATTAACATACTCTGCAAAGAGATAACCGCTATACCTATCTATGAGAAAAATAGAAGAAAAAAAAATCCGTAATTGTGTTTCGTTCACGAGTTATCGTGTGTCCGTACATGTATGGGATGTGGATGATTATGTTCAAAGTGCCGTCATCCATTTAGAACTTGACGGATTGGCTCTGATAACGAACTAGGGGGAGACAATCGTTCAAGAGATCTTTTGTGGAAAGAAATATATATATATTGGAAACTTTGCCTTCGTTCAAGAGTTATTCTGTGGAATAACGAACGGAAATGCTAACATTACAATCTTGTAAGGCCTATTATCATGATGCTAATAAATTAGAATAATACTGTAACAATATTTCTCACAGTACACTTACAAAGTCACTTATGCGAGGCGCATTCAGAAACTAACCTCCGATTGGTCACTGTACGTGAAATAGTGGAGGCTAGCATCTTTGCACAGACGTGCGTGGTAGATCAGTCTACATCCAGCCATGGTAGAGTGAAGGTCGTCTGGTCATTAGTTAAACTTTTGTAGCGTCTCAAAATGTATGCTGCAGTAGAAAACCCCGCCAAGTGCGAGGTGCTAGCTGTTTATATGTTTTCTTACGGCAAAACAGTATTCAGCAGTAACTATTCATCGGGAACTTGGTGCAGTGTATGGACCAAGTGGGGTGACTGAAGGAGTTGTTCGTGCATGGTTTCGTTCAATTAAAAGTGGAAGAAGAAACATTCATGACGAAGAGAGGAGTGGCAAGCCTCAGTTGTCACTGATGAAGTCGTTCAAAAAATTGATGGAAAAAGTTAGTGAAAATCGACGTTTCATAATCCAATGAATTTCTACAAATTTTCAGGACTGTGTGATATGACGTAGTGACATAACATGATGATAAAGAGCTTAAAGATGCGGTCACAGGCTGTCTCAAGGTACAGGCGAGAGATTTTATGTTGATGGAATTTCTAAGCGAGTGCAGAGAAATGATAAGTACTTGAATGTTTATGGAAACTATGTTGAAAACTAGAGCAAAGTAGTAGTTTTCAGATGTATATAACGAATTATTCATATTTACTTTAGTGTTTCCTTTTTTTTTTTTAACTAATGGGAAACTATTTTCCAAACGACCCTCGTATTTAGTATACCTGTATGAAGAGATATTATGCAGTGTTCTTCTTCTGCAAGGACTTACTCAAGTTTTATAACACGATTCTGTAACCTTTGGGTCTTTTTTTCCCATCCGTCGTTGCACGGAACTAATCTATTGCACGAGAGCTGCTCAACACAGTGACTCATGGGCAGTGAACTACACGGTACAATACATCTCAAAGATGAAAGTACTTTTCGTTTTTTCGTTTCTATATACGGATTCAATCTTCACTACAGCCTTATATACTCCACGCAAAAGACTGAAATACACTCAGAATTGTTTTCTATTTTCTGTTTCCTCTATGTATAGAAACAATTACTCTACTAGTCTCTTCTGGATGTTTTTGGTGTGGTATAATATTTAAAGAGGAAAATGCCTACCGGGATTGTGAGAGAATTGAAGGAAGGAATGCATGCTGCTGGGGTTTGGGAAGATAATTCGAATTTCTGGAATGCTAGTAAGAGAAATCTCCAATACAACCGCAACAAAGATAACCTTAACACAGAGAAATTGTATATTCTCGCACTATGTGTTCCCGGTAGCAATCTCTCTCTTAGATCTACATCTAGGTTCAACAGGATTCTTTGGGTTGAAATGTTTCCTGCGGAAGAGAACAGGGGTAAGTTTAAAGTTGGAAAAAGAGGACGTTTCTAAAAACTTATTTCTCTTTGAACTAAACAACTAATCTTTGTGATTATACACTTGCTTCTTCTCTGAATTCTCTGCTAAGAGGAGATTGCTAACAAAAAGGGAAAGGAGTTGATTGTCCTTTAATGAACTTTACGGTAAAGAACCAATCATATTATGTTTCTGTTTAAAAGGATCAATATACAAAATACCGCAGACATTTGCGGTGAGAGTAGTTTCTCCGCTTTCTCTTGTCATATAAAGAAAGAAAATCTCTGTTACAATAGAGCGACCTGTACAGGAAACTGAATTGTATTTCTGGTTGCACAGACTTTGTTATTGATTATTAAAGGCGTGTGAACATTTCCGGTGTTATGGTGGAGAAGCATTTAATATGTAATATGTAACATTTATAAGCTCTATAGATAAAAGAAGTTTTTGCTGAATGTATGGCCAAAGTCCAGGCTATATTGTTCAACCTACACTATAAAAAATTGTTGTGTTATTTCAACGACATGCTTATGTGTTAACACGATTATGTTAAAATATAACACAAACAAGTGATTAGAACAACTCACTCTTTATTTGGAGTTGTGTGTCAAATGCCGGTAGTTGAAATGGCACAGAGCCTGTATGTTAAATTAACACAAGTGTAGAATCTTCGGTGTTGTTTTCTGCGTGATTGCCAAATATGTTGGGCATCTAATTATAAAGGCTTATGAATTGAAGCTACAGACAAACACAGTAGAAAAGAAATACTTAAACAAATCCAGGTAAAATTTCAAAATGCAAACCGCGCGATGTAGCAGCGGAGCTTCAGGCAAAAAAAGAAAAAAAAAAGGCCAAACCCTGCACTTTGTGTTAAAAAGGTGCCACTCGGATATGTTGTTCACCTGATCCAACTATGCAGGAATCGAAGTGGCCCCACTCCGACAGGTGGCCAGAATCCAATATGACGACTATCAAAGATGGCCGCCTCTGCGAATTCATAGTGTTAGTTTTAGAGACCTATATCTCCTTAACTAATAGTCCAATCTTCACGATTCAAAAACTAAACGACGTAGACGATAACAGGGTATAATAAATTAGCAAAAGCTTTTACCTAACACTGAAATTAGCACCTGTAGAAACTATTTGGTTTGGAACTTTGCATTTCTTATGATGGAGTTTACTCATATATTTTTTTTAAAATAACAAGTGAACGGGTGGGATTATCGAAAAAGATGTCGTATAACTCTTTAAAGAGTGTTAAAGTATCTTTCGTTTGGTGTATAGTTCATTCAGATTGGCTAATAAATAACGAAGTTATGACAATTTAAAGATTCACGTTGAGTCGATTGATTTTCCCAAATTTCGAACGAGAGTTCATTTACCGTAATAAAACATCACTGATGGATGCTGCATTGTACCAAACAAATTGTTCTCTTGTGTTCTTCATAAGTCACATTTTCACCAGAGCACAAGACAATCTGACCCAGCCCGGTTATATGAATCCAATATGTTGGCCATTAATTATGATCCATAAAAATAAGTCTTTTTCGAAATATTGATTGAAGTAACTAGATTTATAAACAAGTACGACAAAGTAATAACAAACGTTTTTCTCTCCCCCATCCTTCTGCCCCACAGAATAAGTATGGGAAGGAATGAATTCCAAATCATGTTTCGAAACACATCAAAAGAAGAGGATAGAACTGAGTGTTTAAAAAACTTGGAGTAATAACAACAGCAGTATTCTCGAAGTATTTCTATTGAAAGTAACAATGACGTAAATCACGTGTAATGTTTCGGCGGGAATCGTTCGAAATCACACAAAAAGGCGAAGTTTGAGGTGCCTACGCAATTTTTGTGTTACGAAGAAGTCCTATTGTTTTGTCTCGATGAGTGGACTTACATCTACGGCTGCAACCAGATTTACTTAGTTGACGATAGTGAGTGTGTTGAAACTCCATTTGATCAGTACAAAGAAGTGACAAATAAAACAGTTCCTGCCTATTCCAGTTGTAATATAATGGTTATTCACGTAAGTTTTATCACTGTATATAATACAGGTTGTTATTATCGGTTGTTATTAATGTACCGGTAATTAAAATTTCGTTTACTTTGTATGATTTCTTGATGCTTGGTGATTGAAAGTGTCATTGGATAATACATAGTCTGACTGGAGATTCTTACCCAGCGTTTCCCAAACTAATTTTTTCGTATTGAAAGCGAAAGCATTTCACTACAAGAAAGAAATTTAAATCGAAAAATCTCGTAGAATTTGAAACCATTTTCTTATAAGAGGTAGCCAGAGGAATCAACATCAGCAGAAAATTTGTGTACGGTCTCGGTAGTTTAAGTGGTATATCTGGCCGGCAACCAGATGGTTCAAGCTCGATTGGCGATCAGAATGGTCCCTCACTTTAAGTTATATGAGAAAAGTCATTTATATATTCATGAAAACATCATATTTATCATAATTCTTATATACTTGTTTATCTTCGACATTTTTCATTCACTTTTAAATATCGCTTTCAGTTTAGTTTTCTAATGTAGGTATTGTGCCAAATTTTTTGATAAACTAGTAATTTAATATTAATTTTGATAATACTAAATGCACTTTTTGTTTGTTTGAGTTTAACGTCCCACGTATAATCTTTGGTGGCTAAAGAAGACGTGGGCCTACTGATTATAGTGGAATCCGATTATAATTGAACCATTTTCGTTCAACTCTACCCCACTGGGAATCGAACTCGGAATTTCGCGCATAGAAGGCAAGCGCGCAAGCTACTAGACTATGCATGGGTCCTAAATGTACAGAAGTATAAAATATCACAATTGTTGTAATTAAAGTATTGTAAATTAATTTATTGACTATGTAAGATAAGTAGTCTCAAATCAAGTGGGTCTAAATTGATCATGTTTTATGATCATAGGAAAATGACAACTTCCTCGGAAAAGGTGAAACTTGTTGGAGGTAGTTCAATGGAGGTGAGCTCTGTAATAGATTGGAATAAATGCGTACTCTGCCAAAAGGGTGATACCAAGTCCGTTGTAGTTCACAAAGACAATAAGGATCCAAGCAGACGAAACTCAGCATATTCTACCTTAGGTAGGAATCTGGAAGCCTTTGTAAAATTAATTACTTTACCAACTTGTTTGGGCCCTTTGATAACGGAATCCACAATAGTGATGATGTGGCAAAAAGTTTCGAGAAATTCTAGGCAAAATATCACAAAAATTGTTATAAACATTACAGTAAGAACAAATTAGACAGACTTGAGCACAAGATTTTATCATGCACTGAGAACAGAGAAGAAGAGTCAGTTCCCTTAAAGAAAAGAACGCGTAAGTTCGAAAATAAATCACTAATAAATTATTATTATTATTATTATTATTATTATTATTATTATTATTATTATTATTATTATTATTATTATTATTATTATTATTATTATTATTATTATTATTATTATTTTGTGAACGTGGTGCTAAACCTGCGAGAAAATTGAGCTTAGTTGCCACAAAGAGAACTTCTATTCGTGTCACAGAGTGCGCTAGAAAGTTAGGCAATGAAAGAATTATAGGAATTTGTAGTGCCGTGGATTTGATTGCTCAAGAAGCAAAGTAACTCACATTACAAAAGCTCGTTTTACTCATCAGATTACTCTGACGGCTTTACATCATTTTCTGCGTGATGCATATCAGAATTCTTCATCAGGGCAATATTTCAATGACCGGTGCACCGAAAATGAATCTTCGTGTCCAACGTTTAAATTTTGGATAATATATTACCGTCTCGTGATTTTACTCTTAATTTATATCAGAGCCATACGTCAAGGAAATTTTAAACTCTAGTAAATTTACACCACGTTGGAAACGTACCAATAAATAGATAAACTTAAATGATGACTCTCTATAGAATAGCTTGTACACAAAGTAATATTAACTGTTCGTCGAAATCATGAGACTGTTTGTACACGTAGAAAATCCAAGAGATATATTGTGAATTTTAAATTTTAGATTCAAGTGTTTGTGTTGTGTTTCTGTTCTTACAGTACGAAAGAAATTATTTACTTTCTAATTTATAACGATATATTGCTTTATGTAATTTCCTTATAATATTGTAAAGGATATAGAGCCTATGTCTATGGTTTAAAAATATGAACTTACTTTTTATCTTCCTGTGCAATTCTCTTTCAATTCAGATGAAACCATAAAACTTTTCTATTGTGAAGCTACGTACGTAATTTCTTAAGATATTCTTAAACTTGATTCACATGTAAAAATGAATGGTAACAGAGTAGGTGATATTACTTTGTCCGTATTCGTTTACAAATCTAGATACTCGGGTCAATATTTCGAAAGAAACTAATCTTTATGGATCATAATTAACGGCCAATAAATTGGATTCATAACCGGGCTTGGTCAGGCTACTTTGTGCTTCTGGTGATTTACAGTACGAAGAACACAAGAGAACAATTTGTTTGGTACAATGCAGCATCCATCAGTGATGTTTTATTACGGTAAATGAACTCTCGTTCGAAATTTGGGGAAATCAATCGACTCAACGTGAATTTTTAAATTGTCATAACTTCATTGTTTATTAACCAATCTGAATGAACTATACACCAAACGAAATATACTTTAACACTCTTTAAAGAGTTATGCGAGATCCTTTTCGATAATCCCACCCGTTTACTTGTTATTTTTTTAAAAAAATATGAGTAATCTCCATCATAAGAAATGCAAAGTTCCAAACCAAATAATTTATATAGGTGTTAATTTCAGTGTTAGGTAAAAGCTTTTGCTAATTTATTATACCTTGTTATCTTCTACGTCGTTTAGTTTTTGAATCGTGAAGATTGGACTGTTAGTTAAGGAGATATAGGTCTCTAAAACTAACGCTATGAATTCGCAGAGGCGGCCATCTTTGATAGTCGTCATATTGGATTCTGGCCACCTGTCGGAGTGGGGCCACTTCGATTCCTGCATAGTTGGATCAGGTGAACAACATATCCGAGTGACACCTTTTTAACACAAAGTGCAGGATCCCGTAAGCTCCCCTACTAATGTTTTCAATTTTTTTACATAATGTTTTTGAAGAAACTCTAACAGCACACGATGTGCTAGCCATGTGTCATTTAGGTGTTTTAAATTCATCTCCCACATTTGATGCATTTATTCCTTCTTTTTCTAAGCGATTGTGTAAGAGAAGCAACAAATGCATCAAATTTATTAGATGGCAACTGGCGCCGATCATTTGGAAGTGAATATGAAAGAACTATAAAATAAAGTAAATAGAGAGTCGTCATTTTGTTATAAAATTAGGTCTACATGGCGAGCAGATTTTATCTCATCCCGAACTGTTATCGTCGAATATACGCGACTTAAAGGAGCACTCTAATTAGCCAAATTCAAAAGACCTCAACAATTTATCCCCCTACAAGCGACGTCTTTTACATCGCCTCCGTAGCCAAGTTGGAAGAGCACGCGGCTAGTAATAGAAAGTTTGGTGGTTCGTGCCTCCCCACCATTGGAGTACATTTTTTTTTACTTGTTGAAAGTGTTATTTTAGACTCAGCATAACGTAAACATGTTACGCATATAGCCGATTTAACATATTTTGGGAGAGTAATTTTGTGGTTTATTAACGCTTACTGCACCGCTCAACACTGGTTGTATGTTAAAGACGTAACACACCCCCTGTGTTAAACGCCAACACTGCGGGGTAAGTGTTGAACTAACACCGCATAGTGGTAGTCACACTGAAACCACTGCCCTGTGTTAAAATTGAGTTGAATTAACATAACTATTTTTTATTGTGTAGTAACTTGAAATTTAAAGAGTGTATAGGATTTGTGACATAAGGCTCTACTAAGAAAGATTTTTTTTTTTTAATTGGACGTGGGAGCAGGCCCGTATCCACGAAGTGGTACGGGGGGCCGGGCCTCTCATAATTTTACTGGCTTTCCTTAAATTTTCAGGATAGGCTTGCAAATGGACTAGGCAGTGAATAATATGATTAGATCGTCCCCCTTAACTTCTACCATTCCCCTACATTTTTGGGCTCACTACGGGCCTGCGTGGAATAGGAGAAGGGAATGATTGCTTCAATTGCTATAATAATATGTCTATATAAATCCCTTAATGTCCACCTCGTACAAAATTTATTGAAATAATTTAAAAGTTTAAATAATTTATTTATTTTAATATGGTTTAATAGTTTTAGTAGATTTATGAACTGCTGTCATCAATAAAAATAATTATGAATATCTTCTTTCAAAAATATGCACTGACCTGTATTTGAAGTGTAACTGTATAAACTGTGTATGTGTGTGTTTAACTGGATAAGTTTAGAGTGTTAAGTGTGTGTTTTGTAAATTTTCATATAGGATATAATTTGAGAACTTTAGATAATGTAAGAGTCAGGTTAGGGTAAGAACATAATTTTAGAACTTTAAATCATAACCAATTATGAAATACCAGTTCGGGCTCCTAAGGTTAGATATATGAATTTCGGTATATAGACTTTTTTTGAATTAATAAAAGATATGTTTCGGCATTTAATTCAGAGCATATATATATATATATATACTCCGAATGGAAGAAAAACTGGTTTGAAATTCTTCGTGGAAGGAATGAAATGATTATTGTATTCAATATAAGAAGTTATCGATATCTTGGTCTTCCTTAAGCTTAAAAAAATGAAATTTAACATTAAAATTTGGTATTTGATACTAAAATAAACAAAAAATGCCTTTCAGCGTTTTGTGCATTTTTAACCCAAGTGGGAAAAAAGGGTTGGGGATGATTCACGAAAAAGCTCATATGAGCTGCTCGAATTCGACTTTGAGTTCACAGAAAATTCTATATCATAGACACGGAAGGAAGAATGCTAAATATTGTCCCCACTAACACTTGGGAGCATTTACTTGCAATTTGTATTAACGTGGCTAAATGGTTTAGTGTAGGTTCCTTTGGTGTGGTAGACCCGCGTTCGATTGCAAGTAAGAGCTCATGTGGTTCGGATTCTACTTTCATTAGTAGGTCCCCGTCTCTTATGGCCTCGCTTCTGAACAGGACGATAAACTCAAAATCAATTCAACTTCAAGACAATATGATAAAAAAAAACTTTACCATTTGTATGTTACATTTGTATAAGTGATATGTTTGCATTCCAACCAATAAAGAGTAAGACAAGGTATGCAACCAAGGATTCTTATTGCAAATAGATTATTAATTCACTCCACAATAAATAATTCATTGACTAATTTCTGTAACTATAGCACAATTTCTAGGCTTTAATAAGCCTTCTTAAGGTAAGCCAAAACGCCAGATCTCGTGCCTTACACATGTGTTCTTTGGCCATTTTCCATGATTAAAGGTCGGTTAGAACACAAATAGAACAATTTCACCGCACTAGACAAAAACTCTATCTTATAGTTCAGAGTCTACCAAATAATACCTAAGTATCTTTCAAAGTTCAGAGGTCTAAGTATCTTAAAACATGAATAGCACAGTGCATTGATATTGTAATAGTATTTATTTTTCAAGATAATTCGTGGTATATTGTCTGCCACAAACAAACATAAAATATCACATAATTATTCAAGTATGCAGTGCCAGTTAGTCAGAGCATCGCAAAACTTGGAATAACAATTCCAATCATAGAAAAAGAAAACAAATAAATTATTAACTTTAGAGGAAGTCAGATGTGACCTTCTAGTAATATAATAAATTAAATTTTACTCGTATAAAGAAATTAAGATAAAATTATTGTCATATAGCTAACTCTATGGTTTAGGACAGTGATTGCCACCCAGTGTGTAGCGAAACTTTATAATTTAAAAGTCATGAAGTATTCAATAATGAGTTAAAATCAATTTTGAGACAGACCGTACTAGTGAACGCGCCTTCAAAGGTAGCAACAGTGCCCCGTACTACATAGAGTCATTACTTTATACACATTTACAGACTGAGACCGTTACAATTTAGATCCTTAGTAATAAAAATCGAACAAATGTGTCTCGATGTCTTGAGCGTTTCGTAAGGTATATTGTCAGCCCAAGGTGATTGGAAATCAATGGCTTAGGAAACTCGGCTGTACAATATGCCCTGATCTTGCACCAGTGATATATCTAGAAACTAGAAGTACGACACAATTCTATTGAAGACGAACCTTACATGCGTAAGTAGTTCCTTCACTGAAAAAGGTACGTATATTGGTGGTATATACTACCCAAATATTGTTCTCCGAAAATGTCAATTTGATATAATTGTAAAGTTAACAGGTTTCATGTTCATTATTGGTCATTGAAACAGTATACTGGGCTAAGAATAGCAGGAAACAAGATGTCAGTTGATTTATAATATACGTATTGCAACATTTAATGCATTTGCTCCAGCCTAGCTTTCGGAGATGCTGTCGTGGGCAAGAATTACCTAAAAGTTTCCAATCCTAAATACCAATGTTTGATAGGTACAGTCTTGTTCAGAAAAAAGATGGCCATCTTTTTCTGTTTGAAAAGCCCCGTGCTCTTACCCACAGTCAAAGTTCGCTCTTGACTAAGCCGTTAGCTACGCTCTTTTTGCGTGGGACACAGATCTCATATAGGTATATAATATATCACATGTAAAAACAAAAGAAAAGTGATGCAACTATTTCAGATGCACAGAGTGCAATATTGTGTACAATTAGTGCTAAAACCAGAGATAAAAGTGGATCTGAAAAGCTAGGGGGACGCTTCATGACACGCCGTTCCCGATGCTTATCTTTGCCCATTGTAGTTTTTAGAAAGTGAGAGACACCATAGATATTTTTGGAAGTGGGGGAACGATGTACTCCCAAGTTCCATCTTCGTTTTACTCCTGACTAAAATTATGTTTGAAATACAGTATGTAAGTTGTATAAATTTCTTAACATTTAAAATTTTAGTTCCTTAGTTGAATTATATGTAGCAAATACATATTAAAAATAACATGTTGTGAATATTTCAAATTAACAAATTTTCTGATGTAATTAGCTAGATTCAAACTAATCTTGCCTTAACAGAATGAAGCAAAACTTTCTGAATAATTCTTACTACACTGCTATAGTTGGCAGCATAATGCAACGCATTATCGCTAGCAAACGTTGCGTATATAACGGGCGACTGAAGTAAAAATTTGCAACGAAAGAGTTAAATCAAACAAGCATGCATCTTTTTTCCCCAATTGAAATTTCCAAGTATTATTATTTTATAATAGAAATGACACAATATAGATTTTGAAAGGAAGATAAGTAGCTAATATTTTATGAGCTAGACTGTATATAACCGGTAATATTTAGTTCATTTGGACAACATACTTCGCATGTTAGAGTAACTGGGTTAAAATGTTAAGAATCGTGCCCATAATTTGTTGTTTTCATTAGATGTATTAGGTGAGCATAGTTTTTAGTATACTTGAGATTAGTTTAAACTTTGAAAAATTACCGTCATAATGAAAAATGCACTACTGTGACGTTATGTAGTAGTCCATTACTTACGTGAATAAATTGATGTTTCTTAATAGAGTATGACAACCACGGAAGGTAAACAAAATCCCACTCCCATTGCAGGATAAGTAAAAAAAAAAAAAATTGAAAAATGGGAAAATCCGAAATATTTTAGAAAGAACGGTAACAAAACGGACAAAAACGAACTACAAAACCGTTCTCTTTTTAGGCAGATAAGAAGACAAAAACGGATCGATTCGTTTAGACTCAAGGAATTAATGGATCGCATGCTCTTGAAACAGGAAAATCATTCAACACGAACTACCTCATCCCCTATCTCCCAAGTCAGTCGCATTTTTTATACCACTCCATACACACTAAAGCAAGGAGGTTTTAAAGAATATGAAATATATAGATAGACATGTTACTTACACATATTATTGCTGATGTCACAGCGCATATTAATGAAGCATCATCTTTACAGTTCGTTCCAAATTCACAAGTGTCCTTCTCTAGTAGCTGCAAAAGTGAATATAAATAAATTTTGTTTGTATACAGAAATGTGTGTGTGTGAGTTTGTGACTGAGTGAGAAGTGTCGCGTGAAACAGATAAGGAAGAAAAAGGGGTAAGAATTTTCGACAGAAAAGAATAGAGTATAGAGGGTAGGAAAATGTGTGAGTTTGGCTGACTCATTTCCTTAATGTCCTTGCAGATACGGAAGAAGAAAGAGAAGAAATATATATAGAGTGAGATCCCTGCAGAGTAGGCAAAAGTATTCCTCCAGATCCTCTTTTCTTTTAGTTTTGTCTTGCTTTTATTGTCCTTATTTCATTCCCTGCATTTTGAGAGAGAATAGAGATACCTCGAAAAGACAAAAGAATTTTCAACAATGCTACTGGCGTATTCAAACCCCGTCTAGTGAAGATGAATGCTGAAAGGAAGTAGTTAAACGACGTATTAGTATTTCAATTCAAAATAACGACATTCGTTTAAAATACAGTACTGGCGTTATAGTAGTTTCTTCATTTCCATTTGTAAGCAATCTGAAATTGAAAAGTTTCATTGATAATGTTTATTTATAGGTAGGGCGCCAGTTGTCTACTGTTGAAGAGTGAATTTTATTTTGTAAAGTAGTAATATGTATAAGTTCGTAATTTAAAAAGGAATGAAGAAATTCTTTCAGTGTTACGTTCCATGCTTATGCCGGCTAGGCTAAAGGAGGAGATGCTAATGAGAAATGGATGAAATGGTGTAACGAAGAAAGTGGGAGGAAACGGGAGAACCTCGAGAAATCCCATGCACACGGTGTTTGTCTACTAGAAACCTCACTTTGGCGTGAGTTGAGATCGAACCTAAGAGGAGTGAAAGGAATAAAGATTCGAGGGCACATGTGTGACCTTTCGTTTTTATCCCCGATATTGAATAACTCACTCATTAAGAATTTTTCATCGTTGCTTTTATAAAACCAGTAGTAAGCCCTCTCGTTGCTCGGCACATTCATGCATTAGGAAAAAAAAAAAGTTGTTACAGGATAATAAAGATTTAAAACACACGCGCCTGCTTGCATCTAATTCACACGACGATTCCCTCAATTTAAGAAAAGTGACCATAACGTTCTACTTTGGACGTATTTTATTTAGTTATTTTCGCTACAAATATTTTGATGTATTTATCTCTTAAGAACATAAAAAAATATTTCTTAATTTCTGCTGTAAAAATGAAATGAAATCTTTGAATTTTACGTCCCACGTTTATGCCGGTTAGGCTAAAGGAGACGGTGTTTATGAGAAATGAATGAAATGGTGGAATGAAGAAAGGGGGAGGAAACGGGAGAACCCCGAGAAAACCTACGCACACGGTGTTTGCCCACCGCAGAGTTCACTTGGCGGGGGCTGGGATCGAACCCGGGATCCCAAGCACCAGAGGTGAACGCTCTACCACTGAGCCACCGCGGCCTCAATTTCTGCTGTAGGTATGCCCGAAAACCTTACGTGAAGTTGCTGAAATTGTAACAATTATATGAGGATTTTCGAACGAAACTAGACGCGGTGATGAGGCTTCATATTTCAGAAGTTTTCGATGCTTATAACCTCTAACAGTATTTTTCAACGTTATTCCTCATACTCCCATTTTGATTACAGTTACTTGTACGGAAAGTATAGTATGATCATAAAAAGTACAAATAAATCCACACACATTGACGACTTTTCCTCACAAAAGGATTTTTCCCACAACGTAGCTCATAGAAAACTAACAGCGTGATGTACACTTATGTCCAAAATTGTTGTCGCATGTCTTTAGAAATTACATAAATAGAAATAACTCTCTTTCTTGTGATAGAAAATGTCACATTTCTTCTTGGAAATAAGCAGAAAAACAAAACACATATTTCCAAAAAATATTTCAATAAAAAATTAAGAAATAAGCAAGTTATAATTAAAAAAAGAAATCTCCGAAACTTTCATCGAAAAATTCTAAGTTCCATTTTCGTAAACGTGGCAAACGCGCAGCAAAATTTACAAAGAGGGAGGGAATTTTATGCCTTGTTAGAAATACAACGTAAATCTGTCATAAGGTTAGTTACTATACATGTGGCACAGCTCTAACAATCATTGCTATTAAGCATTTTACATTTAAACAAAGGACTAGATAGAAATAAGCTACAAAATGTGCGAAGCGATCAGGCATTTTGTGTTAGTGATTTAGTTACATTCATCTGCCAAGGTGCAACCCTTACCGTGCCTTCGTAGAGTAGTCGGTTAAAGCTTCTTCTTTACATACTTTATTTTTCCACGATCATCACTTCGAATCCCATACCCTATAGTAACTTTTTTTTTTAAAGGAAAGCTTGATTCTGTGAATTCCTTAAGGAACAAGGTTTTGTTCTAATAATGCTCGTTAGTATTATTCTCTTCATTCTAGTTTATTTGAATATTTCCAAATAATTTAAAATTATATCTTTAAAAACATTAAAACTGTCAAGAATTTTATAAAAAGCGGAAGCTTCATTTATAATCATTTTCATAACCGAAATGAGAAACTTACAAATAGTGGAATTTTAATTAATATATGACTAAAATTTCATAATACAGTAATTAAATAAAACATTTACTCCGCATAGTTTCTGCAAGTAATATGCAGGTAATAGACAGAAATAATGAACGTAAACTACTATTAGATGTCGATTAAAAATTAGTAGGGATAGTTCTAAAGCCAAGTAGAAAATTCTCTCTGTTTCATGAAAATAATGAACATTTTACAAAAATAATGGTATTTTTGCTACATCGGAAATTTGTTTAGTAAATAAATAAATAAATAAAATACAATTATATAATTCAACCACTTTTACTCGATAGCTTGAAGAGAAACTGTGTCGGCCGCGATCCTTCGGTTTTCTTCGTAGCACACGAAGGGACACCAAGTTGATCCGAACCAAGGGAAAGGGCGTTGAAAGAAATAGTGGCACGCTACAGAACGGCATGATATGTGTGAATGATCACGGCAGTGACACAGACGGATCATGGCAGGGGAATGACATGGGCATGATACACTATGTGTGAATTGATCTTTAACTTAAAACTGGCACATTCAGTGCACGAGGGAGTCATGTTCACTTTTGATATTTTAGACATGTTTTATCTTTAAGATCTCTACTTGAATCTCCTTTCAGAGCGCATAAGGTTCAAAGATTCATGTTCAGAAATTGTTAAAAATGCAAAGTATGTCTGTCATAATGTTAGTTACTATACATATGGAATAGCTCTAATAATGATATTAAGCATTTTACACTTAAACAAAGGAATAAATAGAAATAAGCTACAAAATATGCGAAAAGATCATGCATTTTGTGTTAGTGGCTTTCTTATATGCGTCTGCAAAGTAGTCCGCTCTTAACTTACCTTTGTAGAATAGTTACTTAGCGCTTGCTCTTTATACTTTATTTTTCCATAACCATCAGTACAAATCACATACCCTACAGTCTTTTTTTTCTTTTTTTTAAGAAACGCTTGTTCTCTCTATTCGTTATAGTGTTTTCCAACAAGTAGTAGGGTGGTTTGTTAAAGCATGATTTAGTGCCCCCCATTTTTTTCGATGATCATTAGTTCCAGCTCCGTACCTACAGTATTTTTAAAATTTTGTTCGTGAGATTTCGTTATACAGCTCTCTTCTATTAATAAAAGGTGTTTGATATTATTATTCTTATGTTAGTAATTTAAATATGGGCAAACAATTCAAATTTTTGCCTTTAAACGTGTTAAAATTATCAAGAGTTTTACAAAAAGTCGCAGCTTCATTGTCATAACGCGAAAATGAAACTTTAATAAAACTTAATCAACATGTCATTAATTTTAATAAAACAATACTTTCGTTTTTTTTATCACGAAAGGGCTAAACCATGGCTATACAAAGGATTGCCAAGAATTTCGTATGTGGGTCATACTCCTTTATTGGGACAAATGTCATCTTACTTTTCAAAAGGAGTTTATAAACAAAATTTAATCTGCCTATTTTAAGAGTTTCGGAATATACTATATTTTTATCACAAATTTGGAGCCGATTTCTCCCTTAGGATACCGATTCTAATGAAAGCAATATGATAAAAAAGAAAACTGATTCGACTATCTTCGAAGCCATTATCAGTGATGAAAGTGATGAGCACAAACTATTTCTCCCGGGGGAGAATTTCAATACACAGGGTAAAAGTAGCACTCCAAAAGTACTGGTTTTTTCGGAAGTTTGGACGAGGGCGGTAAGAATTTTATTGGTCCCAGGAGAAAATGTGCCCCTGTGCTACCCCCTGAAATCATCAGTACGTGGTAATGAGGCAATCAACATCAACTTATTTTTTACAAATTGCCATTTCCCCTTTTAGAAGCCAAGCTATCCTAAACGCTGGAATAAGTCTTCACTTACTTCATTGACGAATTTATATCAGTAGATGCAAGTCCCTAATGACGGACTTGCAGGATACACTATTTTATCATGTATTGTGAATCTCCTTCCGCTTTAGGATATATATTTTGGCGACAGTGAGGTGGTGAAATCACGACTCTAGCCAAATGATTTGGCGTGGGAGACCTGGGTTCGATTCCCGGAGGGAGCTCATGTGGTTCGGATTCCACATTAATCAGTAGATCGCGTCTCATACAGCCTCGCTGTTGAAAGGGACTTTAAACTCAAAATCAACTCAACTCTAGCCAAGTGATTCTGATTTTCAAAAATTCGTTTTACATAGTTCCGCGTTTACCTGTGATCAGGAGACAGAAAACTTCGATTCATATTTATATGTTGAGAAAGTATTATATAAATTACCTTTATACCTTTTCCTGTAGATGCTGAATATTCGAAAACTCGATTACACCGAACCATTTATTTTAGTGAGGAGTTTATATATCAAACTTCATCTATATAACATGAGGGACTTTGGAGATACTTTATTTATAGGCTAAATTTTAAAATTCCATTTCCCCCGTAGGATGCAAATTTTAACAAAACATTGACAAGACGACATTAATAATTATGTTGAGAAAACCATTTAAATAAACTAAAAAATGAAGCAACCACCCCTTTTCGTATAATTTGTTTATATGTGTTATCGAGATGTATTTAATAAACTAGCAATCGTGGAGCAATCAATTAGTGTGCTCTCACTAAATGTTCACGTTTGGTGATGATCAGCAGTTCAAATCCGGCATACTAGTTGTTTTTTTTATTTATTATTATGTTCGCACTTTGTTAGTGATATTTTGTTAAACAACTCTCTTTTAATCCAGCGTGGAAGGCCCGGGTTCGATTCCCTTTGGGAGCTCATGTGGTTCGGATTTCACGTTAATCAGTAGGTCCACGTCTTATATGGTCTCGCTGCTGAATGGGACGTTAAACTCAACTCAACAATCTCTTTTAATCCAAAAAAATATTTCTTAATATTACTAATTTAATGCTATTCAATTTGAATATGTGCATAAAGTATAATTCAAACTTCTATATTTATCAAATATTACAATTATCAAGATTTCAATAAAAAGAAGGAACTTGATTGTCACAACCTGAAAATGAAACTTTAATAAAAGTTTAGTCAACATACCCGCAACTTTAATAAAACATTACTTTCCTATTTATTATGCATCATGTAGTGCTAACTATATTTGTTGTATAATTTTGCAATACAAATTAATTTAAATATTCTAGGAAAAGTAATTACATTTGTTAATTCCTTTTGTACACAATGCTGTGATAAATCGTTACATTACTACATAAACAAGTATGAAAGTATCAAAATTATTTTATCGAAAATTTCTTCTAATTCAATGCAGAATATTTTAAAATCATCATTCAATGTTTTGTTGCATAAAAATGACCATAATAGGATTGCTTTTTTTGTTTACTCTACATATGCACTGCAAGTTATACGTAAATGTAGTTGAAATAATTAATATAATATAAAAAAATATATATCAATTGGCGATTTAAAAAAGTGTTGTTCAATATGAAGATCTACAAGTATCATTTTATGCGAAGTTGTCTAATATATATGTGAAATTAAAATTAAATATTTTTAAAGACAGTACTCCAAGTTAATTTGTTTGATTGTAAATGTAATATTAAAAAAAAAAAGCGCTTAATACTCTTTGATGAGAGTGAAAAGGTGACGTAAATAAGTTTTCGGTTTGATGGCTGATCTTGAGTTTGTCGTCTCTTTGAGCACTGAGGCTATATGAGATGTAGATCTACAGCTTAATGTGGGTTCCGAAACACATGCGCTCTCAACGGGAATCCGAACTGGATCTTTTGCGTCGAAAAGGCGTACGTGAACCTTTTAATCACGAAGGAACAGTTTTCACTTCAAGGAGAAATCCCAATCGGAGGTGACTTGAAAGAGTTTATTTCGGAAGAAAGATTAAATATTTGCATGAACTTCAGAATGGTTAACTTTTTCAGGTCTGAAAAACCAATTTAGTTGCGTTTGAACTTTTGGAAATGTCATTTTGAAGGTACCGGTAGATAGAGTCTTGAGTGTGTGTTTCATAATGTATTTTACAGTGACCTTATTGTTTCTCATAGCCATTCTCTGAAATGAAGTTTTTAAAGTGGCAATTTTAGTCGAAATTTTTTATTTTAAGGTACCGTATATATATGAAATTAAGTTAGAAATCCCCCTTCAGTAGTGTTTGAAGGATTGATCTTAAACGCTTCATACTTAACACGTTATCTTTCACCCAGTGCTTCTTCCGGACAAGCTCTGACAGTTCCCCCCCCCCTTCCTTAATACTGACAAGAAGAAGGCAGAGTTTGGTAAGTGAACTTCGGAGCCATTTTTTTGGGGAGGGAGGTGGTAGTGCACATTTAAAGAGTTAATATTACAAACTGGGAGAGCGCAATGGCCAAAAATAACGGAGAAAAACCGTCTTAAAGTTTTGTACTCGCCGCATCTATCGTGCGACGTACGAATTTACCAATTGACGGTGTGGCAGAGTGAGTAAAAACTGTAACTCGTGTATAAAGTCTCCCGGGTTCGATTCCTGTTCGAGTCACATATCTCTTTTTTTTTCTTCAACCAATAAAGTAGGCATTTGTAACTATAAGTAAAATATTAATTCATCGTAAGTTTATAATGAATAAAACAATATAAATTTTCAAATCACTTGTAAAATCTTTCAATGTTCCATGTTAACTGGCAAACGAAATTTAATCTATTCCGTAAATATACTGATATCACGAGTTATATTATGGTTACGACCAGTGGCGTATTTGCGATTTTATTTCGGGGGGGGGGGAATTGCCAACTTTAGTCCTGGAAATGTGAAAATTCTTCAAGATATTTAATTTACTTATATATAGTAAATAACATTTCAGGGGGCTTAGGCCCGGAAGCGCTCCCTTAAATACGCCACTGGTTACGACAATCGTTGTGTAATAAATGTTCTTGACGCTTCGTGTCTACATCTGTTGACAATGTACGAATTACAAAGGAGTTGAGGGGAAAATCCCCTTTGCTAATACTGGATGTTGCTACAACCAAAGGAGATTTCCTCCTCATTCCCCTTGTAATTCGCACACTGTCTACAGATGTAAACACGAAGCATCAAGAACATTTTTTACACAACGACTGCGGTAACAATAATATTTACGGAATAGATTAAATTTTGTTTCTACCGTAGTTAAAATGGAACATTGAAAGATTTTACAAGTGATTTGAAAATTTCTAATGTTTTATCTTCTTCTATATATATAAAAGAGAACGTACAAATCCTTTGTTCCCTCATCACGCTAATACGGCTGAACCAATTTCTTTTATTTTTGGGGGGTTATTAGGATTTGGACCCTAGATGGTTTTTATCATATCACTTTAATTTTTAATTACCAGTGTCTTGAGATAATTGACCATTCAAGTGTCCATAACGTACAAATCCTTTGTTAGATCATCATAGGTAAAAATAAACGTATTTATATGCAACCCGCATGACCGTGTCACTCGGCGGGTTAACATAAATGACAGGCGCTATAATGTTAACATTTACTGCAATCACTTGAAAGCGAAAAAGTAAAAATTATCTAAGTAACAAAGTTTATTGCGTTCCGGGGTGACCGCAGCGAAGCGGGGCGGGTTAACATAAATGACAGGCGATATAATGTTAACATTTAATGCAATCTTCTATGGTTTTTATCATATCACTTGAAAGCGAAAAAGTAAAAATTATCTAAGTAACAACGTTTATTGCGTTCCGGGGTGACCGCAGCGAAGCGGGGTGAACGCTGCTAGTACATTATAAACATATAATGAATTAATATTTTACTTATGGCTACTTTATTGGTTGAAGCAAAAAAAAAATGTATGACTCGAACAGGAGTTGAATTCGGAACCCTTTACGCATGAGTCAAAGATTTTTTCACTTTGCCACGCCTACACTTGGTAAATGTGTGTGTCGTACAATATATGCAGCGAGAATAGAAAACTTTAAGATGGTTTATCTCCGTTATTTTTGGACATTGCGCTCTCCCAGTTTGCAATATTAATTCTTTAAATATGCAGTAACAACTCGCAAAAAGTGGCCCCGAAGTTCACTTACCAAAGTCTGCCTTCTCCTTGTTAGTGTGCCCCCCCCCCCCCCGGAACATAAATTCTGAAAGAAACAGTGCTTTCACCGAATACTGATTTTTGTTTCTAATCTTGTAGACATATCTGCTGAGGTGGTAGTCATAATTTACGTTTTAGCGAAATATTTCTGAATAGAATTTCGTTCAGACAAAGGATGACTTCAAATCTATACTTCGTACACATTATGGATTACAGGGGATACCTAGTACTTTGCCGTACTATGTAAGGTATGCCGAACAATTGTTCGTAAGGAGAGTGCACAAGAAAGTAAAAAAGCAGTGTCATCTTTAGATTTTTATTCAAAACTTTCAATTGAAAAATAATTCGTTGAGCATTGAGACAATTTTAAACAAATTCAAAATAGTTTGATGGATTCCTAATTGTAATTCTTAATTCAGAAATCTGAGGACGTCTATATTCTAAGTGACGAAAATACCAGTTTCTTGTCTAACGAGTAAATTGGCTTCCTAGCGTAATTCTTTATTTCTTTTCTGTACACGAAAATACATAGATTAATACCTATGATATTAATCAAAGAAGCTTCTTTCTGACGTAACAAGCAATTATTATAACCACACTTATTTCTAATTTAATATGATGTATAACTCTTGTTATAGATGTTATACCAGCTTCAGAGTTTATATACTGTAAAAGTTATAGGAAGAGAGTCCTTAGCTATCTGATGATTAGGCTGCTCTAGAGTGTATTAACTGCTAAGGGGTGTGGGATTAAGCATTGTTCTATTGTTAAATTATTATTTATTACTTAACACTATTTTGAAGAGGAAACATAATTAAATTAACTCTCGCAGAAAATAATAAATATTTTACAAAAACAATTGTTCCAAAAACTTTATCACATGAATGGTAACTAATGAATGTAGGTGTGCAGTTAGCACTGGCGCTTCAAAATCAGGGATCTCCGTGTTTCAATTAAATATATGCCTTCTTGGCTAGAGATTCTCCATCCCATTACGCGGAGGCAGGGATACATATTTTTAATATATAGGCAATGGCTGAATTAATAAATATTCTGTTCATTTTTTGTTAATGTTTCAGTGCACCTGGGTCTTTTGGGCTATCAATTTTATCTAAAATCTTTTAAATAAATAAAACACATAACGCAATCACCATAATTTGATCCCACATTGAATACAAGAGTGAAGTCAAAACATACTCTTACAAAACATTATACAGCTCAATGAAGACAGTAAATATAAATTATTTATTCTAAATGAATGTTTAAAATAAATGTGAATACCATATTGTATGTATACTGATAATCAAATAATTTCCCTAATTTCAGAGATTCAGTTATTCAGATAAGATTGAATACTAGCATGTGCAATCCTTCTAGTTAGTGGTTTTATACAGGGTGTTTCAAAACAACACCGACAAAATATTTGGGCTGTGATTAATGACACCAAGGTAATACAAAAAGTATAGACCAGTCTGGGTGCACAAATGCTCCCTTTCGGAGTTATAGTATGTCAAAAATATGAAAAATGAACTTCAAAGGTCCATAGGTCCAAACCTATGGCACCTACCGTGGTCGGGTCAAGACTTCACTTAGGAACTATATGTGCTCTCTCCAAATATCCAACTTTCACAATCCTGTGGTACTTCCGCAACAATTTTTATAGAGGTAGTTGGTGAGTACTTCAAATTACGTATATGCCTTTAGCCAAACTCCCTCTATAGAAATTGTTGCGTGAGTACCTTAAGATTCTGAAACATGCATTTTTGGATAACGCACATATTAGTTTCTAAGTGAAATCTTGACGCGACTACGGTAGGTCCCATAGTTTTGGACCTATGGATCTTTAAAATTCTTTCTCTCTCTTTTTTTTTTTTTTTTTTTTCATGTTTAAGGTAGCCTATAACTTTGAAAGGAAACATTTCTGAATCCAGGTTGGTCCATATTTTTTGTCTTGTCTTGGTTCAGGAATCACCTCCCAAACGTTATCGGTGTTGTTTTGAAACATTCTGTATATTTGATACCAAATAATAGGTATGGTTCAGAAGTATAAAAAGATAATAATCAAAATTCAGTAAGGTTTATCAAATTTGCTTTGGAAACACGCGAAAATCTAGTTAAGAATTTCAAAGGTACTTTAAGAAATTTATCCCAATTTAGAGATACGAATCCACTTTATTTTAATGGCGTAGAGGACTCGGATTCGATTCCCGGTGGGAGCTCACGTGGTTCGGATTCCACGTGAGTTACATGTGCGTGGGTTTTCTCGGGGTTCTCCCGTTTCCTCCCACTTTCTTCATTCCACCATTTCATTCATTACTCATCATCACCGTCTCCATTAGCCTAACCGGCATAACCGTGGAACGTAAAACTCAAAAATTTCATTTTTTTCCACGTGAGTTAGTAGGTCCACGTCTAATATAGCCTCGCTGCTGAACGGGACGTTAAACTCAAAGTCAACTCAACCCAACTTCATTTCAAGTTTGATTATGAATACGAATTTGCTTTAAATCACTTGCAAAGAAAATACAATTTTCGACTATTGCATTTTCTTTTTTATCAGTCAATAATGAAGTCATGTGTTTTCAACGCAAGAGACGTCTTCTTAATAATGCCGAACAATGGTAGTAATTAGGTATCTCTCTTGTATATAATTTTTAATTACGAAGGAATGTTACGTATGAAATTTTGGCGGTTTGGCAGCAATTGTGCAAGGAATTGGTAAGCGTAACCGCTAGTGAGAGGCTAGAGCAGAGGTAGCATTTCGGCTTTACGTACTGAGGGTTGCGAGATCGAAACCCACTGAAAGAAAAAAATATTTTTTTAAAGTATATTTCGATGATTGCATCACAATTGTTTCTGCATGCTTAATCACATATTCACATAACATTTTATGGATGAAATGTAGCCCTTAAAAGGGCTGTTTGAAACTAAACACGTTCTTAATATGATGTCCAGTGACCACCTGCTTCAACAACCGCTAACATTCGACGAGGCATTCTTTCTATCATTCGACGGACATAGCCCGTGCCATTCGTAGCAAGATCTTCCCAAGCATTAACGACCGAATCCCAGAGCTCATTGGAAGTTCTAGGAACTTCATTAGCCCATTTCTCCCTCAAACACCTCTTTACCTCTGCCCAGACATTTTCTATTGGGTTAAGATCGGCTCCGCGTGGATTGATTACCTCTACATCATTTTGCTCTGCCAGCCACTCTTGGACAACTCGTGACATATGAACAGGTGACCGATCGTGTTGAAAGTGGATTGCTCAGGATAACGTTCGCGAACAGATGGCAGCATAATATTCTCTAAAATGAACTTATACTGCGCACCTGTAAGAAGCCCATCAATCCTGTGAAGATATCCAAATCCATCTGCAGAGATCCAGCCCCAGACAGCCACTGATATGCGTCCGCTGGAACACTTGTGCCATATGTATCGAGGATCGAACCTGGAACCTCTCTCACGAAAGACCCAGACCGGTCCATCATTTGCAGAAGAAAATATAGATTCATCGCTGAAAATGGCACTTGTCCAGTTCCGATGCATATTTTCCTCTGCAAATTGACATCGTCGTCTGATGTGTTCTGCAGAAAGAAATTCCTTAATGGCTGCACGCCGAGCGAAGAGATTAGCCTCCCTGAGTTGCCTAATAGCTGTTTGACGTGATCCAGGAAAGTCAGCGGCTTGTCGCAGTTGACGCGAATTTGAATGGGAAGTTTCCTTGGCTTGTTCAACCAGACGACGGTCTTGCTCGTTTGTCGTAACTCGCCGTCTCCCATTACTACGACGACGAATTGTTTCCCCGGTAACACGATATCTGTGTGCCCACCGCTGACCTGTTCTAGGGTGAATGCCTACATGTTCCGCGGCTTGCTTAGTGCTGTAACCTTCGTCAAGAAGCGTTATGAAACGAATTCTTGCTTCCTCCATGACGCCTACCACTCAAATGTAAGCGAATGTCTATCTAAAAGAAGTCCCATGTATTACGTGGCATTTACTAGACACGAACTCCCTTTTATCGAATTTTGATTGGTTGTCAATATCAGATATTTGGTAGAGTGAATTGAGTCCTTACTTAATAGCCCTACAGTATCACACGAAACACAGCCAGAGGCGTTTTCTTTCAGCTTTACCTTTGAATGTGCATAATGTAACTTGTATTCTCTAGGCGTTTCAATAACCAAACACACTTACCTTCAGAACTAGAAACAGTATATATGTAGGATATCCCTCAGTTTCATTCAATGACATCTAGAATACTTCTTACAGCACCGAGGTTATATAAGACGTAGACTTACAGACTAGCGTTTAATTTGAACAAATGCACATTCACCGATAATCGAATCAGACCCGTTTCCAGGGGGTCTAGGGGGCCGCCACCCCGTAAATTTTAGCTGCCCCCTAAAAGTTTCACGGTAGGTTTGCAAATGAACTATAATATGGGAATACTCCAGGACCAGATTCCATATTCCAATCATTTGGGGTTCGTGATATACTATATATATATATTGCATAATTTTTAAATTGACTATTCCCCTAGAGCATTTTAATGAAATTGACATGACAAAAGCAATGTCGAGTTAACTGTTCATAATTTCAATTTAAACACTTAACTATAATATAGTTGGATCGGGCCTCCCCTAACTTCAACTGGACCCCCTTTACATTTTTGGGCTGGCTACCGCCCTGAATCGAATCCAAAGAGCCCCCATTCCTTTCATAAGGATACCCCTTAGCCGCAAGTGAACGCAACATTCCTTCAAATTATATATACCTGAACCACTTTAAATCACATATAGACCCTATTTAATTCATTTTAATTTTCTTCGTAACAATAAATCCTATTTAATGTATGTATACAACTTACCGGTAAAATAAGTACAACTGAAATAGGAAATAGCGATGGCCAATTCCAGAATTTTTACTTCCCGGAATCCGGAAAGTAAAATCGGAAACATTCTAGATTTCGGAAAATTCCGATTTTGGAAAAAAATCGGAATTCGGAAAAATTCCGGATTTCAGTAAAATTCCGATGTCGGAAAAGTTTCGTATTTTTTCCGAAGTCCGGAATATTTCTAAATTCCGGAATTGTTCAGACATCGAAATTTTTCCGAAATCCGGAAAGTAAACTTACCGATTCCGGAAAAAAAATTCTGGATTCCGGATCGCGAAAAATTTTGGCCTTCGCTAGGAAATAGTAGGCTGTAATCTATTTATCAAGGGTGCATTGCGTTTTAACCTGCATCTGATTGCTTCAAAGAAAAACGTAAAATTTCTACATTTATTTCTTTAATAGCAAAGATGTCCGTTCATTGTACGGGAAAAGTAGTTTTATTTGAAAAATATTTTGAAGGTTGTTTGAGCCTTCTTCCTCCTCTCAGAATGCATATTTGAATTAAAGTGAACTGATGAAAACTAAGCTCGACTCAAGTGCTTACTATGTGCACAAATTCATTTCAAATGGTTGAGTCGTTTTTCGTGGTGAAACAGAAAATATCGATGCAATTTTATACTGTTTATTGAGAAAACATAGAGGAATAATTGCGCTTCCTCCTAAAAGCGAAATTTTCGGAAACCTTGGCTCTTGTGTCCATCGAGTTTTAACAAGCAGTTTATATACCAGATTCCATATTCCAATCATTTGGGGTTCGTGATATACTATATATATATATATATATATATATATATTGCATAATTTTTAAACCGACTATTCCCCTAGAGCATTTTAATGAAATTGACATGACAAAAGCAATGTCGAGTTAACTGTTCATAATTTCAATTTAAACACTTAAGAAATGTTCCTATCATGATGAGACTGTATTGTATTCGAATGCGAAAAAAGTCATGGTAGAAATTGCTCCTTCCCTACGTGAAAACGGAATTGTTCAAAATAATAGAACGAGTGCCTATATATTTTAAATTAGGAATATATACGATGACTTTCATATTCTTAACTTAAAGATCTCGTAAGATACTTTATTTTTATGTATACTTTGGATCATGTTGCCCTCCTTAGTATATGTGTCCGTCCTTATTAAAGTAAAATAAATAAATAAATGAATAAAACATTGAGGTGGAAGACAGTGCTAACTATGCGTAGCTATTATCATGTTACC
The DNA here is from genome assembly GCF_964235325.1 of Thermobia domestica. Classification (NCBI taxonomy): domain Eukaryota; kingdom Metazoa; phylum Arthropoda; class Insecta; order Zygentoma; family Lepismatidae; genus Thermobia; species Thermobia domestica. The sequence continues at coordinate 137,278,178 of NC_137458.1, forward strand.
TTCATTAAAGTATGTTTGCTAAAAGATTAGAGATATTCAAAATGTATGCCAAAAATATATCTTGGAAATCACTCAAGTTCAACAGATCAAACTCAGTATATAAGTTCCTTTTTAAATCTAAGCTAGTATGAGTCCCAGCGCTTTCGAACATTTCTATTTATGGGTATGAGGATATCAATTTCCATATTATTCTAGTTTCCCATAGTTTGTTCATAAAATAACCAAAATGTGAAAATGGTTACATCGTTTAAAATGAATTTGTGACTTGCGTCTACCTGAGTTTTTATCATCTCACTTTAATTCATAGAGGCATCCTAAAAGGGAGAGAGTCCCCAAATATACCTTTCAAATAGGTTCCATACATGTAATCTTCCCGTGACAAGAACCGGCATTTCAACTAGTATATTGCGTAAATGAAATCAACATTGACTATATCGTCGAAACGTAAAAATAAAAGAATTTTAGGAATGATCCAAAAAATGAATCAAAAGATTGCGATCTTGGCCAAGAATTAATTTCTGAATCAAGGGCAAAAATTTTTTTGAATGGACCCTAAATCAAGTGTTCGTATTTTCGACGGAATAAGCAGATTACACTGAGTTATGTGATAGTTTGGGTTTGGCTACACTAAGGAGCATTATTAGAACAAAACATTGTTCCTTAAGGAATTCACAGAATCAAGCTTTCCTTTAAAAAAAAAAGTTACTATAGGGTATGGGATTCGAAGTGATGATCGTGGAAAAATAAAGTATGTAAAGAAAAAGCTTTAACCGACTACTCTACGAAGGCACGGTAAGGGTTGCACCTTGGCAGATGAATGTAACTAAATCACTAACACAAAATCCCTGATCGCTTCGCACATTTTGTAGCTTATTTCTATTTAGTCCTTTGTTTAAATGTAAAATGCTTAATAGCAATGATTGTTAGAGCTGTGCCACATGTATAGTAACTAACCTTATGACAGATTTACGTTGTATTTCTAACAAGGCATAAAATTCCCTCCCTCTTTGTAAATTTCGCTGCGCGTTTGCCACGTTTACGAAAATGGAACTTAGAATTTTTCGATGAAAGTTTCGGAGATTTCTTTTTTTAATTATAACTTGCTTATTTCTTAATTTTTTATTGAAATATTTTTTGGAAATATGTGTTTTGTTTTTCTGCTTATTTCCAAGAAGAAATATGACATTTTCTATCACAAGAAAGAGAGTTATTTCTATTTATGTAATTTCTAAAGACATGCGACAACAATTTTGGACACAAGTGTATTATCTGTCAGGAAAGTAAATGTACACCTGTTTTTCGAGTCTGGCAGTCCTGCTCTCCATCCGTGGAGAGTATGAGAATTAAATCAATCAAATGTTTACTGAGGGGCAAAAAGAAAAGTTTAATCTGAGTAAGACATTGCAGAGGGACACAAGCTGTGAATACGAATAGTGCATAGTGTAAATAAAGGACGACACCGAAAGAGAAAGCCAGACACAGCTGTTGAACTTAGAAAAAAGAGTAAAAATTGTTGAAGTGGGAACATAAAACACAAATACAACAAATACGCCGAAAACTAAACTTTCACCATGTCATGATCTTGGTGTAGTGGTTAAGGTGCTTTCTTACAAATACGAAGGTCGCCAGTTCGAATCTTCGGTGAGGACAGTTTTAAAAATTTTTGTTTATAATATACTATGCAGCTCATGAGAGATGGTAAAAGAGATCGTATTTAGTCTTTCGTAGCAATTATTATTGGTAAGGTTTAGTACTGATAATACTTTTTGTTTTGTTTTTGTCTTTTTGTCTTGATAAAAGTAAAAACATGGAAGTAGACCATACTCATGGTTATTAAAAATACAATTTCTATATGCCTTACACCTCCCGACCACGTTCCTACGTTAGCAAGTAAGAGGTTTGTGTTTAGGTTAGGCTGGTCAATACGTTTTGCAAAGGGGCCCGGTTTAGCTCTGACACACCACAGGTGCAAGAAGGGAGCAAAACACTTTTTCTCTCTCCCTCTGTGTGTCTGTTTATCTATCTATCTGTATATATATAACGATATTTGTGAATGCCGTAACCACCCTAATTTTCAGCGGATTGAGATGAAACTTGGCACAAACATTAATTGTTGAAATATCTTCAGTTCGTTAACTAGAATAATCAAACGAAAATGTTCAAAATGGCGGCACTTTAAACTCTTAAAAACTTCCAAGGGAACCAAATTTCGCCCATAAATGGGTATTCAGAAAGTTTGAATAACTTTTCCTCTTTTACTGAAATATTTGTGTGCAGAGGCTTATTGAAATATTGGACCCGATTAATCGCATAAAGAATGTTCACGCCCTTTTCGCTACGGTCAGGGTTTTTTTTTTTTTTGCAAGAGAGGGTTATTTTCGTAGTGATGATAAGATGATTGCTAGTGATGATATGAAATTACACATTGAAAGTGAAGTAACTTGTGAAACGTGTTATTTGAAAGAATCATATAATAAATGTGCTTTCCTCTAACACAGAGAGAGCGTGAATGGCGAGGAGTGTTATTTTTTTTGCTTTTTAGTAACACATTGCATTGCAAATAAAGGTAGGCAACATTAGTGGTAAGTAAAACAATAATAATAATAATAGTAATAATAATAGTAATAATAATAATAATAATAATAATAATAATAATAATAATAATATTAATAATAATAATAATAATAATAATAATAATAATAATAATAATAATAATAGGTGTTGTTTGTGGCAAGGCAATATCTTCCTCAATTCTTCTTCAAACGTAATGATTGTAACGCCATATCTCCCTTACAAACAAAATATTAGCAATTTATATCGAAAGAACGGGAAAGTGTTGAGTGATGGGAGCAACGTTGGACAGTATGCACTCATAGTACTCAGAAAAATAAGTGATTTCAATGAAAAATGAACGAAGAGTCATTGTCATGGGTAGTCATGGAGCCAAGCAGAGCCCTCTTTAGGCAAAATGTCGATAACTTATATCGAGAGAACTGGAGGTGATAGTGAGATGGGACCAACGTTGGACACCGTGGACCCATAAGGCGCATCGAAAAAATTAGGGGGGCGGGCGCCAGCCAGCCTTACTTATTTCCACATAATAATATAAAATCATATTGTCGAAATACACACACGAGTTAGCTAGTAATATTTCATATAATAATAATAATAATAATAATAATAATAATAATAATAATAATAATAATAATAATAATAATAATTATTATTATTATTATTATTATTATTATTATTATTATTATCGACAGCGTCTTTACATTATGTGTGCATGTTTGACATGAAGCCAAAGAGAAGATCCATAGAAAGAATAAGAATAGCCAGTTACTTTAATTGTGAACGACGGCGAAAAATACGAAAAGAGTGACAACCTTAGCGAAAAGAAACAAAACTTTCTCTCAAATGGACAAAAAATCAAGACGAGATAGATTCGAACTCATATGGACGGCGCGAAAAGCCAGTTCATTGTCCACTTTTTTTTAACTGACTCACCGAACGTGTTTTAGTAACTTACTTATTGCTAATTTTACTTGCTTCACTCGTTTAACTTGCTTTTTCTAATAACTTATAACGACACGGACACGAACACAGAAACATCGAGGACAGTTAAAAAATATAGATGCTCTCCTACCGGGAATCGAACCCGGGACACCATGCACCAAAGGCGCACGTGCTAGCCACTAGACCAGCCGGCGGGGCACTGCTCACTCTCTGTGTCCTTAGGGATTACGACCACTGTATTGCCAGCTATCACTTCTGAGGGTTGTATACTATGATCACATGTTTCTTCTTTGCTGGAAGAGTTAAACCTACATTCTATGTAATACATGAAATATTTAGACCTACATGCTCTTCATATAATGTAATAAAAGGTCATGCTGGGAATAAGAAAAACAACATTCCTTGGACAAAACGGAAACTATTGGCATCAGAAATAATTATCTACGAGGCATGCGCAGTAGTATATTTCAGAATAGTTACTGTTTAGTTCAGTAAACGAAGAAAGGGGCATAAAAAAGCAAATATGTCGAGTCAACGAGATCGACCAGAGTTGACAGAGGCGGAGTAGTAATACAACAACTTGGTTAAATTGATAATTGGTTCTTTATTCTGTAGTAGATCGTATCACTCTTTACGGGAGAATAGAGAAAGACTTACTAACGCTGTTATATAGTAAGCATTAGTAACACGATCATACAGACACAAATGGATGTAACTGTGAGTATTACAACTTGGATTTAACGAAACCCGTTTAGATATTCAGTGGTTTGCAGGGTTGTATAAGACACAAAAAGTTAAGAGACAATACAATTAATTCTTCATACCTCAGCTTCTAGTAACTAGATACATGCAATTTCAGGATAGATACTAAAACTGCTGTCGGATTTTAATACATGACGTATTGCAGGATACAAAATGCTTTGCATTACTTGTTTGTTTGTAGACAACTACTAGCTTAGTGTTCTGAAAGGTTGTGTATAAACTAGAGATAGCCAATTCCGGAATTATTACTTTCCGGACTCCTGAAAGTAAAACCGGACAAATTCCGGAATTCGGAAAATTCCGATTTTGGAATAATTCCGGAATTCGGAAAATTCCGATCTTGGAGTAATTCCGGAATTCGGAAAAATCCGGAATTTAGAAATTTCTGATTTCGTTTACATTCCGGAATTCGGAACAATCCGGATTTTTTCGAAATCCGGAATTTTTCTCAATTCCGGAATTATCTAAATTCCGGAATTATCTAAATTCCGGATTCTTCCCGAGTTCCGGAATTCTTCTGAATTATGGAGTTTAACTGAATTCCATACTCTTCCGAAATCCGGAAAGTGAAAGTTCCGCTTCCAAAAAATGAATTTATTTTGGTTAATATGAATCATGGTGGAAGTAAGTCTTTGACCAGGTAATGGCGACTGCTTTGAAAGAAATAGAGAGTATGAGAATTCAATCTGTCATATTTGTAGTTTCGTGTGGAGAAAATACAAACTTGTGAACCAACGGTTCAAGGAAAACACAAGTTATTAATGTAAACTTTTCGGACATCATAAAAGAAATACGAAAGACATTTTGAATCGAAGAAATATAACATACAAGTTTGCAAGCGGAGACAAAGAAACCTAACGTAACCAGACTAAAGACGAATCGTTTACCGCGTAGCGATCAAGGTCGAGCTGTTTTCCAGAGCGAGTTTCGAGTTGAGTCGAGTTTGATAATGGCTCGCTCGCTCTTTCAGCTCGTTTTAACTCTTTTTTAAATAATGGCCTGATTAGACTGGAAAGCGAAAGCCATGAGAAATGTAAGCACTAATATGTAATACTTTTTAGTGCTGCTCACGACAGGGGTGCGTCTCTTCTCGTAATTTTAGTGCATCTCGTGGGGCAATTTTTGTGTATCTCGTCTCGTCTAGATAACGAGAAGACAAGGTTTTTTTTATTATTACGAGACAGCCTCAAATGTCGTAATCACCAATATAAGTATATACTGTTGTTCTTAAAATCAAGGCTGAGACCTGCACTGTCGAATTTTTGAGCCCAAGCAGAAGACCAACTGGGGTAGCGATATCAACCGGCTCTGCTCGTATCAACTGAGCGCACAGCTCGAGTCAGCTCGGTTGGGATGAGCCGATGACCCGAGCCGGCTCAGTTGGAACGAGCCATCGACTCAGCTCAATTGAGCCCATGGCTCGAGCTTTCTCGGTTGGGATGGGTCCCCTACTCGGCTCATGTGAACCGATTCAAGCCAGCTAAGTTGAAATTAGTCCATCGGCACGTTTCGATTCAGCTCAACTAAGCCGATGGCTCAAATCGGCTCGGTTGGGTGAGCTGTTGGCTCGGCACACTTCTTGGTTCGGTTCGATGGTGAATGAGCTGTAAGCCGAGCCGCTCGAGCCGTTGAGAACCCTAAACCCGGTCCCAGCTGTTTTGAACATGTTTGGCTGAAGCCTATAACTCTTAACAATTTTTGGCTCGAGCCCGAAAACTTGCCCTTTCGGAACTCAAACCCAGAACGTGACCGATGTCCTTCCCTCCTGAAGACTTCTCGACGACCGAGATCGACAGTCAATTAGCTTTTACTATTCAGATACAAACCGTATATCTTTTAAAGATTATACACGGTGTTGATATAATAATAATAATAATAATAATAATAATAATAATAATAATAATAATAATAATAATAATAATAATAATAATAATAATAATAATAATAATAATAAAAGTTTTAAACTTGCCGTTGAAATTTGGCAAAACTTACTTAAAAGTAGAGATTTCGGGGAAAGGGTTCCGTACCTTCAAGACAGTGGCGTAGGGAAGGGGGCCCGGAGGGGCCGGCCCCCCAAAGAGGTCCGAAATTGTAGTTTGGTACTTTGATGTTTGTAATTTTTTTATATATTTTTATGTTTATATATTTTTTGTTTGTAATTTTTCTATATGTGCCTATAACAGCACTTGCCCCCCCCCCCCCAAACACACATCCTGGCTACGCTACTGCTTCAAGACATACCTGTTTTTTCTCCATACGAAACTACAAATTTGACAGATTGAATTCTCATACACCCCATTTCTTTCAAAGAAGTCGCCATTACCTGGTCAAGACTTATTTCCGCCACGATTCATATTAACCAAAATAAATTCATTTTTCGGAAGCGGAACTTTCACTTTCCAGATTTCGGAAAATTATGAAATTCAGTTAAACTCCGGAATTCAGAATAATTTCGGAACTCGGAAACAATCCGGAATTTAGAAAATTCCGGAATTGAGAAAAATTCCGGATTTCGAAAAAAATCCGGATTGTTTCGAATTCCGGAATGTAAAGAAATCAGAAATTTCTAAATTCCGGATTTTTCCGAATTCCGGATTTATTCCAAGATCGGAATTTTCCGAATTCCGGAATTATTCCAAAATGGGAATTTTCCGAATTCCGGAATTTGTCCGGTTTTACTTTCTGGAGTCCGGAAAGTAATAATTCCGGAATTGGCTATCTCTAGTTTATACACAACCTTTCAGAACACTAAGCTAGTAGTTGTCTACAAACAAACAAGTAATGCAAAGCATTTTGTATCCTGCAATACGTCATGTATTAAAATCCGACAGCAGTTTCAGTATCTATCCTGAAATTGCATGTATCTAGTTACTAGAAGCTGAGGTATGAAGAATTGTATTGTCTCTTAACTTTTTGTGTCTTATACAACCCTGCAAACCACTGAATATCTAAACGGCTTTCGTTAAATCCAAGTTGTAGTACTCACAGTTACATCCATTTGTGTCTGTATGATCGTGTTACTAATGCTTACTATATAACAGCGTTTAAGTCTTTCTCTACTCTCCCGTAAAGAGTGATACGATCTACTACAGAATAAAGAACCAATTATCAATTTAACCAAGTTGTTGTATTACTACTCCGCCTCTGTCAACTCTGGTCGATCTCGTTGACTCGACATATTTGCTTTTTTATGCCTCTTTCTTCGTTTACTGAACTAAACAGTAACTATTCTGAAATATACTACTGCGCATGCCTCGTAGATAATTATTTCTGATGCCAATAGTTTCCGTTTTGTCCAAGGAATGTTCTTTTTCTTATTCCCAGCATGACCTTTTATTACATTATATGAAGAGCATGTAGGTCTAAATATTTCATGTATTACATAGAATGTAGGTTTAACTCTTCCAGCAAAGAAGAAACATGTGATCATAGTATACAACCCTCAGAAGTGATAGCTGGCAATACAGTGGTCGTAATCCCTAAGGACACAGAGAGTGAGCAGTGCCCCGCCGGCTGGTCTAGTGGCTAGCACGTGCGCCTTTGGTGCATGGTGTCCCGGGTTCGATTCCCGGTGGGAGAACATCTATAATTTTTAACTGTCCTCGATGTTTCTGTGTTCGTGAAGCAAGTAAAATTAGCAATAAGTAAGTTACTAAAACACATTCGGTGAGTCAGTTAATAAAACTAAAAAGTGGACAATGAAGTGACTGTTCGCGCCGTCCATGCGAGTTCGAATCTATCTCGGCTTTATTTTTTTATCCATTTGAGAGAAAGTATTATTTCTTTTCGCTAAGGTTGTCTCTTTTCGTATTTTTCGCCGTCGTTCGCAATTAAAGTAACTGGCTATTCTTATTCTTTCTATGAATGATGGATCTTCTCTTTGGTTTCACGTCAAACATGCACACGTAATGAAAAGACGCTGTCGATGATAATAATAATAATAATAATAATAATAATAATAATAATAATAATAATAATAATAATAATAATAATAATAATAATAATAATAATATGAAATATTACTAGCTAACTCGTGTGTGTATTTCGACACAACTTGGCACGACATCAGCAAAAGAAAATGGACATGAGATTTGGAACATGGAATATTAGAAGTCTTTATAGGGCAGGCGCGTTAAAATCTGTAACGAGTGAGTTAGAGAAATACAGGATGGACTTAGTAGGAGTTCAGGAAGTTAGGTGGAAAGGAAATGGATCTGAGAATTCCGGAAATTTTACGTTCTTTTACGGGGAAGGAAATAAAAATCACCAGTTAGGAACAGGGTTTTTCGTTCACAAACGAATATTACCAGCAATTAAACGGGTTGAATTTGTTACTGACAGACTTTCTTTTATTACTCTCAAGGGACGGTGGTGTGATGTTATTGTTTTAAATGTACATGCTCCAACTGAAGATAAGGGTGACGATATAAAAGATAGTTTTTACGAAGAAGTGGAACGGATATTTGACTAACTCCCGCGATACCATATGAAGATTCTATTAGGGGATTTCAATGCGAAGGTAGGACGAGAGGATATTTTCAAACCGATTATAGGGAACGAAAGTTTGCATAAGGAAAGTAATGACAACGGTGTTAGACTCGTGAACTTTGCAACATCCAAAAACCTAATCGTGAAGAGTACAAAATTCCCACATCGCGACGTTCATAAATACACTTGGACATCACCAGACGGAAAAACACATAATCAAATTGATCACGTTTTAGTAGATAGAAGAAGACAATCTAGCATAATTGATGTCCGGTCGTTTAGAGGGGCTGATTGTGACACTGATCACTACCTGGTAGTAGCGATAATACGGGAGAGATTATCGTTGAATAAAGGTAATATTCAATGTCCGAAAACGGAGAGATTTAATTTAAAGAAATTAGAAGAGAGCCAGGTAAGAGAGGAATACCAGATTGAAGTTTCGAATAGATTCGCGGTTTTAGAAGATTCGGAGTGCACTAGTGTTGAGGATACTTGGATTGAAATTAGAGATAGCATTAAAAGTTCAGCAATAGAAAAATTGGGACACGCGGAAATACGTAGGAACAAACCATGGTTCGACCAAGAATGCATTAAACTAGCAGAGAAGAGAAAACAGGCAAAATTACGGTGGCTACAAAATCCGAATGAAACAACTACACAAAATTTCGCAGATATCAGGCGGGAAACTTCCAAAACTTTTAGAACAAAGAAACGGGATTTTTTGAAAGCTAAAATTAAGGAACTTGAAGATAATAGTAAAAATACAAATATTTGGGACATGTATAAGGGGATCAGCGAATTTAAGAAAGGCTATCAACCTCGTGCTTATATATTAAAGAAATCTGACGGAACAGTTCTCACCGATACGGACAGCCTCTTTGGAAAGATTTCTTTGAATAGATGGAAAGATTTCTTTGACGATTTGCTGAACACGCAGCCAAAAACTAATGTGCGTGGAGAAAAGGAGATACACACCGCAGAACCGTATATTCCAGAACCCAATCGAATAGAAGTGGAAGCCGCTATAAAGAAATTGAAGAAACACAAATCTCCGGGCGTAGATGAAATTCCGGCTGAGTTAATTTTAGCTGGAGGCGAAAAATTGTGGAACAAGATACACAAACTCATTCTCCTTATCTGGAACAAGGAAGAATTGCCACAAGAGTGGAAAGAATCAATCATTGTTCCAATTCACAAGAAAGGCGACAAAACTGACTGTAATAATTATCGAGGCATTTCTCTTCTGTCAACATCCTATAAAATCCTTTCAAATATTCTGTTAGCAAGATTGACCCCATACGCAGATGAAATTATTGGAGATTATCAGTGCGGATTTAGACGAAATCGATCAACTATCGACCAAATATTTACCATTCGCCAAATACTCGAAAAGAAGTGGGAATACAATACCCCGGTACATCAACTATTTATTGATTTTAGAAAGGCTTACGACTCGGTTAGGAGAGAAACATTATACAACGTTCTTACAGAACTTGGAATACCGAGAAAGCTAATTAGATTAATTAATATATGTTTAAGTGAATCCCAAAGTAAAGTCCGGGTAGGAAAATTTTTGTCCACGAGCTTCCACGTCGAAAATGGCCTGAAACAAGGAGATGCGTTGTCGCCATTATTATTTAACTTTGTGCTGGAATACGCCATAAGGAAAATAAAAGATAGCAACCAGGGCCTAGAGTTGAACGGCATTCACCAGGTTATGGCATATGCTGATGATGTAAATTTAATAGGGGATGATAGGAGAACAGTAGAAATGCATGCAGAGATCCTTTTAAACGCTTGCAGGGACATGGGTTTAGAAGTAAATGCAGAGGAAACTAAATACATGTAAGTGCGTCGGGACCGTAATACGGCAAATTGTGGAGGCGTTAAAATATTAAATAATGCTTTTGATAAAGTGGATACTTTCAAATATTTAGGATCAATATTAACAGACGAAAATCATATTCACGAAGAAATTAAATGTCGACTAAAAGCAGGGAATTCGTGTTACTATTCGGTTCAAAATCTCTTGTCGTCGCGAATTCTGTCGAGGAATTTGAAGCTTAAAATATATAAAACGATAATCATGCCTGTTGTTCTGTATGGTTGCGAAACATGGTCGCTTACTCTGAGGGAAGAACATAGACTGAAAGTATTTGAGAACAGGATCCTGAGACGAATATTCGGACCCAAGAGGAACGAGAATGGGGAATGGCGGAAGCTTCATAACGAGGAACTACATAGTTTATACGGTTTACCCAACATTGTTAGGGTCGTCAAGTCTAGGAGGCTTAGGTGGGCAGGTCATGTAGCTAGAATGGAAGAAAGTAGAAACGCTTTCAAAGTCTTGACTGGTAGACCCATAGGAAAACGACCATTAGGAAGACCTAGGCGCAGATGGGAGGACAATATTAAGATGGATCTCGCAGAGATAGGAATACAAAGTAGAAACTGGATGCAATTAGCTAAGGATAGAAGTCAGTGGAGAGCTTTTGTGAACGCGGCACTGAACCTCCGGGTTCCATAGGCCATAGAGTTAGTTAGTTAGTTAGTTAATTATTATGTGGAAATAAGTAAGGCTGGCTAGCGCCCGCCCCCCTAATTTTTTCGATGCGCCTTATGGGTCCACGGTGTCCAACGTTGGTCCCATCTCACTGTCACCTCCTGTTCTCTCGATATAAGTTATCGACATTTTGCCTAAAGAGGGCTCTGCTTGGCTCCATGACTACCCACGGCAATGACTCTTCGTTCATTTTTCATTGAAATCGCTTATTTTTCTGAGTACTATGAGTGCATACTGTCCAACGTTGCTCCCATCATTCAACAGTTTCCCGTTCTTTCGATATAAATTGCTAACATTTTGTTTGTAAGGGAGATATGGCGTTACAATCATTACGTTTGAAGAAGAATTGAGGAAGATATTGCCTTGCCACAAACAACACCTATTATTATTATTATTATTATTATTATTATTATTATTATTATTATTATTATTATTATTATTATTATTATTATTATTATTATTATTATTATTATTATTGTTTTACTTACCACTAATGTTGCCTACCTTTATTTGCAATGCAATGTGTTACTAAAAAGCAATCAAATAACACTCCTCGCCATTCACACTCTCTCTGTGTTAGAGGAAAGCACATTTATTATATGATTCTTTCAAATAACACGTTTCACAAGTTACTTCACTTTCAATGTGTAATTTTATATCATCACTAGCAATCATCTTATCATCACTACGAAAATAACCCCCTCCTGCAAAAAAAAAAAAAAAAAAAAAACCTGACCGTAGCGAAAAGGGCGTGAACATTCTTTATGCGATTAATCGGGTCCAATATTTCAATAAGCCTCTGCACACAAATATTTCAGTAAAAGAGGAAAAGTTATTCAAACTTTCTGAATACCCATTTATGGGCGAAATTTGGTTCCCTTGGAAGTTTTTAAGAGTTTAAAGGGCCGCCATTTTGAACATTTTCGTTTGATTATTCTAGTTAACGAACTGAAGATATTTCAACAATTAATGTTTGTGCCAAGTTTCATCTCAATCCGCTGAAAATTAGGGTGGTTACGGCATTCACAAATATCGTTATATATATACAGATAGATAGATAAACAGACACACAGAGGGAGAGAGAAAAAGTGTTTTGCTCCCTTCTCGCACCTGTGGTGCGTCAGAGCTAAACCGGGCCCCTTTGCAAAACGTATTGACCACCCTAACCTAAACACAAACCTCTTACTTGCTAACGTAGAAACGTGGTCGGGAGGCGTAAGGCATGTAGAAATTGTATTTTTAATAACTATGAGTATGGTCTACTTCCATGATTTTCTTTTTACTTTTTGCAGCTACATCGGAACGTTCAATTTTTATTCTTTACTAATTGCAAATGGCGTTTACATTCAAAATATGAGGAATTTTGGTGGCATTTGTTCGGATATTTTTCTCTTTTGAAATGAAGAAAAGAATAAAACCAATACGCAAATACAAAAGTATTATCAGTACTAAACCTTACCAATAATAATTGCTACGAAAGACTAAATACGATCTCTTTTACCACCTCTCATGAGCTGCATGTATTATAAACAAAAATTTTTAAAAATGTCCTCACCGAAGATTCGAACTGGCGACCTTAGCATTTGTAAGCCAGCACCTTAACCACTACACCAATATCATGGCATGGTGAAAGTTTAGTTTTCGGCGTATTTGTTGTATTTGTGTTTTATGTTCCCACTTCAACAATTTTTACTCTTTTTTCTAAGTTCAACAGCTGTGTCTGGCTTTCTCTTTCGGTGTCGTCCTTTATTTACACTATGCACTATTCGTATTCACAGCTTGTGTCCCTCTGCAATGTCTTATTCAGATTAAACTTTTCTTTTTGCCCCTCAGTAAACATTTGATTGATTTAATTCTCATACTCTCCAGGGATGGAGAGCAGGAATGCCAGACTCGAAAAACAGGTGTACATTTACTTTCCTGACAGATAATACATGCAGTTAGAATCAAAAGAGAAAGCTAGAGGTAAACTTATTCTCAAGTAGTCGTATTTCTTCTTTAAAGCGAAGAATAAGCGTCAAAGTGTATTCTTAATTGTTAAATTTTGTGTGGAATGAAGCGTACCGTATACCTTAAATATTATTATTACTTTTTTTAAAAAAAAAGAAACATGTACTTTACATATGTGGGGCATGCCTCATTTGAGCTCAATTATTCTTTTTTCTACACATAATAGCTATATCAGAGTAGAACTTGGAAGGCTGTTATAGGAAGTCTGTTTTAATTTTTGTTTGGTATTTGTTTTCCCAGAATTTATACTTTGTTAATTTAATATTCATTCAAGTCACAACCATATACATCACTCTTCGTACAAATTGATTTTATATATATTTGTTTCTTAGAAGTGTTGGTGATATCAAAGTGATACCATTAGTTGTAAGATGTTATCCAATAAACAGTGGCGTATTTGCGATTTTATTTCGGGAGGGGCTTTGCTAACTTTCGGGGGAGCTTTGCCTGAAAATGTGAAAATCCTGCAAGATATTTCATATACTTTACTATAGTAAGTAAAATTTCGGAGGGGGGGGCTTAAGCCCGGAAGCCCTCCCTAAATATGCCACTGCCAATAAACAGAAAATGTGTGCATTTCTCAGAATGTTGCTTGTCATTGATATGGCCATATAGCATGAGACTTACGATTTGGAAGTGGGATTTGAGACACAGTAGTGTGTTCTACGCTTCGCTACGGAGAACTGAATCTGGTACCTCATATATCCGAGACAAAATATTACTAACAGACCAGGAGAGAAACTTCCCTTTATGTTTAGTTATACTCACAAATAATGTTCTGAGCTTCCTCGTGGCTAAGCCTTTAGCGTATTCGCTTTTGGAGTGGAATACCCTGGTCCGATTCCAAGTGGAGGTCATGTGGTTCGGATCCTACGTTAAGCTGTTGGTCCACATCTCATATAGGCTCGATGCTTAAAGTGACGCTAAACTGATAATCTAATAAAATCATATATTTCATCAGTATGAAGAGTAGAGCCCCAGCATCTTATTATCTAAATATGTATTGGGACCCCATGAATGCCGAAATGAGACTGACTTTTATAAAGTTCTGCTGGAGCCCTATGTTAGTCATTTGACAAGTTATTGCAACACCATACAGAATCAGAACAGGTCTCAACCCTGGCCACCCATTTTATGCGTAAATGAAACCGACAACTTTATGAAGAACCTCCCCCCATCCCATCAAATTAAGAAGATGAAACTTACTATACTTGGTGAGGCTCCTACATGGTATATGGGAAGGAAAGATGGGACCCTCCCAGTGAGGCTCCTGCCGGGGCCCTATACCTCCCATGTCCGAGACTGGATAAGCAGACCATTTACAAACACCTGAAACTATACGAATTGCGACGCTTTGACGGACTACTAGTACGTCATTGATTAAGTGCACTTTGTACTGTATTTTTCACTTCTATCTTCCAGATGATCTATGAAGAAATAGGTCTGAAAACTTAAGTAAATGTATCAATTTGTAGAATCACGGGCAGAGGTCGTATGCACTGAATATTATTATCGTTAATGATAATAGTGTAGAAAAAGTGAATAAATTGAAACATTTTGCCACAGTGATAATAAATTAGAACAAAATCAGGGAAGAGATAAGTACATTTTGTTGGTAGAATATTCATTGAGCTGAGTTGAGTTGAATTTGAGTTTAACGTCCCGTTCAGCAGCGAGGATATATGGGACGTGGGCCTACTGATTAACGTAGAATCCGAACCACATAAGCTCCCGCCGGGATCGGTTAAATAGTTTGTGTATATTATATACACATAAAAACGTGAGTGCGTGCTAAATACAGCTCGTACTACTCCGACTGAATTAAATAACAGGTAAAGTTTGTAAAAACATAATGTTTTGTGTCTGTACTATGTAAACTTGAAATTTTCTTCGTAGAGAAGAAAAGTGCCAGATAGTTGGATAAATTGTTGTAAGAGAAACATACAATGAAATGGGTCAATAGACGATTTCACAATTGCCACAGAATTACAAATATCGTATTGATTGTAGACTGGAAGTTTTATGATGGATGGATACACTTGTCTATACCCATTTATGAGTTTCCATTTGTATTCATATTTCCATCATTATTCACTTACATTAGCCATGTGTCTTCCTGCGCCTAAAGGGCATAAACGTAGAACATTAAATTGAAAGATTTCATTTCATACTGCCAAGTCCTACTATGGGCAATAGTTTCGTTCCTTCGTCTGCATCTAAACTCAAAGCCTCGTACAAATGTCGATCAATTCGTATAAACATCTTATTGAACGTCCTCTTTATCCTCTCTTTTTTCCTCTGGGGGCCTACTGTCAAAATATCAAGTGTCCATCTTAAGCGGTATTACAGTTAATCAGTCAGTCAGGCCTTCAGTTATACATAAATTGAGACATTTTGCTCTTTCTATAGAGATATGACCTAAATTTCTAGCAGGATAACTTCTGATATTTTTAAATGAACAACTAAAAGTTCTGGAATGGGAAAATGTCCAGGGAGTACTGGAGTATCAATATGAGTATTGAATTTAAATAGTAAATGTACAACTTTGGGAACTATTGAAATTTATTATTGTTCAGAATCTGTTCTTGTAAAATCGATTTATTTTGAGCGCTGACGAAAAAAAAAAAAAAAAAAGAAATCCAAAGTTTATTTTAACAAAATCTGTTCATTTTACAAAGACATTCGTTTGGTGCAAAACGCTCTGCAGCATAAGAACTGAGCTGCTCTCTTCTACTTGTGAAAGTTGTTTCTTGAGAATGGTTTTTACTGCCCATTGGAGCCAAGATTTACTTTCTCTCACACCATTGCTCTTACCCTTTTCACATATTATTTGATGGCACAGTGTCTGGAGCACGACGTGGAAAAATCAGGTGGATGACTCCTTTAAGAAGAGAGCTTTTCTTTACGTATCTATAAGACACAGTTCGTAAACGTGGCTAGTACACAGTAGACGAGGACACTTTCTTACTTGCAGAGGTACTATTTCTTCTTCCGCATATATAATTTTCTTCGTGAGTGGTGCAGTTCGTAGCGAAAGATGTAATTTAAAATTTAAAAGAGACAGAGGTGTCGATAATGCAATTCAAATAATTATTTCATGTTTTTAATATCCGAAAATTTTAATCCTCATTACATGAATGGATATCCTCTAGCACATGATTTTCATAAGAAAACTTGCATGCTAAATTGTTCATGTTAACAAAAGACTAACACTCAGCGTCTCTTCTTTCATTCCATCTTCCATGTTACAGTATTCTACTTCTAACTTGTTTTTCTTTCACAAGATAATCATATCGTCAACATCCATATTGCAAAAGGAATACGTGTTAGTTTGTCTATCACGCTGCTAATAGTCACATTCAGATTAATAGTTGTCACACTCTATGCTGCCTTCTATCTGAGACCAAGAGATTTCTGCTACATGCAGGCAACTTCCAAACGAAACGAAGATATAGGGTGGACCAATCTTTATTATAAAACATACTGTCAGTTAGTTAGTCATGTTTCTAATGACAAGCAGTTAGGTAAATACTTGTTGGCTGTTAGCCTCGTACCTGACGCCAAGAGACTTCTCCAGCGATGTAGACAATTTGTAGATGAGTGAAAGTCTGAGGGGAAACTAGTCCTATTAATTTGCGATACTTTTTTCTTTTCGTCATTTTACTAGTACTAATTTCCTCGTTTCTCATTACATCTTTCTGGCGATCTAACATTTCCTGCTCTTCCTTTAGGAGGGTATTTAGCGTCATTCTTTTATCCTCTCGTTTTTCTATGTCAGTTCTATAATTTTTGTTTCTGGAGCGATGTTCCCCAATTTCCTTTCTGTCCTAGAGCCTACATTAACCCAGAAATATGTGGGCAAAGTTAAATGTTTTAGTGACAATAATATTATTAAAATAGCTTCTTAAAATACTATATATTTTTGTGAAGAAAATAAATATCATACTGAATCCTGACTCCCTGCGTCCTTTTATCATTGAGACTGTGTAACCCGTTATGAATAATGTGAAATTAACACGTTCATCAGCCAACTGTGCCGTTCTCAAAGGGTATGAAAGCTCATCATTCGAGATAAGAAAGTGTGTGGAACTAAAAACACACAAGTATGTTTAGGTTGAGAACAACTTCAAGATAATGTTCTCAACTGAAATGTAATTGAAAGCGTGTTTGATCAAATGGACTTATACATACTATATATCCTAAATGCCAACAAAACTGATCGCAACAAAGACGAATATATCATAAATCTTGTAACAAAGGGCGGTTTGCAAGACGAATATATCATAAATCTTGTAACAGAGGGCGTTTCGCAAAGAAACTTAGCTTTCAAATGGACACACAGGTATTATGAGAGATCATTGAATGAGTACATTTACATAAATAAGAAGTAACTTGGGAGTGATGACCGAAATCAGCTTAGTACGTTATAATCGAATCTTAACTAACTCTGGAAATTATGTATATCTAAGAATGCTAAGTTAAAGTAATATCAACCTCCTATCAACATACCAAATAATGCATTTGGAAGATATATTAATTTATAATTTTGCAGACGATAAGAAAAATAAATCGAAGCATGTTTTCCATCTGTTTATTTTAATGCCTGACGGCATTGACTAGATTCGAGCCAAAAGTTTTCTAAAACAACGTGCAGCTACACTACTGAATGTGTTTCTTGAATTCAAGTCCGTCTCAGATGAGAAAGTTTGGGATGAGTATGGCTTAGAAACAGTGGCAGATCTAGAAGGTGAAAACTTGAGGGGGCTGCCAGAATCCAGACTATGATAGGTATATCATGAGCTTACTATAAACTTTCAAAAATTTATAAATAATAGCTTTAATCATTTTCGTCACTCTGAAAACTGGGGGCCTTGGCCCCAGGGCCGCGGGATAGATCCGCCACTGCTTAGAAATCCACTGAAAGATTAATTGAATGTTCTTGTTTCCTCATACAAGTTATTGTCCCAAACACAATGAAAAGGTGACGCAGTTCTTCAAATTCTCTTGTACGTAATACATTGTGCCAATAAGAATGATCATTTATGTGTTAATACTGCTTAAGCTATTCTGGAGGGTTTACAAATATACCCATCGCTCATTACCTAATTTATTCACCTTGGCTTTGCTTAAGCTGGGATAGTTTACAAGGACAAGATAATCTCCTATTTTTCAGAACAGTGGTATTAGTGCTAGTATAAAGGTTTATACTACCTCCGTGGATTAAGAAATGTAAACCACTTTACACATCCATGGATAACTTTGACCAAGAAAGAACACAATGTCTGGCATCGAAGATTCAAATGATACGTCTTTGTCTTGTTTAAAGACTAGGATTCGTCCGAACCTCACACTGTGACCACTCTTATTGAATGGGAGATTGAGAAAAAGAAATAAAATTTTAGCCAAATTTTAAACCACCAAAGACAAATCAAGTGCTGAAAACCAAAAACATGAAGTAAAATTGCTCCTAACTCAATGACTTCATAACTTTCAAATTTCACTGAAGAACAAAATGATTATGACAGTGATCGTGTTTTGATTCTTCCTTGCTATTTGCAGTCTTCAAATTGGTCTGGGCTTAATTTGAAGTGTAATCAGCATTTAAAGTGATTAGAGGGAACAATAGAAAAAAACATTATATAAGTGTACCAAGTCACAACATAGTTCAAAAAGTAGACCATTCGTGTCCAGTATATGCACACAGTCAAAATACTCCTACTATTGCTACGAATTATTGAAATAAACAAGTAGGACCAACTAATATTTACATTTAAAAGAAAGGAACTTCGCGTAACAATTTAATTGATTGACTACCTAGGTATACATTCACCCATTGTCCACAAGACGTTAATGATTGTGATCTGAGAAAGTGCGTTTTCAAGAACTGAACAAATTACTTATGCCTTCATTTTTTCTCGGTAAAGGTATATTCGGAAAACGTTAAATGTATAAATAGTGATTTTGCTCGAAATTTAATTCAGAACAACTTTTCCTAGAAAATTATTTTTCGAATGAACTTTTAATTATATCTGCTGACAAATTCCTCATATAAGGTAATTATTCAGTGAGCTTACCAAACCTAATGCCAAAATTCTGATGGTTTTCAGGACGTGTGACCAAGCCATAAATCATTCACTAGTACTGTTCGACAAAATTTCTCTTGAGCGAACAGGCCCCTAGACAAATATTGACCCGAAAACTAAAGAAAAGAAAGAAATTTTGGTAGAAAGGCAGTAAATTCCATTCCTGTAATCTATACCCAAGCACTTCTGCTTTATGATTAGTAGGATTAGTTATCAGAATAACTCGACCAGTCTTGAAAAAAATATCAAGCAATTTGATTTTGACCACAGAACATGGATTTGCCGTGTAATTAATTTACATGTTTTGCTTGAGAAAATAATTCTTCTAGGTTTTAAGTGGATTAAGTCTCGAGCTCAGGCTCATGTGGTATGGTTTTTATACCGGATAGGACATTAGAGTACTCAGTCGTCCTTTCCAAATATATCCTAATTTATGCTAGACAGAAATGTCATTTTGCATTGCGTCAAAAACACAGCTTAACCTTTGTAAGGGGTATCCTGGTTCGTATTTAGTAATCTTCAAAATAATTCAAACGTTTTAACACTTTCTTAGCTGGTTTTTAATACTTAACCATGAGAAGCGTACATAATCAACTTTCGGCATATACAACAAGATGTCTACACCTTTATACACACACTTATTTACTCGACAAGATGTCTACGTACATGTGCATTTATTTACGACGTTGCTATAGCAACAACTCTCTTTTTAGTTACCGATTACAAAATAATGTCTCGAAATCTCTATGTGTCTTTCTTTTCTTTATACATAATACTGCTCAAATAATTCGCCTCTGATCCCTTTTTGTAAGCTGGCACAGATTGCTAATATTATATACAACGTTATCGTTGTAGATGTCGTTCGGACGGGACTTCCATAATAGTTCTACTATGAAGGAAAGAACCCTGGGTTAAATATCATGAAACATCTACCTTTTGAATAGCCCTCGTATATTTAATATCACCTTTAATACACATATTCTACTTTTCCATGTATATATAATATATTAGAACATTACACATTTTTATATTTGTCATAATATCTCAATACTAATAACGACGAATTACAATTATCATGAGTGAGGCTATTCAAAAATTAAACCTAACTGGTAGTTTCCTTCTAGGGTAAAATTAACTATTCCTTCATACACAAACAACATTATGTATAAACAAAGATCTTTATAGCACTAAATATTGATAGGATCAGAAGGCAAAAAAATTAGAACATATAAACACATTAATGATTATCCTTTAATACATTAATAAACTTTGAAAAATTAAGAGATTCGATATTCATTATTCTTATTCTTTCCATATAATAAGGTGCATCTATTTTATATAAATCTGTCATTACCTTCATACGTTTACATTAAAATTACGATCTTTTATCTTTAAATATTTATAATACTCGCATGAAATTCGAATAGAATAAAAACATGAAAACAAGAATAGCTTAAATATATGTTTCTTGGAGAAAATATAAATTGTCAAACTCAGTATATTCTTGTATTACAATAAAGCTTTTAAATAATTTCTTAGCATGAAACACAAATTAACAATTCCTCAAATTAATGCTATAAAAGGAAATTGCAACAAAACTATAAGGAACAAATCAATAGTATTTTCAGTTAATTGCCATAAATTAATTTTATCACTTTCTTAACTGATTTTATAATTGCATATGTTTTCAACATACATTTTAATAATAAATAGACTGAAGAACATATTAACCATAGACGTAAGCAAAGGTCAATTCAATACAAATCCATCGGACGCCTTTTTGACAGTTCAAGTTATGTTCGAAGGGTTCATTTAAGCAACATTGTATGGCACAATCTTGTGTACATTCTTGTCTTTCATAGGATGATACCATATTTTGACTGCTATTTACAGAATTCCTGCCATCTGCAAATTGATTTTGTGATGATCGGCGGTAATTATTACTTCTACTGAAATTCCTGTTGTTATTTCTAAAATTCCTAGCTCCATTTCTATAATTAGGTTGCGTTTGATTTCCGTTACCATTATAACTACTCATTCTATTATTAAAACTACGAACATTAGAATCATTTTCAGGTTGTATATCTACATTACGAACAGAAGCATATTGTGTCTGATTACGTGCATAATTACCCTGACCTCTATCCTGCATTTTATTGTTATTCTGTATTGCAGACTGACTCTCATAACTCTGAATGAGCATAATTAAGTGGTTGAAGTTAATGCACTGTGCCGACATTAACAACTGTTGTAGTCTAAATGGCAATAAGATCCTAATGGAAGCTATAATTCGGGATTCCGGATGGTTTGGATTTAGTGATCTTAACTCATGATATGTAGATACTACAAATTCAGCAATACTCCGGTGTAATTTTGGATTGTAATGCTTCGTTCGCAATACGGCATCTCTATTCGCTACCATAAAATCGTTTTCATAATTTCATAGAAGAGCATTCTTAAAATCTGAATATGTATGAAGACTACCTCTAATAGCTTTAAACCATGTTAAGCAGGGTGGTAACAAGATGTGCGGCAATAGTTTTAAAAACTGAGACTCATCTACACCCATGAGCTCACATTCATCCTGAAATTTTTCGAGAAATGCCCTAGCGGGTATATCTTCTGGCACGCCACTAAATTTTGTAAGCGACTTAACTTCGCTGAATCGCAACTGTTTACCTGCGTACGTCTTCATACCTCTATTGGAGATGTGTTTGCGCCTGGATGTTTGCCTCACTCTTCCTTCTCTTTCAGTACTCTCTGCACCACTCGAAGATCCATCAAGTTCCAAAGTTGGTCTGGGAGGATGATCAGGTACCCAACCTGTGGATGTAGGATGATTCGTGCATCCGAATTCGGAAATAGAGTTTTGGGAATACATCTTTCCTTGATGAAATTTACTTCGTCTTGCAGTAATTTGATATGATTTTCATGGGCATTAATCGTTGATTCTAGAACATCCATTGACTCTTGAATTTCCGTGCTTCTTTGTACTACTTTTTCCATTTTCTCTTCGTACTTCTCAAATTTGTCCACTACATGTTGGTTCATCTGATTTAATTGGCGTTGAACAAGATCCCATCTCTTCTCATTGCATTGTTCCAACTTCGCTATTTTTTCATCAAAATCATTAGCTAACTGGGTTAACTTCTGTTCCAATTTTTCATCAAAGCGTTGAATTTGCTCTGACTTGTTCCTCATTTGTTGGGCTAAATCATCACCTTTTCGTACTTGATCCTTAATTTGCTCAGACTGGTTTCTTATTTGTTCGGACTGGTTTCTTATTTGTTGGGCCAAGTCTTTTAAAATGTCAGTCAAGTTTTCATTAGGAGTCAATTCTGGATACACAGTCTGATCACCAGTTATATTACAACTTGTTGTACTCATAGCAATATTTCGATGAATCACTTTTCCACTTCTCAATATGGTAACACTAAGGTCGCGTTGAAAACTTGCCGTTTTTACTATTCTTCAAAACGACACTTATATAACTCCCGGTGGTGAGGCACCAATTTGTAAGGGGTCTCCTGGTTCGTATTTAGTAATCTTCAAAATAATTCAAACGTTTTAACACTTTCTTAGCTGGTTTTTAATACTTAACCATGAGAAGCGTACATAATCAACTTTCGGCATATACAACAAGATGTCTACACCTTTATACACACACTTATTTACTCGACAAGATGTCTACGTACATGTACATTTATTTACGACGTTGCTATAGCAACAACTCTCTTTTTAGTTACCGATTACAAAATAATGTCTCGAAATCTCTATGTGTCTTTCTTTTCTTTATACATGATACTGCTCAAATAATTCGCCTCTGATCCCTTTTTGTAAGCTGGCACAAATTGCTAATATTATATACAACGTTATCGTTGTACGTTCAGGCACTTTAAATAACTTGCCAAAGTGGAAACTTCTACTAGCCATTTTCTCCTGGACAGGCTTACAGAAAGATGAATCGTTACCATCCACTAATGTTACATTCACGTTAACATGTTTTATGTAGTTACGCATCAGGTCATAACATTTTCTCTTAGTTCTATATACTTGAGAGCGACACATTTGTTAACACCGTTTATATATTGAGAAGTTATAAACAAAATAAACGACAACAAATAATTTCAGTGCGTTTCTCTATGGCGGTTATGCCTTTAACATACTTATAGCTTCACCTTGTCGTATTCCTAAGCAGGTCAGAAAACTGTTTCTACCTGGCATATACGTTTATTATTTAAAAACGAAAATAACCCTTTTTCAGAAATCTCTTTTCCCTTGAATATACATGTATAGTTTTTCTGACTAATTCATTCAATATTTACAAAACTATCCAGAGATATTGGTGATATAACGGAGTAATTACAGAGAATAATATAATATTTGTGTGTGTCGTTTTTTTTTTTGTTTTTTTTTTTTTTTTGTAGACTTGAGCCAAAATAATGAAAACATGTATTTATAAATTTCTTTCCATTTTAGCTAAACTAGTCTTATTTAAGAGTTAGTTAACAACATTTTGGAACCAATTGAGACAAATAAAATAAGCTACAATTAATTGAAATAATTGTAGTAACTATTATAGACAATTATATGAAAATTCCAACTTTTCATAAATAATATGCCAATATGAATGGTTTTTTTTTTACAACTTACTATAAAATGACGGACGATTCAACATTTTCGTCCAAAGCACATAAAATTGACTTGCGTTTGTCTATTTTCAGCTATGAGGAAATAACTTTTGTTAATTAGTGTTATTAATTCAATATTTATTTTCGGAAATAATAAAACTAACAAGTCAACTCTAATTTTTTAAAAATATAAGTTTAACTTTTATATCAATCGTAAATGCAAACTAAAAATAGGATCAGAGTCAGAGCTCTCTGTAAACAGAAATGTGGGGTAGAAACATAGCATCAATGACATCGTAACTCTACATTTCGGTGATTCGTCTGATAGTATAAGTTTTTCAAGATGCCGGAGATTCAATTGGGCCTTATCAGTTTTCATCATGGTTCCATCAATATGAATTAAATAAAGTGGCAAGGGTGTCAATGAATACTGAAGTATATTCTCTACGGATATTTTCATTTCAATAGCGAGACAACATATTCTACCAATATACCACAAGTAAGTTGAACCTCTTTTATCTTATTGTATTTAATGTTTATCTTAACTTTAACACCATCTGCTTGAACATTTAAAATAATTTGTCTTTTGATTTCTCTGACAAAAATCTCACTGTCTTTCTTACATTCATTAATAAAGGTCTGCCTCAACTGATTTCCTCTATCCGTTGTTCCCAGAAGATATTCTTTTGTTTTATCACTTGCTGTTGCTTTACCTGTTTCAATATTGTAAAATATATCATCCTGAAGTGTAATGATGAATTTGTTAGCTGATCCCTCTTTTACATGGCATACTGCCTGGAGATCTGAATTGTATCGTAGAATTCAAAATTTTCTGAGCTCACTACATACATCGTCCTTAGTGTTTACTCCTGCCATTTCTTTCAGACAGTAACAATTTCTGATCTCATACTTCTGGTTATAGTCCAACGCAAATGAGTCAAAGGTTGATTTGTCATCGCTTAAACCCCAGTCAGTCTGCTTGCTGAGTCTCCTTTTACGGTTTGTTCTAAGGTTTGATCAATTGGGGCAACAGCGAATGATATGTTTGAGCGTTTAACCGACAGTCCACAGTTTTGAAGCTGAGCCTTCAAACCAGGATATTTCTCATCAAAGTTTTTCAAGTTTTCTTTATATTTAACCATCAATCGAGCATAATTTGAATGGTTTGTGATGAAAAGAGATTTGTCATGATTGGCAGTAAAGAGACATCATTCATTTTTACAGCTCTTGACATTCTAAGGTACAGATTTACGTAATCTATGTACATGAATCAAAATTGCGCTGTACAGCCATGCTCACCTGTCAGCAAGAAAATCTTTAATTTCTTCTGGGTATTCATTTGCTGCATAAAAATCTCTATCATGATAGATATTCACCAAATATATCTCAAATCCAGGTGGAATATCTGTATTAGAGCGATTGAGGAAATGTTTGATGTGTTCAATTTGTAATTGTAGAGCAAAAAGAGAATGGAGATGTTTGGATCTATTGAAGTACCTGCCACAATCAAATCCTTTGACTGAATTATGTGCAAGAACTCCACTGTAACATAGTACATGTGAACATCCAGACTCTGATGTGGTCCTTCCGCACCAAACCCGGTTAAGTTTTTCCTTGAACCATATGACGTAATTTTTAGCCCTTTTTACAAAAAATCTTGTCTTAAGGGGATTTGGCTCCCAATTATTTTGTCTGACGAAGTGTTTAGGTGATTGGCACATGGAAAGCAACAAAATAGCGAAAGAAATTTTCTTGTACCTTATGACGTAAATTTTGGCCATTTTTGAATTTTGAATTTTGTCTTATGGAGCTAAAGCACCCGAAAATCTTGTCTTACGGACCAGTTTTTAGTTTTAAGCATCCTTCCGCACCAAACCCCGTTACGCTTTTTCTTATACCTTATGATGTAAATTTTGGCCCTTTTCCAAAATTGCAAGGGGTCACCTTAGCCAAAAGCCCCCGGCTTGGCGCGCAAGACAAAGTTTTTCTTACGTTTCCGGCCGATCCGCAACAGATGTGGGGGTGAGACAATTCGTAGCTTATGACGTGATTTTTCATGTGCTAGCTCCCTGTCCAACTGGGGTCCATGCACAGACAAATTGTCCATGGCAAGTTGATTGACGGATGGCAAAAACAGAATGGTGGAGAATATACCAAAGAACTGCACACGATTTGCCCAACCATTTGATGTGTTTGAATTCCGACCAATCAAAGATTATGGCAGGAGATCAGTACCTAGTATGAAACTTCTTTATCTGGATGTTATGATGTACCAACGAAACAATCAAATAGAGTTCACATCCATGCTAATGAATCAGTTCCAATCACCATGATACATTGGATTGTTTCAGTTTGCGCTCTACAAGGTAGGTTAAGGAACAAATTATATACCTTTTCAACCACCTATCGAATTTGGTTTTCGCTTTGGTTATGCGAACTGTTCCTTTGACAGATGCAACTCAATTGTACATATAAAATGTTCATGGTGCAAGGAAGTCTTTTGCCTGCGTCATTTCTTTATACAACCGAAAAACAACAGTGACCAATTTTTATCTCTCATCTATCGTTATTCTGAACAGTATAACGACCAATTTTAACTAATAAACGCGTTAGTTATTCTGTTACTTCCGATAGATTTCAATTCGTATGCCAATATTCATTGCAAATAATGTTCTAGTTAACTCGTTTAAATGCGTATATACTCATTTTTTTAAATATAAACTTTCAAGTTGAATGTCTCGAGTAGTTCTCAACCGTACAGGAACTTTATAAGCTTGTTGTAATCAGCGTGAATTTGTCCTTCAAATGGCGTGCGTTGTTTCTCTGCAGGCGAGTGCTTTCTCCCGAATTTCCCTTGTGAGTTTATTCCTACGCGTATCAAAGAATATGTTAATGGCAAGTTTTAATCCCCTACAATTAAGAATGAGCAAGTCCTGACTAACAAATCAAATCCTAGGTCTAAACTGCTTAAGTTTCTTCGCACAGCTAGGCCTCACTTTATAGAACTTTAGTCGATAATAATTTAAAGACAATGAAAAATGTATTTTAAAAATACAAAGTGAGCCAGATAGTATCTTCAAAATGTCTATAATATGATGAACAAATAATTATTTTAAAGATATTTTGTATAACCTTTATTAAAGAGGTCAGAAACTTCCTAATTTATATATTTTTGGCATTTTTATACCCATCCATGGGAAAGAAATTAGTCCTGGACCCTGACCCTGGGTCTGCCAAAATTGACCTTCACTCCTTAAATTTGACCCTGGGTAGTGGTACAGATTCCACATTTTTAAAAAGATGTATCAATTTACCCCTGCTCTAGGAAAAGAAATGCACTTCTGTACACACCAATATAACCATATTAGGTAATAATATATCATCAAAGAGGAGGTTAAAAACACCGAAATTGGAATTTTTGGTAATTTTTACCCATGAAAGGGAACGAGATGGATCACCCCAAACTTACAGAAGTAATGGGCCTATGCTACCATACCAGATTTTTAGTTTTGGGAAGGTGATCCGATACACAAATTCCGAAATTTAAAGGAAGTGCGTTAATGTGTCCCATGTCCTGGGCTTCTATACTGATCCAAAACATAATAAAGCATCATTAAAAAGGTTTCTTAAGTTAATAACCTTGCATTTTGACAATTTTATATCTATAGAGGGAACGAGATGAATCACAAGATACATACCATGCTCCTACTTATCATAAACAAACTGAAAATTTGACAATTTCTAAAATTTAATGTGGACCTATACATACCCCTCCCCAAGAGGACATTCATGTACTTCTGTACTCAATCATATAACAATAAAAGGTAAGAAAGCGTTCATCGAAGAGGGCAAGCATCTCCAAATTTTATACCCATAAAAGGGAACGAAATAGACCATCATAGCCCAATAATTCAAAACTCCTGGTCATAAAAGAGAGTGAGGGACTAATTTTGAATTACCCGCAAGGGTAGGGTCTAAGACCACATGACTTCATGACGTCATGCCATGTGATCTGGGACCAAGGTTGCTTGAAATGACAGGTTGCCTCACACGAGGTAAACAAACGTCACGCGTGACGTCACTGAAGGCCGGTTGACCCGCGCGAATATTCTGTTGCTTGCTTGAAGCGTACTTTTTTCCGTGATTTTGGATGCTTTTTAAAATCAATTGAGCGGGTTAGTATAAAATGAATTGAGAAGTCAGGTCGGTTGTTAATCAAGAGCCTCTAAAAGCTCTGATACAATTGACATCGAGTGAAATAAATGTTTGCCTAAGATTAAAAATCTCCATATGGAATGTAAGGGTACTCAAAGGCAAAATGTGAAATTGGCTTCACAGTTGCTGTCTCACACTGTTGATACAGCTCTAATACATTATAAACCAGGAAGTAACAACGAAGTAACAATGAAGACGACACATTTTATCGAACTAGTGAACGACTGGTTCGATATATTGAATGTTTCGTCCAATAAAGAAGCGATAAATCCATATAAATTCCCTTTTGGTAGACACGAAGACGTACAGAAACAAGAACTACAAGATTTTTATGATGTTGTGAGCTCTATGAAAAACAAAACAAGTGTCATTTCAGAAAGGCATATTAATGTCTATTAACGCAATTCAAATGCTCCTCCAAGACTTGAGAGATTATAACCTAAAGTATATTCTCACAGCCAAAATTAAACAGGACATGCTTGAAAGCTTATTTTCTCAAATAGTATATCGAGGAGGTTTTGATGACCGTCCGTCACCTTTTGAATGCTTTATACAGACTCCGGATGGTAGTTTTAGGGAAAAGCCCAAAGATGTTTAAGATGAATACGTGTACTACTGATGTTACAGATGAATAATTTGTTATTTCATCCGCTCTACAAACTCTTGCGGAAGACATAGACAACGTAAATGAAATGGAAGGCGAACAACTACCAATGGATTCTCATCTAACTGTAAGTAGTGATACTGACACAGCTAGCAAGATTGGATCACCAACAAAAGAGCTTCAGATAGGTGATACTTCTGAAGACGGCTTGAAATATCTTGCTGGATGGATAACCACGAAGCATAAGAAAACATCAAAATTTGGGACTAAGAACACGAGACCAAACACCATCGTGCCATGATTACATTATACCAGACTGGGTTTCACATTTATCATACGGATATTTGACTGCTCCAACTAATATTTTTATCAAGAAAGTTAAGAAAATAGAAGTAGTATTTTTAGGAATTGTTGGAGGGGGGCATTCCCAAAGGCAAAGGTATAGTAATTAATATATCTAACAGAATGGCACGTAGGCTGTATGGAGAGAACATTAATTCAAGTGTCATGAAAACTTCTGTAAAGCAGCGTATAATCATTCGTAGAAGACATATTAATGAAAAATCGAATGAGAAAAAGAAATCTTTGAAAACGAAGACATAAAAAGTTAGGTAAAGTGTGATTCGCATACTTTTTCAAAATGGTTCATAGGCCTCCAGGAAAATCTTCCATTTTTTAAAAAAGGTAACGCACCATACACAGGACTTCAAGGTGGTGTGGAAATCTGTGTGTTTAATAATAATAATAATAATAATAATAATAATAATAATAATAATAATAATAATAATAATATACCCTTATTATTATTATTATTATTATTATTATTATTATTATTATTATTATTATTATTATTATTATTATTATTATTGAAGTCATAAGTTCGAACACCACGGATGGAAATTCTGAAAAATTTCAACATTTCTCCTCAATCTCACCAAAATATACGGGAATGGTACTCTTTAAAAATAGGCACCTGCCACGTCCTTCAATCGCAAAAGAGCAACAGATGCCTGAAGGTCTTAATAAATAATATTAATTAACTAATAATTATAAAAACAAGAAATCCATTCTGGCATGGGCCTGTATAGGGTAGGTAGATATCAAAGTATTGTAGATTTTAAAGAAACTTATTATTAATTTCCAATGTACAAAGTTTGTTTGATTTGGATAAAAACGTGCATAATCGCTAACGCTCTCGCCTTCGGTGCGAGCGGTCCCGGGTTCGATTCCCAGTGGGGACACTCGGTCGAAAAAGTGTAACAGCTTTTTCAGGCTAGCGACCTTGAATGAGGTTTTCCTGGGTTTTCCTCATTCACCACCATAACTTATAACTCCTAGGCCGCTTCCTACCTTCCCCAATCCTTTCTTCCTTCCCTTTCCCCGGATAGTGTACTCGCCGAGGGACGTCATCCCTCGAACGTGACGGGCTAAATGGCCATAAGATGCCGAGAGCCCAGAAATATAAATCCTAAATCGGATAAAAACTCAGCTGCTAGCTTGAGTTAACATACCTGCTTTTTTTTTGGGGGGGGGGAGGCGATTCTAAACTCCCAGCCCCTACAACGATTTGACTATCGTCGACTGTGGCCAATATTTTACTCCATACTAATTATGTACAAAGTTTGATTTGATTCAGTTGACAAACGCGACCTCTATCGTGTACCAAAAAGCGTTTATATATATGCTGAAGTGCTGAGTGGTATGTTTGAATTCGTAACCTGCATTTCTCAGCACTTCATTGACTTCATAAATATGTTAGGATGATACTTGAGTTTAATTGCATATTATTATTATTATTATTTACCAACTTTTGCCTGTCTTTCCCCCGTTGTAGGGATATTTACGCGTCGAAGGAGGAAGAAAATGAAAGAAGTTCGACGCGTACTTCATTTTTTCTTTTCAATTTCTTTACCTGACATTTCATTTTTTCAATTTCTTTACCAGACACAGCAATGTGTACTCATATTTTACAATATTTTACAGTAGTGAAATATTTTACAGTAAAGAATAACAATGCTAATAACTTCAGTAAAAATGCAACGTTCGTAGGCAAAAGTAGTTGATTTTTGCCTGTACTTCTGCCTTCGCAGGGAGAAAGCGGGCCTTCAGTGACGTCACGCTGCGATGTTTATCCCGTGTGAGGCAACCTGTCATTTCAAGCAACCTTGATCTGGGACGGGGCTTAGACCACGTGACCTCTATCAGCGTATCTGCCTATGGACCCCTGAACGAGGATAATCAAAAGTGGGATAGGGTGACGCAAATACTATTGAATTAAAGTTATATATATACGCGGATCATTCAGAAAATAAAGACCGTATATTTATCGTATCTGCTTAAATTGTGTTTTATACCAAAAAAAAAAAAAAAAACAATATTGATTGTATCTGTTCACGAACTTTAAATTCCCATTTTATACTATTCATTAAGCCGCCAGTTCATTATGCGAGATTGTCACTCAATTCTCCAACTTATCATCACTTTTAAAACGTTTATCACCGAGAAGACACCCAAATTTCATCACCAGTCACAATCAGATCAAGAAAAGCGTCTCCGTTTGTGTGGAATCGTCTCAAGAATATCAATGCTGAGCCCGTTCTTTGAGTTTGTGTTGGTCACTCAGTTGCATGGAACGCATTGTGTAAAAATTTTGTAGCCGAAGTATTGCGAGAAAATTTCACCAACCAAAAAACGAGAAATGTCTGGAAACACAATGCGCAATTCGTCGAGACTTCCGCGCCTATCTTGCGGTGATAACCTGGCTGAATGAATTGGCGGCAGAAGAATATAATACGGGAATGCTGAAGATCGTGAACGGATACCGCAAATCTGTAATCGAAGGTGGGGATTATGTAGAGAACTGAAGGGAGATTCAGGTATGTAACAAAATTGATTTTCTATGATAAATATTGTTTTTTTTTTTTTTTTGTATTGCTAAATGGTCTTTATTTTGTGTGGATGTCCCTCGTATATATATATATATATATATATATATATATATATATATATATATATATATATATATATATATATATATATATATATATATATATATATAATTTTCTGATTTTAGCTGCACCTTTGTGTAGGAATTCAACAATATGTAGGCTCATTGTATTGTGAAGGAACCAGGTGGGCAAAGACCCGTAATATATGCCTTTCATAATGCATGTCAAAAGGTATTTAATGCGCTTTCTATATCAATATACATTGCCATAATATATTTAATGTTCTTTCTATATCAATATACATTAAACTAGTAATCTGTATTCCATTCATGTATTAGTTATTCACCTGAGACAGTTAGTTAGTTACTCAGTAATTTTACAATAAAACAAATGTCCGAATATGATACATTATGGCAATGATTGAAATAAACAAAATTATATACACGAATGTATGTAGATACTCATGCACAATTTGAGAGAAAATCAAGTTTTTATTTTCTGTCTTTCTTTACTTTTAAAAACAGGTGTTAAAATATAAAGACACCATCCATTAAATATGAAACTGATCGTATAGTGTACCCTCATGAAACTATTTACTATGGGATTGGTAAAATGACAACATTAGACAGTACGGTTAATAAACTATAACGCAAAGTTATGAGTAGCTCTTCAACCTCAATTTATGTTTAAACTATAACATTGTACAAAGATAAGGAAAATTTAAATCGATAAATGACGTCGAATTGTACAAAATAATATGCGGAAGGTAAATGTTCATGTTTACTTTCTGGAAGGCGGAGCACAGTCGCACAGTGGTAGAGTGTTTACTTCTGATTTGGGATCTCTGATTCAATTCTTAACCAAGTAGATCGTGTCCGTAAGTTTTCTCGGATTATTGCCGTTTCCTCTCACACTATCATTTCACCAATTCTTTTATTATCGTTCTCTTGTCTTAATGAACCGTCTCCTTTAGCATAAAGGGCACAATCGTGGGTGAGACGTTAAACTGATAGATTTCATTTCATATTTACTTTCGTTTAAAAAGATCCTTAAAACTAATTTTTATAACCATACAAAAATGTATCTGAGCCGCGGTGGCTCAGTGGTTCAGCTTTCACCTCTTGTGCTTTGGGTTTCTGGTTCGATCCCAATTCGCGCTAAGTGAACTTTGTGGTGGACAAACAGCGTGCGAGTGGGTTTTCTTAGGGTTCTCCCATTTCTTTCCAATTTCTTCATTCCACCATTTTATTCATTTCTCATCATCACCGTCTTCTTTAACCTAGCCGGCATAATCGTGGGATGTAAAACTTAAAGATGTGATTATGTCATGACAAAAAAAAAAATGTATCGTTTGTTTCCAATAATAATGGAGCTTTATTGTTGCTGGAACACATTGTTTGTTTGTCTAAATACTCTATAAGTAAAAAAAAGATATACAATTAAGTACCAGGTTATGTGTGTTGTTGTGAAACTTCTCTTAGTGGTGACAACAGTAACTTCTAACCGTGTTAAACATACTCCTGACAGAAATGCACATACTACTTAAAACGTTACTGTACATAACGAACGTACTTGAAAGAACATTTTTTTTTATTTTTTGTTCTTTCCCAGAAAGGGAAATACTTCTTCGTTCGTGTATATATATATCAAAGGATCCTCTAAAACATATGTCTTGTTTTTCATGTTCTTTGAAAAATGTATATTTTTTACTATTATTATTATTTTCAGTTCCTTGCGATATATGTTACTATGAAGACCACTTGGAAAGCCAATTCGGAAGCTAAAAACAACTGGGAACATGACGTGCTGCCATATCTGCTTCCACTTGTCATACTGTTCCCCTTTCATTCTTTTCGGATATATTTTTTCCCATAAGGTACAATCTCTTGCATATAAGAAAGTCAAATAAAGCGGATGATGAATGATGAATAAGCAAGCCTTCCAATCCTGATGACGTTGGAGAAGATGAATTTTTGGTTGATTTTTTTCTAATTTTTTTTCCCCTCTCATACGCAGAGAGAAAGAGAGAAGCATCTCTGCCCTACCATGGAAAAGATGACAATCTGGTAATGTTCTAGCTTCACTGCACACGCTGTGAAGAGAAATAAAAAGGGGGTTGGTTGGTTGAAGTAGCAGTAGAGGGTTGGAAAATGCGGTAGAACTTTTTTTTTTCGTTTACAAAAATAACAAGTGGAAGGCCCAAGAACGAAAGGATAAGGAAGAAGATATGTCAAGATGAAGGACCCGAAAGCGTAGGCGGAAAAGTAGAAGAGGCGTCGTTATGCAAAAATCTCTGCTTCCTCGTGAAAGGTCCATTGGGGGGGCAGTGGGATGAGTACTAAGGCGTGTAGAGACAGGCTTTTATCTTGCCTCATCCATGACACTGCTCAAGGCAATTAGGCCATTTCCCTTCGGATTAAAGAAATGGCAAATTGGCTTCTGCTTGGAAAGGCAAAAAAAGTTTTTGTTCTTTCAACTCATTCTTCAGGGGGGCACTACTATCGAAACAACTAGCTAAGAAAATTGTATTCGCTTCTTCGTTGTTCTTCCTAGGGACCAACTTTGTAGATGTATGAACATTCTTTTTAAACTTGTACTAACACATATGGAATGCAATAAAAATAAAACTGCATATTAAGAAAGAAAGGTGAGCAATTAAAATTACTGCATCAGTTACGTATGTAACTGTAACCTAAAATACTAAATAAAAAACAAGTGAGTTCCGTTTTACAGTATAAAACTGCGGTGGACTTCCTAACTATTTGAATTCAATACTCAAACTTGAAATAGTACATTTATAACTATTGGTTGTAATAGATGAATAAGATCACAGATAGAACCTGTTCCCTGAATCAATATCAAAAAGCCATTAGGCCTACTTGCTATGACTTATTGTTTATGTTCCATGACGATCAATGTTGAAAGCGGAAACTTTTAATTTAAAATACTGCTAGTTTGAATAAAGGGTTCAGAGTGGACATAGAACCTATTCTTGGGACGCTGTATCGATTGAAAAAATAAGCAGCAACTTCTTAATATCTCTTCCAGTATATGCTCTATGGAATTCAGATTTGAAATCGAAAGTACTAGTAAATTTCAAAAACAGCCATTTTGGGTCTAGTGTTGCGGATTGCTGTGAAATATTGTTTTGAGACACCGTATCGATTACAGAAAACAGTTTGTCGCTATCTATTACTGTTTCTGTTCTGTAGCGATAAACGTTGATACCTGTGAAGGCTAATTCTAACACTTCTGTCTGAATAGGGGGTTAACGGACAAAATAGAATCTATTCTTAGCATTCTGAATCGATTGCAAAGAAACGCATCTCGGTATCTATTATTGGTTTCGCTTTGATGGTTGTCAAGAGGATCTCTGACATTTATACATAACACAGTTTGGAAGTCTAATAATAATAGGAAATAGACATCCTGCTTGAAGTATCTTGAATTATCAAAGACTCGCTTTTTCTACATATATACAGTATGTTTTTTTCATTTAAATATCGACTTCCATACGTTCAATTTGTGTGTCATCAATAACCATCAGCATAACTTCTGCTGAATGAATATTCCATGAAGGTAATGAAATGGATTACCTATATTGTACGGTTTCTGAGATAACCAAGAAATGCAGAGAGTGTTCAAAGCCATGATTTAAAAAAAATGTAAGCACCGGTACGAAGAGGAATATAATCATAAAATAATAATGTTTAAAAAGTCTGACAGTATTTTCCAAGGATGAGAAATTTCATTTCATATGAAAGTGTTTCAAAGATTAGGAAACTCGATAGGTGTATTTGGGTTATCAATTATGATCCTTGGAGGATGAAACTGTCGTTTCTAAGTAAGAGTAATTTTCACTCTGTTATTGCCATTCAGCATGTGATTTGTTGACTTTTTTGTTGGTTGCTTAATACTTGGTATGATTTTAGTTTTCAATGTTTTATTTAATTTTGGGCATAAAAACAGTATGAGATAACGTAATCTATATTTTAATGCATTTCTGATAGAATGTAATGCTTCAAAGTAAATATGCCTTAATAATAAATAACTTTAAACGATTGGTCTGCAAAGTAGCTTGTAAAATTGATCGCAACTAGTGATGCGCATGAGATGAGTCGAGACACAATTTTCCTGACAAACTTCGAGTCAAGACACATTGTTTCCAATAGAGAAAAATACATTTTTCGAGTCGATACATCACTTTTACAGCACTCTAGGCCTGTCATTTCCAACCGGTCGATGTGTCGCGTACGATCATAGTTTTAACTCAGATTACTGTACGAAAGAGATGAAGCAAAGAAACAGAGAGACCGACATAAAGGAGAGTAATGAAACACATCTTGAGAGTCTACCATAATCATCGCTTCACTTGCTGTGTATCTGCAAAACCATTTGACATCAGTGTTCTTGTCTGCTTACCAGCATTCAACACCAGTTTTGATGTATGCTCTTTGTTATATCTACGTGGCTTAGTGAGAATATGAACATCAAACAATGATGTCACATAACATTACCGTTGTAAGTCGACATAAGGAGCTTGAGGTTGCCTTTCAACAATGAAATTATATGACAAATACGAGAGTAGTATTATGGTAATTTAAAATATATGGTGTTCTGTAAATTCAAAACTAATGAGCTTTAGTTAATAGGTACTTGTTATTAAATATAGAGATTAAATAAAAACTGAGAAAATCGATATTAATACATATCCATGCGCGCCGACTACGTGGGTGCTCCGGGGCTCCAGAACCCACACAAACAATCCATGCGCGCCGCACCCACAAGATTTTTAGTTTAAAATAAACAAAATAAAATAAATATTTATCACTTACCGTTATCAAAAACTAAGAATTAAAACAGAAGTGGAAGTTCTAATTTCTATCCACTAGAACATTTTTTGTTTCAAATGTGTTTGTGCAAAGGTAACCAAGCAACACACTTAAGTTAGTCACTTTGTAGTTTGTGTTCGCAACAAAACCCTTGCACAGTTCTTTCTGCAAAACCGCTAAAATTATTTGCTTTTGTGAAGACTTTTTTCATTTTAATTTGTATGAATGTGGTATTTTCTTTTAATAACGTGTGATAATATCATTGACTCTTGTAATCATTGTGTATCATGGAAGTTATTTAAAGCATACACTTAGTGTTACGATTAGATATGTTGAGAATATTCATTACAGTAACTTATCCTTAACCTTGGATTCGGGTTTGAACCAGTTTCTTTTGCCTTGAAGTCAGCCGTGTTACCGACTAAGCTAGAGCAGCCTCAACTTATCCTTATAGTACATGTATATTTTACTTTAATACAGCACAGTCCATAATGACGGTGTTGATTTTAGCTAAAAGAAAATAAATAAAATAGTATTGAGACTATGCTGAAAACATGTAACATGTTCCGTCATTGATATACACCCAAATAAATTTTGGAAGGTCGGCGCCCTTGTACATATCAAATCGAGAAATCTACAGAATCGAATACTATCTGTAAGAGACATTAATATAGAAAAACGAATAAATTCAGATGCAACTTTTAATAAGCTAATTCAAGCAACAAATACAATTTACATCATTCAGATTAATGAAATATTAAATAATGAATAGGTCTAAACGGATTCATTATATGATAGTTATATAATTTTGCCTATCGAATTATATGATAATTATATAATTTTGAAGTTTGAAAACGAGAAAAATCCTTTCTACGGAAGACCTCTATATTCAAGAAACTTTTTGTTTTATGTCTTTTTACAAAACAATAAAAAAAGAGATGTTATATTGTAATATCCTATGTGATGTTGTAAACAAACAATTCCACGCATCAGTGTTTACAAACACCACCACGTGGTTCGACAAGAGGATCTCTCACCAGACGGACCTATAATCATATCCAGACGACGGCTTCTGGCCCCTCCCACGGAGAAGAAGACGACATCGTGCAGCAGCGCCACCGCCACCCAAAGGACCCTATAAACTGGATGGACAAAGGCAATTCAATACCAGTTTTCTGGTGACCCTCCTTTAGTCTGCTACGTGACTCTTGGAGTAACCTAACCCCAGGCCTCTAGTCTGCTACGGGACAACGCCTATCCTATCTCCTGACTTGGCCTGTTACGGGGCTCTGTCTGGGAATCCTAACCTCAGCCGCTTAGCCTGCTACGGGGCTCTGTTGGCCACTTAACCCGCCTCTGCTTGCTACGGAGCATTGGTTCCTTAATTCCACTCCTCTTAGCCTGCTACGGGGCTCTGTTGGAGATCCTGTCTGCGACCTTACGGTCAAAGACCACCTATTTTTAACCTTCCTTCTAGAGAGATTAAATTGTATAGTATTTTGTGAAAATACTTTTATAGAGGAAGTTGTATATTAAAAACTGGTAGTGGGAGTCGATTCCGGACGCTCTTTTTATTAACTGCTCTACTCAAAGATCCTATATGAGACAAAGTTTTACATGGTGGAGGCTTTAACCGGCTCAGTATCGATCTGAATACTCCCCAACCGGACAGTATTTTTATTAACTTGAAAGTGAACTATTTCTTAAAGGTATGTGATTTTCTTAAGTGTACAATTAGTGAATCAGACTTGACTTTATTTTAGTGCATGCCTCAAACTAGAACTGGAAGAAACACTTTCCCGGAGGACGGTACAAATATGGAGCAGAATTCGCGCCCTTCGTTTAATATACCACACCTCACTAAGTATTCGGGACACGTTACGGAGGACCCCGATAGATTTTTTATGCTTTTCGACCATCTTGCATTGCTGCATTCGTGGAATGATCAGAAAAAGAAAGAACTATTACATATGTACTTACAAGACGTAGCACTTGATTTAGTTCTACAGTTAAATGCCCAGAACCAGTTAGATGCCCTTAATTATGAACAATTAAAAGATAAATTAATTGAACTGAGTAGACCAAGATTACCGGCATATCGGGCGGAATTTGAAATTTTTCAAATCCAACAAGGTGAGAACTAGCTAATAGATGCGTATTTTCTCAGAAAATTAAGGGTAATTAGACAAGTTTTGCCTCAGGCCACCGAGGAGCAGAAAATATATTATTTATCCTTAGGTTTAAAGAAAACTTTTTTTTGCAAAAGATAGCGTTAGAAACATTTACAACTGTTAACGCCTTACAAACGCATTTACATAATCTCGAGAAGGCAAATGACCTAATGAAGAAGCGTGATTACGTGGAATTACAACAGGCAATATATTCACTCTGCGATCAGAATTCACCAGGCAGCAATTTACACTCATCAGCAATCGCTGGCGCTTCCTTCCCTGGGCATCAACAACAACTGACCTATCCATTATGTAACCCAACACCTAACTGGAATCAGTACCAACAACCGACCCACCTTAAGCACCCCAGCTACAGGGTGCATCACAAAATCAGATAACTCCAAATCCTTCCCCCCAAGTTGCTAGTCCGAATCCCCCTCCTGAACCCCCCGCGCCTGGCACAACTAGTAATTCCAGTGCAAATAATTCATTAAATTAGCAAATCAAATGGCTGAACTATCTCTTCTTGTAGCTCAAAATACTATAAAGAAGTACAATTTAGGAGAGGTGGCTGTAACAATTATAGATCGAAAAATACAAATAATGGTAATAAAAACCGGCAGAGAAATGGAAATAAGAACAGTTCTAAAAATAATAATAAAAATAATAATATTAATCCTAGGCCGGAAACGGTTACAGTATGCGGTACATGCTATTAAAAAAGGTCATTCTTCCAGTACATGCCACAAGAACAATCAGCAGGGAAACAGCTAGGGGGGCCCTAGGACAAACCCTCTCAAGAACATGTTCTGAGGGCCGACAAACAGGAAAGAAGTGAACAACAAAAATTGGCAAATACATCACTTTATGCAGTGGCTCCGTTATCAGATAGAAGGGAGAACATTAAAATGTTAAATCAAGAACATAAATTATTAATTAATGTAACAATTAATAAAGAAAATTGTCCTGTAATCATAGACACTGGCAGTTAATTGAGTCTTTGGCCTAAAAATTGGCTTCCTCCAAACACAAAATTGATTCCTTTTAGCACTAATCTACGAGAAATTGAGAATTCCGTCGTAAATTTACGCTATATAGCTTTGATTACATACAGGATTCGCTCAACAACGTTTTCTCATTATTTCAGAACTTTGGAGCATGGAGATGTTTTGCCTTTGTTCGGTGAAGACATTCTAAATCGAATACAGACCAAAATTGACTTAAAGAATAACATGTTGTCACTATACAAGAAACCACAGCCTCCGCAGTATCGAATTGAAATTGATACTCAGGAAAAATTATCTGCTAGCGCTATGCATACAATAAGACAGCACAAGTCGGCTGATGTTTTTACAACTCGAAAGATGACCATACCAGCCAGGTCACATTTCTTTTTACCAATTAATGTCAAGAATCGGCAAAAAGAATAAAGAATACTTTCTTATCTCTCCATTAGAAAATTTGCTGGACAAATACGGACTACAAACGTTGCGTACTAAAGTACCTAACAATAATTTCACTTCATTGATATCAAATCCAACTAGTAAGCCGGTAACGTCAGTATAGAACACCCCAATTGCATATGTTGAAGAGAATGTTCAAGAAGTAGATTTGCAGGGTGATTACCAAAAAGATGAACAAAATGACGAAACATTTTATAGAACGGAACAAGAAATTCAGAATAGGCTGGAAGAGACCAAGTCACTTTTTGATGTTAAGTTATTTGACATCAATCCAAATTTAACTAGTCAATAGAAAAAAGCTGTGCATGATCTACTTTTTAGATACATGGATGTCTTCTAAACCTACTGACATTGGCTACTTTCGTGGTTATGTGCATAAAATAAGGATAGATAAAGAAGCCTCTTTTCATCAGAGATCACCTCCCATTCCATTGGCAGTAAGGCCACAAATTGATTTACAAAAATTAACAACTTTTAGACGCCAATATTATTAAAGAGACTAGTGACCGTTCCTTTTCCTCGCCACTTGTCATAGTAAAGAAGCCAAATACTTTAGAGTTCCGCTTAGTTTTGAATTTACAGGCTTGTAATAAATTCACACAATATCTAAGCATTCCGTTCCAGTGCACAGAAGACATTTCACATGTACTTAGAAACAAATCTTGTATTCCAACTATTGACATAAAAAACAGCTATTTCCAGCTATTATTGCATCCCTAAAGTCAAAAATACATGACTTTTGAGCTCAATCATACTAGAAAGGTGTATAAATTTCAACTCTGCGTAATGGGACACACTTCGTCCGCCGCTGCCCTAAGTATTGCTGTACGAATGTTTTTAGAAGTTCTACCACCGCGCGTAACAGTCTTTGCGGATGACCTCGTTATAGGGAGCAAAAATTTGAAACAACAACTGTCAGACTTGGAATTGCTCCTTAAAAGGTTAAGAAAACACGATTTTAGAGCAAACCTGAACACGACCCATCTATTATATTCAGAAGTAGAAGTTTTAGGATTCACAATTAATGGAAAGGAGATTAAAATATCACCTAAAATTGCCAACAAAATACGAAATTGTAAGAAACCAACCTCTAAACGGACCTTGAAGAGTTCCTCGGACTATGCTCTTATTTGAGGGCACATATTAAAGATTTCACGGAAAAGGTGGAACCTTTCAAATTCTTTGGACAAAAAATCAAAAGTTAAATGGACAACACAGCATGATGAGTTATTTGAAAAACTTAAAACGGATATTATACCAGCTCCATCTTTGTTTCATTTTGATCCATAATTGGAATTCCGAGCATATTCTGATGCATCGTCAACCTCCGCAGGCGGCATATTGGCTTGTTATGATAATAAAACCAATCAGGAACGTGTTTCCTATTGTAGTCGACGTTTTACCAAAACTGGGAGAAAGGCGGCAAAAAGAACTATATGCACTGATATGTGTTCTTCAAAAATGTCGATATTTCTTACTGAATAGGAGGTTTAAATTATTTATAGATGCTAAATGTTTGGCTTCACTCACTACCCAGCCGGACAAAGTCGGGAAATTTAATCGCTATAAAATATTCTTGGCGATTTACAATTTTGAAATTCAACACATTAAAAGTCAGCAGCATCCCGCAGACATTTTTAGCCGCTTAGAGGACAAACAAGATATACAAAAGGACGAGAAACAAGAAGTTGATAACTTCTTGATGACACAGAAGACGCTAAAGTTTTTGCTTCACATTCTTTAGAGCACACTTTTCA
Source organism: Thermobia domestica (assembly GCF_964235325.1). NCBI lineage: Eukaryota > Metazoa > Arthropoda > Insecta > Zygentoma > Lepismatidae > Thermobia > Thermobia domestica. Next base: position 137,320,221 of record NC_137458.1, read on the forward strand.
AATTGACCAATCCATTATGTTACCTAATTTAGCAGATGAACAAAGGAAGGACCCTTCATTTTCGGACATCGTTACTGTATTGGAGAATAAAGAACCTAACAAATTATCTACACTCCGTGCGGCGAAATACTTTTCCCTTAAAATGGATTGTTATATAGGACTCAGAAACACCTTCAATTAGGACTGCTGTATTTCCTTTGCGTACCAAAATCTTTACTAAGCAAATGGTTCGAGGCTATCCATAACAACCCAATGGCATCTCACTTCGGTTATACCAATACACACCATTCGGCGCTTAGAAAATACTATTTTCCTAATATGAAAGCTTACATAGCCAATAGAATAAAGACATGCAACCTTTGCCAAAGACTCAAGAAGTTACCAGCTAAACTGGCGGGCCAATTGTTGCATCACCCATTTAAACCCATTGCTACTGCCTGGCAGTACGATACAATTGGGCGAGTGCCGGTCGGAGATGGAAAATTCAAATACATACTAGTTGCTATTGAAATGTCCACGCGATACTGTGTCACCAGAATTGTAGACAACATCACAGCAGAAGGAATTGAACAATTTCTTATATATGACATAATTCTTAAATACGGAGCTTTTTCGTACCTATATTTCGACAGACATCCTGTTCATAACGCTAAGAGGCTGCAGAACTTAACAAAATTCTACAATTTTGAATTTAAATTTTGTCCATCGTATGATCACAAAAATCTGGGTGTAGTGGAAACATCCCATAGAATAATACAGAACGCTCTTAAATTTTTTGTACAGGAAAATCAAAATCAATGGCCAAAACTAATTCCATACATAACATTCGCAATTAAGACATTTGTACAAGCCGGAACTATATATTCAGCTTTTTCCCTTATGCACGGTTATGAACCTAAGACCATCTCTGATATAGCATTAGCATCAACTCCGACGTTATGCGTCAACAAAGAACATCTGAATAAGATACGTGGGATCGTCCAGAATAATTTAATCGCAAGTTATAATAAACAGAAAATATATTTTGACCGCTGGCATCAACAAACTAATTTTGATAAGGGTCAGAAAGTCAAATGGGATACCAGAATCATTTTCATCCAAATATGTGGGATTTCTAGAAATTATCGAAAGAGTTAACCCTAATCTTTATAAGATCAAATTTCCAAACTCATATCGTCAAACAATGCAGGAGATTTTGGTAGACCCATTTAAGCCATTTTATGAAGATAGTAAAGACATAGAACAAGAATAAATAACTTCTTTTTATTTTCTACATGAGCGAAAAAAATAAATAAATAAATAAAGCACTCACCACTAGGAAGAAGGAAATACAACGACAAGACTTCAGACAGATAAAAACACTTTTCATAATGATAGAAACATTCATTTCCTCGTAACTTCGCAAAAAAGCTGATTCATTATTCTGCAAATGAATGAAAGAATGCTGAGATCTGCATTTCCGCATTTAAAAGGCAACTGATCTTTAGAAGGACACCTAACTTATAATTCTACATTTTCATCGATAATTTCTTTTCTTTTCCTCTGTGAACTACATATTGTCACCGACATTATGCAACCTGAATATTATACAGGATGTTCCAAAAGTCAGGACCACACTTACATTATACAGGATGACCAGGAATTCTGGACAATCATTATCAGCGTCATTGGCATTTAAAATTGGATTATTTTATTGAAATACATATCTTTAACGCATATATTTTAGAAACTTTACACCTTATACAGAGTGACCAAGAAATCACGCCGTTCGAATCAGAACTTTCCAATATAAATTATCTTTATATCTCTGTGTTACTAGCAACTTTTTTAGTATTTGTTACTTTTATTATTTTATATATATTATATCACCGTCTTCGCTTGATACCAAAAATATCCAAAACGCATCGCTTAGAAATATCTCCTCCAATTCCGATGGACACATTTACTACCAATAATATGACTAAGGAGAAACCGACATTACTGGCTCCAACACCACTCACTATAAGTGAACTAATATATGTGTATTAAGCCAAAGCTTAAAACAGCTCTACCTCGAGGGAAATGAAGTGACATATTAAAACGCACCGATCCTGTCTGTGATTAGGGACTAACTGTTTAGTGCTTTCTTCCGCTACTTTATTACTCTTCCGAAAAGTGATTTTTTTCAGTGTTGCAAGTGTTATTAATGTTTTAGTGATTTTTTTGTGTGATACATCAGTGTTGCCAACCCTCATATAAAGAAAAATAACCCTTTGGCTTATTTTTAAACAAGCCAGGGGTGTAATATTCTATGTGATGTTGTAAACAAACAATTCCAAGCATCAGTGTCTAGAAACATCACCACGTGGTTCGGCAAGAGGATCTCCCACCAGAGGGACCTATAATCACATCCAGACGACGGCTTCTGGCCCCTCCCACGGAGAAGAAGACGACATCGTGCAGCAGCGCCACCGCCACCCAAAGGACACTATAAATTGAATGGACAAAGGCAATTCAATACAAGTTTTCTGGTGACCCTCCTTTAGTCTGCTACGTGACTCTTGGAGTAACCTAACCCCAGGCCTCTAGTCTGCTACGGGACAACGCCTATCCTATCTCCTGACTTGGCCTGTTACGGGGCTCTGTCTGGGAATCCTAACCTCAGCCGCTTAGCCTGCTACGGGGCTCTGTTGGCCACTTAACCCGCCTCTGCTTGCTACGGAGCATTGGTTCCTTAATTCCACTCCTCTTAGCCTGCTACGGGGCTCTGTTGGAGATCCTATCTGCGACCTTACGGTCAAAGACCACCTATTTCTAACCTTCCTTCTAGAGGGATTAAATTGTGCAGTATTTTGTGAAAATACTTTTATAGAGGAAGTTGTATAATAAAAACTGGTAGTGGGAGTCGATTCCGGACGCTCTTTTTATTAACTGCTCTACCCAAAGATCGTATATGAGACAAAGTTTTAAAATATTTACAATATATAAGATGATCTTAGTTTAATGATAGCCATTATGCTCGTGCCAAGATTCTTGGTGAATGTGCAAAGACTCAATGATCAAGGCGAGACCCAAGTGACTAAAGTAAGCCGAAAGTGTGCCCAAAATAAAACATCTTGTTTACACTAAAATCAGTTTATATATTCATCGGCCCTAGTTTTCACCTGTATGATTTCGTAGTTTCATACTTGTTTTCGTATTTTTATCTATGTTAATTACGTTTTTGTCTTTGTGTTCTAGGAAACGAGATTTTTGTCTAGATATTAAATATATTGTATTTAGAAACATGATAAAATTTAATATACATAGGTTTTCTCTCAGATTTACATAACAGTAATCCAAAGCACGAAAATAGCCTCGAGAAGAAATCGTAGTCTTTTATGCAGGCTTTTCAGGTATATAATCACTCTGTGAGGTACTTTCTTTTCTTTTTGGTTTTTGCTAGAGGGATATGCCAATCTATTATAAATATTTAAGGATTTTAGACAAGTTAAGCAATCGTCTATTTAATAGTGGTTGAGGATGCATATATAACGCAATTAGTGTTGCCCACAAAACTTGATAATAGAGAGCTTTTCCAGCAGAAAAAGAGACACTTTTCGGGACGAAACAGACACGATGACAGGCCAGCCATTAATATTGTCTCGTGGGCAACGGTAAATGCAATACTAGTAGGTATTTAGTCTCTATGAGCTTCTGAAAAGACTATGGATTTTGAATATTCTGCAAACATGTAATTTGTTTGTGTTATTTCAAGAACGTAGATTTCTTTTTGTTAATTTAGACTGAAAGTAAGACAAGGTAAGTTGTAGCAACATTTTCTGTCGTTTAGTCCTACTAAACGAATTTACTAATAAGACGTTACCACTACAGTTTCGTACACCATGTTGAAGAAGAGTCGAAAATTTGTTTCATGTTGTTGTTTTTTGTCCCAACAACATGTGACGCTGAGAAGTGCTGTACTCTGTTATCTTCCTTCTTTACGTAAATTGATATAAACAAAAGAAGGAATTGTGAAAGAAAAAGGGAAGAAAGTAAGATCGAAAACGCAAAAAACAATGCCGATTGACTGCTGTCCAACAAAAGAATGTTGCAGAAGGACGAAGTGTTTTGTGTTGTTGATTTGTATTTTCGTTTCTTCCTCTGCCTCGCCACTACCAGAAGCACTTTGCTTCTACGCGTTTTCTATTCCTTTTGTTTTCTTCTTCTGCTGTTTTAGGTTCAATATTTTTCCACGTCTGTCTTTTACTTCCCAGGTTTTTCTTGCTCCCTTTCATCCTACAACTGCATAAGGCAAGATAATGGGCCCACCATAGACTCATTTGAAAAACACTTCTTTTATGCCCTTCTATGGAGTTTTTTTCCTTGTCTTTTCGGTGGACACTAGAGGCGCTGGAATCGACTTTCGTATTTTTTTCTTTTTGCTTCAAATATTTGAGAGGAAAATTGCCTTTTCTTGTCGCTCTCGCAAGACATTAAATTCTGTCAGGCAGAAGTCTCCCCTCCCCACTCCTCCCTCAAGTCCCGTTTCCTTTTTGACATGCTTCCTCGATTCCTCGATCTTGGACCTTATAAAAACCCAGCGACCTCACGAAAGGTCTCTAATATATTTCTCCTCAAGCTCACTAGCAGTGTAGTAATCGGTACCTTTTAATCGAAGAAAAAGAAAAGAACGTTATATTCTCCTCAGGAGAGAATATAAATAACAAAGTGAGCCTACATGAGTTGCTGAGAAAATACCTCGGTCCAATGACGTAACTAATTTCTTCAAGGAGAGAGTTTCAAACTCCTAAGTTTATATGAATAAGGTAAATGTTTATTTTTGCTTTTTATCTTGCTCAAGGGAGGTATTAGAACCCGAAAACTCCTTTATGTATTCCATTTGTTCAATCATAGTACTCTGAATGTACAGTATGGCCAGGAAGTCCCTTTTAATCACCTATGGGGGCCGCGGTGGCTCAGTGGTAGAGCGTTCACCTCTGGTGTTTGGGGTCCCGGGTTCGATCCCAGTTCCCGCCAAGTGAACTTTGTGGTGGACAAACACCGTGTGCGTGGGTTTTCTCGGGGTTCTTCCGTTTCCTCCCACTTTCTTCATTCCACCATTTTCATTCATTTCTCATTATCACCGTCTCCTTTAGCCTAACCGGCATAACCGCGGGACGTAAAACTCAAAGATTTCATTTCATTTTTTTCATAAATAAATAATTCGTCATGGATAGAGAATGTGTCTAGGATTCTGTACATTTGTGCACAATATATTACAAATTGCATTTGGGCATTCGACCCTTTCTCTGCCTTTTTTTCTTTTATTGTATATACAATATTGCCAGAGCAGAGAGTCAATTGTATCCCTGAGTTTGAGAAACACGTACGTTTTAATAAATCTCATACAAATATACTAACAAAAACGTCAGTGGGCAATCCTGTTCTCCCCTGTCAAAACCTCAAATGATGTTCAAGTGTCAACCTACTCTATTTGAATGTAGATTCTCTACTCTTATACAACATGATTCCATTTGATTACCAAGGTAACAGGAAAGGGAAGACTCATCAGTTTATTTTCCAATGTGCTTCACAAATATGTGTATAATGGAAATTACGGATTTGAAGTGGAGATATATAATTATAATTATGATTGAGGATACCATGTAGTCTACACAAGAATTATGTAAATGTGATTTAATTTCAGAGGCAATCACTTGCTACTAATAACTAATATTCCTCTGATACAAGGCAGTCTGCCTTTCTTTAGTGTCAAGTTATCGGGTCTTTACTACGCAAATATTTAAATAGATATGCCTATATTTGGCACATACACTATGTTGTTGTCTTACATTTGTTTCAAGTCTCAGATCTTTATCGTTCTTGTTTCAAAAGATATAGCCTACGCATTCAAACTTTGGGTTGAGCAACTTTAAGGATACAATACACACACACACACACACACACACACACACATATATATATATATATATATATATATATATATATATATATATATATATATATATATATACACTACCCCCGAAAAGTTTCCGTACAAAGTAGGTTTATGTATACTTTACGTGTATTCGAGAAAAAACAGACATATCAATGGAATTTATTTTCATCTGGAACCTACAATATGTATTTGAGAGGAAAATACAGAAATTTAACAGAAATGGACCATTGTTTTGTCAAAAATTTAAATCTTCGATTCATCAAAGTAGCCTCCACGTACTGTGATAACAGCTTTACAGACTTTGGGCAATCACCGTATTAGTTTCTGTACAGTTTCGAGCTTGATTGCTATCCAGGCTTTGCGAACATCTCAAATAAGTGTTTCTCGCTAGAGGGGCGCATCTTTCGAACTGCCCTATCAAGCTCATCCCACAGTAACTCAATTGGATTACGATCCGGTGATTGTGGGGGCCACACCATATTTTTGAGATCTCCCTGTTGCTCTTTTGCTGACAAATACCCTCTACAAAGTCGGGATGTGTATTTTAGGTCATTGTCTTGCTGCATGATGAACCCGTGACCAACGGGCCTCTTCCCAGATGGCACTGCATGTCTGATCAAAATCTGATGGTACTGTTCTTTCTGCATTGCATCCTGTATTTTCACTAAATCCCCCACTTGATTGTTACCAAAGCAATCCCACACCATCACAGAACCACCCCCGTGCTTTACCGTTGGCAAAATACACGACGGAAGCAGTCTTTCGTCCTTGGAGCGACGCACGAAAACCCTGCGCCTATGACTGAAGAGCTCATACTTTGATTCGTCAGTAAATAAGCACTTGTTCCACTGCTCTGGCCCCCAGCTTGCAAATTTTCTTGCCCACAGCAATCTCTTCTTTTTGTTTTGAGGGCGCAAGAGCGGTTTCCTAGTTGCCACACGACCGTTTAGTCCCGCATTAACTAACCGTGTCCGGACAGTTTCATAGCTGATCGGATTTTCGCGAGTTTCGTTCACTCCAGCTTGTATTTGGGGCACTGTTTTGAACCTGTTGCGTTTGCTTGTCACTATAATGTACTTGTCCTCCCTTGCAGTAGTAGCTCTAGGCCTTCCAGATCTTGCTCGAGAGCGATTTCCCTCTGTTTCAGCAAATCGTTTTAAGGTATCATGCACTGTAGTATAGAATATTTTCACTTTTGCGGCTATTTCCCGTATTGTATAGCCTTCTTCGGGTAAAGTAACTATTTTTGCTCTCGTTTCAATGCCCAATTCCCTTTCCGTACTGACATTCAACATTTCATTATTCTGACTAATAGGGAACACTTTACACCTCACTTCAACACACACACACACACACAACTAGCGTGCAATAGACAACTCCTAACAGTAAGATCTGAGAGAGAAGTAGACAGAGCTGTTTGAGAGACACCTGTGAGGCATTTGTAGTGTGTTCGACCTTCAATTTGCAGTGTAATGACTGTTTTGTACCGCATGCGTACGTAATGCACCATCACATCGGCGCGATATTTAAGTTTATTTTTCTTAATTCATCTACAACAGGCCAAGACCTTTTCTCCCGTCGGATTCTAAAATGTTTCACCTTTCATTTGTGAGCAAATTGTACTGCATTCTTATGTTACATTTTGAAAATTTCTTTATTTCGTGTTTGTTCGGAAACTTTTCGGGGGTACTGTATATATATTAGTAATTTGATAGAGTAGAAGCTATGTGGAATCCATTATGGATAGAAAACATGTTTTAACCCCTTCTCTTTTTATTTTATTTTCTAACATTATTGGTTAGTTAATTTATCCAGTTGACATGAATTTATAAGAAACTTGAGAAAGTATATTACATCCAATGAAACATAACACGCACACACACGCACATGCATAAGTACATAATACATACAAATATACACTCACCTATATATATAAATGACATTTTCCTTAATTCTGTATTTCGATCTCAAAACACAGGAGGGGATATAGAGCTATCCCTCAGTTTTGTGTTCGTGCCGTTTCCATGACGACACCTTTTCGAGTTCAATTCATGTTTCCACCAAAATCGCAACCAATCTATGCAAGCAAATACTTCTTTTTCCCTCCTTGTGTTAGGTGATGAATCTACTCGTTAACAAAAAGAGAATGGGAAAATGGCGGTACAAGATCCTAACCCATTGCATTCAAGTACATCACGTAGGCAGACAGAGAAGGGTTATGCCTGCAGAATTCGAAATAAAGGATAAAGTAGGAGAACCGCTATTATGGATGGTAAGACGAATAGCGAGTATGGGTGAAAAAAAAAATGTCAATCGTTAGCACGCTGGAACATCTGTCCGCTTGGATAATGGTGCTGCTTTTGTCCTGCGCTCAGTCTACCGTCAACTGGAATACATAGACATGGATGAGCTGGTATCTTCTATATGAAGAATGTTTTACATTTTATATGCAAAATGGAATTACTGAAAGAGACGGACCATGACATAGGTAATTATTTCTGATGGTTTAAGGATACATATTCAACATGAAAACAATTTGATTCGTTACACGGAGATATAAAAAAAGAATAAGTATTATTTTTCACACTTCAGCAGAAAGAAATTAGCTTGTTACAAATATGATGATAGGTACAGAAACTAAAATAGTGAATGAAAGAAAAGTTGCATTTGGTCGAAGATATAAAAGAGAAAAATTACTAGAGGAAGAACTTAGTAGACACCAATTAAACATTTCAGTTATTTTTCACTAAACATTAAATCTGTCAATATTAAAATTTCCGAAACAAAAACTGTATATTGCATTTTGTTTTCACGAAATTACTGATTTATTTTTTAAAAAAATACGATTTTATTTCAATAAAATATTCTGGGTTATCAATACAAATATCGAAAGAAACAACAAACATCGAAGTATATTGTAGCAGAAAAGAAGTAAAGTCTTTTTAAGGGGATTAATAATATTTTGTTGTCAACAACATAGCAAAGTCAATTTTCTACAGTGTTAATATAAGTTGGTAGAATGCTTGGATTAGATTTTAGCTTTTCTCTCAGCAATGGATGACGTAGTGTAGCCTCAGTATAGAAGACGTGGAGCTACAGCTCAACGCCAAATCATATCATAATTACTCCAGGAATTTTCTTTAAATTTTGGAACAACTTTCGTTAAGTGTCCGTCGATATTTGTTCGAACATTTCTAAATTTTAAACATAAAAGCAATGATTATTAATCGCTTGCACATATCATTATGTGATACACCTGCTAGGATTAAGATTAGGAACGAGATTTCTGAGCTTTTGGTATCTATGACCATGTTAGCCGTCACGTATGAGTGATAACGTCCCTAGGCAATTACATTACCTGGAAAACTGAAGAGGAATAAGGAAATTGGGAAGGACGATAGCGCCCTTTAAAAATTATGTTAGGTACTTTAATGAAGATAGTTGTCACCAGTGGTCCCGGATATGGTCAAGGGAGGGGCTAAACCAAAGTTTGTTGTTTTCGCCAGTGTAAAGCAGGATTGAAGCCCATTTTATCCAGTGTATACCTGAGCGTCAAGGGGGGCTGTAGCCCCTATAGCCCTCCCTTGGACCTGGTTGGCACTAAAAAGCTTTCACACCTTCTGAACCTAGTGTCTTCATCGGAAATTGATACACTTGATGAATACCTAAATATGATTCCAAGATAATATGTTTCATAAATATATTTGTTTATTTTTAATTAAGAGATATAGTTTACACGCTTGCTAATACTGGCGTCTTCCTGTTGAATGTCTCTTCAATACATTTTCGTCTACAACAGTTTACGTTTCTAACAAAATCATTCTACCAAATTAACTAACTATCTTACAGTCTCATCTATATTGATCTTTCGGTTTGCTTTGTCTTATTACACTGACTAGTTAGTGTGCGATGCAATAGAGTTGGAGATGCAATAAAGTTTCATCGACGCTGGAATTCTAGAGGATCTGTATTTTACTCGCTCTTAATACATACACTTGATCTGCTAAGAGCGTCATATTAACTTGACAGATATGCAGATTGCATTAAAATATCACGCTTCAGTTAAACCACAGAGGGAGTTACATTGAACTGTGTAAAACCCAATATTCACTCAATTAAGTGAATAATTAGACATGACACAATGACCAATCTTCATGATCAGAGAATTCCTACTATTTCTGTGTTAAATATCAAGCGGCTTCTGACAACGTTTCTAGGAGCATAATATCATGTTGCTAATTTTCGTTATTGCGGGAAATACCACGATATATGTTTAAAGGTTTAACCTGAGAAATCGTGTATCACTTCAATAGACTGAAAGGGATAAACAATAATGATACATGTGTATAACTGTTTTATATGCATTCATATATATATATATATATATATATATATATATATATATATATATATATATATATATATATATGAAAATATGAACTAAAGTTAATAGTATTTGTGCTATCGCAAGTAATTTTAATTGAAGATTTTTAAACGAATGAAATGTTTCTACTTGGTCATGGTTGAGGTTATCTTAGCATTCAACATGTTTAGCAAATTTTATGAAACTTTATTGGTGAGCATATCCTTGTTCTTTATTGACTTTTAGGGCCCCGTTAAAGCATCGGAGGTAAATTAGTCATAAACCTTTAACTTAAGGCGAAATTCAAACAATTGAAGCTTTCAACACTTTTCAACTGTGAATTGAAACCTAGATCGTGCATCAAAAGCGTACTTGCTAGCCACTATGTCAGCGAGAAGGGCAAAGGGATGGGAAGTCTTGTACAAGGGTTATGTCCTTTCGTTTGTCTTTCGAGAGGCAAAGAGAGCGATAATAATTTCTAAAGTAGTCAGAATAAGTTTGTTTCCAACCTTGACCTTCCACTCAAGTCGGAAGTGGAAGAATCTATTATTTTTAACTTCAGAATTAATCAAAGTTGGTAATAGATAGCGAGAGAAAAGGGTTTATTCAGTGTTCAAATAATACATTCGTCACTGCCTATTTATTTACGCTAAAACTAAAGTGTCTCTGCTACAACTTCAAATTTGTAAATTGTTGCTCATTGAGCAAAAACGATAGTAGGTAACAAGAATTAGTCTCTTAATATTTATTTATCATTCTAAGAAAAGAATCCACCTCATCCATTATCGTTCTATTGAAACTACGTTCTATTGAAATTTTTATTAGTTTCTGTTTCAATGCCGATCTTCATAGAGCAGAAACCATAATTGAAAGGACCAAATGAGATTTCTTGATATGATCTCAAGAACAATTTGCATATCCTTGGTCTCTCTACTGAAGCCGGAAACAATATATCTACCATTTGTGGTTACAGTATTGAATTTTCAAAGTTTCAAATTCTCATCTATGGAGCTTCAGACTCGTTACGGAAGCCCAAGACTTTCATTATATAAATAAAAGAGAACTCACTTGTTCCTTTTTTGCATCCTCGCATTGATCTATAGTGTTTATCCATCTTTAACAAGGTGTTTCATGTTAGTAACAGAAGTCCCAATTAGAAGATCAACAGAAGTTCCAGTACCCTAGGTTTGAGTATCATAAAGAACAACTTCATTGTAGTTTCAAATGTGGTATTGGTAACACTGCCTTCATGGTCACATACACTACTTCGGGTAATAATCGAGTCTATGTCTCTTAGCGCCAGGACAAGACAGATAAATAAATAAATAAAACTGCGTGAAAGTGCGGATGAAGCCTTTCCAAGGATAACCCTTCAGATGTTGCTCAACATGTCAAAGAGAACGCGGAGTAGAATACATTTGTATGTAGAGCACGATAGAGTATACAAATCCGCTGGATCCATAGTTCGTATATGTAAGTACTAAACTAAGTGGAAAAAAAGTAGTATAGGATGGACCAAGTAAATATACTAAAATACACTGGCAATCCTCTCTGTGATAATTACTGAAACCTAGGGGTATGGGGAGCTTTTGATACTCTGCAAGTATATGTGAGACATGTTATGCTCAACTTCGTTATGCCCATTTTGATAAATTTAAGAGGGACCAACAAAAAACAACCAACATATTCTTATACAAATAGACATAATGCATAATACTCAATATATTATAATATATTTATCGATATTATTGTTGTCTATAAGTAATATTATGTTGTTCACAAAAGTTAATTGGGCGGTGTTATGCAACAATCAGTCAACCCAAAAATTTTTAAAAAAAAATAAGTTAACCTTGCTGGAGGGTTCGAACATATATAAGGAACATACTAAAAATAATCCTGGTATGCGCTTACGATCGGTCTGCCATCTATGAAGAAAAACGTGAACCCACATAAGGTAATATCTTATGGGGTCGAGGAACCTATAACTGTGATTTCCTTAAAACTGACTCATTATGGGTTGAATGATTGTTGCATAACACCGCCCAATTGTTTTGCTTTTCTTTTATCTTTCTCTCGTCCGAAACTTTTCAAACTGGACTTATCAGGGTTTAGCATAACAGGCCTTATATTCTGTCACTATTTAACTTTTGTTTCTTTCATAAAATCTTTATATATTTATATACAGGATAGCCGGAAACTAACTAAGAGAGCATACACATCTGTTTGAAAAAATTCTGTGGAATGACGAAGCTGTGTTTCATGTGAGGTTTGTTAATAGTCATAATTATAATAGCCATTATTGGGCAGAAGGTGATCCCAATAAGACCGAAGAGAAAATGCATGGTAAGCTGACAGTGACAGTGTGATGTGTTAGAATAAAAACAAAGTGGGAAGCTGTCTAAACGGTAGCCCTCCACCTTACCAAAATTAATCGAAAATGATATGAATCGTTTGTGCAGAAATGTGCAACACAAATTTTCGTTTGTGCAACAACGAGCAATGAGCCAGAACAAAAGCAAAGTAGTGGGGATGTCTAAACGGTAGCCTCTACCTTGTCCAAATTGCTCGAAAATGGTATCAATCGTAAGTGCAGAAATGTGCAAAACCAATTTTCTTTTGTGCAACAATGAACAATGAGCTAGAAGAAAATCAAAGTGAGGGTTGTCTAAACGGCAGCCCCCACCTTGTCAAAATTTGTCGAAAATGGCGTCAACCGTTTGCGCATCGTTTATGCAGAAATGTACAACATAAAGTTCCATTCGTGCAACAATGAACAATGAGCTAGAACAAAAACAGTTTTTTGGCTCTCTAAACAATAGTCCCCAACCTTATAAAAATTGGTCGAAGATTGTTTGAATCGTTTGCGCGGAACTGTACAACACAAATTTCTTTTTGTGCAACAACAAACAGTGAGCTAGAACACAAAAGATATGGGCAGCTACCTAAACGGTAGTCCCCTTGTCAAAATTGGTCGAAAATGGTGTCAATCGTTTGTGCATCGTTTATGCAGATATGTGCAACATAAATATTCACTCATTTATGCAACAATGAACAATGAGCTAGAACAAAGTGAGCTAAAAGCAAAGTGCAGATATGTGCAACATAAATATTCACTCATTTATGCAACAATGAACAATGAGCTAGAACAAAGTGAGCTAAAAGCAAAGTGGAGGCTACCTAAACTTTAGCCCCACTTTGTCAAAATTGATCGAAAACTATGTCAATCGTCTTTCATCGATTGTGCGGAGGTCTGCAACACACATTTTCATTATGCAACAATGGACAATGAGCTAGAACAAAAACAAGGTGGTGGAGCTATTTAAATATTATACCCCACCTTGTCAAAATTGATAGAAAATGGTATAAATCATTTTTCCATCGTTTGTGCAGAAATGTACAATACAAATTTTCCTTCGTGCAACAATGAACGATGAGCTAGAACAAAAACAATGTTGTTTGGCTGTGTAAACGGTAGCGCACATTGTCAAACTTGAGCAAAAATAGTGTCAATCGTTTGTGTATCGTTTGTGCAGAAATGTACAACACAAATTTACGTTTCTGCAACAACGAACAATGAGCTAGAATACAAAAGGTGTGGGCAGCTGTCTAAACGGTAGTCCCATTGTCAAAATTGGTCGGAAACTGTTTCAATCGTTTGTGCAGATAATTGCAACACAAATTTTCATTTATACAACAATGAACAATGAGGTAGTACAAAAGCAAAGTTGGAGCATTCTAAACATTAGCCCTCACCTCGTCATAATTGATCGAAAACAGTCTCAATCGTTTTTCAATGTTTGTGGAGAAAAGCGCAACACAGATTTTCGTTTGCACAACAATGTACCATGAGCAAGAACGAAAACAAAGTGATGGGGTTGTATAAATAGTAGACCCTCCACCTTGTCAAAATTAGTTGAAAATGATGTCAATCGTTTGTGCATCGTCTGTACAGAAATGTGCAACACAAATTTTTGTTTGTGCAACAATGAACAATGAGGTAGAACAAAAACTATTGGGTCTATCTATTGGGTCTATCTAAACGGTAGCCTCCATCTTCTGAAAATCGGTCAAAATTGACAATCATTTGTGCATCGTTTGTGCAGAAATGTGCAGTGCTGAAATATTACAATTAATTTCAACCAGTTAATTTTTGTACAATAACACAAATGACGTTATTTACATTTCAAAATTCCCGACCAACTAGACTTCAAGTTGACAGTTTTCTAATAAGTAAATTTTAATATTCTGATTATTTGTGCTGCGTTTGTGCCGGTTGGCCGTTTCATTGCTATCAGAGTCAATTAAATGGCTTTTGAAATGCCCCGGTCAACTTGGTGTCAGGTTGGCCTGGATACTTTCCGAAAACAGTTTTCAATGTCAATCTATTCTTCAACGTTTGAGCTCGAAAGTGCTTGAATTTTGTCGTTTCTGCATGGAAACTAACGGCATTTTAGATAAATAATACGGAACAAAGTGGTAACATTCATAATCCCAGGTGCCTGAACTTGGCCTCCCGACTTGGAGCGCAAACGTTGAGATTAGTGCCATTGGTTAGTGTTTCGTTTGTGCACGAAACACCATCTTACCTGCTTTATTAGTTCTGGAGATATAAGCGAAAAACTGGTATGGGGCGAAGTGCACGTTTCCCGATAGACTTCAAGCACAAAGAATGAAAATATTGCCATTCGATTGTGTTTGTTAGCGCGTGATACCTCATCGTTTGTGCTTCATTCATGGTTAGTAATAAGCCAGAAACAGAAAAGAGTTGAAAACCATAGATACAATTTTTTATATTTCTTTTGAAATAAAATGCTTGCTCATGTACCCAAAACATAATAATGCACAAACGATAGAGTTTCGTGCACAAAGAAGGACAAGCAATACACTAAGCAACGGCACTACTCCAATCGTTTGTGCTTCACATGTGGGAGAAATGCAAGCATTTTATTTCAAAAGGAATGACAAAAATTTGAATCTAGTTTACAACTCGGTTTTCAATTTTTGGATTAGAACTGAGGAAGTATTGAGGCACAAACGATGGCGTTTTGTTCACAAACGATGCTCTAATAAACGACACTACTTTCATCATGTGTGCTTGAAATTGAAGAGTCAGCGTAAACTTCGCTTCTATTAGTTTTTCGCTTATATCTCTGGAACTAATGAAGTGCAAATGGGGGGATTTCGTGCACAAACGAGCACAAAAGATACACTAACCAATGACACTATTTCCATCGTTTGTGCTTGAAGTCGTAGGCTAGCTTGAAGTTGGCCCCCTACCAGTTTTTCGCTTATATCTACGAAACTAATATAGTACAACGAATTTGGTTTCCACCATAAACGAGCAGAAACGATTCACTAATGAATGAGACTATTTTCATTGTTTAAACTTGGAGATAGGGGTTCAAGTTTACGCAGGTCCCTACGTGTTTCGCTCTTAAGCTCAGCAACACAACCGAAGCACTTACCATTGACACTAATGTCATCGTTTATGCTTCACATGTTGGAGGGATGCAAGAATTTTATTTCAAAAGAACTATCAAAAATTGTATAAAGTTTCCAACACTTCTCAGGTTTTCTCTTATAACTCACCAGGATTTATTGAAGCGCAGAAAATGGGGGTTTTCTGCACTAACGAACACAATTGTTGCACTAACGAACGGCAATGCTTTCATTGTTTGTGCTTGAAGTAAATGGGGAAGCGTGAACTTCACACCCTACCAGTTTATCGCTTATATCTCCAGAACTAATAAAGCACAAACGATGGGGTTTCGCACACAAACGAAGCGCTAGAAATGACACTAATATCATCGTTTGTGCTCCAAGACCGGAGGGGATGGGGGCAAGTTCACGCACCTGAAATTATAGATGTTACCCTTCTGTTTCACGTTATGTATTTCATAACACCGTTAGTTTCCTCGCATAAACGATAAAATTCATGCACTTTCGAGCACAAACGTTTAAGAATAGACTTACTTTGAAAACTGTTCTCGGAAAGTGTCCCGGCCAAACTGACTCCAAGTTGACCGGGACATTTCAAACGTCATTTAATTCACTTCGATAACAATGAAACTCTAGCACTTTCCTGCACATACTTGTCAGAAGTGATCGCAATATTAAAATTTACTTATTAGAAAAATGTCCCGGCCAACATGATGCCAAATTGCCCGGGAATTTTGAAATATGAATAACGTTGTTGGATATGAGAAAAAGAGAATATTTCTGCACAAACGATTGAAACCATTTTCGACCTATTTTTACAAGGTGAAGGTTAATGTTTAGACAGCCCCCACTTTGTTTATGTTCTAGCTCATTGTTCATTGTTGCACAAACGAAAATTTATGTTGTACATTTCGGCACAAATGATGCGCAAACGATTGACACTATTTTCGATTAATTTTGACAAAATGGGGTCTACGATTAGACAGCTCCAACCTAGTTTCGTTCTAGCCCATTGTTCACTTTTGCACAAAAAAAATTAGTGTTCCATATTTCTGCACAAACCATGCACAAACGACTGACTCTATCTTCCACCTATTTTGACAACATAAGAGCTAACGTTTTAGACAACCTCCCACTTTGTCTTTGATCAAGCTCTAAGTTCACTGTTGCACAAACGAAAATTTGTGTTGCAAAGTTCTGCACAAACGAGTGACACCATTTTCGACGTATTTTGACCAGGTGGTGGCTACCGTTTAGACAGCGCCACCACTTTGCTTTTGTTCTAGCTCACTGATGATTGTTGCAGAAACTTAAATTTGTGTTGCACGTTTCTGCACGGACGATGCACAAACGATTAACCTCATTTTCGATCAATTTTGACAATGTGGATGCTACCGTTTAAACAGCCCCAGTTTGTTTTTGTTCTGGGTTAATTGTTCGTTTTTGCACAAACGACAATTTGTGTTGCCCATTTCTGCATAAACGATGCACCAACGATTAACATTTTCGACCAATTTTGAGAAGGTGCAGGTGGCTGTCTAAATTAACGTTGTTACTATGTTTATGTATATGTAGCAGACTTTGAGAGTGTGTTTTCTTTGAAAGAAAATTACTTCAAATAGTAAATGAGAAGTGGTCATTTATAACACAAAGTACGTATTACAATTAATACTATAATCTCAGGTTTTCGTATATCTTTCCCATGCTATTTCTGAATCATCCGGTTCTCAGATGGCTTTGCTCCTATCTGTATTGATACATATTCACACTTAGCGCAAACAGATTAAAATTTATAGTTTTTTGTGTGTTGTCTTTCCCATGCAAGAAAGATGTATCCATAGAACCAATAATGATTTAAGAAGATAGTCTGTGGGTAATTCTCCTGAGATATGAAGGGTCATAGCGCTCAATGCAAAAAAATAAAACAAAATAAAATAAAAAAAATAAAAAAATAAAATAAAATAAAAAACAAAAAAAATAAAAGGAAAGACAATTTCTATTTTAACGTCCCATGAGTATGTGTTTTACATTAAAGGACAAATAGATACATATCGTTAATGAAAATGAATAATAACGAAAGACTTGGAGTACTGACAATGTGGTAGAACCGCAGACAATTTTGTTCACGATGTTGTCTACAAAAATATCACATGGACTAATAAGATCGAACCACTGATCTCTCGTATAAGAAGTGAGCACTGAATCATCTTTCCATCTTGAATGTATATTATTTCTATACATTTTCACTTCAACTTTCCACCCGTATGTACTTAAAGCTTCCTTCTCGTGGGATATGTCTGAAATCAGTACTGCCAAGAAATGTAGGTACGAAATATGTCTGGCATTGACAAAAGCAAAATGCTTCCTACATTCATTCAAAATCAATCTACTTTAAGCCAAAGTTAAGCTTTTACTTCATACATATTCATTCCACTCAACGCACTGTATAGATCTGAGGAGTTTCTTGTTAACTTTATAATCCTAGCTTCTACCCCTTCTGTCTTTCGATTACGTCACTCTTTCAATCCAAATTTTCTTTTCCTTCTTTCTCTTTAACCACGTAGCACAATATGGAGAGAAATCGACCGTATTCGCAGCTCAGTGTATCTTTTACCAAATCAATATTAAACTGAATCCCACTTAATTATATGTTTCCTCTTCTTTTCTGCTGCACTCTGTTGTAAAATATGAAGCATATTCTAAATTACTTTACAATCAGATTTCCTTTTGCTCTCGTGTGTTATTATTATTATATTATTAGCTTGGTGAGAATGAAATGTTCGCTTCAAAGTCTGGTGGGAAACTCACTTCAGCAGCAAAATATCGTGTTTAGTTTCACTCAAAAGTATAATAATAATAATAATAATAATAATAATAATAATAATAATAATAATAATAATAATAATAATAATAATAATAATAATAATAATAACAATAATAACAATTTCTTGGTACAATTTTGCTACAAAAAACCTCAGAGATGAAGTCGAAATTAGTGATATAACATTCAACTCTGATTGATTTCTTGATTCAATACGAAACCATATGAAGGGTCCAGGGGAAGAAACTGATAAGTCCAAAAATCGATATTTTTTGTTTTTGATACAGAGTTGTTCTATGAAAACGTACGTTTCTGTTGATTTAATGACGAGGGGAACACTATGATAAGTCCGAAAATATTTACGAGTAAAGAAAACCCATCCTGGGGAAGAATATGTTAAGTCCACGACCTTCTGGGGAAAAACGCTGTTAAGTCCAGGTTATTGTTGTGGTGTGCAACTGGCAGCATTGATATCAGCCATTAAAGAAATTACTTGTTCACAGTCTCCGTTCAGAAACATGCTCTAGTTAACGTAACGTTTACAATAAAATATGGGTTTCTTTAGTTGTTGTGGTCAGTGGCAATGATCAACAAAGCATGGATGATTCCCTGAGTGAAAAAGAATCTGCTCCACCTTCAACATCTAAGAAAAAACTTTCATATGGAAGAATTCGAAATGTAATGCAAAATTCAGACGACAGAGCCATGAGACCGACCCAGAGTACACCTGCAAACAACGTTTTGAGAAGGTTAATGATGTAGGAAAACAAGAAATCATTAGACGAATGAACGAAATGGTGTCAAATGATGAAATTAACATATACCTGTCAGGCCTAATTGTAATAATACTTGTGCAGAGACGTAGGCCTAGGAAAAACGAGAGTGAAGCGTCTTATTGTGATGCATCATATTCATACCAACTGCGGGTGGTACAAGAAGGATAGACAGAGGAGGTCACTGTTTGTAAAGTTGCATTCGCTTCACCTCATGGTATTGGTCGTGGGAAAGTTGATGATCTTACGAAACATTTGAAAAGTACTGGTAATCCTCGGCCTATGATGGCAAGTTTTAACGTATTACCCGTTACAGAATAACTAACGTAACCTACCCTAACGTAAACTAGCCTACAAATGTTTAACTTAGCTTATAAACAGTGCTCTCAATCGGGTCGATTCCGACTCGAGCCGGGCCAGCTATTTTCGGGCCACTGGTTGGGGCAGCTCGGCTCATGAGTAGATTTAGCTAGGGTCGTGTTACGGGTCGGTCGGGTCAGTTCGGGTCAGGTTAGGTCAAACAGTTTTGTTTTGGGTCGGTTCAAGTTGACCCAAAATCCGACCGGAACCTTACACGAAACAAAAATGTTCGAACCAACCTGACACGTGACCCGATCCGAGCTGACTCGACTGACCCGTAACACGACCCTAGCTGACTATCCATTACCCGAGCTGACCAACCAGTGACTTGAAAAGAGCTGACCCGATTCGGGTCAGAATCGACCCGATTGGCAGCATTACTTCTATATACTGTCTCTAACCTATCTTGTTTTTACCTCAACTAATTTTAAAAGCATAAATCATCTATGCCTATCATTTTTTCGCGTTCCTGGAGATATCTCAAGAAAAATATGCAGATTTGCAGTCACTGAAAAACTATTGCTCTTTAAAGGCAGTGGAGTACTACACAAACCTTCCAAAAGCACAGTAAATCAAGAAACCACCATTGAAAAGACTTCATAATATGTACAGGTGTTACAAAGATGTGTTTTTATTATATTTCTTACAGCAATCTCGTGAATAAAATAATCATCAGTATCAAGACAGTACTGATTGTTTGGGGAAAACTCTGATAAGTCCGATAAACAAAACACAGTACTTTTTTATTGTTAAAAAAGTATTACTACTATATTGTTTTTCATGCTTTATAATATCCAATCACAATAAGATATAACTAAAATGAATGTTAACAACAATAAGCATTGCATTGTAATGACATTTTGAAAAATATATAACTTCAAACTTTAAATTTGTTGTACTGTAAAATTTGCAAAATGTGACTTATCATATTATTCCCCTGGACCCTTCATATGTCATTGCAATATCTAGGAGAATTTCCTATTTGATATTCCCATTTTTTCAATTATGCTGTCCTAACTATATATAAAACTACATGAAATGACATAAATTAAAGGGGTACTCCCGGTTGACATTGAAAGTTGAAATTTGGAGTGATTATAACTTTCCGGGACTAACCGACAAGAAAATTGCCAAAAGTGAATGTTTTTAATTTTTAGGCGGTCTAAAGGGGAGATGAAGAAATTCCCCATGTTATTTAAATGGACCTTTTATTGGACCTATAACCTAATATTTTAGGTACTTGGAATTGGAATACAAACGCGAAATTCGGTATGCTGGTAAGAGAATGCAGAAATTCCCATGTTGTTTAAATAGGCGTTTTCTTGGGATACAAAATCTTAAGTTTTAAATAGTTAAAATAGAAAATAAAACTTGAAAATAGGTAGAATTGTGGGTTCAAGAGGTGCGAGGCCGTAGGTCAAGCAAAGGTGGGGTGTGGGGGCGAAGCCTTTGGCTGGGCACATTCAGGAAATATGAAGAGCAAATGCACGAAATTCACTGTTGATACAAAGGCTGATAAGTAAGAGATGCGAGACCGTAGGCCGAGCGGACGCTGGGGTCTGGGAGTTGAGCCCCCAGCTAGTCTATTTTATATAATGTACACTTGCTTCATTAATTATCAGTCTCTTTTTAACCTAATACAGATAATCGTATTCCGTTGAACCAGTTGTATTTAGAAGGTGACAATCTCCCTCAAAGGTTGGGACACCAATCGAAATCAACAAAATATCCCCTGACATTTAATTGTACATCTCTTCCTATCACAACAAGTGAGATCATCGTAAAAAAAAAAAAGCCTCAAGACTCACAATGCAACCACACAAACTTCAAATTTAAATGTAGTTTATTTTAATGTAAACTTGATAATTAATTTTTGCACACTTAGGATGTTTTATTTTCTAAGGCAAAAAATAAAATGTAAAATTTTCCCAGACTCTTCTTATACCACTGATGTAATATATATATATACAGGGTGCGGCCGTCGTAATATTCTGGTATATTGTGTTTTTGGCAACACTTAAATAATCTACCTTCCTACCAAGAGATGGCGTGTCGAGGTTGGGTCGACTTACGTGACCTGCAGCAGTCACGTGCAGCCGCAGCCAGTGAAACTTGTCGAAACCAGTTGAGAAAAAGGCCTCGTTGTGTTAAGCCGGGTGAATGTCAGTGTGTGATAATGCCGTATTCGATACCCGAGCGTGTTGCCATTGTTGAAGGGTTCATTCTCACTGGATCTTTTGTGAAAACAAAGAATTTGTTTCGGGAGAAATTTCCAGGAGGTTCTGTGCCAGCAAAAAGCACCATTCAGGAATTGATTGAAAAATGGCGGCGCATAGGATCGGTTCAAAATGCTCCCAGGAACAGACGACCATCTGTCTGCACACCTGAATTAAAGATGCAGGTGGAGGAGATAATGACAAGAAGTCCTCGAAAGTCAACCAGGAGATTGAGTCAACAGGTTCATGCGAGTGAGAGAAGTTGCAGACGTGTTTTAAGGGGACTGAAGTTAAAACCGTACCGGATAAGTGTTGTGCAAGAACTGAAGGAGCCTGACCTGCAGAAGAGGGTGCATTTCTGTTCATGGCTGTTGAGCAATGTTGCCAGTGGTTTCTTGGATCCACTAATGCTCATCATGAGTGACGAGGCGTGGTTCCACCTGTCTGGGTAGAGTGGGTACGTAAATTCCCAAAACAACCGGTATTGGTCGACAGAAAATCCACACGCAATCCACCAGGTACCCTTGCATGATGAGAAGATTGGTGTTTGGTGTGCCATTTCCGCCACACGCGTTATTGGGCCCATATTCTTTGAGACGACAGTGAACAGTGACGTGTATATGAGAATCCTGGAGGAGTTTTATACACACTTGACCGAAGAGGAACGTCAGTTATGTTACTTTCAGCAGGACGGTGCAACATGCCACACATCAGTTGCATCATTGTCCCTTGTGCATGAGATGTTTACACCAGAGAGGATAATCAGCAAAGGCTTGTGGCCTCCTCGGTCACCAGACTTGTCCACGTGTGACTTTTCCTTATGGGGACTGTTAAAGGGAAGAGTATACGAAACAAATCCACACACAATTGAAGAACTCAAGACCAGGATCCAGGATGTCACCAATAGCATTACAACACAAGAACTGACAAGGGTATATATGAATCTCCTCAATCGTGCTCACATGTGTGTTGAAGTGGGCGGAGGACACTTTCAGCACCTGCTGTGAAGACTGCTGTGAAGGTGAGTAGTCATA
This sequence comes from Thermobia domestica, assembly GCF_964235325.1. Taxonomy (NCBI): domain Eukaryota; kingdom Metazoa; phylum Arthropoda; class Insecta; order Zygentoma; family Lepismatidae; genus Thermobia; species Thermobia domestica. The sequence continues at coordinate 137,343,147 of NC_137458.1, forward strand.
TTCAACATTACATTACATTACATATTACATGTCATATTACATTTCATTTATGTGTTGTAGTTAATCATATTCAATACATTACATTTCATTTTATGTGTTCACTTTACGGGCCGGTTTTACGTGCCGCATCCTGTATATATATATTTATATATATAACAAAATTCTAGAAGTTCGTATATTTAGAGATTGCGCAATTTGATCAGCTTTGTAAAAGTAGGCAAAACTGCTATTTTGCAATGTCAATTACTTTTATTTTGACATTACAAATTTAAAGAAAAATATTGCGGGGAGGGGAGGAGGAAAGAAAGAAAAGCAGGAAGATGCAAAGATGTAGTACTGTAATTGACTGAGTAAGTATCTTTTACGTTTCTTTTGTCTTTGCTTGAAATGAGGCGATTTTAATTATTGTACATTTATATATACCCCCAAAATTTAATGACACCATTGGCGTCATGTTCCTCTTTATGGCCACCCCGGCTTATATTGATCTATTTATTTTTCACCCCATTTAGTATCCCCTATAAATATTATTTATTGTCAATATTCAATTTTTCTTCTATTGAAATAAGAGCAAGAAGATTCTATGCCTTAGAATATATAAATTAATGCAATTGGAGAAAATATATAGTATTTACGGGAAGGAAGCACATTCAGTTAAAATGTGCAGTACTATGTTTAATCCTGCATTGGCAATGTTGACTAGCATGGTGATTGTTGTGTTGAAAGGAGAGGTATAAAGGAGTTGTTGCAGGCAAACAGGACAAATTTCGATGGTAAGTAGGCTTTCAAATTTTATTGGTGTATTTCAGTAGTGTTTATTATAACATTAGGATGTATACAAATGGTTACTAGAAGAAATCTGTGTGTAGTTGTTACAATCAAGAGGCATGCACGCAAAGTACAAAGACCGGCTTGTGCAACGCTGGCGCGCACAAGGGTGTGACATACCAGTGTGTCAGTGTTGCTCACCACAATGTATATTTATGTTTTGGGTGAAAATGCACAGATCCATGTTCGGGTAAAATTCGCATACGCGCAAATTGAACCAACAGTGTGATGTGAACAAAATTAGGAAGAATTAAAATATACATTGAACGTAGCCTGGGTACGTGGTAAGTTAATATATAATTTCAGTCACACATAAGAAAAAGGTTTGTGTGAAAAAATAATAAACACAATGAATAACTTTGAATTTGTAAAGCACAGAGAAACATCCGTTCACATAATATGAAAACAAATAAGCCTAATAAGTAATATATATCAATAAAATGGAAATGAGAGTGCGGAATAAAAGTCAGTGTGGTAGGTAAGTTGTTGTGAGTCAGATGAAAAAATCAAAAAGGCTTAGACGCCAGGGGGGGGATAAAAGATGCGGTACATCACAGTAAATATATGTGCATCTTATTTTACGCAAAAATGCAGATGGAATCCCGAGCTATTTTTCACTACTGTAACAACAACGAAGAGACGGATTTGGGAAGGACGTATATCATAGCTGATTTGTAAGATATCATCCCGGCATTTGCCTAGAGTAACAAGAACCCTGGAGAACCAAACAGTATGGTATGCCGATGGATTCGAATCCATGACCTGGATTCATGCTAAACCAAGAAACTATGAGTACTGAAATTACTGTGAGTGTGTAAAATGTGAATGTGTCGTGAATGATAGCTTTAGTTAATGGGCTTAATATGTTTCTTCTTCTTTCAGAAAAATGGTTAGAAATAGCAAGAGACGACGGAGAGAGGTGCGTATGCTGAGGAACAAATTCAAGTAGTGTTGACCAATATACGCGAAGGTATGAAAATTTACACAGCTAGCATCGCATACAGTGTACCACGTAGAACTTTACAGCATATACTAAAGAAGAATCAAGATATAAACCAAAATTAGGGCGTCCAATTGCCCTTGGTGCTGCGGAACAGGAGTTGGTGGACCATTTATAAATATTGGAGAGTAATGGGTTTCCGCTTACTATGGCAGATGTGAAACGAATAGCTTATCAATATTGTGAAATGAATAGACTAAAACATCCTTTAATTTCTCAAAGAAGAGTGTTGGTTATAACTGGTTATACGCATTATTACAACGACACAGACACGTCAGTGTTCGCAAAGCCCAACCACTCTCATATGCTCGATCCGATGCATTACGTAAGGAGGAATGTAATCTGTTCTACAGCCTTCTGAATAAAGAAATGGAAAATGAGGACTGAAGTCGACTACTAGCATCGCATGTGTTCAACTGGGACGAAACAGGGATTCAGCTGATTTACAAACCGGGAAAAGTCTTGGCTGCAAAAGGGAAACGGACAATACACGCAGTGACAACTGGAGAGAAGGGAGAGAAAGTGACAGTGATGGCATGTGTCAATGTTAGTAGATCGTTTATGCAGCCATTTGTTATTTTTAAAGATGTAAGAATGCGCGAAGAATTCCAGGATGGGATTCCCCTTGGGTCAGCTGTAGTGATGTCTGAGTCAGGCTGTATGACAGATGCAACCTTTCTACTTTGGCTGAAACATTTTCGTGAGCACAAACCTTGTGGTCATGTACTGTTAGTATTGGACGGACGCATGGACAATCAGATTTCGTTGTTATGTTTGCCGAGTCACACAACTCATTGGTTACAGCCACTGGACAGAGCAATATTTAAGCCTCTCAAAGTGTACTGGAAAAACCAATGTGTTTCTTTCATTCGCCAGAACAGAGGACGAAAAATCATAAAACATTTGTTTGGGAATCTGTTTGCTGGAGCTCGGGAAAAGGCTGCTAATGTTTGCGCTGCAGTAAATTGATTCCGAGCCTGTGGAATATTTCCAGTGAACCAGACGTTTTGCCAGCTAGCGCATTTGATACTGCAACTGAAGCTGGAGATGTATCTACTGGTGATGAGTACTTTATGATAATAATTATTGGTACGATAAAACGTTATTCTCTAGACTCTATTTGCATTTTAGATTTGTATCTAAATCACCACTAGAGTGATCACCTTTGGTGTGCGTGATTGCGGGTTTAAATCCCGCTGGGAGCTCATAGCCTCGGATGCTGTCCTGAGTAGTGGCTGGGATGCCATTTTAAGCAGTAGTTCCCGTCTCACTTAGCCATTGTGCTGACAAGGGAGTCAAATTGTAATCAACCAACGAACCTCCAATACGTTCCGGTATGGCACTCTTGGTTGCCTTTCCAATATGTATGAAAAAATATTTTACACTTCCACCTTTTCGATAGATTCATATGTTTCACCAATAGCGACATTTAGTAAAATCTTGATGTGAGACATAGAGTTTAAGTTATGATATTTATTTCATTGATTGTAATTTGGTAGCAAATGTTTTTCTTGTGTTAATCTTTGTATTGTCCCTAATATTTACAGTTCCAACAAAGTTTTCAATGTAAGGTATTGTTTGAGTAGGAATGGAGGTTTCTTCCTTTAGCATGAAGAATTTTATTCACTGCTTTCTATTAACAACGGAAATATTTATTAAGAAAAGCATCATAGCCAGTCCAACAGAACATTATCCTTCCGGCTTTTCGTGTGCTTAGTCGGTGGTTCAGGCATTAACACTTTTGTATTCTTTGATTCTAGCATAGGTTGAACATGAACCAAGACTCACTCAACCTCTAACAACAGAAAGTTTGGTTACTTCACCAGAGTCCACCTCTTCTGCTTCATCTGAACATGAGATGAGACGTTTTGCTGACACGTGCCCAGTTCCATACAGAGATGGTGCACGTCGAACATCTCCACGAAATGCACAAGCGCTGACATCTTCAAGTCATCTTGTATCACTCGTCACGAAGAAGCTCAAGAAACCTGAATGGCTTCTAGTAAAGAAAGGTTCAAAGTTGGGAGTGCAGACGACACACCAAACTAATCGCTCTGCAGACGGCACATGTGCAGCCCATTCCAGTAGTACCACGACTGATCCAAACAACTATTGTGGTGTTTGCCGTCGTTATTACTTTGCTCCAGATTCTGTTGATTTAGGTGACTGGGTTCGGTGTACGCAATGTCTCCAATGGTGCCATGAAAAATGTGTTACACGATCTCCGGACAACAGTATGTTGTTTACTTGTGGCACGTGTTAACAATGATGTACTGTACGTCAATCTTCTGCTTGTGCACTACGAACAATTTGTCTACTCTTGTAGTGAACACATAGTTGAACAATGCGTGTAAGTCATTTCCACGATAAACACTTCTATATTCCTGTCACAGAATCTGTCTGGCCATGTTAGACTTAGGTATATTCAGCAAAACGAAGAAAGTCAAGGATTTCTAGATAAACAATACGAGTAATATTATCAAAGATTTTTTTATCCTTAATGGTATGCAATTTCGCCAAATTTTACTTTTCAGAGTGTCCATATACTTTCTTTTGTTTAGTAAACATATTCTTTCTCCTATGTACTTATTATATAATTGCACGGATATTTCTCTTTGCGCGAATTTCTTAATATGCATTATTATCCATACTCTGAGCCGTACATGTGTGCTTATTCCTCGTATATGTGCATCTTTCCCCAATGTTCTGGTAAAATGCACACTTTATATACTTGTCTACGAATCACTGCTACATGTGTCTTTCAATGATGCATATATTACAATAAAGGAATGATTAAAGTTTATTCTCCACAATTTTTACCTGGCTTGTCCTTTTCTCTTTCCAGCAGTACTAATAAATACCTTAATATGCACATTTTCTCTCGAATTACTCTACAATTCCTCCACTTGTTATATATCAGAGACGGATGTTGCCGGGAAATGCCTGTTATTTGTGGCTTTATATATTAAGGTGGGGCGACAAACTCATTTTCCTTTTTTCGAAATGCTCTAGGGCAAAAATGTTGTCTATTGTAATAAGAAAAATATCGGCATAAAGAAAATTAAAATCGGTTAACATCTTCCGTTCGCGCATCTCACTTAAAACTTTTAAAAATTACAAGAAACCGCTCTTTTTTTTCCAGATTTTTAAAGTGACTTCAGACTTCTAACATAAAGGCACTCTACTTTTTTTTAACTTTTTTTATGGCTAAAGAATCTAAATAAGTTTCGACCAATAATATTACATTTTCCATTCGCGCCAGGTCTGGGAATAAACAGAAATTTATCAATAGTTCTAAATTTTCATTGTGAAATTCTTCGTTCATTTTGCTAGGAACTAGACAAGTAGAACTCACTTAATTGAACAGATTTAAACTAGATTTAACCATACGCGGATTGAATCATACTGGATGGAATCTATTGACAAAACAGTTACAAAGAAGACAAAATTGAACGCCTAGCGGAAAGCTCGCAATCTTCAGCGAGCACTGAGTGGAGAAGAGGTTTCTAAATTAAGTGTCCTAAGAAATGGATGAAAACAGACATAGTTCTCCCTTTGAGATCTCGGAGTGTGAGGAAGATGAGTATAAACCGACTGAAATGAATGAATGAACATAGACTAGAAAGCCTCAATGTCAGAAGAGAATTCAACTTAGTGCAACAGCGCTAAATAGTGATCGGTTCGGAGTCTAATCAGGCAACAGCTGTTATAGCGTCAAGTATTCTACAAAATGTTGGGATGATAATTGATATAATAGATTCGTCCTATGTAGTTGATAAGGTAAAATAAGAAGAGAAAAGAGTCGTATTAGAACTAATTTGAAAAGTGAATTCAGACCTCCCGAGGAAAGTTGGGTCTCTTGTTTGATGGACGAAAAGATGATACTTTGGTCATTGAAAAATTAAATGTCAAGCAATTTTAATAAAATTGTGCTAGAAGAACACTATTCTCTTATCCAGGAACCTGGGTCATCTTATATTGTACATGAATCTCCTCTCTCGAGTTCATCAAATTATATAACTCAAAACATAATTTCTTGCTTGTTTGGACTAACAATTTCAATTGAAAAACTAGAAGTAGTAGGGTGTGATGGCAGTGTAATAACACAGGATGGAAGAACGGTGTCATCCACTGACTAGAAAATCATATAGGACGCCCGTTACAGTGGAACATATGCCTCCTGAATCTTAATGAGCTTCCATTTCGCCACATTTAACTACATATTGGTCATACTACAGGGCCTAAATCTTTTACTAGTGCTATAGGGCAGCAGCTCTCTTGCTGTGAAAAACTCCCTGTGGTCGATTATGAACCCATAGTTTGTTCGATTACTGATAATAGACAGGAATTTGTTGAGCTGAGACCAACAATATCTGTTGGAAATTTCAAAACCAATTACTTCGGGATTTTGTACAGAAGACCCAGTCCTAGGTCCCATTCCAGATGGCTAATTGCAGCAAATCTAGTCCTTAGATTGTATGTAAGCTCGTCAGATCCATCTGAGAACTTAAAAGAAATGCTTAGGTTTATTTTGAAATCTTACATGCCTGTCTGGTTTGCCATAGACAAAAAACATACTTTACTGACAGACCAAAACATGTCTTTCAAGTAATCCAGGCAGCATGATATTGATCCGGTAATACAGCGAAATGCGTTCTTTATACACCCAGAGAATCTTCTGTTTGTAATGCTAAAGCAAGCGCCAAAAATATAGGCGGGTTGCGCGCGCACCTTACAGCTCGCTGTTGTCAACTCTCCCTTGTTATGTGCCACTTTCTTCCCATCTTGCTGCAGGAGTAAGCAGACGACAGCCGTTTACCTAGTCACAGCTCAAAGCCTGCGTTCTGCCGTAACCAATCTTCAACAAGCGCACGAAACATGAAACCTTGACAGTGACTGAGCAAGACAAATGTAAATGTGGCAAGTGCGTAGGTTGCTAGTTGGCTGTTGCTCTCTCCACCAACTTTTTGTTGCGCGCGCAACCCGCCTATATTTTTGGCGTTTGCCTTAGTTGATGACAGACAACATATTCGGAAGTTTAATTATAGAAGGATCTTAAAGCAAAATAAATTGTAGCAATAAAAAAAAGAAGACTGTTCGAAATTTTGTACCACCAAAAATAAACTTTCTGGCTTACTATTACTTTGAAATTATTAATTGGAATTCTTGTGTGTTGTATCCTTCTCCAATCCTGCGCAACCTAAGTGAAGACGATACAAAATCATGTATCAATTTTGACAGTACACCCGTTACAGAAATACAAAAGTTTCCTTGTCACACCCAGGCTGTGGAGAGGTGAGTCAAACATGTGGCAGAGGCCTCGAATACAGTATGTGAACATGAAGCTAAAGATGGCTATGTTCTAACAACACTGAAGTCTAGATCAGTTATGCCTCATTTATCCAAAAATATCAGACTTTAAATGTGTGTAGATATAAAAAAAAAAAAAGAGTAAATATACAATAAGCCAAAAATTCTACTGTACGAAAGATGTTTTTACATAGTACATTGTAAAATAAATAGTTGTATATATAATGTAAATAGCTCTCCCAACATTTCGACGGTTGGTTAACCCATTAACGCCGAAATTATTTTTTGTTTTTATTTTCGGTGAAATTTGTAATTTTGAGTTATTTAGGTGTAAAGACCATTCACGAGAAATTTTGAGTTCGTGACGTAAGCGGTTTTGTTGGGGTGCCCGGTGTGATCATATGAACACGCTAGGCGTCCAAGTACTTTCGTATATCATGATTAAGTGGATGCCGAAAAAATTATTAACACATATGGAAAAGAAAAGAGACATTTATTATCTTAGAAATTGTTACACTTTAGAAGGCAAAAATAAACACAGTATTTGGACTATGGAATTACAGGCTATGGAGCCCAATATCTATGGGACTTTATGGAAATTGAAAAAAAAAAGTTGGTAGGCGCACAAACCCATGCTAGATTTGAAACATTTCGTGGGTACTGTGTTTGAATCCAGTGTACTTGCACAACGTTTACGCTTGGACCGAACCACTAAGTGGTAAAGACAAACGTCATCTCTTACATGGTGTTGTTGACTGCTGGACTCAGAAATGGCTGGAAGCCCTGCATCTAATAGAATGGCTTTATAATTTTGCAAATAAGTTTGTAAAATATGTCTTGCAAATTCTAAGTGTGAGATGCCTATTCTGGCTTTTCTCAACATTAGCCATGCGATTCGTGCGCTACATCAATCATCCAAGAGAGAGGCGCCAGCACCACTTTTTGGACTTGATTCTAATCCCATAATATGAGATATCCTGGTCCATTTGATCACTAAGTTTCATGTGCTTGCTAATATTCTCCGAATTCATACGAACGAGTACTTTCTGTTTTCATTTTAGAAATTTTGCTCGACATTAAAAACAGGCTGAACCCCGTTACACGTAAGGCAGTTGTAACGAGAGAGTTGTCACATCATCTTCACCAAGTTGAGTATTATCTATAAAAACAATTTCAGCATGACTGGTAAGTTGGCGCCCTGTAAGGTTGTCCATTTCCATCCCCTTTTCCCGAATCTTCATCCGAAAAGACGTTAGGTCTCGGAGGTTCAGCATGTCTTGCATGTCATGCACGTCATCCGATTCTAAAATATCAAGAATTTGTTGAAAAGAAGGACCTCTGTATCTAAAGGGATAACCATACAATTACCAGTAACAGGAGTTGTAATAGTCATTTCAAATAATAATAATAATAATAATAATAATAATAATAATAATAATAATAATAATAATAATAATAATAATAATAATAATAATAATAATAATAATAATAATAAAATAAAAAGAATAGAGTATGTCAACTGAAAGCATGTACAAACTGTTCATAATTGATATACCTCCAAATTTTACTGTATTATTGACACCTATACGTACGTATGTAAGAGAGAAGAAGCTACTTAAACGCCTTGCGTGTTCATATGATCACAGTGTTGGAAAATGTCAATAAGCATGACCCAAATATTTTCAGATGAGTGAAATGTAATCTGTAACAACTTTTGATATCTCTAAAACATAAGCCAGCAGAAAATAATTTGAAAGGATAAGATATAAGATTGTTTTTTAACACTTACTGCGAGGACGATGCCGTTTTTCTTGTATTTCTGGCGCGTTGTGGATATATGTACTACCATGAGCAAAATAAATGACGCGTCTCTTTATTTTGAAGTTTTTTGAAAATATCTCCGTTTTCTTTATATGTTCGAAATTTCGGAAGGTTTCCCCAGCAGGACAGGTTAATAACAAACCCGTTTTTAATATTTGTGTTAGATATTAGCTTAAAATAAAGAAATTAGAAGCAAAAAACATTAAATCGACAGAAATCTCGAGAATTACCAACTCTGCTAAAGTGGGAAATTTTCAAGAACACGAGGGAATTCTGCATTTCAACACGAAGCAGCGACATCTATGTCATTGAGAGAAATGTGGATTAAATCTACAAACTAAACTTTTAACGAATATTTCTAGTATGTCTTATTATATGCATTATCTGCAAACTCCAAATATGTGAATATATGCTAAGTATTAACATAAAGATAGAGCAAATAGTGGAAATTATCTATGGAAAAGGACGAATTGGTAGGACGATCGTAATGAAATATCGTCTTTACCGGAACAGGCTCAGTTCACGTAAAAAGCAAATAGCTCAGTTAGTTAAAGCAACGAGTCTGTATGCTGAAGGTAGCGGGTTCGATTCGCTGGAAATGCCGTTGTCATTTTTATCACTACACTACGGTTATTTTATTTATTTTTTTATGTGGGAAAGAATCAAATTGTAACGTATGTGTAAAACTCATGACGATACCAAAAAAAGAAAAAATGCCGTTGTCGCACTTGCACTAGCGTCCCTAATTTTGTTTGCAAACAGTTTCGTAATTATTTCCCCTGTGCTCACTGCTCACCATATGCTCGCTGGCGCATAACGAATGTTTCCCAGTAAATGTTAATTCTAATTTGGAGAATTTTATAAAGTTTCACAATATTTCTCACTAGATAGTCTTCTATCTACGTGTTTGGATATTTTGATAACAGATGTCCCTATTAAATGTTTAATTTTCCCTAGATGTTTAATTACGGAAAAGTTTTACAATGTATTTGTATTGAATTGAAATTGTTTTGAATTTACTACATAAGGTAAGTAGACCCAAGGAGGAGAACTCAAGTAATTGATATTCTACGTAAAAGCAACCTATTGTAGAATGATGATGCTTCTTACCTTCAGCACATAATCTTTACGTTAGAGAGTCAGACAGAGAAAAATCCTGTTTTTCCTCCTCTATGACCACCCATCTTAAACCTCTACATATCGTTGTTCGTCTCACAAAATTTCGATGCTCCAAAAACATTCAAATAATAATAATAATAATAATAATAATAATAATAATAATAATAATAATAATAATAATAATAATAATAATAATAATAATAATCCTGAATATGCCATCCTTACATAATGTAAGGATATCTTAGTTTCCTAGTTTAAATCTCAAATATCTTAGTTTAAAATGCTTTCTTTAGTACTTATTTGAGCAGCCATGTAGGAGGGGGTACGACTTTTTATTTTGCCCCTCTCATTTCAGTACCCTTCCAACAGAAAGTAATTTTTGATAAGCAGGACAGACAAAATGAATAAGAAATATATTTACAGCATCCTCTCCCCTTTCATGATTGGAATATCACGTAATATTTTTATTCTACGAAAGATGGCCCTGTGCGGTTAGGGGTAGGTAACTAAAAGAATACCTAATATATAGCGCCCCTTGATTGTAATATTACCGCTTCTTTATTTGTACGAAGGAGCCCCTACACAATCAAGGGTGACAAAAAGAATAGGAAGAGTGTCTATTGATTCCAGTGGTAGATCCAGCACGAACTCCTGGGGGAGGGGAGGGGAAGTGAAACATTCTTTTGATGATGTGAAGCTGTCACAAATTACCACTTAACTAAACTAAACAATAGTGGGGGGAACCGGAACCCAGTCAGTTTAAATTGATGTGAAAGTTTAATTTTTGGCTTCATATTAAAGTTTTGGTTTCAAATGAGAGTTTCAGTCTAAGTGGTCAATGATCAAATCTCGTGGGGCTCTTCAGTGTAGGCTAATACGGCCCCCTTATGAGAAAAGGCAAAATTGTTAACATGTTTATAACTTTCGAATTTTTCGTCTATTTTAAAGAAATATTTTGCTTCGTATTAAAGTGTTGGTTCCAAATGACAAATTCAGTCCGAGTGGACAATGATCAAATCTCCGGGGGGGGGGGGGCTCTTCAGTATAGGGGGCTACGGCTCCCTTATGGGAAAAGGCAAAAATATGAAAATGCTTATAACTTCCGAATTTTCCGTCTATTTTAAAGAAATTATTGGCTTCATATTAAAGTCTTGGCTTCAAATGACAATTTCAGTCCGTGTGGACAATGCTCAAATCTCGGAGGGCTCTTCGGTGTAGGGGTTTCGGCTTCTTTATGGGACAAGATTCACGTAGTTGATATTGCAAAATTGTTTTATATATATGAGTGGAAACTTGCACCATTTGGTTAATTTTACCTCTTATGTTTTGCAGATTCATATTCCAAGCAATAGTTACTCCGCAGAGCTAAAAGAAGGCACTTACTAGTTTCATTAAAATGAAATGTCTTTTATGAGAGGAGCAGACGAACGAACAGGTACCCAAACGTTGGTTGAGTCGTACGGTTGAAACTCGTTAAGCTCGCTTCAATTATTATTATTATTATTATTATTATTATTATTATTATTATTATTATTATTATTATTATTATTATTATTATTATTATTATTATTAAAGCTTTTTGCTCCTAATTTATTTATTTTACTTTATTATTTAACGAATATATTGAAAATTGTCAGAGACACGTATGCAGTAATTTATTTCGGGAGGGGTCCGACTTCAATATTAGGATAAATTATAATAAAATTTTAAAAGATAATCCCCAAAATTAGGCTAAATTTACAGAAAAGTTGGGGTTTCAGAGGGGGTCCGGACCCCCTGGACCCACCCCTGAATGCGTCCTTGTTTGTCAGTAACATTTCCTCGTTTTGAAACCTTCAAAAACTTCCGATAGACTATATAAAGGAAAACGAGTTATTTTCGATAAAATATCACTTCAAGGAGACGCGACAGTTTTATTGCACATGGTGGTATCCAACGTTCACAAGGGCAAGAATTCCTTCCCTTTTATTCTTTTGCTATTGTGCTGTATCGAAAGGTCAGGTTTGTAACATATTACTCCTACGAACAAGCATGACTGGCAGATAGGAATACTGAACACAACTCCAGAGAAATGCATGCTGAACTTACGTCTTTACGCTTTGGTGATTTGCCCTCAAGGTCAATCGAGTGGTAATTCAGTTCCGTCTCTGTTCTTAAGCCATGTTCGTATTACTTCGAACAGTTTTGATAATGAAAAGCATGCTTCTTAATATAAGAGACTTCTTTCGCGTAAGAAATCGAAACTCAGTTGGTCAGAGCAACTAGTCTGTAAGAATTAGGTTGTTAGTTAGTTAGGAGCCCAGTACGAGTAAGGGTTTTTATTACTATTGTTTTTATCTTTTTTATGTGAGGAAAAATCAAATTGTGACATCCCGATATCAAATGTATTTGATTAGGTAGCTTTGTCTTAGCTAAACTTTAAACATCAGTAACTGTCGAAATTATTTCACTAACCGATCACTTACTGAACATTTCAAACACGTCAAACCAGTGGCATAACATGAAGGTTAACCTCTCCTCCGCAGTCCTTAGTTATGCGTCCGTACTTTCAAGGGCGGACTAAGGGCCGGGCGACTGCCCGGGGCGCCAGAGAAAGAGGGGCACCAAAACGAGCCTCAAAAAGTAAATTTTATAATGTGCTTTCTACTGACGTTTTTGGTTTATATTCTTGTAAAGTAGTGGCAATTATATGATCTTTTTCCATTTCACTATGGAAGAAGAGAGTTTCATAGTACTAAGGGGACTGTATCGAAAAATTGAGAGATGGCATGTAGAATAAAGAGTGCCGGGAATTAAGTATTGTTTGTTTGTTTGCTTGAGTTTAGCGTTCCACGGTTATGCCTTAATGGGCAAGGGAGATGTGGATACTAATTATAGTGGAATCCGAACCACTTTTATCGTTCAACAGTAATCCACCGGGAATTGGACCCGGTACCACAGAAGGCAGGCGTGCTAGCCACTAGACCAGGGGGGTGGAGTTGGTATTGTTTATAGCGGGCCATATTCTTTGTGAAGTTTTCCTAGGTAAGGATTTCTTTTTGAAAATGGGTTTAAAACAGGGGCGTCATTTAGGGAGGGCAGGGAGGGGCATTTGCCCCCCCCCTGAGTTTGAGATGTATATAGAGTTTATCATTAGAATAGTAGTAAATCAGTGAAAAACGCGAAATTTTACTTATATCAAGAGGTCTTGCCCCCCCCAAAGCAAAATCTGAAATGACGCTCCTGGTTTAAACTATTAAAAACACTATGATAAAATGTAAAATATAGGCTACTACTATGGGAAGGGCGCCAAAAAGTCACAGGAATAATAATAATAATAATAATAAATATGAATGTCTTTGGAGAGCCGAAAGTATGTGACACGAATCATTATAGGTAGAGCTTTAAGATGAGTGGTCATAGGGGAGGAAAAACAGGATTTTTCTCTCTCTGACACTCTAACGTTAAGATTATGTGCTGAAGGTAAGAAGCATCATCATTCTACAATAGGTTGCTTTTACGTAGAATATCTGTTACTTGAGCTCTCCTCCTTCGGGCAACTTTGCTTATGTAGTAAATTCAAAACAATTTCAATTTAAGACAAATATTTATAGAGAAAATTAAACATTTAATAGGGAAATCTGTTATCAAAATATCCAAACACGTAGATAGAAGACTATGTAGTGAGGAATTGTGAAACTATAAAATTCTCCAAATTAGAATTAACATTTACTGGAAAACATTCGTTATGCATCAGTGAGCACAGGGGAAATAATTACGAATCTGTTTGCAAACAAAAATTAGAGACACTAATGCAAATGCGACGATATTTTCTCTCTCTCTTTTTTTTTTTTTTTTTTTTTTTTGGTATCGTCATGAGTTTTACACATATGTTACAATTTGATTCTTTCCCAAATAAAAAATAAATAAAATAACCTTAGTGATAAAAATGACAACAGTCCTTCACGGGATTCGAACCGTCTACCTTCGGTATACAAACTCGTTGCTTTATCTAACTGAGCTATTTGCTTTCTTACGTAAGCTGAATCTGTTCTACAGTAAAGACGATTTTTCATTACGATTGGGCTAACAATTCGTCTTTTTCCATAGGTAATTTCCACTATTTGCACTATCTATACGTTAATACTTAGCATAGATTCATATATTTGGAGTTCGCTGATAATGCATATAATAAGACATACTAGAAATATTTCGTTAAAATTTTCGTTTGTAGATCTAATCCACGCTTCTCTCACTGACATAGATGTCGCTGCTTCGTGTTGAACTGCAGAATTCCCTCGCGTTCTTGAAAATTTCCCACTTTAGCAGAGTTGGTAATTCTCGAGATTTCTGTCGATTTAATGTTTTTTGCTTCTAATTTCTTTATTTTAAGCTAATATCTAACACAAATATTAAAAACGGGTTTGTTATTAACCTGTCCTGCTGGGGAAACCTTCCGAGATTTCGAACATATAAAGAAAACGGAGATATTTTCAAAAAACTTCAAAATAAAGAGACGCGTCATTTATTTTGCTCATGGTAGTACCTCTAGGTTACATTCACGCCGCAATGTGGTATTTGTTTTGTCTGAATATCGTTAACAGAACCTTTTCCTAGTAGTCAACACACAAAACGTAAAGAAACCACTGAAAGTATGTTATACAAGGTTTATTTTCATAAATACTAACTGCTGTGATCATATGAACACGCACGGCGCTAATGGGTTAAATAGGGTGTGGGTGGAACTCAATGTAGAACCACTTCTGGTTAGTTCTGGGTCATTTTGTTTAAGAAAAACAAGCGAAGAGTGGCACAGTGAAAATTCTCGAAATTTGTAAAATTTCAGGTTTTTCTGAGACCTTGCGCGAACAGAAGATGTAAAGTTATTGATCAGAATTTAACTTATTTAGGTTCTTTAAACCTCAGAAAAGGTTAAAAAAAGGTAGAGCGTCTTTATGTTAAAAGTTCAAAGTAATTTTAAAAATTTACAAAAAAAAAAAGTGCAACGTTTGCAATTTTCTGAAACTTTAAGTGCGATATGCGAACGGAAAATGTTAACCGATTTTATTTTATTTTTTATGTCCATTTTCTTATTATTACAATAGGCAACTTCTTTGCTTTAGGTCATTTCGAAAAAAGGAAAATGAATTTTCTCGACCCACCCTATCATAGGGTGAAATGCACAGTTATTGGCCACTTAAGGAAAATTTTGACTTTGGTGTTCAGTGGTGCCCTTATTTCTTGCAATTTAAAACTAATCTTATTTAGGTGGACTTATAGGGATATTAGCTTTCGATTTCGGTTATTCTTTTTGCTCTAAGTTATACAGCATTTTTACAGAATCTCTTTTTGTAAAAATATGCGAAAATGTACAGTAATTGGCCACATTTTTTAGTGATTGGCCGGGGTTTGTACTAGTGATTGGCCACTAAACGCAATCAAAATTTTTGAGCTTAATATGAGTACAATTTTGTTCTACAGGCTAGAAATTAAACACCAAGGTCACTATTATATTGACAAAAGTAGTTTAGGATTGTGAAAATGAGACAATGCATTTTGTGGTTATTTTAAAAAATATCTATTAATTTCTAGTTAACAAAATATTAATTTCTATGTATTATGTTTCTTTTACAGTTTTAAAAGTTTACAATGTAGAAATTCTGAGAAATACAAAAGTAACTTTACTTGAAAAATATTTGAATATTATATAAATTAGGCCCATATAATATAAAAATAATAAACAGTTCTTACAATTAGTCCTTCTTTCATATCATACTTTTTGTAACAAAGTTGAGCTTAACATCACCCTTTCAATGCTATTACTCTTTCAATTAGCTTTTGCAATTAGTTCCAATATTTCAGCCAATGACTCTATCACTGTCACCAATCTCGAAGTTCCTAGGTACAACACTTTCATTATCAATGTGGAAACACTTGTGGCATACATAAATATCATCATCTGGTGAGAGTGGAATGTTTGGTTGATGATTTCTGGGGACACATGATTCATGAGTCCCATTATCACATTCGCTACAGATTAACAGATGCTTAGAATCGCTACCTTTACAAACAAAACATTTCTTACCACTTTCGCAAGTGTTACTGAGATCTAATTTTCTTTTTGTTCTCTTTTTAGGGGCTAGTGACTTCATCGTTGCTTTGGATTTTCTAGTTTCCTCTCGTTCTCTCTTTTTGCGTTCTTTGTCCTCTTTTAATTTAGCCTTTTCTGTTAGCTTCTTTTCACATAACATCCTGTATTTTTCTGACGTTATTGCATAAGGCATTCTTTCTATGTTCCTCTTTCCTTTTCTTTTAGGTGTTTCGGGCCAGGCCAAGTATTCAATTATTTGGGAATGCTGGGTTTCCAAAAGAGGGCTTTCTGTTTCTTTAGGTGAAACTGCACTGCTAGTGCTTGATAAAGGATCGATTATTCCAGTGTTTTCACTCTGTTCGTGAACACTTTCATCTTGCACATAACCATCGTTCTCAATATTTGTCTGTATTTGTTGTGTTCCATTAGGGCTCCTTTCCACATCAGACTATTAGTTGCACTGAAATGGTTTTGAATGAAAAATTTCCATATATCGTACAAGATGACAAATTGTTATCTTCATTTACATCTTTCTGTTGAAGGCCATTTCTATCGTTTTCTTCAAATTTTTTAATTTTATTGTTACCTACAATACTGCAAAATTTCTCAAATGAAAGAACGGGAGTGTTTTCTGTTAACTTTGTGCTCACTTTTGTTCCTGAAGTTGTTAGACATTTAGAATAATCAACGGCATTAGGATCCCAAGGTATCAACCCACATGCTCTAAAACCGTTAATGATTACTGCAGGTCTTAAATAAGTTTGTATTACATTCTGTAACACTTCGGCAAAGTTTACCTTTGTGAGTACAAAATTAGGATTTTTCGTGTACCAATCGCTAACAGCTTTCTTCCAACCAGATGTTATTGGTTTAAAAGCAGCTACATCAGCTGGTTGCAAAATACGTGTCGAATTTGGGTAAAGGGCAATAAGTTCTATTCCTAGTTCTCTGCAAAGCTGGCTTAACTGATACATCAAGTAAGTTTTGTGGCCGAAGAGGATGACAAGGAGCTAAACCCCTTCTTTTACAATATAAGGATAAAATATATTTGCTATATATTCATAAAACACTTCAGATTTCATCCAACCGTTTTCACTTCTACCAATTCCCCAACCTTCAGGAGCAGAGTTTATTATTACACTTGGAATTCTTTTATATGGATAAACAATCATCGGCGGACACAACTTACCATTGGCAGCGAAGCAGAACATCACTGTCAGATTTTCTTTGGAAGAGGACGTTTTACGTCGTAAACGTTTTTATCACCTTTGAATGCAAGAACTTTACCGCTCGAAGGGCAGACTTGAAAATTAGTTTCATCTCCGTTGAACACTCTCCATGGCTGTGTTAGAATGTCTTGCAGTCTTGATTCCTGTAAATAACTGTATATTTCCTGAAACCAACTGCGAATGTCTTTCTCACTTATACAAGCACTGGCGTACGTTACATCTGCAGTGCGCTGAGTCAGTTCCGGATGTCTCTTTAGGAAAGCCTGCAATATTGTAAAAAGAAAATAAATTAGTCGCTCTAATAAACTAGAAATAAAGTTTAGAAATATAGGCCCTATCTTTAAATTTTAAGTTTCCGATATAAATTTCTATACTGACAACAACAACATAAGAAATCACGTTTAATAATGCTATGAATGTCACCAATACTATTATTGCCATCTCTTAGTGGTCGACTAATGTTTGATTCCATGCAATTTGAATTAAGTTTTTGTAAGTGAATACATAGATTAGTAGACGTAAGTAGAAACATAAGTATTAATGCAGATATCAATTGGGCTTACCCAACAATAGTCTCCTCTTCCTCTTTAGATGAAATAGGTGAAGGACCAAACGTGTTCTTGCAGTCGGGGTTCTTTATCTTATATTGTAACGTAGCTCTTGGAATTCCATATTTCTTTGCTATGGATCTCTGAGATGCTTTTGTTTCATGTAACTCACTGAGAGCCTTCTCTATAATATCCTTATCGTAAGGCATTTTACCAACTTTTGGCATTCTTGCGATTACGACTTCAAAGCCTGAAACAGAAAATCGAGAAATCAGAACTGTACATAGTGATTGGCCACCCGATATATTTAGTTATTGGCCACCATGCCAACAACTGGTAAATACATGCAGATTAACGTGAGAAAAAGATATGTTTCATAAAGTGCATAATAAAGGCTAAGAATATTTTTAAATTGCCACATTTATTAATTGCGCAAATACATAGTAATTGGCATACGTGGCCAATGACTGTAAATGAAGAGTAATCAGGTTATAGTTATTAGCCACCCCCCGAAAATGAAGAAAATAAAAAAATAGATATCAGAAATTCTGTTATATAGTGCTTCAAAGCTTAAGAAATCCATTATCATCAATTACCACAAGCAAAACAACTTTAAATCCTGAAAGCGATTGATTTATTGTTAGAAGAATCCTTAAGAATTTCATAAGACTTACCTAGAATTTCAGACTGATCCGCACATGTCTTCACTTCCGAAACTCTAGCATTACAAAGGCGCAGTCTTGTGGAAGAATGACGATTTACAAACAAAGAAAAGACAATCGCCGTCCGCTTCAGCAACATAATTACGAGAAATTTTGAAGCACGTCCTTATTATTGTACTTTTAATCGCAATGTGGCCAATCACTATTTGATGGCCAATGACTGTATGCTTTACCCTATATCCCATATTATCTTAATGATCATATCTCATAAATAACAATTATTTCCTCAAATAATGTAATGAGGAACACGCCAAGTATTAGGCGCCCGAAACAATGCGATTTTGCGTATATTTTTCCTTGAAGTGCTTCAACTCGATCTTATGGAAATTTAAAAAGGAAATGTGATTTATAAAGCAATAATAGTTCAAAATTATGTATATTCTCCATTCAACCTCTAAAATTGTATTTCATATTTAATCGAAGATGACTTTTGTTATTTCAGTATACCAGCTGCGTATTTAAGATTCTTTTTTAGTCTTTAAGGGCATCATTAGCATTGATAATTATCAATATCAAATTCCGATTAGAAATGTACGTCGTTCTTGTTTTACCAATCTCGTATATTGATTTTGCCTTATTTTGCGAAATACTGACCGAGAGCACTTAGTGTTCTCGCTTGATAATCGGAAGGTCCGGGTTTCGAATCTGGTAGCTGTCCACCCTGATTGATAAGTTTTTCTTCAGTTCCACAGGCAAATACTGGATGATATCTTCAAATATAAACCGATTTCATTCCATTTACTATTCCATTGTTATTTTATATTATAAACTCGGACCAGGTGAATAACAATAAATTTCATGCAGTCAAGCTAATTCTTGGAGAGTGGGAGTTTTCCTTTCATTCGAATCTTCGAGATGAAGTGGTTCTGACGCGTTTCTGTATCGGCCACCCTCATCTCACACATAGTTATTTACTGCGTGGTTCGAATCTACCTTATTGTGAGGAATGCGTTGTCGCACTGAGTATTCAGCACATTCTTGTGGAATGGCCTGAATACTCAGATCTCAGAGAAGATCATGGACTGCCGCGTACACTTGACTGTGCATTGGGTAATGACGTTGATATTGTTAAGCGAGTCCTTCCTTTTCTACACGATTGTAACTTTGGTCACGTTCTCTGAGTGTTTTTTTTTTAATTTCTTGCTGCACGTTATATTTTAATCTCACTTCTTCTTCTTTATTGTTGTAATATGTCTTCTACACTAATGTTTGTAGTATTGATTGTTACTGTTATCTCTTTCTTATTTATTGTTATTGTTCAATATTTATTGTTATTGTTCAATGTTTATTATTATTGTTGAATATTTATTATTTATTGTTATATTTTGCTAATATTCTTGTTGTTCTGTTATATTTATTCTCGTCTGTTTTGTATTGTGCATCAAGTTTCTATCTTTCAATTTGTTCGTTTTTAACGTGAATTTACGGCAGTTTGTGTATTGAGCAGTCGAGTTTATCGGGCCGATGACAACCCCTATGCTGACGTCCCAATTAAATCTTAATTAATCAATCACTTATTGTAGATTATAATAATTGCAGGTAAATTAGATTTACAGGCTTATCTGGAAGTTTGTCAGGATTGGATTAAATTGTAAAGCAACTTAAATTGGAAAACATTTAATTTAATAACGTATTATTAACTATCTTTTCTCATTGTGATTATGTAAATATTATATTCTATGAATTTCTTGTCAAATTGGATGTTTTCTATTGTAGTCACGAACATAAATAAGTAGAGGTTGGAGCCATAAGAAATAAAGTCTCTCACCTCTACTTATTTATGTTCGTGAGTGTACAAGCTTTGCTTTTCACAGACTGAAATCTGATTTAAACTACTTGCTAAGTGTGTGTATATTGGTTGTATTGTATAGGCATAGGCATATATATACCAATAAATAAGTAGAGGTGAGAGACTTTATTTCTTTATATATACCACAACCAATATATATACTTGTATATATATTGGTTGTATAATACTTGCCTATGTGTATGTATATATAAGATAATATCGTTCATACGTTTACATGGAATTAACCAAAGACTCATAGGAAGGAGGATAATAGCGGGACAAGAACGAGAAACTTGTAGATACAGAACAAGAAATGGGAGCATGGAGCTTGTAAACTGAAATGGGAGATAAAAAAAGTATTTCTCAATGTGTTTTATTCTATGACAAATATATATAGTTTTATTACGATATAATGGAAATAGAAAGTGATAGAAAACAGAAAAAAAAACAATTCTGCAAGTAGCGTAGAAGACAACTTTCTGTCAGCATGGATACTCTTCGTTTGAGACAGAGACAGAGAGATAGAGAAAAGAGAAAAAGAGAATTGCGTCCTGAGACACACAGAATTGAGAAAGACGCATCGCACAGTCTGACCCAGCAACTTCCATGCGGAAACAGCTGTTCTTGACACATGACCGCTTTCCTCTTCCAATTAGTATGACGTTTTAGAAGGCGAGGTTTGGTTGCTGGGGACAAAAGCGACGGAAGGGACCGGGGGGGATGCACCGTACCAAAACGTCGTCGCTAAGAAAACTGGCTCGTTAGGGAACCTGGATGCAAGAGCAAAACGAGGTCTTCCTAAAAAATAGGGAAAGAGGTAGGGGAATGGAAAAAAATAGATGAAGAACGGAACTCCGTTACCAATGATGCTTTGGGAACAAGTGCAAAGGATGAGGAAAGACAAGAGGTGTACGGACGTGACCAATGAACTAACCAAACCATTCCAGTTTGGTGTAGCAAGAGAAAGAACGAAAGTTGATTTGCCGGCTACTAAAATGAACCAAACTTCCAAAATGTTAAACGGTAGAGGCAAACTCAAAACCGATCTGACTGACATGAGGAAATTATACACTTCATTCACCTTCCTATATGAATTTCGCATTTTTAAAATAAGAAAGAAATATTCAATCTACTAGGTAGTTAAGTGATATGAGTTGTTGTAAGATTTAGCATGATTCAATCCAGTCACATAATAATAAGTAAAACGAAACATATCTAACATACTATATTAGTCGTATTCAGTAAATAGATATATTATGTAAAAGAGTGAGGAATTGGAATCCGCAGTTCTAATCAGAGAATAATAAATGCATGAGAGTTATTCATATCAGAAATGCAATTTTAACTCTATTTACACAGTGGAGATTAAGAAGTTTCATATTTTTTATGAAAGTTGAAAGGCAAAGAGAAAGTTTTTCCTTCGAAGAAATTTTTCAGTCCAGAAAAGCATCTTAAAATTGTGTATAGGCATGAAAAAGAACTGGCAAGTTCCTTTCTTTATTGTAGAAAACGTCACTGTTAATCAACCAATTTTAGCAATTCTCTTTACATGTATGTATTTCATTACATAGATATTCAACTACATCATCAATACTCTCTTATGCTGTCTTTGGCGTGGTAGACCCGGGTTCGATTACCGGCGGGAGCTCATGTGGTTCGGATTCCACGTTAATCAGTAGATTCATGTCTCATATAGCTTCGCTGCTGAAAGGAACGATAAACTCAAAATCAACTCAACTCTCTTATGCCTCAAAATAATGTATCACAAGAAGTTTGGTCCATATGCTTTCTTTATAAACAGAAGTTAGATCATGTTTTTGCAAAAATTTGGAAAATCCAAAGCCCAGACTTGGTAATCTATAACACTAAAACTAAACTGCTATACACCATAAAATTTCACGCGCGTACGAACTTTTTTTTAAAGGTCTACCACCATATCAAGTTTGGTCAAAATTGAGTTTCGTTAATCGTATGTTATGTAAATTTGATTGATTTTTTAAAAAGAGAAATTAAAGGAAGGATTAAAAGATGTAAAATTATTTCCTTGTTATTTATTGATTTCTTCAACTCCGTTGTAAATAGAAAGTTTTAGTTAAATTATTTTATAATACTTTCATTCAGAAATCACGACCAACTTTGAACATAAGGATTTAACCTCTTACGTACAAGTAACATCCATGTGAATGCCGTAAAGTACTCTGTAGAAAAATACTAGTGATATCGATGGGCATGTCATGAAAATGTATCCTTTATCAAGGATTGTATTAATCCTGGAGACGATGAATTATTTCAGTGGATGCAAGGCACGAGTTAGTTCTGCGATTTCTCCTTTAGGTGACAGCACTTTACTGGCACAAAATTAAAAAGAAAAAGTTTTGCGTCCGTAATTGGCAGACCTAAAGGAGCATTCAATTACGACACACACGTGTTTCTTTTGACGATAAAGAATTAACAAATTCAAGTTCGTATTTGGAGAGCGGAAGAAAGAAAAGAAAAAAGAAGAAATTTTATCTTGGAACTCCGGTCAGTATTACCAACCTGAAGCAGCATAAAATCTCTTCAGAACATTAAAATTGTCGCTTTTCACTCCAAATGTTCCTTTATACAAATAATTTGTTTTATGAATAATATGAATGCTGTCTCGCGCGTGCTCGATAGCTATGCCCTATATAATGGTCTAAACAGGGCCGGCCTTACGTGGTGCGGGGCCCGATTGGGAACATTTTGCGGGGCCCCAGGTTCACAAGTAACTTGCACCAAGGAGTGTAGAACAAATTATATATATATATATATATATATATATATATATATATATATATATATGATTTAGGAGGAGTGTACCGGTGCACGTGCAGTCTCTTCGTTGTAAATATACACTACCTAAACCGAGAAGCTACCAGTGAAAATAACAACACTTTCCGAAAATTACTATTGTCATGTTTCCGTTTGGGCTTTAAAAGTAAGTGAAGTTTTGCAAAAACAGTAGTTTAAGTCAATTTTCTGAAGGTTAAAGGAAAAGGATTCACTGAGAGTAGATATTTAGCGTTTCCAGGGCAATTCCTCATCCACACCACAGTTGCCTAAAGTCATTTTAAAAAATTCAAAATGTACTGGTAGTTGTTGATGCACCCCTCGTCAGAAAATCCTGAATCCGGCCGTAGAGTGGTTATGTGGTTACACCCATTTCCCTTTATAACATTTTCCTATCTGCAAAATGTTCTGGTGAAAACGCTCACCCTGTTCATAGCTTATAGCAGCTAATTTTTCAGAGAAATAATTCAAACGGAAATGCAGACATTGAATGAATTTTAAATTACATATTTCACCCTTGTGCCTAGCAATTTTTCAAGAAGGTTCTGTGCCAGTATTTCATAGTTTTCTTCTCTTGCAAGTAAACCTATCGATGTTGAAATCTAGTTTCTTGACCGAACTTGGCAGAGAAGTGTGGAATATCAAGAAACGAGTGTAAGCAAAATTTAAAGTGCTTCCGTCCATAAAGACGGCCGCAGTGGCCAAAAACATGATTGATCAGAATAAACCATAACAATGTGTTTCAAGTTTGAAAATTTCATTATATTTGTAAAACGGGTAAAGGGGTGGAAAAGAAAAAGACATTAACCGACACCGGGAGGAAGTAAATATCTATTTGAGGGTATGCTTATCATGGCTGTCATCTTGAAGTTGGCCATCTTGTATCTCGCTCGACTTTTTTTAAATTAGGAAGGGAGTCATGTAATATATCAAACTGAGCTAGAATTTTGTGAGAAATACAATGGTGAAGTCTATGTTTCCATAAGTGTATATTTGTAAGACATAATGAAATGCACATTGATATGAATTCGTTGGTTCAAAGGTTTCTTGGTTCTTTTTGAAAAGAATTGAATTGAGGAAAACCTAATCTACGCTATTGAGAACATCGTAGGTAGCTACCCGTACGATAGGTATAATCACCTTGAAATTGTTATCGACAGCAGACAAAATGAAATGGTGTTGAGACCATCGCAGACGTGAAGGAACTGATGGAAGATAGATTACATGTTTTCCATTGGATTATTTTACTTACAAGACAAACCTTCATAAGCAGCCACCTATTCAGTCTGCACTAGTAGGCTATAATTTGCTTTTCCTGATTTGATTTTTTAAAAAATAAATCCACGGGATTTTTCGCAGGAACGAGCAAAGTTTGTCCTCTGGTTTTGTATTTCTAATATAGCTATAATATATAAGAGAAACGATATGCAAAGAAGTCGCACTAAGGTTGATTTATTTTATCCCATCTCGTTATTCACGTATCACATACCATCAATAAGAACGCCAGGAACTTTTACTTAGTGGGGCGTTCAAAATGTAAGAGGGTGTGCATCCAGAATAATGATACACATTTTTATACAAACCCAAAGAAAACCATATTTTTACGCCCAAGGGTGTGTGTAAGCAAATTTGGGGGAGTGTTAGGGATGTTGAAGGTGTGAGGAATACTCCCTGAATATAATATATATTTCTACAACAGAAGTTGTAAGCGAAAAAAATAAACTACTACAGCCTTATATTCAGATAATATTTGTATATGCCCGAAAACTTAATACAAACTATTCATTTAATTATAAGGGAAAGGCCATACCCTCCCTTCTGGAGTCCACAGATGTACACTCATGTCCCAAATGATTTTCGCATATCTATAATTGTCTTCTTGTAAGAATATAATTTGATAATGATTTTGCAGTGTACTTTTAATACTGATACTATGTGTATAATCGGGAAATGTATATTTGTGGTAAATTTCATAGGAAAAGAATTTATTATAAATACGAAAATTAGAATGAGTAAAACAAAATGTTGCTAAATGGACAAGAAAGTTTTATTTTCGTTTTATTGTTCTTATTTACTGCTCTTTTGACATGAAATTTGCCACATACATGTCTTTGCCACATACACACATAATAACGTTATAAGAAATTCGTTATCAAATTATATTCCTACAACAACACATTTATACGACAATAATTTTGGACATGAGTGTACCTGTATTGCAATATGTTGTGTGTATTTGAGTAACAGAGCAGCAGAGCCATCTTAACGATACCATAGCCACTTGGCCGGGGGCTCGGCAAGCATTGGGGACCCCGCGAGCAGAATGGCATGTATTAATTACATGTATTAGGAACAAAATTTAGTCATAGGGACCACAACACACTTGTTTGTTCTGGGGTCTAATATGCTGTTAAAACGGCACTGGAGAGTAGAGTAGAAACCACTAGCACAGGGCCCTCTTAGACGAGGGGCCCGATTGGAGGCAATCGCTTCAATCGGCTTAAGACCGGCCCTGGGTCTAGACAGTCTTTCAACAGTAATTAAAAACCTGATGTTACAGTACGCACATAAGAAAATGACACCTGCAACACAAGAGGTTAAAAGATATAATGTCTAAATGATTAATATAGAACATAGAAGTATTAATTCACACAGACTAATATAACTTTAAAGTAGTTAGTACGATATTTTTCTCTTATAATCTGATGTTTTCATGCTGAATGATTGATGTCAAAATTAACGGAAGATGGTGTATAACGATACCTAGAAAGCAGGTCATAAGAAATAGAACATCATAAAATTAAATTCCCTCTCTTATTCTTTGAAACATTTATTCCCAAAGGCAGCGCCGGAAATCATGTTTTACTGCTGCGTAACATATTCCGTTCAGAGCAATTATTAGGCTTCACAATACAAACGTAATTTAGATTTGATTTAATTAAATTCTAATTACCTTTCGCGAAATCATTTTATACTTCAACTGCTTCTTTGTCACAATTTAAATCCGTTAAAAAAATATCCTTTCATAACAGGTATAAACGCTTAATCTAACGATAGCAAGAGGTAAATATGCGTTTCAAAATACTAAATGAAGGAAATAGTATGTTTTTTTTTTTTTAAATAATTAAATTTTGGAAAATGTAATATGTACGGAAGTCAGAACTTGTCATGCGTAATGGTAAGGTTTAAAATCGTTTTTGAACATCAGAATTATTGAGTAGATTGAGATTCGAGTTATCTGTGATTTCAGGTTATTATAATGAATAAATGCTAGTTTTAGAAGTTGAAAAGTCTCAATGTTCAGATCAATAATTGCAAGTGACGCTATAATAAAAAAGAGTGTACTAAATGTAGAAATATACTATAGTAATGATATAAGAGGACTTCATTTCATATACTCTCGACGTACAAATCTTTGTTATCTACTATCGAAACCATAAATGATAAAGCTAGCATTTCTGGTTAAAATAAAAGGATGAGGTAGGAGATGGAACCGATTCTTCGAAGTTGAATCGATATCAAAACACACTGCTTATTATCTTTTATTGTTTATGATTTAGGATGGATAGCAAATTTTGAAATCGGAATTGCTAAAATCTATTATTTCCAATACAGAGACAAAGATGTAAACGAAACCTACTCTTTAAACACTGAACCCATATAATATATATATATATTGCTTTGATTGTCAATTTTTACTCAATATTCCAACCAGAAGTTCCATATATGTCTAGCATTTTCGGTTTCAAAAACCGATAAGGGATCTTATTGTTGACACGTTGCATGTATAAAGTAGCGTACTCAGGAATTTATTCCGGGAGGGGTTCAAACTCAATATGAGGGTATTTTATATTAAAATGCCTTAAATTGCCCCTAAAAATTTATACATAATTTCTGGGGGGGGGGTCCGGACCTCCAGGACCCACCCCCTGAGTACGTCCCTGCATCTATATATCAAAATCACTTCTGGCTATCTCTTACTGTTTCACTCTATTACCTTTTCAAGGATGATACATAATATAATAATACTAGGCCACTTCCTTCTTTTCCTGTTCGTTTCTATCTCTCCAATTCCTGAGTAGTATGATCGCCAGGAACATCATGCCTCATATGTAACGGGATAACATATTCATGGACGCCGAAAGTCCAGAAATCTAATTTCTAATTCTAATTTCGGGACATTATATTAATAATTCAATTTTTCATTACTTCACTAACAAGTAAAGGTCACGTTTGGGTGAATCGAGTGATAGAGTGGTAATAAGTGTGCTAAATATATCAGGGAGGTATTAGGAGCAAAGCGCAAAGGATTTAGGAGATACAGCCATTAGGAAGTCACATGGAGGTACATGTCATAATCGTAATACACAGTCCAAAACATAGGGGAGGAGTCTTATATATATTATTTCCTCTAAATTAGTTTATGTTCGTGTTTCCAGCATATTTATGTGATGAAACACAAGGGAAAGTTGTTTGTTTTGCAAATCCGAAGTGTTTTTTTTTTTTTATTGCATTCAAAAGTTACTACAATCATTATGCAGTTTAGAAAAGAGTGCATGCCTTGCACAAATACTCTGCTCACAGTGAGCACATCTGAGAAACGCAATCAAGTCGCGCTTGAAACATTTGTCGTTCACAACTCCGTCAAAGCAGTAATCGTAAGAAACGATTCAACTTTCAGGCTCCTCATTCAACCTCCTATCCAGCCGTATAGAAAGCGAATCGAACTATGTTGCGAAAACGAGGAGCACTGAACTGGTAAATTTTGAACACCTGAAGTTGCACGAACGTGTCAGGATGCTAAATATTCACTTCACTTTTTGTTATTGCTGTATCAGTGATGAAACAAACAAAGGCTTTGTATGGACGGTAGAAGTGAATATCCAGAGCCTGAATCATGCCACTACATCCACCAGGTAGCCGTTTGGTCAATGCATAGCCTTCTGGCACATACTGTGACGAAACACTGTCGTCTTTGTTTGCAGACTATGAATCAAGCAACAGGAGGACGTTCTTTCTATCACCTGGAATGTTTTCCCACATGAAAGTCTTAAGATCCTAATAGAAAGTCTTAAGATCCTGCTTGCTCATGTTTCCTGTTTTAATAGCAAATGAGATTAAGATATTATTCGGATCAGCTGGTTTTACTGCAGGGAACCTACCGTTTGGTTCAACCACCAAAACATACATTGGACACAGAATTTATCAATCCATGGACACAACCGGCGTTATCATATACGAATGAAATGCTGCACTCACGTATCCCACTGTTGATCTGACCTTCACTAATCCTTTCTCCCTTCCTTCACGAAGCGACTTTGATTCGCATAGAAGACATTGGCAGCTGGAATGCCATCAGTGATCTTAAGATCACGTACAGAAATAGACTACAAAATGTACTTCCAGGTGACGTTCTAGTGGCTGTATCTCCTAAACATTTTGAGTTTTGCGCTTAAAACATCCCTGACATATTGAATACACTTAGTGCTATTCTATCACATATGTCTCGGGCAGCAACTAGATTCACCCAAACGTGACCTTTACTTGTAAGTAATTTAAGTGAAAAAGGAAAAGTATTTTATTATTGACTAACTATCACATAGAACCTGAAGTTTATTCAATTGTAATGTATGTATTAATAAGCTACATATAATAAGTTTACGGTCTATATGCCCAACAGTTCAATAACAGGTAAAAAGATCCAAACTTTAAATACAAAACAGGTAAGTGAACGTAATATTTAGTTTGTATCGCCAAGTCCTACAGAACCAAGTTTCCTTCTTGTACATTCATCGTGGGTCAATAAGTCTTCCTCTATTCAAGTTTCAGCTCTACTGAGTTATGCAAGTCAAGGACATGTTTGTATTTTTTGAATCGCTAGTAGAACCAGAATATGAGAAATTTCGTTCTGTTCATTTCAATAGCTGAAAATAAACGTGTAATAATAATACATTGCCCATGCACCTGACGATTTTCTTCATATTTCGAGCTATTAGTCAGTTATATGTAACCTACTACTTCGAGATTTCAAAGAAGATATTGAAAAATGTTGAACTGATATCGGATTCAAGGGCAGACCAACGCAAAATTTTACCCGGTTTGTCGCCCCCTAGCCCTAGCCTTTATTTTATTACAGTGATTTTAATATTTTAAACCCATTTTTCAAAAAGAAAAATAATACTCAAATACATGATATATATATATATATATATATATATATATATATATATATAGATATATAGTATATATATATACTAGGGTAAGTCAACTGAAAACCATAAAAGTAGAAATAAAAATCCGCATATGGTGCCAGTGAGCTGTAAGTTGGTATGCCTGTTTACGATAGTATGCCGGATGTCTCCTAGGTGGCAGCAGCCGGCAGATGCACAAACACCGGCACAACAACAGTTCCAAAATGGCAGCCCCACTAGCCACATGCACCAGTGAGGAGCAGCGTTCTGTGATTCGGTTTTTGCGAAGTGAAGGTGTGAAACCGATTGACATTTTTAGGCGAATGAAGGTTCAGTATGGAGATGCGTGTTTGTCACAGCCACAAATCTATGAATGGTGCCGGAAATTTGCAAATGGTGTTACGTCTGTGGCCGATGCTCCACGCCCCGGCCAGGCTCGGCGCGTAGTGACTCCAGAGACTATTGCAGCCGTTGAAGCCATCGTTTTGGAAAACCGCCGTGTGACAATAGACGAAATTGCAGCATGTGTACACATGAGTCATGGATCGGCACATCATATTGTGAATGATGTTCTCCAGTTTCATAAGGTGTCTGCAAGATGGGTGCCCCGACAACTGACGCCTGAACTGAAACCTGCTGATCCTCTTTTGGGACGAAAAGGGCATCATCTTGGAACACTACACGCCACGAGGAACCTCTGTGACGAGTGCTACGTACTCGGACCTCCTAAAAAATCATCTCCGGCCTGCCATCAAAACGAAACGACGTGGATTGCTGTCAGCCGGTGCCCAGAAGCAATGGGCGGCAGGAAGTTCCACTTCGATGAAGAGGTACGCAACGCGGTGCACGAGTGGTTACGCCGTCGCCCAAAAGACTTTCTTTCTGCAGGTATTCAGGCTCTTCCGAAGCGCTGGCGGACTTGCATTGAACGAGGAGGGGACTATGTTGAAAAGTGATTTACTTCTGTACCCTGTGTGACCAATAAATAATATTTAAAAAATAATTATGGTTTTCATTTGATTCCCCCTCGTATATATCAATTATATTGCTTTTTATTATTTATGTACCGATGTGTATAAACAGGAACAATATCGAACAGCACTTATTGAATACTACTAATGATAACATGATTACTGCTATATTATAAATTGTTTTATTATATCAATAACATCAGGAGACATTCTACCATATACCCGACTATGTAACATTCTATTCTAATAGTGTGAAACACCAACAAATAATTTCACATATGTTGAACGTGTTTTGTGCACAGCAATATAAACGACCCTTTTTATGTAAGTCCTATTAGTCGAAGTCCATAGCATTCTCTTCTACCATTGTGAATTGAAAAAAAAGATGATGTAATTTACTCTGCTTTACAAGAATATAAACCCAAAAGAATATAAACCTAAGTAGAAAACACATTATAAAATTTACTTTTGAGGCTCCTTTTGGCGTTCTCCTAACTGTGGTGTCCCGCGCAGTTGCCCAAGTTGCCCGGTCCTTGGTCCGCCCCTGATTGGATCAACATTTTCTGAACATTTACGACCAAACCTGCAAACATGCATGCATATGTTCAAACATACATAACTTCATGATATCCCTCTCGTTATTTAAGTGCTTTCTCATATTATACTGCTGTTAGCACTTGAATCGCTACTTATCATTAATTGTGAGTTTGAATTGGGGAATAAGACTTTTATGTATTGCAATTATGTATTCTTCAATTATGTATTAAATTAGAGATTATGCTAAAGTGATAAGACATTCAAATATAAAATAAGGCGTTTCCTACTGGTATGTGGCAGAGTTCTTAATATAAAAATAACGAAACAAGTGGCGACACTAGAGGTAGGTCAAAGAACGTCCCTGGGTGGTATCTCCCACCCCCATGACTGTCTCCCTAGATACCTTGTACTATAACGTACGTAAAGTAATATCTAAATTATTTTCGGTATATAAAACAGTAACCCCCCCCCCAAAAAAAAAATCTCTGTCTCTTAGTTGGCTCCTCGCCGAAGGACTCAAGACTGGCATCGTCACTGCATGAAGCTTTTAATAATTAGTTGGAATCAATTTTGAGACAGATTGTACGAGTCAAATGCCTCCAGCAGCAGTAACAATGCTCACTCAGTACCACACAGATACATTGGCTTATAGAAACTTATAGTATTACATTATTATATCTTATCTTAATACACTATGAAAGAAAGTGTATTGTGATGTCGTTCGATTTCAGTAAAGTGTATTGCCAGTCAAAAAGATTGGCAAGCGCTGCTAATTAATATATTTCATTCAAAGGCGTCATTTGGGGAGGGCAGATGGCCAATTGCCAACCTGAGTTTGAGGAACATATTGTCATCTTTGATAAATTATATACTAACATACTAATAAAAGAAATGTGACACCCTCATGTTGATAGACAATCTTGTCTCTCTCCTCTGTCAAACCTTCTGAAACGACGACATTGACTGCACTGTAACTCGAAATATAAATTTTTATATATCGTACTTCTCGAACCTAATCCTATGAGCATTATATAAGTTGGAATTACATTATTACATTCTTATTCGGCTTTTAGTATGCATATACGTATCTATATGTACCTTAAACGTATCATATATTGTATTAAAGACATGCACGATAATATCAACTGTATTAGCGACTAAAATATTTGAGAAACTTTTTACGAGAAAAGCACTGAATACAACATAAGAGGTAACTGTCTTTATTTTTTAATTACTAATTTGTTTGCTAAACTAATAGAAAGGAAACTAGATGTCTCGGTAATGGCAAACATGTCTCCACGTTTGGTTTCGAAGCACGGTTTGAACTCGGTTACACTAACTTTTCAACAGCTTTCAGTACTTAACTGCAGTTCTTTGCAAACAAGATTACAATTTGGGAAAATTAGATAAAACTTTGAGCTGATGAAGAAACTTATGTTTATCCTTTTAGGCTAATTAACGTTATGCGTATACTGAACTTCAACTCAGAACTAATATTGCTGTGACAAGTGAATGTACAAAGTTAAAAACACGTGGAAGTTTATTCTTGTGATTTACTTTGGAATTGATTCTAAAACTTGCCTGCTTAGGATATATTTTTGGTAACTTTATTCTTGTAAATTTATTAAATATAACAGTTATATATATATATATATATGAAACAAGTTATGCTCCAAAAATATGAATCGACAGGTTTACAAAATTAAACTATATAAGCTAATGATAGTTTTAGGTTATTACATCTCATAATGAGCTTCCTCATAGTAATATGGCAATCGTATGCGCCTTAGACATAGAAGATATGGGCGCAATGCTGATGGCTCAAGATATGGGTAAACTGTAATCCCACGTATCATATAGTCTCTGTGCATAAAGTGGCGTAAAACTCGAATTCAACCATGAACCAAATCATTAATGATTGCCATGTTTCTCTTGTCATAATGACAGTCTTGATGGTTATATATATATATATATATATATATATATATATATATATATATATATATATATATATATATTTCAGTCCCTTTCAGTTGTTCCTTTAAGCCTTGTACTATGACATACTTTTGGCTCTGTAAAAATAAGCTAATTTGTAGATTTTCTCGGAACTAGTAACTATACTATTTTGTTTGTTTCGACAGGATCTATAAAATTGATGCATGTCTCATTTTTGGACATTTCCTCATTTTATGCTAATACTACATAGAGATTGTTTCCGATCTATGATAATGAACTAGACGTCCACTTCTAGCACTGAGGAGAGCTCCTTCGTGGCTAAGCGGTTAGCGTATGCGCCTTTGGCATGGGAGACCCGGGTTCGATTCCCAGCGGGAGCTCATGTGGTTCGGATTCCACTTTAATCAGTAGGTCCACGCCTCATATAGCCTCGTTGCTGAACGGGACATTAAACTCAAAATCAATCAATCAATCAATCTAGCACTGTGGAAAATGCATGAAAACGAACCGAACCCCAGCAGTGAGAGTGATTCCTCGGAAAGTCCGTCAGTGTACTGACTTGATTTAAGACACAAATAACGATCATACTGAGAAAGACACATTATAACATTTTCCGATGCAAAGTACTTTCCCATATAATAAACTAATATAAGAGGAGTGGTTTATCAATATTAAAGAAAGATATCTCATGTGTGTCAAATCAAAAAGCCAAAGATAAACTGAGATTGCTTCTAGAGACCAAGAAATAGAAAAGTCCATGACTCGCCTCGACCTGTACTCCAAAGATGATTCAAATTTAAGGTTCTTGTCGCAGGTGGCGCAAATTTGTCTTTAACTTTGAAGGAGCCGGGTAAGACCGTTTCTACAATCTTTTTAAGCGATGTTCAAAATATTTATGACATTGAAAAACAATGCTGTGGGGGATCAGGGGTGCATAGTTGTATTCAACGTTGGAAGGCGGGCAGATTTGAGTTTTCTTCTGGAGGGACATCAATTTCATCTTACTTTCCTTTGTGGCAATCGGACACAAATCATCACATTTCTCTCCTAAAAACACATTTCAAATCGGATTGTCGCGAACAGTCTTCAACTATATGATAACTACCTTGTCGGGAAAAATGGAAGCATATAATAATTTCACATGAGCCACATGTTTATCTAACCAACAACAACTTCCTGGCAATATATTATCACCTACGAAAAGAAAAATGTTTCAAAGCATGCTATCAGGAAATTGTAGAAGGTTTCCCTAAATCATTCATAATCACTGCAGGATTCAGTTATAAAAAGAAGTTAACCACTCGCAGTAGCTAAAATGCCCAAGTCAATTCAGCCTACTGATAGACAACTGTCTTGTCCTCGGAGTTTTGCACGGAAGTCCCAGCTCTATATAGTGTAGATTCTCATAAGATATGGCTGCAACAAAATAATGAGACAAACCATACATCTGTTTCATCCGCCAAGTTTTGGTGGATATGGACATGCAATGGAAATACATACCGTGCTGTATAGTGATATCCCTATTGAATCATCTGGCGCCTTGTCAGAGGATTACCTTGCCTTTATTTTGTCGGAAAGCGACTTTGGATGAAACGACGTCACACAATGGATTCTATATGAAAAGTCTGCAAGGAGAAGTGGACTACTCTCGACATTACCGAACTATATACCAGACTGCTCCAAAAGAAACTCCGGTGTGTAGTGATAGTCCAAACTCACGGTTATGACTTAGAACATCATCTGATGTGGCGGCATGGTATTTCGTAAGACGTAAGGAAAGTTTAATTCCATTAACATAGATCAAAAATAACCTCTATGCATGAAAACTACTTATTAAATATCTGAGGAGATGCACAGTGGCATGTATCACTGAAAACGTGGACAAAAATCATTTCTCGGACACTGTAAAGATATCCTTTCTAGTCCGTCGATTAGAATTACCGAAAAATTATCAATAACTAATGTAAATCATTAATATGTCCGAACATGTAAGAGGTAGTCCTCAATTATTTGTTTATGTAATGCATTACGAATAGCTACAAATATATTACTGGTGAAACAATGCTCGAAAATAGAATACACCAAATCAATACTTTGCGATTAGTTGAGTTCAAGATGTGGAAGGTGAAATATCAGATTTATATTTTCAGTGCTTTGCAATGCAGCTGCAAAGCGTAAACAATTAATTTAACGTACATCCGGCCATTAATTTCCCACTATTTCACAAGTTGTAAAAATACAATAAAAGGAAACATTCTCTTGAATGCATGACAGAAGCATGGCTCACGTAGACATGAAAAGATCTTACGTGTTCTGTTTCAGCAGCGTACAGCACTAAAGAAGCAGAAGACAATTCTGGTTTAAAAATATGTTTCCTTGTAATCTTAGATCGATTACTTGGTGCAGTAACAAGTAATGTGCATGTAAGATAATGTCCGAATTAGATTTTAGTTCCTGAAAATACAATGTGACATTGTATCCTAATGTGAAATCTATAGATGGACGTCAATCCCGTTTAGATGAATAATTAACATTTTGAAACGTTCTTATTTTAGTATTTATGAAACATTAAAATTGTTTCAGCAAGCATTACATCAATATTTAAATTATACTTCAGAGTTTTCACTGAATTCTACTGCACTCTCTTTATTTTAAAAAGACGGATAAAGAGTAAATACGATCAAGATATGCTCTGTGTTATGATTTTTAATAGATACTTTACAATCAGTACTGAAAGCACTACACTTTAAAAGAGTACTAATACTCTCAGAAAAAAAATGATTGGGGTAAGTGGGTATAGTAAGTATTGATGGAAATACAATTCCAGATTCTAGTGTTATAGATTTAGTTAATAATGTATTCCCTAAATCTATAACGCTTCAGAGTTGTATTACGAACATCTTATAGCATACTTTATAGGACCTGTATATGAAAGGGATCACGCTATAGGCAGTTTCTAACAATTGTTATTCCGTTTCACATTGCCATTTCTTAAACAGGATGCTAAAGTATTAAGAACATTACAGACGATAATACAAGTAACGGTGATGCATTAGAAGATGAACCGTTTAAAAATCAGTTCGTTTCCGTGTTAAAGAGGCTGGTGAGACATTAAAGAGAAAGCCTTGTGACAAAGTTGGTTAGTTTCTAACTAGTAGCGATAAGAGACGGGTACGAAAACCAGAAATTATACACTTCAGACCATCAACTAACTGAAGCGTTCACCAAGTAGTAAAAGAAATAGAAGAATGTGGTGGTAAACAAATCATGCTAAAGATATATTTTTTAATGTCTTCACTTAATTTAAATAGTGTAGAATTCTGCACTAATGACTTGGATTTATTTAATTTTAAAATGACAGAAACTGCTACTAAATTTTTCTGCTCAATATCGTCCAATTTCAACATTAACATTTGACACTCCCATCATTTTTTTTTTAATTCCCAGTGTAACATTTGAATTTATTTATACAACATATCTTTATATTAAATTAAAATTACAATACCTGATGATACACATTTTGGTGAAAATGATGCAGCACCAAAAACAAATCACTTCAGGACAATTAAACTTTTAGTGAAATAATTTCAAAGTGTACCGTTTTCAAATTGATTATATCCTTTTCTTCCATTTGTTTGTAGCTCTGCAACTATTTCCAACCAGCGTTGCGATATACATTCTATTTACTATCCGAGACTTAGGCATAATGATGGCTACTGTTTATATGTGTCATGCGAAACATACTATATCGTAAATACAAAAATACATGTAGTGTTGTTGGGAACTTTTGCACATGGGAAAGGATACTTAAAAGAGAATTACCAAATAGGGAGTTAATATTTTGACACTTGTACATTTACAATAATCATTACACAATAGCGAAAAGATAATTTTCCGATGATTCTAATAGACAGACTAATGGCGATGATTTTTACAATGCTTCCAATAAACACGAAAACGTCTTTGCGATTCTAACAAGCGTAATTCAAAACACTGCAAATTAAGAAACAAAAAATACGTTTCCCTAATAAATATTATTATGGAAAGGAGACAAGCAACATGTAAATAAAGTTCTGTACATTGCGTTGTCTATGAGATAAGGAGAAAAAGAAATTAATAACCACCCTTGAAATCCCCAAAATTAAAAAAGGCAATTTAAGATGTGAATCAAATCTGTATATCTAACTTAAACAAAGTTATATATATATATATATATATATATATATATATATATATATATTAGGGTGGTCCAAAACACAAAATTAACAGTGGGTGAACAAGGCTTATTTGATTCCTTCTGATGTATACAAAGAACGAACGAAATTAGGACCTCACATAATGACAGTGTTCTCTCTGTTACTAGATCCTCCAAATTAAGTTCTTTGAGTTTCTTCGTCATGGAATGGAATCGTCATGGGATGGAATCGTCATGGAATGTTCGGTAACGCTGGCCGCTACAGGCTTTGGACCACCTTTTGCTTTGTTTCCTCTGATACTCTGTCATCAGAAAGTGCTAATCCTGCTAAATGTTCAGACAAAAAGCAGAGATGTCTTGAAAATGATGTTTATGCATTACTGGAAATAGATTCGTCCAGGTGAGTTTTCAGAACTGACAAGAAAGCTAATACCATTGAGAGGGGATCGGTTGGCAACTGGAGCTTCATGAACTATTACTTCACCTTTCGCCATCTATTGATCATATTGAAAGCTACAAATTACATCTATCCAGCTATTAGCACAGAAACTGCGTTAAATTACATTGTAGTATTGACACCTATAATGTATTATACAGGAATGTACTGTCCGTTCACTCTAGGATGGAAGATTGTTTACAAACAACAATTGTAGAGCGAGCGTCAACACCTTGCTTCTCACCCCTACATGGTTAATTCATGGTTGCCAGGCACATAAATCGCAGAACCGAATGTACCTACTTCTGCACAGTCATAGAACAATTATTATTACTATATAAATTGCTGCTTTTCGGATGACTGAGATATTAACGTTATGACAAATCGAGTTAGTTATTATGTAATACAATCTTACATATAATGCACACTCAATTTTGTACAAGTGTTCTTGTTCGAAAGTGTGCTGAAACCTTGTACGCCTGGCAATATTGAAATCATGCAGTTTGTATTGTAAACAATAAACAGGGATCGCGAAGACCGTTAGGTTCGCTGGACAGCGTTGTTTTCATGATAAGGCGACAGAAACATCTTGTACTGATTGTAAACAGAGGCTGGAAATTTCGATGCGAGTTTAGGTGGAAATATTCTCGCAACATTATTGCCTGTTGGTGAAGGTTTGCAATGTTGCAAACTGCCAAGTCTAGAATTTCATACTAATTGAACGAGCTTTGAGAAGAATTAGTATGATGCAATAATTATAAATACTAACAACCATAGACCTAAAGTATTAGGAAATAAAGCATGCTGCTGTAAGAAGAATATAATACACATAGAATTACATGTTCAGTGTTCAAAGTACAGTATAAAGCGAATTTTAACATGTAAATATTTTAAAGCAGTACGCATTTACCCTGTTTGGGTGCCCTTACTAGACACTGTCCAACACAAAAAACGCATTAAAATAGGTAGATCGAGCGTGGGCATGATCCCAGCTCTGGCTGGTATTCCTTATTAAGGTTTTCCTCAGTCCCACAAGGTGAATGCCTAAACGATAGCTTCTGTAAGGCCGGGGCGGATTCAGGACGGACTTCTGGGGGGGGGTTTAGTACTGCTACTTAGAGCTACTTTTAAGAGCTCCAAACTCTGGGATGGGTTTTATTTAAATATATAAAATAAGAAAGTTTTCTCTCCAGGGGGGGCGATCGTCCCCTAGATCTGCCACTGCTGTAAGGTCAGAAATGGGCCAAACACTGAGGCCCCAGAATTGGCGGGAAATATATTACGCCAGAATGTTGCCAAAACTATGGTGGTGGGTTCCGATATCCCTTTTTCGTTTATATGTGTTTAAATTCATTATGAAGTAAGTGTAGAATTGTTTCTTTCATTCTTTTTCTTTCTTTCTTCTCATCTTTCTCATCCTCGCTCTCTTTTCCCCACCTTCATAAAATCTGAATACTATCCTCCTGTAAGATTGTTTCTCTCCACGACCCAAGGTTTAAAGAGACCAACCTGATATAGTTAACTAATAGCAGAACTGTACCAATAAATTCACATTAGAGACAGCGCCGTAACTTAGTATAGATTTTTTCTGGGGGCAAGCATTAGTACGTGTATTTGGGCCTCCTAGAAAAAGTTTTTTCTCATTCTAGGGCCCTCCTCTTTCTATCTTTTTCTTACTATTTATGTCCCCCCGGAGCCTGTGGCCCTCCCTGACGGCAGGGTTTGCGGAGCCGTTACTTATGCTCCTGGGCCCCTTCCATACATGACAAATTAATTCAGGGGACAATATTGACAAATCTCAAAACCATACGAATAAATGTTATTTCTAGGGCCCCTAATAGTACACGTTTTTTACTGAAGTGGGCCCACGACTCACTTTTGTTTTATTTACCTTTTGTGCGCTGCTTTATGTAATGTAGTGAAACTGTTTGATGCTTCATTTATAATTTCATGTGCGCATCGTATATGGATTAAGAAAATTTTGCCTCAAAATGGGCCCCTTCGAACGGCGGGGAACCTCCCTGGGGGCAGTTGCCCCTCCCCTGCCCCACACATGTTACGGGCCCTGATTAGAGAAGAAGTAAACTGTTTCGAAATTTACGCAACTTGCAAATACCAAGCCCTACTAGTGCTAAAGTTGACGAGTTAGTGCCACTGTTACCACAGCGATAAGGGGAAAGAAGGGGAAGGACTGCTAAGATTCGCTAGCCAGGTTTTGTGTCAAAACACACCTCCAAGCTACAGTAAACGGACAATAAAGGGAAGTATACCCATTACCCACCTAATATTTTTATAGTGCAGCATATATTTACCTTAAATTTACGAATGAACGAGTATGTATGGAGGTGGACATACGCTATTTTTTTGAAAACGGTCCAGCGTATACCTACCAAAAATTCTAGCATTAAAACATTCGTAATACTACATGAACAAAAAAGTTCAAAAAGGAGCGATCGTATTGCCAATACGACTGAAATTTAAAAGGTCAGTAACTTATGACTTTTCACAGTAATGCTATCAGATGGCAAGAAAAGAAAGAGGACAGTACCAAGGGTGCCTAATACTCTGCAACTTTGAGGGAATCATGTAAAATGTTCATATGATCACTAGCAGTAATTCATCCGCTAAAAGTATCAATAACTCCAGACAACTTTTAAGAAATTGTTTCTCACACCTCCAGAGGGAGGACACCGTATTTAACTATCCAAAGTAGGTTGTTAAGAACATATTTATTTTCGGGTGACAGCCACCACGAAAAGGACGAACACCCTTCAATTGACGGCTGATGCATTTACTACAAATACTCCGTAGAGATTAATGTATTTGCGTTTATATTTGAATTAGATCTTATAATTATTAATAAAATCGGATTGCTGTAGTATAAATTTTGTTAAAGTTAGATGAGTGATTCAGAAGGATAAGCACCAATACGTTACAGAAACTGTTTCATTTCCCTGAGCACAAAATTGCAAGGTACAGGATATGCAAAGCTAATGAATACATAGTTAGTCTTTCCTTCAAAAACACGACATATCAATTGTTACAAATAATAGTGCGTAACATACCAAATGAAATGGAAGCTACACTTGAAAAGAAACTTACATTCAATCTATTTATGTATCAAGCAATAAGAATATTCGAAACTAATACCAACATAAAAAGGAAAACTTTGAAATACATTTCTGATGCGTAACAGCCTTGTAAGACACAAGATAAGTTCTGATTTTCAGTAGCAGTAATTCACTGAAATAAAATGCTCTGAGTTCTTTTCTCGGCAATGCTTATTCACATTTTCTGCAGGTCTTTGCATCACTTTCGCATTTTCCACAAACATATTGGAACATTTTGCACAAATTAGTTTTGTTTTGTTTTTATTGCAAAAGCCTATATGACATGGCTTTCGTACAGTGTGTACCCCTCCGGGAGCAATGACCTTTGACGTTGATGCTTCAGGAGGTACCAACCCGTCAATAACTTTCAAAATAAAGGCACACCTAGACACTCTACAATCAAATGCTAAATTGTACAGCGTTTGTGCATTTATCATGGAAAGGTCAAATTGTAAAGCCCGCATTGGCCAACTCCTACTCATTGCTCTAACACTATATTTGACCGCAATTTGATCAATTATATCTACGCCACACTTTGTTTCATTATAAAACATTACAAAATCAGGTTTCTTTTTTTGCTGGCTTCGTCAATTACTCCATCAGTGTGCATGCTGCTCAAAACTAAAATTTTTGTTAATTTTTATAATGTATATAATGTCAAAGTGCAGTTACTAGTTTGGTACAATCCTGTGTGGTACAAGGGATCCTTTGGTATTTGTAGTGAGGGTGGCACTTCTTTTTTATTCCTGTTCAAAGTTCCTACAATGCTAGTGCGATGTTGTTTGAGCTTCTTTGCTAAAGAAAGAGATGTTAAAAAGTTGTCTGTTGTGATATTTCTATCTTTATTCAAAAACAGTTCTACAAGTTGTAGAGTCACACTCTCACCTACACTCTGCCCTGAAGGTCTAGTTGCATCTTTTCCTAAGTACGGAAAGGCATTGATAACATAACGATTAGTTGCGTCGGCAGCTATTCAAGATTTTATGTCATATTTATCCGGTTTGTTCGCCATAAATTGGATGAATGGGCACCTGCATTTATAAGGATACAGTTTTTCGTCAATTGTGATGCTATCTGTAGCTCGGTAGC
The DNA here is from genome assembly GCF_964235325.1 of Thermobia domestica. NCBI lineage: Eukaryota > Metazoa > Arthropoda > Insecta > Zygentoma > Lepismatidae > Thermobia > Thermobia domestica. The sequence continues at coordinate 137,384,879 of NC_137458.1, forward strand.
ACGCAATACAGTTGTCGCGAAACTTGTTCCACAGTTCAGATACAAGGCAGAATTTATCAGTTTGCTTTGGTTGTGCCCTTGTTGTCTTATCATCAAAACGAAAATATTTCATAAACTCGCGGAACCTGTCCCTTTCCATTGTCTGAGAGAAAAATAGTGGACCTCATCTCTTATTTCACAAATCTTTAGTACTTAGCCCTCTTGCACCGTAAGCTCCACGAGCATATATTATTGCAATAAATTCATATATTTCTCATAACGACACAGACAATGATCAATCCTCTGTTACACGATGGGCCTCTTTTCCTGTACAGTCCTTTATCAACCTAAACATAGAATCAATGACGAACAATCTCCACGCAGTAACTGGTGAATCTTTATTCATGTATCGTTTGGCATGCCCAATCGGCCCACTAAGTTTCCCTCGAAATAGTTTGATTACTTTGCCTACCTGTTGAATGACCTGGTGCGATTCGAACCTAATTAGTTCCATCCTTGCAGCGTTTCTCCACTCCAATATCTGCTCTTCCTGATGAAGTCGATCTAGCGCCGCTGCTAACACCTCCTGATGCACCATTATCTCCTTCACCTTGAACTTCAGTGTCAACAGTCGCAGAACGTTGATTAGGAATTCTTGATCTTGATGGGCTTCCTACACGGCGACTAGGATGACTCCTCGTCCTCCCTCTACCTCTCACAACTCTACTGGTCACATTCAAGACAATGCTATTCTCACATTGTGAAACACAAGTTTGTTCCTAGTCAACGCTGTCTGCACTGGTAGAATATGAAAGACAATAATTATCGTCACTGCTATCACTGATAATGTCCGAATTCACATCTTCACACTCATTTTCAGATTCCGATGGTGATATGTTCCCGAGTTCTGACTTAATTTCTGTCTCTGACAGCAAGCAAATGTATTGTTCTAGTAGTTACAATATGGATGCGCTTAGTTAGGTTGGCTAAAACAAATATTATAAATTATCCAAGAGTCATTGTTTATTGACAAATACAAAATTACAAGGAAGATAATTTTACTAAAGCGGTAGAATAAAGAGAAATGTGTAAAATGGCTAAGCCGTCAATTGACGGCATTCCGTCCCCGATGGTAAATCCTTATTTTTTTCAAAAGTATTACATAGGAATATTTAATAAAAATCATCACAATAAATCTTAGAAGAAATAATTAAAAGTCAAAAAACTTCAAAATGGTATACCAAACCCATTGCAAATAACACGTAGTAAAAAAAAAAAAAAAAAAAGAAAAAAAAACCCGAAACCGTCAATTGACGGTTCTCCAACGTTCTTTTGTTAAGAAAAAGTAGGTGCTACGCGTAGCATTAAGTTGGTATTTCTATTCGCTTTGTACCTATATGTATTTATAAAGGTTAGACTATATATATATTTTTTTAATTTCAGGCATCTTTCAGGCAAGTTTTACAGCATTAAGTTTTTGTACAATTTTCTTTGGGCAAAACACGTATACATAGGTCTACATAAGGAAAAGTTGTAGAAATTCTGAGTTTTCCTTATTTCAGTGAAAATATTCATTTTGAAACGTTAGGAACTTTGATTCATATCATGTTAAAATTTCCTGATACCTTGTTTTTTGAGGCTTCCATTCCTGGAAAGTTTCCTGTTACATTATCTGTGTTCGTGAAAAGTGTTTGTATGTCCGATCAAGTAACCTAAATAAGAAACCATGTTTCGCATTTACATTCGCAAATCTGTAAGAAAATATGCTTTATAGAAAATGGTTGTAGTATGACAAAGATTTTCCTGAAGTTATTCACAAAAACGACTAACTGCTTCTCTTTCATTTGAGTGAAATTGTAGCAGCTGTGAAGGTAAGCGATAAATTCTAATTAAGTTGGAAGGAAGAAACTAAGTAGTGGAAACTGCTGTACATTTAAAATACAGTTAATGATCTATTGTTTCAATCTGCCTTTGGTTACTATTTTTAAATCTCGAAATAAAGTCAAGGATACCTGATTCTTTCATGACTTGACGGTCGCAGCACACGTAGGTTTACTTAAAATTCTTGAACTTTACTGTTTGCTAATATACTTCATAACAAAACTAAAACTAAATGTAAAAAGACACTATGAGATATATATATATTACAATTGCGTTAGTTAGTTTTCATTTTAGAATTTGCAAATACAGTAGAGTCCGAGAACTCGGCCTAATATGAAATGAAGGAAGGCTGAATTTGTGAAGATGAAAGGTTAATAAGAATGGGGCTGAAAAAGAATAAGTACGAGTGTTTTATCAGAAAATACAGTACTGTACTCGTATGTATTGGTTACTTGAGAATACAACAAGAGAATAAACTGTTCAGTTACTCTTAAACGAAGGAAACGTACGTACTTTATGAAGGCATAGAACCTTTACTATACATGAAAATGAAAATTACATTGGACACTGTACAGTAGGGTGGGCCGAAAAAAAATTTTTCAGATATTCAGGATTGAGTAGTTATCAAAAGTTGTGCATTGGTACGAAATGAAGCCATGTCAAATAGGTTGATTTTAAAACAATATTTAACCGGGCCCCCGTGGCCCTAAAGTTCCCAATTTTTTGTTCAAATAAAATGGTTTTAGGTAATAATAACATTTTACCAGACAATACTATTAATACATAAAACATGAAATACATGGTTTCAATATACGTAAATAACTATTAAGAGCTTAACTTACTTTCATAACTACCATATTAACACATGAAAAACCTTCGTGTTGAGCCCACCTCAGAACTCTCAAACTTTAAGAGAATATCACTTTTTCGCATCTGGATGCAAAATACATAACACTGGCTTTCCGAAGGCGGCGCTTACATTGCTGAATTCAAATAAACTAGAAACAATATGGGTGCGAGCCTCTCTTCCTGTATTGTCTTGACTTCGAATTAAGCATATGATTTTGAATTACAACTCAAAATGCAAAACGATCATTAACCCCATTAAGAAATGAGATATACCCCATTAAGAGCCAAATTAAAGAAATTTAAGACCGGTGCTCAGAAGTTATGTGATATTTTCTCTTGCAAATGCTGCGATAGATTAACCTGTAAATGTGGTAAATCAAATTATATACCGCTTTTGGACTGGGAGCTCATATTAGATCAGAGAAATCAGAGACAAATGACGAGTTGCAATGTAGATGAAGCAGAAACCCATAGGCTCAAAATAAAGTATGACACACAGATCGATTATGATGCTACGGTACCAATTACAAGAGGGTTACAATCGTTAGCCTCAATCCCGTACTTGGAACATACATTAAGCGCTTCCACCCCGAATTCAGACGATGAAGAGTTCGCAAGGAGCTATCGTTTAGAGAATAAAATCTAAAGTAAACCTAAATAAACAATAGTGAGCCCTAAACAAATGAGTACCGCAAAAGATTTAACAGGTATATCGAATAGGTCGGCTGCTAAAATTGTATCCGCTGTTTTAGAAGATATGAATTTACTGAACAAAACTAACTAAGACAAGGTAGTAGATAAAAACAAAATCCGTACGAAACTAGCAAAAAAGAAAAAGAAAAACGAAACCGTCTACAGTGTAAAGCTACTAATTTTAAGGGTCTCTATTTTGATGGCCGAAAATACCAAACTATAGTTCTAATTGACAATTGCAATAGGCAAAGCACTGAAGAATATGCGGATTATATCGATTTGATCGATTGGTCAGAAGTAATAGTAACGAACCCTCCAATTTCGGCTAACATATCAACAGAAGAACTAACCGAAATGATTATGGAAAAGAGGAGGTTCCACAGTTTGTCACGTTCCCCTTCCACACACAGACTTTGGAGAGGTGTGTAAAGGTAGTAACAGAATCTTCTTCAGAAGTATGCGATAGTGTTGCACGAGACGGTTATATTCGCGCAAAACTGGAAGCACGAAAGTATCTACCAAGCTTCGGACATAAATCTCAATATTTTGTTCCAAGGTTCTACTAAGGAGCTTTAAGTAAGAGCTGTGTAGCCATCTCCACGTGGTGAGTTCTGCGCTGGTTTGGTGTTTGTTGGTCAATTTTTCAACCTTACCTTATGTATTTGTGTCCGTACTATTATATCTACTAAACACCAATCAGGCGAAGAGCTGCACATCAGATCAGAACATTTAAAATCCTGGGGTCAAGTTAAAGTATTAGGAATCTTAACCAATTTTCTATACATACTTAAAATAATGGTATATATATTAAAAAAAAAATAATAACACTTTTCGGACCCGCAGGGCCTGGTGAAATATTTTTATCTGCCTCTGTTTTGGGGAAGAAACATAGCATTATACAACTTTTGCACGGTACTCAAACTTAATTTTCTGAAAACAAATATTTCAATAATATTTTCACTACTCACAACCATATTTTTTCAGCATTAACGTTCTTTTGGGCTCCCGGGGCGAGGTTAAATATCTTTTTATCCGGCTCTGTTTTAGTGAGGAAACATGACATTATAAATTTTGCACGGTACTCAAACTTAACTTTCTAAAAGAAATATATTTCAATAATATTTTCACTATTCATAACTACTTTTTCAAAATTAACGTTCTTTGGGGCACCCGGGGCCCGGTTAAATATCTTTTAATCCGGCTGTTTTGGTGAGGAAACATAATATAACATTATACAACTTTTGCACGGTACTGAAAATATATTTTAATAATATTTTCATTGCTGGCTACTTTTTTTTTCAAAATTACCGTTCTTTCGGGCCCCCGGGGCCCGGTTAAATATATTTTTATTCGACTCTATTTTAGTGAAGAAACATAATATTATACAACTTTTGCATGGTACTCAAACTTAACTTTCTAAAAAAATATTTCAATATTTTCATTACTCGCAACTATTTCTTTTTCAAAATTAACGTTCTTTGGGGCCCCCGGGGCCCGGTTAAATATCTTTTAATCTGGCTCTGTTTTGGTGAGGAAACATAATATAACATTATACAACTTTTGCACGGTACTGAAACTTAACTTTGTAAAAATATATTTTAATAATATTTTCATTGCTGGCTACTTTTTTTTTTTTTTTTCAAAATTAGCGTTCTTTCGGGCTCCCGCGGCCCGGTTAAATATCTTTTTATCCGGCTCTATTTTGGTGAAGAAACATAACGTAATATTACACAACTTTTGCATGGTACTCAAACTTAACTTTCTAAAAAATATATTTTAATAATGTTTTCATTGCTGGCTACTTTTTTTTTTCAAAATTAACGTTCTTTGGGGCCCCAGGGGCCCGGTTAAATGTCTTTTAATCCGGCTCTGTTTTGGTGAGGAAACATAATATAACATTATACAACTTTTGCACGGTACTCAATCTTAATTTTTTTAAAAAAAAATTTTCGGCCGTTTTCGGCCCACCCTACTGTACAGTGTACACTGTAATTTATTAATATACTGCACAGTACAGTAATTTCCCTCAAAAGAAAACTTCAGAAAAATACCCGGCAATGAACTTGAACGGATTTTCGCGTGGGTTTCTTCTCCCTGTCAGGGTGTGGCCGAGTTATCGAGTGCTGAGGGTTAGCGACTACACTGTATATCCGTATTTGAGGCCAAAAGACCTAAATTGAAAAATCACTTCATATATACATTAAAAAAATAGGAAAATCGTATTCTTTTAATGTAGGAAAAAATGTGCTAATAGTATGATGCGAAAAAAGGGTTTCTATATACACAGTGGTGTGTGTATACTTATCTATCTTTCATATTTCCAACTTTCTTTTTTATGCACATATATATGTAGGGCATCAAAAAAGAGATAGAACATTGGAAATATGATATCCACCTTTTAGTTTCTACTTTCCACGCTACAATTCAGATACCCTATCAACGTTCCTTCAACTATCCCTCAGCCTCAACACTCCCCTGTCATCACGGGTTTTTCAACAAGAAAAAGATAGCTTCCTCCCTTCTTCCCATGGATTTCTCTCTCTCTCTGTTTTCTCTGTTAGTGTCCCTTGTCCTGTTCCCTTCATTATCTCCCCTGTCACGTCCGATTTCGAAAGCCTCTTGATAGGGCGTACTACTGCAAATACTGCAAATAGGCAGTCAGCAGAAAGAAATGTTAGCCCTCCTAATACATGTGAACAGCATTTCTAACAGTTTACACGCAATTTTTCTTAGCTGTTTAGTGAGAATCCTAATTTATTTACTTAATTGTAATTTATTTACTTGGATACACTGAAGAGTGATTTCATTATGATGAGTTCAAATCCAAAATAGTTTACTTGTGTGTGTGTGTGTCTGTGACCACAACTGAGGGTGGGATCCGGTAAAGTCATCGGGTTCACAAGCCTCAAGAAAGATTAACCCTCTCAGTAGAAGCCCTTTTCCACAATGTTATTACCTCCGACAAAGATGGACAACAGGACAGGACCATTAGTCGCGATGTAACCAACAAAAATTAAACCCTAGCAAAAAAATGAAATGAAATGAAATAAAATGAAATCTTTAAGTTTTACGTCCCACGGATATGCCGGCTAGGCTAAAGGAGACGGCGATGATGATAAATGAATGAAATGAAGAAAGTGGGAGAACCCCGAGAAAAGCCGCGCACAAGGTGTTTGTCCACCACAAAGTTTACGTGGCTGGTATCGAACCAGGGACCCCACGAACCAGACGTGAACGCTCTACTATTGAGCCACAGCTGCCCTAAATACTCTCTGGCGTAGATATAAAGATGATGACACTGTTAATACCAAATCGACATCTCAAGTCGTTGCAGTTTTAAGTAAAATAGATGTATAGTTTCCAATATTGTGCATATTTACTTTCAAGACTGTGCAAAATTCTTAAAGGTATAAATGAGTATCCCGATTGTGAGAGATTGTTTTCCAATGATTTTTAGCAAATCCTTATTATAACCACACTGCATTTAGTTAAATGAAATGAAACGAAACACCTACCTTTACATCTAACTAATATCTTGTATAGATGCAGATGATAAATGAGAGAAATAATTATGAAAGTATTAATGGAGTGGAAATATAGGGGGAACAGAACCCAAGATCACAATGTTGTCCACCACCAACTCATATGACTTCAGATGGAACCAAGGATGACATGCATCAGGCCTCACCTAGATAGCATTTACTTAACACTTCAACTTCAAAGTAACGTATAACAGTTTTGTTTCACATATCTTCCAATTCAAGTTTCGAGTAGCAATTAATTTTGTTTTTGTGTGTATGTGTGTGTGTTTCGCGAAAATTTGACTAACTCTAAATTTTGGTACCTCGTAAATTATATATTTGGATAAGAAAAATATTTTACCTGTGTAAAAAGCTAACCCTGATGTCAAGTTTGGGGAAGATCGTATTAGTTCCGTGGAAAACGTACGCTATATATTGTCCTTATGACCTTTGTCCAATCAAGTATAGGACTAAAACATGTTGTTTCTAGTTTATTAGAGCCACGAGAATAGTTCTAGAACATAATTTTTCATCTATGTTTGCTTTCTGTTACTTTAGACATCCAAATTCATTATATATATTGTTAATGTCCTATGGTGCCAGGGGCGGATCCAGGGGGGATGGAATCGAGGCGATCGCCCCCCCCCCAGAAGAGGAAACTTCTTTATTTTATATATAAATAAAATATATAGTTTATTTTTTGACGCTCTTAAAAGTAGCTCTAAGTAGCAGTATTATAACCCCCCCCCCAGAAGTCCGTCCTGGATCCGCCTCTGTATTTTGCTGGATGAATAGCCAAGGGTTGAAGTATGCATACTAATGATTTATCCATGGTATATTCTTACGTCCTAGGATATACCTAGGTACTTCTAAAACCATCCTGCGAAAATATATTATTTTTTAATATATTTTTAATTAGTGGATTTGAGGATTTTATTGTTTGTGTTGATCGTTCTGTTTAAATACAAGAAGAACGTTTAGATATATTGATCGAGCCTTTAGGCTTTGCTGTTAATCTAAATTGTCGTCGATAATAGATTTAGCGCTCAGTTGCTGCCACATAGAGTCTAATTGCCTATTACACGTTTATATGACAGGATCGCTTAAAAGGGAGAAACTATATTAAAATAAATATAGAAATGCCCACTTGGGAAATTTTTATTAAAATAATTTATTCTGTAATATGCAAATAGAGGGAGAAGAAACAAACTACATCCACCTTTGACTTCACTTTACTCTAGGGTGCAATCTACTCCACTTAGGAATTAATCCGGATCTCATTTGACCCCCACGCGGTGGTATTTTTCATACATAAAAAGGCTTCGAGATCCCACATTTTAAAATGTCAAAGAAGAGTTCGTAAGAATTTTATTTCTTACAGGTGAGTACAATAAAATAACAACGTGGAAAACATAAGATCTTTTTGGTAACTACGTTGATATTTTCCCCATCTCCCGATAAAACTATTCAATAAGGAAAATGAAAATAGATTAAAAAAAAAAAATAATTCTGATTGATTTTGTGCTGCTAAAAACGAAGTTGGTAACAAAATTGAAAAGTAATTTTGGTATTTGTTTTACACCTGTATTTAATAATGGCCTAATAGTAATGACTATATTCGCACGTTTGGAATAAAATGTCACACTGACGTGGCATAACTGGAAGAGCTGTATAAATGTTTAGTTTTTTTTCGTTCTTAATCTCAGTCGTATTCTGCTAGTGTACGAAATAGAACTGAAAACATTTATCAGAAAAATAAAATGAATCTTTAAGTTTAAATTCCCACGGTTATGCCGGTTAGGCGAAAGGAGACGGTGATAATGAGAAATGAGTGAAATGGTGGAATGTAGAAAGTGGGAGGAAACGGGAGAACCCCGAGAAAACCCACGAGCACGGTGTTTGTCCACCACAAAGTCCACACGGCGCGAGCTGGGGTCGAACCAGGGACTCCAAGCACCAGAGGTGAATGCTCTACCATTGAGCCAATGAACTCAAATTGTCCTTCCATTCTTGAGTTATTTACGGAGCTAATTTCATCAAACGTAGTAGCGTAATAAGAATGCATGGGCCTCCCCCTGAAAATGTAAAGCCTCCCTCTTTCCACAATCATGAAAGCAAGTAACAATTACAGAGAACATAATATTGTGCTTGGTTGTTACATCTAGTTGGTCACTACTTTCTCATATTATGCGAAAGATTGCACATAAAATAACTATTATTATTATTATTATTATTATTATTATTATTATTATTATTATTATTATTATTATTATTATTATTATTATTATTTGAAGTAATTGCATAAAACTAAAAAAAGTTTCTTAAGAGAAAGATCTCGTCCTAAAAATAAATAATACTTAAAATATTCACTACTAACGTATAAAATTCACCAAAACTTTTCGATGCTCCACAAACTTTCCAAATCAATAAAATGATTGGCCCAGCAATTCGCTGACCACTTTGTCAATATCAACGTTGTGATTCTCTTGGCTTCCAATGCTCAAGATTGAAAAAATACTGGAAGATTATACTACGAATATACACTGACCAGCCAGAGGCAGGGTTGGCAAGGTAATTTACTTGTTACGTATTTTACGTAAATTACGCTAATTTACTGGTAATATACGTCATGTAGAAAACCAGTTTTTTACGCAGACGTAGAAAACTATATTTCTTTCATTAAAATTAAGATAATTTTGAAAAGTCGGTTATATTGTAAGCTTAGTTTTCTTATTTAAGCATTAAAACATTATTATCTTCTAAACATTATATTTAAAAGTAATGATTTCATGCCAAATCGTAGTAATAAAAGATAATTTTGGATAGCACCTCGCCGGCCCATTACTACTTTCCACCTATTAGCGCACACCCAAGCACAACCACCCAACATATAAGCACACACATTAAAAATATGTGTTGGTTCGGATATGTTGAAAGTATCAAGTAACCTTTTGATTATAACAATTTATTGTTATACCTTTGCAGCTTTTAATATAAAACTCGAAACATTTCAGTATACTTTGAAACTTCTATTAGAAAAGAAAAAGAGATTGACTGTTAGGCTCATTTCACCTTCATATTACACACTAATACACACACATAACTGATACGAAAAGTACTGATCAGAATATTGAAATAATGAAATTTTAGAATAAACTGATTAGTTTTTCTTCCACGGCTGAACAATACTATATATACCACTTCACTTAGCACTGGGACATATTGCATTTTCGATGTAAAAGTTATTAGATTCTCATTTTAAACACACACAACTGAAAAAATATAAAAGCACCCAACAGAACATTATACTAAATTTTTCGGAATGAACTAATTTATTTTGCTCTTTTCTTCCAAATCCAACAACAACACTAAATATATTACTTCCCTTAGCACTTGACTATCATTTGAACATTTAATGTAGACATTTTTCATGGTCATAATAAATAGACAAAACTGAAGAAAATACTCAACAGAGTATTGAACTACTTGTTTCTTCGTTTTTTTTTTTTTTTGAAAGAAACTATTTGTCTTTTTTCCTAGTTCGAATACTGAATATATTTCACTTGGTTCCAATAAAACTGCGTCTATCATTTCATTCAAAACTTAGCCATTATTTTAATTCTAAAAAAAATGTTACATGCCATTTCCATTATAGTTTAGTACAATTCCAACACAATACTCTTAATCACACTAATATTCATAACTTGAGTGGTCTTGTAATTTGAGGGTGTAGTATATTTGAAGTAGTTTCTTCGAACGTTCGAAGCTGAGCCGGTTTCTTGTGACTTTATGGACAAAGGACCAATTTGAGAAAAATTCTTTCAATTTGCGCTGAAAATGCTAGGATGTTCAGTAACTTCATATCAAATTCAGACAACTCCTTATGTTACCGAGTAGCGAAATACCAGAATGTGCGTGGTGTTGTAATTCCCTTCTTCATAAGTTCTTCAAAATTTCCACATTTTCCCCGATATTGCTGGTAGCTAGTTATTCCTGAAGAGCCGAGGTTTTCCAACAGAAACTTCTCTACTTGTTCATGATGTTTTTCTCAGACATTGCAGAAAGTCGTCACAAATGGAGACCACGAAGGCTTACCATTGTTGTTATATTGCACAATAGTTTCTTCCATGGCTTCTCTGGCATAAAACTTTTCTCGATTACAGAGGGTTTAAAACATGAAACATGATGAAATGGGTTTTGAACAGTCACACGTGCAAACCGTATTATACAATGCTACTTTACAAAGCCAATACAAAATTCCCAGTTTATGGTTACGGATTAAGTTTTGCAAAATCCAGCTAGATTCCATACACTTTTAGGAAGAATATTTTTAAAGCTCAGCGCGTAGAACGTTTTCTTTTAATTTGTAGACCTGTTTCTAATTTTTTACGTACTTTACGTATTTTACGTAAATTACGCGTATTTTACACGTCACCTAGAAAACCTTTTTTTACGCGTAATTACCCAATCCTGGCCAGAGGATTATGACTACCTGCTAAATATCTGGTATGTCTACCTTTAGCTCGTAGGGCAGCCATAATGCGGTTTGGCATAGAAACAATGAGACCTAGGTTGATGACTGGAGGTATGGCGTACCTCATCTAAACACACAAGTCACTTAGCTACTTAAATACCTCAGAGCTCGGTCGATGAGCTCGGATCTTACGTTCAATGACATTCCAAAGGTATTCAATTGGGTTAAGATCGGAGAGTGTGAGAGGCCATTGTAGTAATTGAAATTTATCACACACTGAAAAAAAATGTAGGTGGCGTACTTAAATGGTAGCCTACATCCATAATTCATGCAGTTTTTGAACTTTTTGTACAGTAGACGTATAACTGAAAACGTATGTTTTATAATACTTTCCGTATAAGGGTTCCATCTATATGTACTTTTCGTATAAAACAATATAGGCGGTCAGGATCTTACATACAAATGGATGTATATAACATATAGCTAAAGAATGTAACATAAGTAAATACATGTGATATACGGAAAACTTTTAGATATCAGACACCCTGCAACGGCATGATGTAACATTTAAGGGCAGTGCCTATTTAACATTCGGATAACGTATGCTCCGTACTGATTTCTGTAGTAAGCAGGAGGATATCATATATTTGAACAATATACTGCTGTTTAGAGAACGGATTTTTCTCAGTGCAGTGCTCCTCGAATTACTGTGTAAAAATGCCATTCCCAGCTGGAAATATGTCCGACTTAATTTTGAATACGTGATCAGCAATGACTTGCTGATAGCTAGCAGCCGTCATTTTGCCATCCACGCACTACTGGGCCCATGAATGACTATGTGATACTTTTTTAAATCATAAATGAACACGACCGATCTGCCGTCTCTCTAGTCTACACGTCTCGAGAAGCTGTTTCCCTGGATTCTAATCTGGACATCAATGTGATGATAATTCGTAATCAACGGCTTAGAAGGATATGTGCCCCACCCAGGCGCTTTTTTTTTCGGGAAAACCCCTCATTTTAGTCTCCAATATCTGTACACAATTTCATTCACTTCGGTCCACTTCTTAATGCCTTTCGTTAGACAACTCTCAAATTTTGGATGGCGCTTTACCCTTATAACTGTTTTTCCGAAGAAAATAAAAAACAAGTATTCATTTATTTTATGTGTATTATCTACCTGCCAAATTTTATCAAAATCGTAGTGTTACACTGGGGAGTGTTATATTTAAGTGCGGTAGATCGCGAACACCCAACACGTTGCGCTGTTTCCGAAATATCATTCCCAGCCGTCTGACGACTCTTTTAAACTGATATATCGCCGTTCTTCCCCATTTGAACGCACTGACCTTACACTAACTAGTCGAGTGAGATCCTTGTCACCGTTAGGCGAGTGGTTCTGCTATGTCCCTTGGCCCCTACGTCAGGTCAACGATTTCGTTCAAAAAGTATTATGTGATCATAACGCATTTGCTAGTCAGTATATAATTTTTTGGCTTTTAGTTTACTCAATAATCTCGCAGATGTTGCCGCCGTCAAGGGATATATATATATATATATATATATATATATATATATATATATATATATATATATATATATATATATATATATATATATATATATATATATATATATATACAGTAAAACTTCTCTATAGCGGACAGCCATGGGGAATAAAAAATTGTCCGTTATAGAGAGGCGTCCGCCTTAAAGAGGTTTCAATATTTTCTTATGTAAATTAGTGAACAAGTAATATACAATTAGAAAAAATATTTTTGCATGAATCACATATTTAGACTATTTACGAATATTACCTGCATTATCCTCTGTCATCCAATACTCTGTATGTTCGAGGCACAACATGGAAATAACATGTTATAGTTCTCTGCACTTTATACTTATCAGTACTTCCTACGTTTTCAATATGGAGGTTTAATTTGTGGGGTAATTGCAGTCCAGAAGTGTCTTTTATGAGACAATATACATACCTGAGGGCAAAAAATACTAAACTTGTCTTCTCCATTCGGCGGGCAAGTGTCAATCACTTTTGTGTCTAAAACAGCTTGGGTGGGAGTGTTGTTAAAGAGAGACGATTCGTCTGGGTTGCTGAGGAGATAGTTGAGGGGGCAAAATGTTGTCACAATGCTTCCTTGGTGACACATGTATGAATTACTAAAAATGTATTTTTACTACTCTTTTCAACTTGTTTCTAGAGAAAGTGTCCGTAATACGGAGGTAAATAATACACGTCTATTTAGACAGCCCCCCCACCTTTTCAGATTTAATCGGAAATGGTCTCAATCGTTTGTACATCGTTTGTACAGAAATGTGCAGGCGAAATTTTCGTTTGTACACAATTAGGGGCGCTGCCAGAACGAAAACAAAGTGGGGGGCTGTCTAAATGGTAGCCCCCTTACCTTTACAGATTCAAGCGCAAATGGTCTCAATCGTTTGTACATCGTTTGTACAGAAATGTGCAGGCGAAATTTTCGTTTGTACACAATTAGGGGCGCTGCCAGAACGAAAACAAAGTGGGGGCTGTCTAAATGGTAGCCCCCCACCTTTACAGATTCAAGCGCAAATGGTCTCAATCGTTTGTACATCGTTTGTACAGAAATGTGCAGGCGAAATTTTCGTTTGTACACAATTAGGGGCGCTGCCAGAACGAAAACAAAGTGGGGGGCTGTCTAAATGGTAGCCCCCTTACCTTTACAGATTCAAGTGGAAATGGTCTCAATCGTTTGTACATCGTTTGTACAGAAATGTACAGGCGAAATTTTCGTTTGTACACAATTAGGGGCGCCGCCAGAACGAAAACAAAGTGGGGGGTTGTCTAAATGGTAGCCCCCCACCTTTTCAGAATCAATCGGAAATGTTCTCAATCGTTTGTACATCGTTTGTACAGAAATGTGCAGGCGAAATTTTCGTTTTTACACAATTAGAAGCGCCGCCAGAACGAAAACAAAGTGGGGGGCTGTCTAAATGATAACCCCCCATCTTTTCAGATTCAATCGGAAATGGTCTCAATCGTTTGTACATCGTTTGTACAGAAATGTGCAGGCAAAATTTTCGTTTGTACACAATTAGGAGCGCCGCCAGAACGAAAACAAAGTGGGGAGCTACCATTTAGACTAGGGATGGTACCGAGACCGAGACCGAAACGGACTTTCAGACACCGAGACGGACTTTCAAACACCGAGACGAGACCGAGACCGAGACAAACCTCTATAAATCGAGACGATACCGAGACGAGACTTAGGTCAGTCTTGAAAGTCTCGGTCTCGTCTCGAATATTGATATTGATAGATACTAAAATTACCTTCACTCAAAATTTGTTTCGTTGCTGTGTTTGATAATATGAGAAAGGGTTGACTCATGTACAGTGGCGTATTTAGGGGGTTTTTATCGGGCTCAAACCCCTCCCGAAAAAAAATTGTGATAATTTTTTGCATTGCACGTACAACGCAAATGTTTCTTACTCGTTCCTCAAGCCTCTCCCGAAACAAAATCCACTGCTGATGCAACTAGAATTCATCTCTCTCTCTCTCTCTCTCTCTCTCTATATATATATATATATATATATATATATATATATATATATATATATATATATATATATATATATATAGATATATAGATAGATAGATAGATAGATAGATAGATCTGGTCGTGTTGCCACCGAGGTCCGCCCTGCGCGGGTTCCCGGGGGCCCAACTTTAAATTTAAATGGAAGCAAGGGGTGAGTGGTACCTCTTTCGATAGATCTTGAAAAACTAAAAAGCGTTGTGGCAAAAGATCTTTTGTATCGGGCACTTTATTCAAAATGGCCGCCAAGACCTGTTGCCTCTATCGGATACAGTAAAACGTGCAGTACCACTAATATGAAAACGGTTGAACATAAATGAATCGAACAAAAATTCAAACAGAAAATGTCATGTGGCACATCGATTGATATTGTCGCGGAGACTCCCAGGGCCACACTTCATGGGGCCCAGGGCGCAACTTCAAAATTGTAAATGGAAACATGGGGTGAGTGATACCTCGTTCGACATATCTTTAAAAACTAAAGAGTGCTGTTGCAAAAGATTGTTCATATGTTTCACCGTTTTCAAAATGACCACCAAGATATGGTATCTGCATCAGGTAAGACGTCCAGTATCTAATATGAAAACACCGGAATAAATATTCGAATGGGAAATCACAGAGGGTATTTATCATTCTATAGCTCGGGAATGTTGCAACAGTAGAAAAGATGATTAGAGTGAAAGTGCCATAATGGAAAGGAAGAAATTTAACTTCTAGAAAATTATCGCTCCAACCTCACTCCGTAAGTGAGTGAAGCGGGAAGGATCGGTGAAATTGCAAATGAGAGCCTTAGTTTTTTGCAAATTGTATCTACGAAGCAAAGTTATTTGAAATATGTTTTTAAAAGAGATAAATGTCTTTGTAATGGGATAAAGTATATAAAATTCTTGTTAAATGGTACCTTCCATTTTGATTGCGCGCAATGGTTTGATGCAGAAATGAATCAACTGAAATGCAAAACAAATTTGTCGAACAATGCAATTTTAGAACAATGTTTACGAACGTTGGTTTTCTTCAACAGTCCTCTGCATGATATTATGATATTGGTTCGATTCTTTTCCTTCTGTCTTCTGTTCCTTCCATGTGATGAGTTTCACTGAAATGTCCACAGCTACATTCCGAATAACTATCAGCGGTAATTTCAGTTGTGATCCTTGGTAACGAAACGGTACATACTGATGCAGATATGTCCCAAAAATCTTGCACGCAATGCGTTAAATTATCAGGGCGAAGAGGCGGGTAAAATGTTGTTAAACTTGAATTTCACCTTGTTTCACTTTATTTTTATTCATTATAGTACCAGTCATTTGTACACACAAGTGTTTCAGACAAACCACATCTAATGCAAATAAAAGTGAGGTTCTCGTTTGAGATTTTACCATTCATTCCCGCTTCACCTACTTACGGACAGAGACCGGAAAGATAATTTTCTATCATTTCCTCTTTTGCATCATGTCAATTATATTTTAATAATCTTTTTCTCCGTTACATTATACTCGAGCCGTGGAATGATAAATACCCTCTGTGCTTTCTTATACGAGTTTTATTCTGTTCATTTATCTCCAACTATTTTCATATTAGGAGTCTAGTGGTACTGGACGTTTTATCTGATACAGGCACCATGTCTTGGCGGCCATTTTGTAAAAGGTGACCAATATGAAAAATCTTTTGCCACAATACTGTTTAGTGTTTCAAGATTTATTCAACGACGTATCACTTGACCCATATTTCGGTTTAAAATTTCTAAGTTTGGCTCCCTCGAAAGGCAGCCCTGGGAGTACCGCGAGAACATTATTCGACGCGCCCCATCCTTTCCTGTTTCACTTTCTGACTGTTCGTTTATCTCCAACTGTTTTCGTATTAGTAGTACTGGACGTTTTATCAGATACAGGCATCATGTCTTAGCGGCCATCTTGAATACGGTGACCGATATGAAAAATCTTTTGCCACAACGCTTTTTGCTTTTTAAAGATCTATGGAACGAGGTATTACTCGCCCCATGTTTCTATTTAAAATTTTAAAGTTTGGCCCTGGTATCCCATGAAAGGCGGCCCCGGGAGGCACCGCAACAACACCATTCAGTGTCCCCCATGGCATTTCCTATTTGAGTTTTTGTTTGGTTCATTTATGATCAACCGTTTTCGAGATATCTCTGTGGAAAGATTAAAATGGGCCATCCTGGATATATATAGCCATCCTGGATATACTCTGCAATATCACTAGATAAACAAGCAATGTTACTAAAGCAAAATAAAGTTGTATTTTCTCAAATTGCGCTACGTAAAGTATTACATATTTCTAATTTAGTTATTTAACAAAACCACAATAGCCCACACATTATTTAGTGTAGCTTGGACATCTCTAATAACTCAAATGACATGGACAGTGTAATGCGCATCAACTGTACCTTAGCGTCAAATACTATGATCATGGTATAATATATTTCGAATGAATGAAGGAACAAAGCTACAAGAAACGGAAAATTTAAATGTTTCTAAAGACTTTACTTCGAAAACGCGCTGACATATCACGTCTCATCATGCAGATGCTTCCAAAAGACTTATATGCTTATAACGCCATTTACAACAATTGTTATTTCAAATCGTTTCAGAGATACCAAACACATTGGTAGTGATTGTTATACGGCTTATGACGTATTTGTATTAAATTTTTATAATGATTATTGCTTTTCTTTGCTTCTATAACATTACAACAATAGTTTCTGGTGGTTTTAATTACAAGTAGCAGTTACATTATTTTAAGCAGTGTTGCTCACTTAAATAAATTTCTAAATATTATTCTAAATATGTGCAAATAGATAAACTGAAGAATATTTTAAAATTACTCGTAATTTGTTTCATGGTGCAAGAATGCTTTCAAGAGACGACGTTTTTCATAGTCTTTGGGCTACTTATAACGTTAATGTTTGTCTTCGTTCCAGCAATACATGTAAATGCAAATTGTAACTGAAATTAAATGTAACTGATATATTTTCAGTAACACTAGTTGTTCCCGCTAAGCCTTATGCCTGGTGTACACTTTAGATTAAGAGCGTACTTAATTAAAAGTTCTAATTACATTCTAATTACATTTCACTTGCTTTAGTTTGACCGCCGACCACCTCAAACTCGATCTATACCATATAGCTATATGCAATTATTCAAGGACTTACAGTTAGTAATACACAGTGTTCACTTTTGTTTTGTTTTGTTTTAGTTTAACGTCCCACAGTTATGCTAGGGCTGCTAAAGGAGACGTGGAGCTAATGATTATAGTGGAATCGGAACCACTTCGGTCGTTCAACTTTACCCCTACCGGAAATCGAACTCCAGACCACGGGAACCGAAATCAAAAGTGCTAGTCGCCAAACCAAATGGCGGTCCTCACATTGTGTTGATTTAAATCATTCCGTCAGTGTTTCCAGATCTGAAGATTAAAAAGTAGCGTGTCTGTACTCCGAAAGTAGCGAATTCGAACTATTTGCAGCTCAAATATATAGAAACGAATACTGATGGTGCTAATGAAATAATTTAATATGAGCTGGAAAGTGTGCTGGACGTATTGCAAGAAGAAATTATGATTGACGGACGAAAACAATTCTAGACTGGATACCACGAGACAAAACCAGCCTAGGAAACCTCCCCAAACAAGAAGGTGTGACGAAATCAAGAGCCACTGAGGAGTAACCTGGAAAAGAATTGCCCAAGTTAGATAGTTGTGGAGAAGAATTGGAAAGACCTTCATCTAGCAATGGATTGATAATTGTTGATTATGATGATGGTGATGATTTTATTATATCTGGACCTCGGAGGTAAACTAAACCAAGTCATAATTTCTTATTTTACAGATGCAAAAAACCGATTCCTCAACTAAGACTAAATATATTACTTTTACTAGGTAAGGTAGGGTAAAAATGGATCCAAAATTTAATGAAAATCATAGAGCGAAAAAAATATTTTTGACTATTCAATTCATCATGTTGCAGCAAATCTAGGAAAATTAATACAAAAGAAAACTAGAAAGTTAAGAATGATTTGTTTTGGAAATAGCTCGAATTACCTATATACTTATATAATATGTATGTCCATGTTTCGCAAGTAATTTTTAATCAATATAAAATTTCTAGGTAATGAAGCAAGATTAGTTTTCTCGAATAAAGATTGCATGCACCGTTGAGAGCTCAGGAATAAGATTAATCTATGTTATGGCACTGGATATGTGCTTACGTAATGCATTACGACCTTATGAACTTGTATAAGACACAGAATGCACTTAAAATGAGACGCGAACTATATGAAACAGCGGACTTTGAATCTAACTTGTTTTGTGATCCAACTCGAGACCTCAGATAGCAAAGATGAGTGTAGTAGCTCTTACCACAAGCTTCAGGACGTTCGTGTTATAAAGTGTCAATTGAATACGGAGATGTGAAACGGTAATATAACATTTCATCAATTTCAAACAAAATACCTATATTGTAGTAATGATTTAACCTATTTGTTAAGATAGTGAACGTTATTTTTGGTTTTTAAAATGACAGTCAAAGCAGAATGTATTGAATAATAAATGAGAAATTGTAAAGTTTCAATTTCGGTACGATTAAATACATTCGTGCTGCTATGTGTTGCGTTATCCGTTAGGAGGTATTGAACAATTCTGATTCAAAGGAAGGAAATAAACTACTGTAGAGTACTGGAGTTAATTTAATAGAGTTTAAATGTATCCGCAGTTCTGAGGCTATATGAGACAAAGTCTATTGCTGAGAGTCAAATATGAGTTCTATTAGGGTTTTAGCGTGATATATCCACTGATCATTGAACCTGGAATACGCGCATAGAAAGCATTACCACTAGCAAATTAGCTACGAAGAGGTACACGATACCATAATTCTAAGTCAAAATGAAAGGAAAAAATAAGCGGAAACGACAGACTGTACGAGAATGATAGTTTCACTATTTTAATTTCACACTATTTATTTCGAGACTTTCGAGACGAGACCGAGATTTGGTACTCGAGACCGAGACCGGGAGCGAGACAAGCATTTGTTGACCGAGACGAGACCGAGACCGAGATGGTGATTTTTTACTCGAGACGAGACCGAGACCGAGACCATTATTTATCAACCGAGACGAGACCGAGACTGTGCAAAGTCTCGTCTCGTCTCGATACCATCCCTAATTTAGACAGCCCCAGCTTTTCAGATTCAATCGGAAATGGTCTCAGTCGTTTGTACATCGTTTGTATAAAAATGTACAGGCGAAATTTTCGTTTGTACACAATTAGGGGCGCCGCCAGAACGAAACCAAAGTGGGGTGCTACCATTTAGACAGCCCCCCACCTTTTCAGATTGAATCGGAAATGGTCTCAATCGTTTGTACAGAAATGTGCAGGCGAAATTTTTGTTTGTAAACAATTAGGGGCGCCGCCAGAGCGAAAACAAAGTGGGGGGCTGTCTAAATGGTAGCCTCCACCTTTTCAGATTCAATCGGAAATGGTCTGAATCGTTTGTACATCGTTTGTACAGAAATGTGCAGGCAAAAATTTTGTTTTTCACAATTAGGGGCGCCGCCAGAACGAAAACAAACTGGGGGCTGCCTAAATGGTAGACCTCCCACCATGTCGAATTCAATGACAAACTGTCGCACTTGTTTGTACGTCTTTGTACAGAAATGTGCAGGCGTAATTTTCTTTTGCACACAATTAGGGGTGCCGCCAAAACGATAACAAAGTATATGCTGCCTAATTAGTAGCCCCTCCCCACGTCCGATTCAAAAGAAAATTATCTCAATTTTTTGTTCATCCTTTGTACAGTAATGCAAAGTCGAAAGTTTTGTTTCTACGCTATCAGGGGCGTCGACAGAACGAACACACATGGGAGCTGTCTAAGTGGTAGCCCCACCATGTTCGATTGAACCACAAATTGTCCCGATCGTTTATACTTCGTTTGTGCAAAAATGTGCAGGTAAAATTTTCGTTTGTACTAAAGAATATACGGATGTGAGTATTTTTATGTTTGACCTAGAATGGAAGGAAAGGAATGGGGATTGCAATTATTATAATTATGTATATATCTTAGGATTTGCTCAAAGTTAGAGATATAAAAGTTGTTATTTCGACTTCTCATTTCAAATGTTAAACCAGTGTATCGTGTTTTAACGTTTTTTGATATTTAGCCTAGAAAGTAAGAAAGGGGATTGGGCTACAGCTGTGTATTACTGTTTTTGCAGTTTAGCGATCAACGTTAACCGGTTGAATAACGATTGCTAAGATTGAAAATGGTACCTATTATTATAACGCTAGATTGCAAAACACCAGTTCTCGCTATCTCCTATTCCGATAATCGTCAATATACTGTAAATGTATTAAGTGGAGTGGGTGAAACACGTACGGACTTTAAAAATACCGTAGTTGGAAAGAGTAGAAGCTGAGGGACAGTCTGTGAACCGAACTCAGAAGCTCTCGATTTGCAAAGCGTGAAACACAAACTGTGTTGGTCCTTATTATTCCCATTTAAACATTAATTTTGATTATTTCTATATGCCACTCTATGTCGATAACGGCTGAACTTGAACTTAAAACGGCATTGGATTTTTCACTATTCATCTCAGTCATCCTGGAAACTGTTCCTTCGACACTAATATCGTCTGTTTTCGATTATTCCTCCCTCTGAACCCCCATGACGGTGTGGGCTAAAATGGTATTTAAATGACATCAGAAGTATCACTATTCTTTTCAGACCCTCTGAACTATGGATCCGACACATTACTTTTACATGTAACCTCCATCACTCCTCGGAGGTCAGAGAGGGTTCGCAGAATATAGCGATCTTTATTAATTAGACGATAGGTTACCTAATCACCAAATTTGATTTAGATCTGAAATTACCAAGAAATAGAGTATCGCATACACACATATCAGCACCCATAGAAGGGTCAGAGGAAGTACCAAATATAGCTATATTCTATTGACTTGCTCACGAAATTTAGTTCAGATCCGATCAGTATTTACGGAGAAATAAAACATCACATTCACACAGGGAGAAAGAGAGAGATAGACAAACCTACAAAACATCTGGTAGGAATCTATAAGCTCCCATATTCATACGGCGGGAGCTAAAAATTATTCTTAATATTTACGTCATTGCTTATCCATATCAATTTCTATCTATTTATTAAATTGTGTTCATATTGTACATCTATGAATGTAGTACATTCATTTAATCGAACATGGAGCAAAAATTCACTAAGACATTCTTTTAAGTTACAATAAATTTGAAGCAACAATTATTCAATTGAATATTATTTCCATATATTTTCCTACAGTTCCGTATATTTTTCTTGTTATCATTTTTACTAAATTTCAAATTCAAGAATAAAAGTTACAGGGGATGGACAAAAATATGGATTCCCTTCATGCACATTACCTTCACTAAGAGCAAGTAGGACCGTGTGCAGAACGCCCTGTAGTCGATGGGGAATGGAGAAATACAGGTCGCGTATGGTTGTCAAAGAGACGTTATACCATTCTTCCGCCAAAGTAGCGGAACGTTGTTATAGAGAGGACGGTGGTGGGTAGCGGGTATCCAAAACTGACCACAAGGACCCGATGATATTGTGGTGAGGCGATTCTGGGGGCCATGAAAGTTGCGACACTTCATATATGTGCTCATCGAACCAGTTCTGGACGATGTGAGCTGTATGAGCAGGGACTCTGTCATCTTGGAACATGGCATTACCATCTGGAAATAAGATTTGCATCGTGGAATGCAGCTGGTTACTCAAAATGGTTACTTGGTCCTTGGCAGTGTCATGTTCATGCAAGGTGATAATGAGTCTGGCAGAATACCAGCATATGGCTGCCCAAATCATCACTGGACCACCAAAACTGCCGAAATCATCACTATTGGTAACAGAAGTCTGTATTGTACGCTTGTGCCGGCGTTTTCCACACGTAAACTCGACCAGTACTTGGAAACAATGTAAAGGAAGACTCATCCGACCAGATGCCAGTCTTCCACCTCTCCATTGTCCAGTTTTTATGGGCGTTGCACCACTGTCTCCGTATAGCAGCATAGTCAATAGTAACGAGTGGTTTGGAAATGCAAAATCTGCCATAAATTCCTTACTTGTGGAGTTCTCTTCTGACTGTTTTAACACTAACAGGCTTTGTAAGCACAGTATTCAGCTCAGTATTGACTTTTCGCGCCATGGTGATCTGCTTCGTCACGATCCTACCCAATGTGCGTGTCTCTGTCACGCAACGCACACTTGCGCCCACGCTGATGCTTCGCTGAAACGGTTTTTCCGAAACGTTCGTAGGCAAACATGATCTTCGAGACTGTACCTCTTGATACACTAAAAATTTCCGCTACTTTCGTTACGGAAACTCCCACAATACGTACACAAATAATTTCCCCTCTTTGAAACTCTATCAGTTCAGACATGATTCACGATAACCTGCACGGACTGGTCGTTGAACTGTAATTGGCCCTTCTGTTCGATTGGCCAGGCTGTTTACCTCAAGGGATGTGCCGGTGACCACAGCGACACCATCATGTTCAGACTCAAATCGTGTTTGAAATGGCTCAATCTTTTATACCAGGTGTTTCCACTCTTTTTGTATATCCCCTGTATTTACATCCCATGTCTTGTTAGTAAATACTCCACAGTATATGACACATTTTTTAATGTTCCAATAACCAGTACTTTCAAAGTTAATTGCTTCTACCATATTATTATTATTATTATTATTATTATTATTATTATTATTATTATTATTATTATTATTATTATTATTATTATTATTATTATTATTATTATTATCATCTTAGGACTAGCAGATGGTCCAACGTGCAACTGTGCGCAATATTTTGTCTTCATCCTGAGTCTTTAATATAGAATTAATCCAAAATCCAAAATCGCGAATTTCGTCAGCATTTTAGTGAACCCCCTTTCTTACATTTTAGGTTAAGTATCAGAAAACGTTAAACCATGATACACTGGTTTAACATTTGAAATGTGAAGTCGAAATAACAACTTTCATATCTCTAAATTTGAGCAATCCCGAGATATATACATAATTATAGCAATTGCAATCCCCAACCCTTTTCTTCAATTCTAGGTCAAATATTAAAAATACTCACATCCGTATATTCTTTAGTACAAACGAAAATTTTACCTGCACATTTGTGCACAAACGATGTATAAACGATCGGGACAATTTGTGGTTCAATCGAACATGGTGGGGCTACCACTTGCTCCCATGCGTGTTCGTTCTGTCGACGCCCCTGATAGCGTAGAAACAAAACTTTTGCCTGTGCATTACTGTACAAATAATGTACAAAAAATTGAGATAATTTTCTTTTGAATCGGACGTGGGGAGGGGCTACCAATTAGGCAGCATATACTTTATTATCGTTTTGGTGGCGTCCCATTTGTGTGCAAACGAAAATTTCGCCTTCACATTTCTGTAAAAACGATTGAGACCATTTCGGATTGAATCTGAAAAGGTGGGGGGACTGTCTAAATAGTAGCCCCCACTTTGTTTTCGTTCTGGCGGCGCCCCTAATTGTGTACAAACGAAAATTTCGCCTGCACATTTCTGTACAGACGATGTTCAAACGATTGAGACAATCTCCGATTGAATCTGAAAAGGTGGGGGGGCAACCATTTAGACAGCCACCTACTTTTTTTTCGTTCTGGCGGCGCCCCTAATTGTGTACAAACGAAAATTTTGCCTGCACATTTCTGTACAAACGATGTACAAACGATTGAGACCATTTCCGATTGAATCTGAAAAGGTGGGGGGCTACCATTTAGACAGCCCCCACTTTGTTTTCGTTCTGGCGGCGCCCCTAATTGTGTACAAACGAAAATTTCGCCTGCATATTTTTGTACAAACGTTGTTCAAACGATTGAAACAATCTCCGATTGAATCTGAAAAGGTGGGGAGCTACCATTTAGACAGCCCCCCACTTTGTTTTCGTTCTGGCGGTGCCCCTAATTGTGTACAAATGAAAATTTCGCCTGTACATTTCTGTACAAACGACGTTCAAACGATTGAGACAGTCTCCGATTGAATCTGAAAAGGTGGGGGGGCTACCATTTATACAGCCACCTACTTTTTTTCGTTCTGGCGGCGCCCCTAATTGTGTACAAACGAAAATTTCGCCTGCACATTTCTGTACAAACGATGTACAAACGATTGAGACCATTTCCACTTGAATCTGAAAAGGTGGGGGGCTACCATTTAGACAGCCCCCCACTTTGTTTTCGTTCTGGCGGCGCCCCTAATTGTGTACAAACGAAAATTTTGCCTGCACATTTCTGTACAAACGATGTACAAACGATTGAGACCATTTCCGATTGAATCTGCAAAGGTGAAGGGGCTACCATTTAGACAGCCCCCCCACTTTGTTTTCGTTCTGGCGGCGCCCGTAATTGTGTACAAACGAAAATTTCGCCTGCACATTTCTGTACAAACGATGTACAAACGATTGAGACCATTTCTGATTGAATCTGAAAAGGTGGGGGGGCTGTCTAAATGGACGTAAATAATACCTATAAAAGACAGAAAAGACTGCTCGTGTCCGTACTAGAGATTGTACGTTTTAGAGAGGTTTGCCAATATGTTTTTCCTATTACAGTGTTTGGGGATTACAAAATATGTCCGTTAAGGGAGGTGTCCGCTTTATAGAGGTGTCCGCTTTATAGAGGTGTCCGTTAGTAGAGGTTTCACTGTATATAACCTTCGAAACTTAAGTGAGCCCCTTTTTCACTCTAGGCCTCCCCGCATTTCTGACCATGCAGGTCCATTAGTTACGCTACTGATCAAATGGAAAGAACTTTTGTCCAGGCTCTACATTACTGCTCAATTTTCTGGGCTGGAACACTTCATAAAATTATTCTTCAATCATCATTTGACATAGGTTACGTGATATTGATTTGTAATTTTATAATTAATGTATAAGGTCATAGGAATCTGTAGGCTAGTATATTCCTTTATTTTACACAAAATTATCACTGTGAAGTCAATTAAATATTAAGGATCTTTAACTATTGATAATTACAAGGATTTTCTTTCAAATTTTTCACAACTTTCTGAATCTAATTATACTGGGAAGCATACTGATACTTTTGTGCATATTTTAACTTTTGTTTTCTTTTCTGCAAAATAAGGACTAATTATAACATCGTCCTCACACTAGCAAGTTCGTAAAAATAGACTTAAATATACACTTTTATTAACCAATACTGTCATACCATGCTCAAATGATTGTAAAATTAAAGAATTTACAAACCTTTCATCAAAATTTGTTGGACAGTGTAATTGAAAGGAAGTATTAATTGGAAGAAAAATTGGGAAAATAATAGACGATGCTGACCTATTTTTCCTTTAAACTATTTTTCTAATATATATATATATATATATATATATATATATATATATATATATATATATATATATATATATATATATATATATATATAAACGTAATACGGAATTTGCGGAATTTGTCCGTGACTACTGGGTTGCAGATCTTAAGGGACAAAAATGCATATCTCTGACTTTGCAGCAATCATACCACATTGTAAAATCGTATCACGTCTTAGGACCCTCGTCCGTGAAAAAGAAGTGAAGTGGCCGGGACATTCATCAATTTTTTCTATTCTTTTCTTTTTCTTTTTGTATCTGGCTGCAATTCGACTTTGACTTCAGCCACTCGTCTCTCTCCCTTCCACTGTTTTCAGCTTTCTTTTTCTTTTCCGACCTAAGGGGGAGACACGTAAAGGATATAACATAACGTCTGAACCAACACATTTCTTGCCGTTTCCTGTCATTTGGCATTCGCACGCAACATCACTCAAGGCGCTGTGATCACTTCCATAGTTCTTTTCTCGTCTTGTTAGATCCCGCTCTTCTTATTTCATCCCCTTCTGAAGTTACTGTCATCCCTGTCTATTTTCTTCTCGGTGTCTTCTTCCCTTCCATTTCTACGCTTATCCCCTGCCAGCTGACCTCATCTTATCTCGTTTCCACTCTTTTATGAAAGAACTTCACAATTCAACTAGTGTTGCAATATCTGAAGATACTAAATATTGGTGTTATATATATATTTCTTTTTCGAAGAAAACTACGTGTGATGCAAAGCATAGAAGAAGTATACTATTACTGTTGGAATGAATCGAAGCTTGGTGTCTCTATTCTTGAGCGAACTCTTTTGACACTGAACTGTTATTGGCATCGTGGAAGTTCAGTTGTATATAATGTTGTCTAAAAGTATTGGGCCTTCGAAGGTCAACACTGAGAAGACATTTATTGGAATTTGAAACCGATATTACGAAACCACGCCATTTTTTTGATCACCTTCTTCCCTGTTTTTTCGGCAATACCATTATCCCGTCGTTCTACAACTCAATGTAGCTTCTCGTAAAAAAAAAAAAAAAAAAAAAAAAAAAAAAAGTGATACATGGTTTAAACAGACCTTTTCCTAAACTTACTTAGCATCATTCAGAGAGTTCTGCAGAGACAAACAAATAATAATCTGACGGTTCCAGTTTCGGGTTACACAGTAAATGAATTTAAAATTTCCAGCCAAGTTCTCTTAATTTGTGATGGATCGTTAAACGTTTATGCGATCTGACGTTGTAAGCCAAGGTATACACTGAGAAAAAATCGTAATTGTGGTGTACGTAAAATTGTATGTTACATTTGTAAATCCTGTAGTTTTTGGACTTAACGTACAGCAAACGTATACCTACTTTCGGTAAGATACAATATAGGCGATAAGAATCTCACATATAAATGGACGTATACATCATTTAGCTGACGAAGGTAACATACATACATATATGTAATTTAAGGAAGACTGTTAGATATCAGACATCCTGCAACGACATGATGTAACATCTAAGAATAGTGCCTACGTAGCATATGGATTACGTATGCTGCGTACTGATTTCTGTAGTAAGAAACAGGATTCCGTATATTTCTACAAGAACGGAGAACGGATTTTTCTCAGTGTACGACAATTTTTTTTTTAGTCAGTTTCGGATGTTTCTTTTAATTGCTAGGTTCACTAGCACAAATTGTCGACAGTACAGCTGCTTGCCCGCAGCAGCTCGTGATAAGCGATGTCCGCCCAATCCCACCAAATGCATAACAGAACCTTTCTGAGAATCAGTATGTCGACTTTGCCAGGGACGATGAAGCAACTCCTCGCTTCGATGATGATCTATTTCGAACATTGCCATTGGTTATCCACTTTCTGTCACTCATGATCAACTGCAACAGAAATGGCTCGGACTTTTTAGGTTTCAGTAGAGATTCACAGGTAGAAATTTGATCCAGTAAATGTGTTTGAACCAGATTACATGGCACCAAAATGTCATTACTCGTTTCGTAGCCAAATGGACTGTTTGGATGCTAAATAGCCTAGTTCCAAAAAAAAATGAACTAATAACTTTAGATCCGTACTTTTTGAGAAAATATTTGTAAACAGTAAATTATAAAACCATAAACTACATCATTTTGGCTTTAGTTGTCAACGTAACAAACATATGAACTATTTATGATATATTGAAGTTGAAATTTCACGCAAGCAATCGAAATGTTTATACATAAAGGAGATTTGTCTAAGATATCTCCCCTAATAGATTTACTAATATAATGCTGTCATATAAGTTATAAATAATACACATATTATATTATGTAATAGATAAAATGTATTAGCCACCACACAAATTTTCTCTTTTACAATTCGAAAATTAATCCATATAGTACTGCACTTATCAGGAAATCACATTAAATAGTCACATTAAATATAGTACACTGGTGAAAAATCAAGAAAAAATCCGAACAATAAAAAATGACTATGAAGTGGTTGAGTTCTCTAAAAGTGAAGAAGTACTTTCATCATACTGCTGCATTAGAAAGGGTTAAAAACATCACTCTGAATTTTTTAAAAAAATGGTTTTTGTGCTGAACGTCGTTTTCTCCTAATTTTGGGATGCTGATTCGACATATGTAATCCGTGTTGTTCTATCACGTCCAGTTTGTTTGCAAAAGACGAAAACCAATATGTAATTACAAACAATTACTTACAATTACTGACAATGATGGTACTATTTGTCAGGAAGGAATGTCCTTCGTTTTTCACTTCGTTCTTACGTACCGTGAGACATATTTCTCTTTTCAGGGACCAACAGTAGTCTACCAACATGTTAGTAGTCCAACCAACATGGTTTTTTTCTTCCCATGTTCTTTAAATTTTGGTGAAAACGTTCACCATATTTTTCGCTGTAAAAACCAAGATTTTGTGGGAAATAGTCCAGATGTGAGAATAGAAAGTGAGCTTTAAATTTATGTTATATCTGAGTTTTCTGAAGTTGTCCAGCATGGCGTTCACAATGTGTTTGTACTCTGGACTCCTTGTATTTCCTAAGAAGTTTTTTTTACAACATTCTTGTAGCTGTGCCAGGCTTGCTTTTCTGTTCGATTCATTTGTTTCTTTCGCGGCGATCTACTGCTCGATGGAACATGCAGAGTTTCATCATGTTTGATTGATTTCTTTGCATTTTCCAAATGAAGATACACTATATCACGTATGTTCTTGGCATGGAAATCTTGCACTTTCACTGGAAAAGAAAATCATCCGTATGCTCCCTACCTACATTGGAAGAGCAAAATTTGATTTGCCTCTTTGTCCGTTTATCCACAACCGCAATCCATCCCCACGTGTCTTGCATACCTTCTGGGGTGTCCATAGTTTATTTTCATCTCCAAGCACAAGTCCGAAGTACGCAAAATATGCTTCTTCGACAAATGGTGTTATATTTAGTTTTTGTTTACATAACATGTACTTCCCACATATATAACAGAATGTGTTTGGGTCGTTTCTGCACCTACTTAACGACATTTCCGTCTGAATGCACAAATCTACGCTTTATGCAACCTCCCAGTTCACTCCAGTCGGTGTTAGCAGACCACCTGTGAAGTAAAGAGCAGTCGCATTAGTGTTGATAAAACATATACTATGGTATATTCACATAGTATTACCAAACCACATACTATGGTATATTCACATTTTTACCTTAAATTTACCACTAGAAATTGAGACGGTTGGAAACCTTCCTTTGCGTTCTATAGCAAACTTAATGGATCTTTTATTAAACACAAATCCTTGACGTCCTCAGAAACCTGACGTGCTAGTAAAAACCGGATTGCACCGTTGAACTCAGCGCATTAAAAACCTTTAAGAACACCCATTCACTCGAAAACATCATTTTTGACGCAGAGATATTGAAACTGAACATTAATCCTCTATTCAAACCGAAAGTAGTAGAAAAAAGATATGTTCAGTTTCAATGATCATTGCTATAAAGCAAAGTGGTAATAGATAGTAACAAGCGTTTTATAATCGGTACAATGTCTTAAGAAAACACACCATCACCACCCGCAATATTCTTTGGAAACCGGAAGTGGTTGAAATTTACTAACAATTCCGGTTTCAATATTGATTTCCATAGAGCAAAGACTATAAGATATGTCGAAAATAGTTCTTTCAACAAACTCAAACAGTTCATTACTGAATTCTCTATGTCTCTCTCTTTCTCCCTCCCCCCTGTGTGTGTGTGTGAGAGAGAGAGAGAGGGGGGGGGGTGTTTGTCTTTTATTTGTGATTTTTCAATTTTCAGTCCTCCATTCGATAGAGCATCAAAAACTATCTGAGAAAGTGGTGGAGTATTTCGCATCACACTTACCGTTTCTGAGATATTGGCCCAAAAGTTCCAATTTCGGGAGATTTTAGGAACCATATCCGGGGAACCGCAAGTTATAGAGAAATTATATTCGTGTTGATCAACAGCTAAAAGGAAGATGAATATTTGTTAACAAACAGTAACCTGTGGGCACTGGTTTAGCCAGTGACCACCGATTACTATTGATACCACATGTTTACCACCCTCTTAGGTATTGATCAATACCAATATAATCTCTCTATGACTCACCGTTCCAGAGATATTGGCCAAAAGTGTTCTGATTTTGGGAGATTTAAGGAGTCATATCTCGAGAACCGTAAGTCATAGAGAGATCATATTCTGTTTTTCAATACATAAGAGGATGGTAAACATTTTGGTATGAAATAGTGACCGGTGACTACTAGCCAATTGGCGACGGTTCCCCATATATTCTTCACGTCTTTGGTTGCACGAAGATGAACTTTTCTCAACTTGACTTTGGCCCTTGTGCAGTGCGCAGGCTTTCCCTTCCTTAACATTCTTTTCAGGATGGTAACAGCTATTTCTTACTCATCAAAGAATTGTTTGGTTACTACGCATGTCCAACCTCTAATCTTAAGGGTTTGGTGCAACTTGTGCGCCCGTTACGTTTCCCACATGTCACCTAGATTTGTTTCGAGGGTAAACCTCTCCGATTCCTTTATAAGCTGTTGTTTTTGGGCTCTATCGACATATTGCGCCCAAGGGGTCACTCTTGGATGTCGTGCACATGGTGGGAGTACGCAATCGCCTTTGTAAAAGTGACCCAATTTGACATTCTCCCTGCTCTTGGATCCTTCAAAATCGTACTATCTAGACGAAGTCCGCAATATCTTAGGACCCAGAGCTCAGAGTTTGACTTCAGGTAAATCCTTGCCGTCACTTTGTCCGACTTCCTAGCGAAGTCATCTTATCTTATCTTGCTAACTTGATACTCTGTATAATACCAATTATTGATTCAATAATTTTGCATCATGAGTTATTGATTCAATAATTATTGCGTCATTAGTTATTGATTCAATAATTATTCAGTCAATAACTAATGACGCAATAATTATTGAATCAATGACTGGTGTTAGTATTGAAAAAGTTCTTTTCAAGTTCGTTCTGGCAATGCTCTTTAGCATTCTCAAGTGGTTCAGATCTTTTA
Source organism: Thermobia domestica (assembly GCF_964235325.1). Lineage (NCBI taxonomy): Eukaryota > Metazoa > Arthropoda > Insecta > Zygentoma > Lepismatidae > Thermobia > Thermobia domestica. The sequence goes on from NC_137458.1 coordinate 137,416,790, forward strand.
CACTGGTGAATTAGGTATACAAAAATGAGGAAAAGAAGCCTCTGAAAATTGGAAACGTGATTACTGGTGATTACTGGTGAATTCTAACTAGTGTTTATATTTCATTAAATCTAGTATGTACAGCCATGTCACTGCAGGAACTTCGTAGTGTTTGCTGCGAGTCTCAAATTTTTGGATTCAAAATGCTTACTCTAATATGCTTTGCAGACGTTTATTTAGGTACTTCTTATTCTATATTTTGTGTACAATAAAATCAAGTAAATATGTTGAAAAAATGTCAGTATTTTTGTTTTAGATCAAAACAGCCACCTTTTGGATTGCAGAAACATTGAAGAAAAGTATAAGATCTACATTGTTGTTTCCTGACACACTATTGTACGTACAATGCGGTAGAACCAGCGCCGTAACTTATAGCGGGGTAAGCATTAATATTTGGGTCCCTAGAAAAATTTATTGTGGTCCCTCCCGAAAAATTCGAAAATAGGCCCCTTCTTTCCATTTTTCTCTTACTTTTGTGGGGCCCCCGGAGTCTGTGGGGCATCCCGCACGCCCCTAGGCCCGCTCCATACATGGAAAATGAATTAAGGGGATAATATTGACAAGTTTCAAAGGTATACAAATAATTATTATTTCTAGGGCCCTTAATAGTAGACTTTTTTTAAAAAAACTGAAATGGGCCTACGACTCATTTTTGTGTTATTTACCTTTTGTGTACTGTTTTGTTTATGTAATGGTGTGAACCTATTTGGTGCTTTATTTATAATTTCATGTTCGTATCGTATATGGAATAAGAAAATTTTGTCTTAAAATGGGCCCCAATCGAACGACGGGGAGCTTCCCTGGGGGAGCAGTTGCCCCTTCTGTTTCCCCACAAGTTACGGCAATGGGTAAAACTTCCATTTAATATGTTTAGGCTGTTATGAACACTAATAGAGCTAATGTAAACAATTTGTATATTGGGTTCGTGCGATAGCTGATAGAAGAACCACTATCTATAACACAATCAACGGCCAAACTGGAGTTATCCATATGAGTACCCAATTTTCATACTAACTAACTCTATGCTCTATGGAGCCCGAAGGTTCAATGACGCATTTAGAAACGCTCTCTATTGATCCAGTTTCTAGTTTTATTCATGTTTCTGAGAGACCCATCTTACTATTATCTTCCCATTTGTGATTATGTCTGTCTAATGGTCGTTTTACGATTTGATTTACAGGCAAAACGTTGAAAGGCTTTCTACTTTCTTCTATTCTGGCTACGTGACCTGTCCAGGTGAATAACCTAGAATTAATGATCCTAACATTGTTTGGTAAACGGTATAAATTACGTATTTCCTCGTTATGCAGTTTCTGTCATTCCCTATTCATGTTCCTCTTGGATCCGAATACTCTTCTGGGGATTTCATTCTGAAATACTTTCAGTATGATTTCTTCCCTCACAGTAAGCCGTCATGTTTCGCGATAACAACTGAAATTAATTCGAAGCTAATTTTATGTCATGGAAGTTATAGGAGATGCTGGAAGTGATCCCCTTGCACTTGAAGACACAGTTGCACACGTTTCTGCATGTTCTTGAAAACGTTGTGCAGAACATCGGGAGTGATGTACCGAACGCGACGTGTCAGTGCAGCTTGGAGTTCTTGTATGGTGTGCGGATTGTCTTCATAGGCCTTTCCCTTGAATGTACCCCATAGAAAGTAATCCCATGGAGGCAAGAAGTGCAAATGCAGCTTCTACTGTTGAGGTAAACTTGTCTCCATTGCGGAACACACACTCCACAAGCAACACTCTTTGTTCAATCGTCAGCGCATGACCTGGATCACAATGATGCCATGCAAGACATTGTTGTTTAATCAAACCGGACCTCTGAACAAATACAAATACCTGGTCATATAGGTTTTAAATATGGTTCAAATATGTTAAACAATGGAAAATATTGTATTACTAATTGCAATCATACCAGTCATCACTTAGCACACCACAACTTGGCACTGCATAGTTACTTTCTGAACACCCAGTATATATATATATATATATATATATATATATATATATATATATATATATATATATATATATATATATATATAAATTTCTGCGAGAACCATTTTAATATTGTCCCCCCATCTACGCCTTGGTCTTCCTAACGGTCGTTTTCCTATTTGGATTTCCAGTTATAACTTTGAAATCGTTTCTAATTTCTTCCATTCTGGCTACATAACCTGCCCATTTGAGACTCCTAGACTTGATGACCCTAACAATGTTTGGTAAAGTTGTAAAATTATACATTTCCTCCTCATGAAGTTTCCGCCTTTCCCCATTACCATTCCTCTTGGAATTCGAATATTGGTTTAAGAATCTTGTTTCCAAATACTTTGAGTCTGCGATTTTCCCTCAGAGTCAGTGACCATGTTTCGTAACCATACAGCACAATAGGCATGACTATCGTTTTATATTTTGAGCTACAAATTCCTCAACAGAATTATCGACAACAAAAGATTTTTAACTGAATAATAATACGAAATCCCTGCTTCCAGTTGATATCAAATTTTTTAGTGATTATGGTTTTGGTCTGTTAATAATGATCAGAGATATTTGAAAGTATCCACTTTGTCGAAAGAAAATATTATTTGGTAATTTAACGCATCCATAAAATACAGTATTACGATCTCGACAAACTCCCATTTATTTAGTTTTCTCTACATTTACTTTTAAGGCTATATCCCTGCAAGCGTTAATTAAGATTTCTGCATTCCTTTCTATTGTTCTATCATTCCCTATTAAATTTACATCATCATCATACGCCATAACCTGACAAATACAATTCAGCTCTAGTACCTGATTCCTGTCTTTGATTTTCCTTATAGTGTTCACCAGAATAATAATGGCGCATCGCATCTCTTTGTTTTAGGCCATTCTCAACGTGAAAGCTCATGAACGAGAATTTCTCTATTCGAACTTTACTTTGGGATTCATTTAAACATATCTTAATTAATCTACCTTTTTCGGTATTACAAATTCTGTAAGCATGTTGTACAATGTTTCCTCCTACCCGAGTCTAAAGTCAATAACTGATATGCCAGAATATTGAATTTCCATTTCTTTTCAAGTATTAGTCGAATGGTAAATATCTGGTGGATAGTTGATCGATTTTACCTAAATCCGCTCTGATATCTCCAATAATTTCATCTGCGTATAGAGGCAATCTTTCTAATAGAATGTTTAAGAGGATTTATTGGATTGGAAGAGAGCTGCCTTAATAATTATTAAATCTGTTTTGTTGCTTTCCTTATGAACTGGAACAATGATTGATTCTTTTCACTCCTGTGGTAATTCATCCTTGTTCCAGATAAGGAGAATTGGTTTGTGTATCTTGCTCTACAATTTTTCCCCTCCAGCTAAATTAAGTCAACCAGAATTTCTTCTACACCCAGAGATGTGTGTTTCTCTAATTTTTTAATAGCGATTTCTAAGTCTGTCTTTTTTAGGTTCTCGAATATACGGTTATGCTGTATGGATTTCACTTACTCCACGCGCATTAGTTTTTGGCTATGTGTTAAGCAAATCGTCAAAGAAATCTTTTCTTCTATTTAAGATGCTTTCCTGATCAGTGAGAACTGCTCCGTTAGCTTTCTTTAATATACGAGGTTGATATTAAAGAAAGCCACCTATAAGCACGAGGTTCATAGCCTTTCTTAAGTTCGTTGATGCATTTATACATGCCCCGAATGTTTTCTTCACTATTATCTTCAAGTTAATTAATTTTAACTTTCAAAAGTCGCGTATCTCTGTTCTAAAAGTTTTGGTAGTTTTCTGCCAGATGACAATGAAATTTTATGTAGTCATTTCGTTCGGATTTTGTAGCCAAAGCTGTTTCTTCTGTTTTCTCTTCTATACTACTTTAGTGCATTCCTGATTGAACCGTGGTTTGTTCCTACGTATCTCTGCGTGCCTCAATACTTGTTTTGCTAAAATTTTAATGTTATCTCTAATTTCAACCAAGTATCCTGAACACTAGTGCACTCCGAACCTTCTAAAACCTAGAATCCATTCGACACTTCAATCTGGCCCCACTCTCACCTGACTCTCTATTTCTTTAAAAATTAAACCGCTCCGTTTCCAGATATTGAATATTTCCTTCATTCATCGATAATTTCTCTCTTACTATCACAATCAATTCCTCTGAACGACCGCACATCAGTTGTGCTAGAGTGTTTTCTTCTCTTTACTAGAACATAATCAGTTTGATTACTTCTTTTTCCATCTGATGAAGTACAAGTATATTTATGAATGTCGCGATGTTGGAATTTTGTAATCTTCACGATAAGGATTCTGGATGTTGCACAGTTCACGAGTCTAACGCTGTTGTCACAACCTTCCTTATGCAAACATTTATTCCCTATAATCGGTCTGAAAATACCCTATCGTCCTACTTTCGCATTGAAACCGCCTAACATAATTTTCATATGGTATTGCAGGAGATGATAAATATCCGTTCTATTCTTTCTTAAAAACTGTATTTTTTTAAAATCGAAATCCTTATTTTCTGTTGGGCATGTGCATTTAAAAATAATATTACATCATACATAATTAAGAGAAGTAAAAGAAAATCTATCATTAACAAATTTAATCCATGCAATTGCTGATATTACGTATTCGTTTGTGAAAAGCCCTGTTCCTAGTTGATAATTTTTAATTAGTTCCCCGTAAAAGAACGTAAAATTTCAAGGCTTGACTACTCCATTTCCTTCTCATCTAACTTCCTGATATCCCACTAGGTCCATCCTCTATTTCTAAAATCATTCTTTACAAATTTTAACGCGCCTGCCCTATAGAGACTTCTTATATTCCATGTTCCAAATCTCATGTCAATTTTACTTTGCTGAGTTATTGCCAAGTTATCAGTTCTGATCCGAGGATTCCGCGAACTTATCTGAACAATTTTTTTTACAGGATGAGGTTGTTAGCCCCACACCAAATCCCCAAGTTGAAGGATCAGCCCTTGTCTGTCCGCGACTGTTTATTCAGTATATTCGCAGCTAACCTCTATATCCCAGAGGCCTTCTCCTCGATCCACAACCTGAGAACGCGCCGTGCAGTGGTGACAGGAAAACCACTTTACGGAAATTAATATAGCTATATTTCAGAAATACAATAGGTACTGATTATCCGAACACTGCTTTAAAATACACAGGAACAATCAATATGTTCGGATATATGGATGCATATTAAGACAGTGAAAGCTTCGATGCTGTAAAAGTCGTAAATTAGAGACTAGTGTCAGTGTAGTATTATATAAATGCATCGTACGTTTGACTATCCGAACTATTGTTGATGTATCCATATTGTTTCATTTTATAACTACATAATTTTGTAATATTTTTATAAGTGAATATACTGTTTACCTGTTCTTTGCCAATAGCAATTCTATGAATTTATAATACAAAACTGAAATACAGAAGAATAAAATAAACAAAATATTCGATATTTAGTAAGGCATCTTATGGAAAGGGCGCCTTGTATTCTCCACAGGTTCTGTACTATCAATCAGTATTTGAATTTATTATAGGCCTACATAGCTGGTATACAGGACAACTAAAACCATTTATCTATAATGTGATGTGTCGTATCGCACTTTATGTAAAGGACGCACTGTACCTTTCACGGGTTCTTTACCAACAGTAACTATATGTATTTATTGTACAGAACTGTGCTATATAGAAGAGTAAATAAAATCGTTCATCTTTGATGTGGTCTCGCAAGAGTGCCTAATGTAAAGGGCTCACTGCACCTTTCACGGGTTCTTTACCAATAAAACTGTAAGAATTTATTAGTAAAAACTTGTATCTTCATTTATACTGTGATAGTTCGGAGGGCGCACCGGGACACGTCCCGGTGGGCCAGCACGGCCTAGTTGGCGCCACTGCAGTAGTGGATCGACGAGGATTGCCTTACATAGCATACTTTCTCACCTATTTCATACCACTGTAACCTTTTTTCACTGGTTCCCTAAGTAATTTGCGACTTGTAATAATATTTTTGATTATTGTTGCTTACTGAATACATTTATTTATATATATATATATATATATATATATATATATATATAGGGTCTTCATTTTGAATTGTATTCAAATACGCAATTTTTATTGCTTTAGTTTTTGTTTGTACTTCAATATGCAGTTTTACACCAGTTTCACTCCTCTTTTATTCCAGTTGTTTTCTAACGGATCTATAATAGCTGAAACTATTGTTTAACTTTATTTTTTGAAACTAAGAATACACATAAAATACATCTATAATAAGAATAAATTAGAATATACTTTTTCCCTACTATCTCTCAATTACATTTATCTTTCTACCCTCGTTCGTGACCAAGGTTGCCAGCTTTCCTCAAGAAAAATTCAGGACAGGACAATCGGTGTTGAAGCCAACCCCCCCCCCCCCCGAGACGACTATACGCACTGCGAGTCGTTGAAAATAATGTAAATAATCAGCTAAATAACACAAACCTGAATGAACGCAGCACCTTATTTTTTATTTTCCCACTCACTGCTCCTTACTAGGAATAAGCAATAAATATATGAACAAATTCAAAAGGAAACAACTACAATTTATTTAATATAAATAAAGTTCCGAAACAAAATTGTATAGATTTTTTTCAGAAATAAAAATATATAGTTTCTTTTTCACAAATGAGTGCAAAAGATTGTTCAGGAACTACTGACAAAAGTTATTACAAAAATCAAGTCTTATTCTTTGGCTATTATCATACAACAAATTTAAACCAAAACAATTGTAATTTATTTAATATAAACAACGTTTGAAAAGAAAACTATATAGAACGTTTTTTTTATCACAAACAAATGGCATAATTAGCGTGGTGGCCACCAACTGAAGTGAGCGCTAGTGTTACTGCCACTGCAGTAACAGTCGTTTTTATACGGAGGTCTCAAAAGCAATATTTTTAGCGCTGCATGGAATATACTATAATCATAATCGGTTGGATTATCAACTCAATACAATTAAGGAATAACTACAAATTAAAGATTAGCTGCTATTTTTCAAGAGTCAAATTAAAACACAAATTTGTTAAATTGATTCTATATCTACATAACGCTGCGCTTCTAAAAGAATAAATTATTCCTTTGTAAAAGTGGCCCAGTAAAATATTAAGTATATGTGAAAATCGACAAATCGGGACAATATTCATCCCGATGAGTGCGCGGTCGGGAGATGGGACAAATAAATCAGAAATCGGTACAGTAACATCAGAATTGGGACGGTTGGCAGCGCTGTTCGTGACCCTTATGAATTGTTTTCACAACCTCTATATGGGTGGTTACCTCTAGGTTGAGAGTCCCTGCCGTATCGGATAAGGTAGGATCAGAGTCAGTTTCCTCCTATAGTGCGTCCAGTAAGAGAACGTCTCTGACAGCTCGCAGTGACATTGCCACTACTCGCGTGTCAAGGTTTTTTTTTTTCGGTGCAACTGTAGTGGCAATTTAATTAATGGTATAAGACAGAGTGATCGTGGTTGGTAACACTGGTATCAAAGTAGGGGCTGCAATGTCCCACCGCATGTGGTAAGAAACGTCAGAGACCATCTCTTGTTGGTCGTGCTATAACACCTCTAAATTACAACAGAACTGCACCAGTGCTGGAAGATTAAGGATTTTTTTCAGATTTAGGATGTGATGCTTCTTTCGTCATGAAATGCTATCATCGCGTGAGCAATGGTAAAAGTCTCCGTCTACAGTCTACAATTTGTCGACATAGTCTGCAGTCGGACACCACTTTGATTGATCATCTATTATAGTTTTTTTCTTCCAGTTTGACTTCCAGTTTCTTCCAATCTCATCGAGCCAATATTTATAAAAATACATAAATATAAAATACATTATCTTCGTGAAATCGTTATTTTAAAACATATTTTTCCAGTGCTTTGTATCGAATACCATACCTGGAATAAGTATTAGCAATAATGTGGATATTCATTCACGAACGAGTGTTTAGCAAATACTCCTATATTTTAAAACTAAGGTACTAGCCATGCAAGAAAATTATAACTTGTGATTCACCTTTCTTTTTTCTTACTTCAGTGGGACGAAATCCCGTGCATCTACCTAATTCTTCGTATCCAAATGTTAACATTCTTTCTAAGAATCAGTAATAATTATGGAAAACATGCAAAAGAAAGATTCAAAACATGGATTCGTAAACATTACGAATTCTTTTGCATGAAATTACAAAACACTCTTGTTGAATTTTCTTTTCCAAACACTGACTATTGCCAGTTGGTGGTTATTGTTAATGACTATTTATAACTAGAAGTCCAATGGTTTGACATCTTGTGAACTCCCAAATAATTCAAATTGTCCAGAATGAATAGCACTAAAATCCGTTATCCTGGTGATAATGGAGAGGTACTCCATTTTGTTGGAAGTGAACGTCTTCATTACAAACATCTTTTCAATTCGCAAACCTAGGATTTCTGCAACACATATAGATTAACATATGACAGTGTTGTTAAAAAATGTTTCCAGGATGTTTAATTCTAATTTATCACATCACACTGTAATCCTTGGCAGACACACATGTAGTTTTACGGTAACATGTGAATTTTCAGGAGCGTAGTATGTTTAAGCTGTGTCGTTTTGCTGATTCACTGAATATAAATTAATATTGTAAGGATCTCCACATCACAATATGAGCACATGTTTATGAAGACACGTGCTAACGTTTGCAAACAAGCAGACGATACACAGAACAGGAAGACACGAAGGGACCGAAAGAAGACGAGCCACCCGAAGAAAGGCAATAAAAGAGGAACCACAGAGGAAGGAGGCATCAGTTGACCATTGATCGCCAACCCACTACGGCTCTGGAGGTCGCTTTGGGCTACGGGGCTATATCTACCCTAACATCCCTGTAGGCTGCTATGAAGCAAAGGGGATTCCTCAAAATAAACCATACCTAACGATTCTGCCATAAGCCAGGAGGTTTCGTAGGACCTTAACCTGAAGTCACTACAAAACACGCCGGTGGCTGCTTTGAGCGAAAGGATTCCCGTACGAAACGATATTTCCTTCAACCTTGGTCATAAAAGATATTCTGTTATAAGATATTTGTAAACAAAAAGACTATTTTGTATTTTTATAATAAATAAGTGAAGGGCTAGATTTCTGGCCCATTGTTGACACTACCTACAAAACATTTCAATATAAAGTATCATTTCTTCATACAACTTTGTGTGGAAACGCTGTGCCTTCCTGGCCACCCTATTGGACTAGCTATCGCAGGCAATCCTTTGGAACAGGTTGATGTAGATTTGATTTCAGGCCTAAGAATTTTGAAATTTCAGTACATCATGATATTTGGATTCCACCTTAAACTGAAGGTCCACTGCTTATACGGTCTTTGCGCTGAAAAGAAGCGCTAAACTCGAATTATTAGTCCAAGTTGCCCCTTCCGCATATGTGTTCAATTATCTCTGAAAAACTTCTCTCTTCAGTCATTACGATTTTCATTGAGAGCATGCGTTTGGAAGTAGTTTGGAATGTAGTTCTCCAATTGAATCTGTCTCATATTCTGATGCACACTTGACTATGAAATCACTGACTTACAAAACGATTATCGTAGTGACTCGTTTGGAAATCTGATGATAGTATATAGTAGTTGCTAGACATACTGATTTATATACGCAGGAGTATAGAGCTACTAATTTATTAAAAATAGCAAATAAATAAATAAATAAATAAAAAATAAAAAAAATAAAAAATAAGAATAAGTAAATGACAATTATATACAGGAAATTGTTTATGCCAATCTTAGTTCATGATAACTAAATTTTGGAAATATGAGGAGGAGGGTATGGTTGATCAGTGGCAGAGCACTTACTTCTCGTGCGTGGGGTCCCTGGTTCGATTCCCTGCCAAGTAAGTTTGTGGTGCACAACATTGTACCCGTGGGTTTTCTCGGGGTACTCTCGTATCCTCCCACAGTTCATTCCGCCAATTCTTTTAGCATCATTCACTTGCCTAAATTATTGTCTCCCTAGAAATCTATGCGTTATATATATATATATATATATATATATATATATATATATATATATAGATAGATAGATAGATAGATAGATATAGATAGATAGATAGGTAGATGGATAGATAGATAACTTAAATTTTTACGACATATATACGCTTACGGGTGACATGAGTAACTTTACGGCAATTTTACGTCGTTTCTGATAGTGGGCAGGATATTTTGAAAATATAAACACATTTAATTTCATTGATTGTAGTTTATCGTACTTTTTCAGTCTGTATGAAATTATCTATTTTATTAAAGTGAGCCTTCCCGCTAGTTTACTGGTTGGCGCGCATGCGCCTTAGATACAGATGGTTGCGGGTTCGATTCCTGGTAAGAGAGCTTTGAAATTTGCATGCCTTATATTCGTTTTGATTCCACCTTAAACTAAAATACCGCGTCTTTTCATAGTGTCAGTACTATACTTCAAGAAACAAAAGCAAAACTTTTAATAGCGGAATTGAAGCTTTTTCAGTTGGTGAACGATTTTGTATAATTTCATTTTGGAAAGCTGAAAAATTGCATAAGAACACCATTTTGCAATAAGGAAGCTTAATTAAGTTTTTTTTTCTTATTATATATATATATATATTACTGGTAAAAGTTAAATTCGTAAACCACTTTTTGTTGTTATAATTTATTAGCGAGTACTTATCTGACAGTAGAATACTTCTAAATTACTGATGCAATCAATATTATATAAAACAACAAAATATAAAAAATAATAAGCTTAAATTTGTTAGCTCGTTAAGCTCGTTAGCTTGTTTGTTAAATTCCGTTAAGCTTATGATCTTTAGGTTAAGGGAGACGAATGCTTAATAAAAATTAATGATTATGAAAAAAACTTTTTTGTACTTCCCTACCGAGAATTAAACACGGCTCCACGTGCTTGAAGGGAAGGTGTAGCTATCAGTCCAGCTAGAAAGGCTACAATAATACAATACCATTCCTGTTCTGTACGAAATCCCAAGAAAACAGAAAAATAGTTGTAGATATGGCACCACTTGTCTGGTACTCCATTATCGCTTGTCGATCTTTTGACCATGAAAAAAAAGTTAGAAAGTGGACATAACGATGGACAGAAGGCCACGAAAGGGCCTGGAAAATATTGAGAAGGGATCAAGCGTGCTTTGACATGAGTCTCTTCCCTTTCATTCCTTCTCATTCTCCACCTCCTCCTCCACACTTTGATTCTTTCATTCCTCCGAATGTCAACTTGAAGCCCAAAGACTTCTTTGGTTGCGTATTCGGAAACGGAACCAACGCCGTAAATCTTTCCCTTTTGTGAAGCCGTGAAATGTTTCTTGAGTGAGTGATACCATAAACGTTTCTTCTTTTAAAAAAATGTGTAGCAAGGGTCTTCGTAACAGCTATTTATCACATGGGTTTCTGATATTGTGACTCGCGACATTGATTGATATTATATTTATGTGTATGAATCAGAATTTTATTAGTCGATATCTAGCAATATAAAAATTAATATATTAAAACTCAGAAATCTATGCTTTTTTAAAAAAATATACAGTATATATATATATATATATATATATATATATTTAAATATATATATATATATATAGATAGATAGATATAGTTATAGATATAGATAGATAACTTAAATTTTTACGATATATAGACGCTTACGGGTGACATGAGTAACTTTACGGCGATTTTACTCGTTTCTGATGGTAGGCAGGATATTTTGAAAATATAAACACATTTAATTTCATTGATTGTACTTTTTCAGGCTGTACGAAATTATAAATTTTATTAAAGTGAGCCTTCCCGCTAGTTTACTGGTTGGTGCGCATGCGCCTTAGATACAGGTGGTTGCGGGTTCGATTCCTGGTAAGAGAGCTTTGAAATTTGCATGCCTTATATTCGTTTTGATTCCACCTTAAACTAAAAGACCGCGTCTTTTCCTAGTGTCAGTGCTATACTTCAAGAAACAAAAGCAAAACTTTTAATAGCGGAATTGAAGCTATTCCAGTTGGTATCCGAGGCAGAAAATGTGATTACACCCGTTATGTACAGAAAGCGACCACGTTAGCACCTTTGCTAGAATGGGGACAATAAAAAACATTGAAATTATTTTGTTGTAGACGTAAATCTTTATTTTTACCAACATAAAACATTTACTAAGATAAGACACTATAGGTGCTCAAAATGGATTAATTATGCAACTCCAAACCTAGCTTCTACACTTGTGTGAGATTGTTCTTGTAATGCAGCTATTTTCGAGGTGAAATAGTATGGTGGGGAATGAGCTGTTACATGCTGGCCAGTAGAGAGCCAGAGTTAATCCGATTGAGCCGATTGCTTGCAATGAAGCCTTGCGCTAGAACGTTATCTCTTCTCGGATTGTCAAATACAGACGAGAACATATCAAATATACGATTTTATTGACAATGCCAGTGAGTGTATCATCTGGTGAAAGAAGGTTTTCCAGAGCTGAATTTGAGCAAAGATTACTTGAGAACGTCAATTTAACAATGTCTGAATAGTTTGGCATGTTTGTCCGTTGAATCTGAAATTAACAAATGTATTGGAGAAAATCATGAGGGGATGAGGATCCATTTTTCCTGATAACTGTACCTAATAATCAATAACTATTATCACAGCTAACAAAATCTAAATGTGAAAATAAAAAGTTTGTGAACAGAACAACTTTTCAAAAGGAAAACAAAGAATTTTTTGCGAAACATTTTAATTACACAACAGTTAAGTTCATGCAAAATATGTTAACTTGGACACATAAAACTGTTACATAACCAAGTAGTGCAGAAGCGTCTCTCATATATTCTCTAATAAACTTTCTTTTTCAAAGCAAACGTTACCAAGTAATGGATATCTTACATACAAAGCTGAATGTTTTAATATAGTCTCTTATACAAATTCACATCCTTGTTCGGCTTACTTTTAGGTAAACATATTACTAGGGCACTATAAGGATAAGACTTTAAACAATTTTGAATGCGTATTCTAAGGTAGAAACGAATTAAATTTGTTGTTAGAAATATAGTGTCTGACGAGCCCCTTAAGGTAGGGATATAACATTTGCTACATAAGTTGATTATTAAAAATAAGTTTCGCGCGTTCAAGCATTTCGAAAATTCCGCTTCGAAAGGAAAGAAAAGGAATTTTCTTTATAATATTTTTCAATTTTCTACTCACAAGATGAAAAAAAAATCAACGTTTAAAATTAGTTTACGAGAACAATGTTTAGTGTGATTTAAAAATTACACTTTAGTGTAATTTGACAATTTTAATGTAATTTAGTGTAATAGTGAAGTAAACATCTTAAAGGGGAAACAGGAAATTAAATGTACACTTGAAATATTTCCCATATCTGTTCTGTCTATTTTTACAAGTATCTCAGGTAAGGGAAAGAAATAATTAGACTTCATTATCATAATTGGATAGAGGTTGATATTACAGTATTATAATGAAGAATGATAATGAAAAATAATTCTTATATTTTAATGAAATATAAACAATCTTCATAGAACATTGTTATTAATCACTTTTCAACTGTTAAATGGTATTGAAATGCTACCTTTCTCTTCAGCAACGCTGTTATATGAGACATTGTCATGCAGCTTAACATGGCATTCGAGAAACAGGAGCGCTCACTTGTAATCGAACTCAGGTCTCTCACATAGAAGACATGCATGCTAACCATACAGCAACGAGAAACCTCTCACTTATTAACATTTTACCAAACTAAATTAAGTTTGGCATAAATAAAAGATAATTGGAAAAATGAATGCATAAGTGTATGTAAATTTTATGAGTGTTGATGTGGAGAAGTTTGGAGTAAATTAGTTGGTTTGAACAGGATTCTATTGAGCAAATTCTAGCGATAGTAAGTAGGAGAAAGTAGTATTAGTGGAAATAATAGAAAAAACAAGAATCTAGTTAGGACATTGGTTTACAAGAAATATTATTACAAGGAAGCTAATAGGAAGCTATTACAAGGGAGCTAATAAATCGTGCAAAAGAGAAAAAAAAATTATGCTATTGATTGACGGTACAAAACATTTGTTTTATACAATATCTTGTGTATTGCATATAAATGATATACATTTCTTTAAAGTTACGTTGAATCCGTTTTCATGGGATTTTTAAAGTACAATTTCATTCCCATCTAAAGAGGAGCGGGCCGCTGCAGGTAACGCCTTCTCTTGGGTCATGAACATTCATTTACTTGTAGTGTGATTGTTGCGAGATGGGTAACAAGATTTGTGTGTTTATTGGTGTGTTTAGTTTACAAAATACAAAATACAAAAAATACAGAACTATGCAAAATACAAATAAGAAAAAATGATTCCTACAACGAGCAATGAAGTGCTGAAGTGCTGTAGTGCTGAAGTGCTGAAGTGCTGTAGTGCTGGAAAGTATTTTTGTCTCTACGTTAATAGTTCAGGAAAGTATTCATGAGCATGGTGAATTTGCTGAGGAATTCTGGGACGGCTTTCAGCTTTGGCTAGGTATGAAGCGTATGTACTATGATGGTCAGGTTGAAATTGATCAGAAGTTGAAGAAGTTCTTTCATAGTTTGGATGATGTCTTCAGAGGATGAGTTATCATCAGGAGACATCTTCGATGTAGAACCTTCAATACTATGTGATCTTGTAGGGTCAGATTTTGAACTGGGTGTAGCAGTGGTGTCTTGAAGAGGTCCTGAATGTTTAATTGTGCTTGCTGGTGTTGTTTTCCTTTTTGCTTTTAAAATTTGTATTCGCGAACATCCGCAATAATTAGCAGGATGAGCACATTTCGCTGGTGTGTTTCAGGTGTTCTTTTTCATTGGTACGTCGAATGAGAATCAACCCACTTAACGCACCAGGGCAGAGCTTGGCAAGTTGCTTGCAAATGCCCAAATCTTTGGCATTTGAAGCATTGCAAGTAATGTTTCTTTTCTAGTGCCTCTATGAGAACTTTCATGTGTAGCAACAAGTCTTCTTTGAAGATATTGGTAGCTTGTAGAGTCTTTTTCAATGTAATCAAGAATAATGTGATGGGAACTCCCGCTTTCCCGCCTTCACTATTCTGTATTTGTGAAACGGAGATTATTGGGCAAGTCTTCTCCTTGAGTGCTGTTGTGATGTCTTCAATGCTGGTATTTTAATTGCAAAGTTTCGAATAACTGCTTTAATAGTCTTAGTTTTATTCTTGATCTTCTTGATTTTCTTTTTTGTAGCTGGCGGTGATAACAAAAATTCTCCACAACTCAATCATTCTGAAGCTCGTACTTAATTTGTGTGTATCATTTCACGAAAAAGTAGAGTAACTTATTTACTGCAATATTTAGTTGTTAATTGTTGTCATTCATAGTCCTGAGTAGCAGAGAAATCATATATGAATATCAAAGTTTTTGTGTCAATTGACGTTGTCTTCACATCGTCTATTTTCTCATCCTTCCTAAGTTCAGTGTTTCGAGTGAATCAGTCATCCGTGGCGTTTGAAAGGACCTCATAGATATTTGATGTTGGTATAGGCGCTAGCGTCTGAAATGATTTCAGGTTTTTTCTTGATTTCTGTGGCATATTGTGGTTGGTTGTAAGTACAAATGTTTTTGACGAGTTGTTAACGCTGGTGTTGGAGGTCACGTCTCTCTACCCTTGTACTCACAATTGAGACGTATCGAAAAAAAAAGTAAAGTTTCCAATCATACCCTCCACCAGGACACATATCATGCTTTGCCAACTGTCATTTAAACATGGAAAAATTTAAATGAAAATTGGTAGGCAACGTAGTCGATTACGTTCAAGCTATCAAAGTATTGTAATTAGTTTGATTAATCTCTCTGTCTGTCTGTCTGTCTCTCTCTCTCTCTCTCTTTTTTTTTTTTTTTTTTTTTTTTTTTGTATATGCTTACTGTGAGGGATAGCTCACTACTTCGATGTTGGATGCGAAGTACAGCGTTTCCCAACCCGGAACCCAGCGTTTCCCAACCTTTTTCAACTTGAGGCACACTACAGGTGTAACTTGAATTCTCGCGGCACACATACATTATATATATATATATATATATATATATATATATATAATTTTTATTATTATTATTTGTAAATATAAAATACCGTAGTATTTTTATGTGATTACTGATCTCCTTCTTACAGAGAAGAAAGCTCGATCACTGATTTTCCTCCGTGGTAAATCATTATGCTTATTTTTCATTCTAATTTTAAAATAGAAAACATTTGCAATGAAATATAGGACTCGGGTTTTTAAAAATCCACTTTTTCGCTCGCAAACTGTATCTAACCTTTAACTAAAAGGGAAGATCACTAAATACAAGTAACTAACAAATAAACTAATCTCCTATTCTTTTGAAACACAAATATAGGTAATTTGTATGCATGTTTGCTTTGTTGAATTTATTGAATGATATGTTAAAATTTCAAGTTACGAAATAGTCTGCAACAATAAAGAAGCAATAATGGCCATGACAATGATAAATACGTTTTTCAACATTAAAAATATACAGAAAAGTAACACATTATGAAACTTAAAATTGTAGATTTATAGTAGAGGTTCATAGTAATGTGAAATACAAATATACATTTTCCTCTATGTCTTGCAATTTGGTTCCTACAGAATTAATAATTTGTTCCGATTTCCTCGCGGCACACCAGCGGCCCATTCCCGGCACACCGGTTGGGAAACGCTGCCGTAACCTATAATCTCGCGTTATGAAGGATTATAATTTACAACGCAAATGATTACTCAAATAGCAACTATGTTTGACTATTCATATTTTCGCTTTAAGATCTTTTACATTTAACATTACGTTCTGGTTGTCACAACTTAATAACACTAAATATATGCAAGAACATTACAAAAGGTAATAACAATATCTACAACCAGTGGCGTATTTAGGGGGGGGCTTCCGGGCTTAAGCCCCCTCCGAAATCTTACTTACTATAGTCAAGTATATGAAATATCTTGCAGAATTTTCACATTTTCAGGGAAAGCCCTCCCCGAAAGTTAGCAAAGCCCCCCCCGAAAGAAAATCGTAAATACGCCACTGTACAACACTTAACCAATATACGGCCGGTAAAACAAGAAAATCAAATATTAATTTTGATAATCCTAACTAACTAAATATTTTTCTTTTTTCTCTTTAAATTAGTGATAGACTGTATAAATGAATTTGAATGTAAGTGGTTCATACTTCTTTCTTTTTAAATGACACTTGACTAGGTGACGTACTATGCAAATATGATATATTTTCCTTTCACTACGATTCAAAAAAAAAAAAAATCCTCTGGCGATCCTACCACTGAATTCTTCTTCCGGTATCAGAAATACAATTTTGAAGCTACTTACATTTTTCCTCTGTGTTACAACCTATGGCAAGGCTTATCTTCCTCCACTGTTTTACCAACGAGTCCTTGGGGCAATTCTACGAACTTTGCGTAAAACTGCTGCGTACTGAGTCTAGCTAATTAACAATTGTAAACTTCTTCAGACAATTGGGTAATTAAGAACTGTGCTCGGACACTAGACATGATTAACTATACAATTCACGAGCAAAAATATACGAAATGGCCTCTAACTTTACTATCACACACTAAACCTATTGGCGGATGCCTTCTTCTATATTAGTCTTCTCGTCGGGTAGCTCCACACGTACTACTTCTCCGTGGTGGAGGTATTCATATTCGCTTCCCGACTGATTTACGCTTCTTCTGGTCACCGTGGGTTACATGACTAGCAACTACCCACTTAATGTGACATTGTCCACCATTGGTTGATGACCAAAAATTGTCCAATCGGAAATTAGTTTAGATGTCTTTTGGACAACTGGGGGTAACTCGTGACTTCTTACCCTCGTAAGAACCGACGCAGAAAAAGTCTCTCAGCAACTTTCCGAACAAAGATTTATTGTTTCGGGCACACACACACATATATAAAGACAATTAACTTTGGCGTCTCCGAGTCGAAAATAATGATAAGACTGATTTTACTGTAGCTATCTTATGTCCTTTCACCAGAATTGGATGGGAAAACCAATAAACTGAACGTTTTAATTTTCCTGCTTTGACGATAGCAGACTTTGTAATCTTCCTGAATCTTCGTGTACTGTTAAAACTGATGAGATAAAATTTGCCACTCATTTAACATAGAATATTTCAGCCGCAAACTTAGTGGGGATTGAAATGTTAAAAGAAGATTTATACTACATTGTTAAAGGAAGATTTACACTACAAGTGACGCATGAACTGAAGCGGTAGACAAGTGGTTAGCGTATTGAACTTCTGACCTACGGACCCGGATTCAAATCCCACCAGGTCTAAACTTTTTTAAATGCTTCAATTTCAATGTCAATACATACTCAGTGTGACAAGCAAGATTGTCTCCTCTCCAGAAAGACAAAGATGTTGGAATGAGGAGAATTGGAGAAGTACTATTAATGGAGACAATGATTTGCAAACTTATTTCCTGCATTTATTCTGGATTTGGTACTTTCATCTACTTTCAAGCATTTTCTAATTAATGCGTGGTCAGTATTTTTATTTTTCTGAACACACAGTATATAACGAAATAATACATTACATACACAGCAATATTGAGAACAATATATGGTGCTCATTCGACAACACGCTCTGAATCAAAGAGATTCATCTTAGAATGCAGAATTATTTCGTGCGTGAACTACAATTTTCCTTGCATAATGACCTGACACAATGGTACCAACTGCTGTCAGCGCTGAGAAAAGTTACGTGTAGTTTGGGTTATATCTTTCCAGGTTTTTTTACAAACTACAAGAATATCTGGACACCTGGAAAGTAATGGAATTTGAACACTTAGGGGAGGAGATACTTTTGCGGTTGACTGTACTAACAATCATTACGATGAGCGGATTTAAAATATTTCGAACATAGTTCAGTAATTCAATACAAAATAGAGTTTCCAATTATATTTAGTTTTCAAATTGGTTAAGGAACTTACTTCCTAGATATTTTGAGTGTTTCTGAAGAGCAATCAAAATATTGGCAGAATATTGTTGTTTATTAGAGTATGAAAGTGAAATCTCTCTAATTGATTATGTTTGAACAATTAGTTCTACTATTCAATCTATATGCTTTTATTGGCATCGAAAGTAATGATTTAATTAGTGGAAATTATATTTGTTTCTAATGAATCTAATTGAAATAGTTAACAATTTTGTTAGATATGCAGTGTTGACTAGGAAATTCGCAGTCCATATTTTCCAGAGTAGTTTCCATTTCTGATATAATTAATTAACTATGGTCAAAACCATGCATTCATAGTTTCTATACCTTCATATTTGTTATAGGATAGATGTCGTGATTGTAATAACATTTTAATTTTCTCCACTCTAGAGAATATAAGTAAGTTAAGGAAAGTTCATAGATTGGAGATGGAGATAGCTGTTCTTTTTCAGTGTCGATCCTTTGCGAGATTAAATCACAAGTATTACTCTTTTATGTTCAAGGCAAGCAGACATTCCAGAATTCCAACCCAAGTCTATGCACATTAACACTTTGAATAAAGAAGATATTAATTAATTAGAATGTTATTGCAAAAGAGCATTATGGAAGCTGTACTTCTGCGAAAGTATTTTCAGCACTTTTAAGATATATAATTAATTAGAACAAGTACATATTATTATTATTATTCCCTTTGGTGATTCTTCCTCCTTGATTTTCTCCTTTGATGATGAGTAGTCCCAACCTGGAGATTCGAAAGGGGAACTATTTTACTTCCGGGAAGTTTTAGCTCAGGAAGGACTATCATTGTATTTATTCTTCTTCTTCGTCCCTCCTGGGAAAAGTATTGCGGCTATATTCCAATTTCATTTCCACATCTCCATTCCTTTGGCCACATTATGGTTCATCCAACTTTCAGGACAGCTTCCCCTGCTAAGGATAAGAAGGTTCCCTGACCTCTACAAGCTCATCAGTCTTCTGAGGATGTCGTTGGCATCTGGTAGAGATTGAATATTTACCTCGGGAGTCGGTCTGTCCCATCTACGTTGGCTGTCTATGATGTTGCCTGCTTTCTCCCACAAGGAGATGAAGATTAGAATTTTTCCATCTATTAGAATGAAACTCAAAGGTATTTCTCAAGCTTCTCTAGCACTTTTAGCATAATATTTTAGCTTCAATTAAAGGAACAAGTTTCAGTTATTTCACTTTAATGAGTTTGAATTCATGTTGTCTTAATTTGTTGTGAATTGTTTTTCGGACAGAGTCACGATTGGCTATATACAAATTTCTAATGAGTACAACTGATATTTGTAGTTAGATCCAAATGTGAAAAAATTATTCTTTTTTCCAAGTTACAGAAGATACAATCTCAACATATACCTAAAAAGATTCGCGTTTATAAGCTCGGTTTCGCGTCACGGAGTGACATTGAAGACGACATCCGATATATATTTCAGTGAAGTGATCAAATGCATGGAAGAACAGTTTTGTGAAAAAGAAAAATTGTGCTGAGGTTGTGACCTAATGTGCCCGTCTACATCACGTAGACTCAGAAGTTCGGGTTTACGACCTGTTAGGAACTTTGTCATATGATGAAATCCGTCAATGCGTGTTTTTACGCAATGAAAGTGCTCTTTGTGTACACCAAGCTGTCTTCGTCACATAAAGCGCATTCGCAGACACTTTTATATATACGAATTATTTATATTTTATAAAGTATTTTGTTAACATAAATGTGTTGATAAATATTTTCTACATTTTTACTTCACGTTTTACGAGTAACAATATTAAATAAGAGTATATCAACTGCAATGCTAGCTTTTTCTGTTCACAAATATACTGTATATCTTAAGTAGCTTTATTTAAATTGAGTGTGCATTGACGTTTCAGGAAAGCAGTCGCTTCTAGTTGAAGGATCTTGCGGTTGAAACTAAACCGTGTGAACTGATGAGGATTGACCTTGTGTTTAGAATCTTGCTATTCTATCGTACTTTTTTATATGTTTATTGGGTTATTTTTCGTTTCATTATCAACTTTCTTCCTCATCTGTTTCCTTCAGCCTATACCACATAAGATTTGAAAAGAAAGCTTCACTTGGATATATTACGCACAAAGTAATCTTTTTAAAATTGTGTGTTATGAAACAAAATTTCATATAGATGGACAAAACTTTAGGGGATATGTTTGATCCTTGTTTGTTGTGTGCACTTCTAACTTTTAAGCAAACTTAATTTCTATTTCAATATATTTGAAACTAGTTTTTAACAAGTTAGCTTTTAATCAGAGAGAAAAATATCTTACTAGAATCACGAAACAAAAATAAACATTTAGATTCAACTGCTTAATACCGGTTCAATGAAATTTAACCAGGATTTTCTTACCCAAACATATTTGAATAGTTTACATTTACGAAAGTAAAAACAATCTATTCTAAGTTACACGAAATTCTATTTACTTGGAATAATGAAAGGTCTGATGAAAGTGAAATACAGTATTTTAAGTTTTGTTCCAGTGATTTTATATATGTATATCCATTTTTTTCTTTTTTAATATCCACGAAAATAAGATTTCCGTTCCTGGTAATGGCTTAATTTTACATTTACAATTTTTACTGTATATGGTGCTCAAGTTTGTGCCAAATAAGCTGAAATAATGATTCATATTAAACACATACAATACTAATTCTGTATCTACATAAATGTTTATAATTCTCATATAGTGTGTTTATGAGTTTGAACCGTTATTTCTGAATACAATAAGGACATCTTTACACAATTTGCTGGTATTACTGTGCAATGCTACAGTAAGATCAGTTGAAGATTTGTATTGCAATGATCGCATAGCATCGGTTAAGTATAAAGGAACAAATAACTTCATATTGTTAACCGCAGAGTAAGCACTGTGATTATTCTAGGTGGCGCTGACTTTACTAAATAGCATTGCATGAACTGCGCGTAAGTTCTGCTTGTGCACTTTACATGAAAACTAGCAATATACTATAAGGTACGGTACTTGACATTTTGCAAAAGTTTGTGTGGAAATGAAAATCTTTTGGATGTCGAAATTTTTTTTGTATATAGAGTTTTAAGATAAAAGATATTAAATATTATGGTAGTAGAGACACTTCGGAACTCCGCCCACTGAGATTATCATTAGATTGTGGAGACAACAGGAACAAGAATGCTTCATATTTCTAAGAAATGAGACAAGACATTAATACCAGTTGTTTCTTCTCTAATAAAATTTGTTCAAAAAATTGGGCGAGCATATGCAACTAAGGCGAAAGCGCATTACGCATAGCAAAATCCAGCACAGAAGTAGTATTCCCTACATGTATATTAAAAAGCAGGGTATTATATTAAAATTATTACAGTATATTTATGGAATGCACTTACTTCTTGCTGACATGTCTGAATGAATTAAGTATTAGATCAATAATTACCAAAAGTGAGTGACAGAGACTAGATGATTTCTATCAACTGAGTCACTAGAAAAAAGTCAATTTGCATACAGAATGTTAGCATGCATTCTTAACTAATTCGAACATGATTATTTCATATATGCTGTTATTTTCTTTCACCATGTGACATTTCTGAGATGTACTTGATGTCATATCCGGTGTAATATGTTTTACATAAACATGTTAGTCTATGATGCGATGTTTGGCAACACTGAAAACCGTTTACGCGTTACGTTTTCAATAGTTTTTCAAGTTATTGAGCAGAAATATCATTATGGGTTGTCAGGAGACCAATGACCTCCTTAATTTGAGATAATTACAAAATTTAATCAGTGTAAAACACCAGAAGCTCCACTTATATCGGTAGAGAATAATTTCCCCTCCCACTTACCAAGCAAAACCGGAACTAATGCTATGAATAATGTTACGCGTATGTAAATTGTGATACATTTTTCTAAATTTGTTCCCTGAAACTTACCAAAAGCGAGTAACAAATGTATTATTCCTATTAGCTGATTATCGATGACCAATAAAAGCAAGATTTTTTAAATATCGCACGAATTGAGACACTTTTTTAAAAAATATTCCCCATGATACTACACACAAAGTCTTATCTTTCTAAACCAATTCTGGAAGCATTGGCATTGCAGCTCTGTGTAAGCAGTGACAGCATATTCAGGGGAAAGAAACCTATGTCCACGAAGTTTATCCTTCATCGTAGGGAACAAGAAAAAGTCACATAGTGCCAAGTCAGGACTGTAGGGTGGGTGGCTAAGAAGTTTAACACTGCTGTCTTCAATGAATTCAACTGTGATATTCACTCTGTGAGCAGATGCATTGCCATGGTGCAGAATGATTCCCCGCATGCCAGTTCTTGGTTGTCTCTCCTGGATTTTCTGGAAGACTTCTAGAAGACAAACATCTAGGTACCATCTCACTGTAACTGTTTTTGATTTTCCAAAGGAAGTGTGGTCACATGTCCATTTGCTGAGAAAAATGTTGCCACAATTTTCTTTCGAACACTTCTTGACTTCCTGACTTTCATGGATGTTTCTTCGCCAAGAAACAACCACACAGTCGATTGGTGCATTGTTTCCGGATCAAATTGATATATCCGTGTTTCGTCACCAATAATTATGACTGACACCCTCCTAGAATCACCATTGTTAAATTTCTGAAGCCTTGTCTTGAAACCATTCAACACGAGTCTGCTTCTGAGCATCTGTCAAGTTGTGGGGCACGCAATGTGACGAAAGCTTCCTCACACGCAGGTGTTTGGGTAAAATGTTTGAAACAATCGGCGAACTAATACCAAGAACACTGTAGGTCACACGCACATCTTCCTTGATCATCTTCACAGCATCAATATTTTCTTCCATGACAGTTATGGACAGCTTTCCACTGCGTCTCTCATCATCGAGCAAGGCCTGTCCCCGTTTGAATTGAGCATACCAGCGAACAACTCTTGCACGTAGTGGTGCACTGTCCCCAAATGAAACAGACAAATGTTCAAGGCACAGTGGTTATTTAAACCACACTTTTGTTTGTACAAAATAATGCACGAAAATTTATCTTTCCAACTCCATGGCTGAAGCTTAACTAACGACAAATGCTGCGACTTGGCAACACTGTTCTTCCTAAGGAATGGCGTGGTTGTAATGAAAGTGGTTGAGTTCACTTGTAAATAAAGGGAGTTCCTTTCAACGGAAAAAAAATCACTTCTTGCATTCCAGTTGTCCACATCTCAAAACTTTCCTAGTATCCCTCTTATTAACTTATTAACTTACTGAACAGTGCCTCAGTGGCGTAGGTAAGGGGGGGGCCCAGAGGGGCCGCCCCCCCCAAGAGGTCTGACAATATACATTGGTAATTTGGTGTTCGTGATTTTTTATATATTTTTATGTTTATATATTTTTTGTTTGTAATTTTTCTATATGTACATATAACAGCACTTGGCCCCCCCAAACACACATCCTGGCTACGCTACTGCCTGGGGATACAGATTATCTTAACCCTGTATGTTTGGGAATCCTATACTGCTACACGTAAGTAAACAGGTGAATTACGTTTCATTGTTGCATAGTTGCATAGTGGTGATTCAACATCGAATCTAGAAGTAGTAGATATTTGATTTTCGGTAAGATAGGGGAAAAATCGTAATTCCCACACAGCTTCCAGATTAAATAGAGGAACAACAGTCGATGAGAAACTCATTCTTGGGACGCTAAATTCATTAACAGGAAAGGTTGCCAGCTATCTCTTACCATTTTTGCTCTATGGATTTGAAGGTAAAAATTGAAATCGGTACCAATTCTGGATTCGGACAAACAACTTCTCTCTGTCTATTGCCGTTTCTTACACTGAGAAAAAAAACCTTATCCCGACAGCGGCATACTGTACCGCTTAGATGTTACATCACGCCATTATAGGATGTCTGATACCTAACAGTCTTTCCATGTATTATATATTTATTCGTATGTTACATACGTCCATCTGTATGTAGGATACTGACCGCCTATATACAGTTGTTTCCTTCGTATGGAATGTACGTTTATCCGAAGCACTCACACGGAAAGTACGTATAAAATACACTTTTTCAGTTATACGTTTGCTGTACGTTAAGTCCAAAAACTGCAGGATTTACACATGTAACCTACGTTTTTACGTACACCTCACATGTGTTTTTCTCTCAGTATACTCTACAGCGATCTAAGTTGAATCTCTAAAAGGTTTATTACTACTACTTCTGGTTTTAATGAGGGTTAAGGGAGGAGATTGAACCCATTCTTGGGGTGCTGAATCGATTTTCTTTTAAAATCTGAACTCTGTCATCTGTTGAACAGATTGCGGAATATAGCAATTCTATACTACACTCCTCCATTGTATAGTTTAAAGGTCTAATACAATTTGACAATTAACTTATGTATCGTAGATTTTTTTTTAGTTTAATGTCCCATGATTATGTACTGTGGTTAAACGGAGACGGTGGTGAGACGAATGGTAATAGCACAATAACGAAAGCAAGGAAAACAGGAGAACCCCAAAGAAACACGTACACGGTGTTTGTTTACCACCATCCCTACTTAAAGGATTCGAGATCAAATCAGAGACCCTAAGCATATGCTTGTGTCGTCTTCTTATTTGACTTAGATCAAAGTTAAATATTTCATTAAATTGTTAACGTAATGTTGATGGTTATACTTACAGGGTCACTGAATGTTCTATTACCTTTAATTAATAGTTAGTTTCTTTCTTTTCCTGCCCGTATATTTCCATTCTACTTGAAAGAGTCAAAAAAGAATATGGAAGAGTTAAAAAAAAAACTAAACTACCATTGATTTTTGCCCTATTTCCGTTCTTTCATTTTTTCCTAGAAATTTCTTCCCGAATCTCTCATTTGTTACGTTTCTCTCTCGACGTCTTTTTTCCTCTGCCGATTCTCTTCTTCTTCCTCCTTCTTTCCTGTAGTATTACACTCCTTGATCCTCTTGTGGACAAGCTTATTTCCTTGTCCTTCTTGGATTCTTTTGTTTCGACAGGAAACCAATCTCCGTTCAGAGGCGCTCAAAATCTCCAATCTTAGTACCTTGCAATCAACTATTGGCTCTCTCAGAACAAGACAATTCGTTTACGCATCAATATCCACGAAAATCATACACAGAGATCAAACGTTGAACACTTTCAACAATTAGACTACATACATTAAAAATAATTACTTTAGGATGAAGTTAATGTTTTGTTTGTTAAAAAAAAATGTCCAATTCCGATTTACGGAGTGGTCAATCTTAAGGCCACTTCACAGATCTATCGTTTCGAGAAGTGTTAGTTTAGGAGGAAGTATGTATTTGAAAAAATGAAATGAAATCTTTGAGTTTTATATCCCACGAATATGCCGGTTTGGCTAAAGGAGACGGTGATGATGAGAAATGAATGAAATGAAGAAAGTGGGAGAAAACGGGAGAACCCCGAGAAAACCCACGCACACGGTGTTTGTCCATCACAAAGTTCACTTGGCGGAGGTTGGGATCGAACCCGGGACTCCAAGCACCAGAGGTGAACGCTCTACCACTGAGCCCCAAGTTTCCAAAATAGCCTTCTTTTTGAGTTGTGCATAAAGATGGATTGTGTATCTTTGAAATTTCGGGTATGGCCCTAAATTGATGAAATTAATAAGAAAGTTCAATATACCTGTAAAATATGATGTTTATAAAATGATACTTTAATTACTACTACGAGAGATCCACACGAAGGTGGAATTGAAAGAAAGAAGCAGATGTTTATTGGGCTGTGATTTTGAAAGTCTGTTGAAGCTTAAAGATAATGGTACGAAATTTGGTAACAAATATATACCCAATATTTGGTGGTTTTACAAGTTCTCATTTTTACAATTGGTTGGAAACACTGGCAAGCTGGGGTACTTGGGAGAGGCATACGTCCACAGTATATTTTGTCTAATGGTGAACGATGTTTATGCCAAGTTTCATGGATATATATGCAGTGATACAGAAACCAACTTCCACAATGTATTTACAATTCTTTGGCAACACTGACGATATAAGTATGTCTAGGTGCAAAGTGATATCAAATCCTTGCCCGGGTCACGTTCTAGCAATGAGCCGAAAAGGAACATGATGGGTTAAGGCGCTTACGTGTATTGCAACGTAACATTCATTTTTACTTCTGTCGAATATGTCATACATAGGGTCACAAACACCAACAAACGGGCCCCTTATAAAGTCATGTTGCGGGTTTGCCCGTGATTTGAAAACGGTTTCGTACTTCTCATGGTAAAAGCATTTAGACGATGCCCAGGTAGGCCTACTTGGTCCCGGAATGGAATCATCCCTAGTAAGTTTTATCCTAGAATAGCAGATACGAGTACCGGCCTTGCTTTTGTATTCGACCATACAATGAATTAAAATATGATGAGAATATACTAATGTTAAAGAATCGCGGAATAACAGAAACACAATTAATGTTTTATTTCACGAAATACTTACAAATAGTTAAACTTACCACCAAACCAATTAAACTTTGCAAATTTTAAATTTAATGTAAAGCTTACTTTCTATACAAACATATAACTAATTCACATACATATATTAATAGTAATGCATATAGATTAGCATAATAAATGTACTGTCTTGGAACCTTAACTCTCTTTAAACTGTTGAGTGGTAGAGCGTTCACCTCTGGCGCATGGGATCCTTGGTTCTATCCCAGCTCGCACCAAGTGAGATTTGTGGTGGACAAACACCGGGTTTTCTCGGGGTTCTTCCGTTTCTTTCCACCACTTCATTCATTTCTCATCATCAGCATCTTCTTTAACCGGAATAAGCGTGGGACGTAAAACAAAGATTTCATTTTCTCCTACGTCTTCAGTCCATAAGTACACATATGTGTACCTCTGGTTTACTTATTTATTTATTTGCTTCTATTCTGAGGCTTGCATCGTAGTAGAAATTGCTCTATAACGTTTGTGTACTTCCCACCAGTGTTTATTACTAATCTTGTTCATTAGATGGGCACAAAAATCATCATATCTCAAGCAATAGTTACAAAAAGAAAATGTAGACCGTTTAGTGCCAGGACTGAAGAGGTTATAATGCTTAAAATTCAGGAAGTACTTTCTTAAAACGGCATTTATTCCGAAGTTGGGTGTCCGCTTTTGGCACGTTTTTTCGCTGTTATCTCCTTTCCACACTTTATGCAATTTGTTATTAGGTTCATTAATCCGTGCTCTTCACAAACTTTTAAAAGATTTTGCTCGTTATCAACGTATTGCTTCACAAATGTTAAAACTGTTAGTTCATTGCCCTTGTAACTTCGCCATGTTGATAACATAAATGTTCGTTTCTTTCCCACAATGCAACTGCTCGGTTACCTTGCGCCAAGTAGTTCCCTCCGCTCACCGTATAGTCCCATGTTTATAACCGCTTATATACGGTGTATAACAAATAAACAGATTTTTCGAGACTCTTATATATTATCAAGCACACAAACGATCAAATTATCCATATCTTTAATGTAAACTTTAAAAATTTTGCTATAAACGGACGCCCAACTTTGGAATTTAACCCCTTAAAACATTCATGAACTGTACAAATTGCAACATTTCTAAATATAATAAATATTTCAACATTAACAAATTTTTATTATTTTCTTTCCATGATAAAAGTTTTGTAAAACACATTCGTAGCAAAACTGTTTAAAATATCTCAGGAACAAATCATTGTCTTTCTTTTGTAAGAGTGTGTAACACCATTAGACATGCAACTTCTGTAGAATTTTAAAGTTTTGAAATTAAATTGTTTTTTAAAAATCTTCAATTTTCTAATGTATAGGTTAAAGAAAGTAGATGGGTTGTAACAATGAAAATACTTAGAATAACCATCAAAATATCTCTAAGTTGTAAAGTTATTTCAATTCACACATAATCATATAATCAAAATATGTGTAAATATAATCAAAAACTGTTACAACTTTTCTTTTTAGAAAATTTAACTAACAGACTGACATGTTATAACCTTAATTTTTAAAGATATGAGAACTTTGATGAATAAAAAAAAGCGTAGATTGTGAAACAATGTGTGCAAACGAAAAAAATCATAAATTAAACATAACTTTCTTACAAGGCTGTCTGTATTCTTTATTATAAATTAACGAGAAATGTAACAGTTTCGGAAGTATATCACTTCCTTCCTCAGACTACTATTTCAACTGAAATCATAGATAACATAATTTGTTATCTCTACCAATCAAGAATCATCTTTTTCATTAAAATTCAAAATATATGTCCATTGTTGTGACAATTTTAAACTCTTAACAAAAATCATACATTGTTACCTAATCTTTATATTTGTTTTAATATATATTAACTAAATTAAATACTAATTAACTATCTATTAATGTATTAGTACTTTTGTATATACTATTTTTTTTCTTTCTGTTGAAATGAAAAGGGAAAGTTTACCCCTTAACAATGCTGATATTCTAAATGACACAAATTTCTTGAAGAAGAATTTTTGTTTGATACATCTACACCATAACGATTGATAGTGTGAGATGTGAGTACTAGTTGCTGTTGATGCTTTAAAGAAACGCCGCTGAGAAAAGTCATTTCTCGGCAATTATTAAATGATACATGTATATCAATTGTAGTGCAAGTTAATATATACAAAATCATTATTTATTTGGACACTCTGTACGAAGAAAACGTTAATATAATCTTGCATAGCCTTATGCCTCGTAAATTTTGTAGAAAATTGAACACTACGAAACAAACATTTAAGATGATATTTTTGGATGTCTCTGTGGTAATGTTCATGTAGCAAGAAATTACTTTCATGTAAAATTGCTGAATAATTTGGACTGTTTTGTAAGTATGCTGTTTTGGTAAACAATTATCTAGTTTTGTGTCTTCTTTTAAAGAAAATGCTTAGTAATAATATGTTTCTTCAGTGAAAATTAACTATCTAAATATAGAAATTTTCTACCTAATATTGAATACTAAATTTTCTACCTGAATATTCATTACTAATTAACTACGTGAATATTGAAAAACATATAAATAAAATTTTAACCCTATATTGTCCTTATATTCTACTTTTCTTCTCTCTCGTTATGTTATGTTATGTTATCTATGATTTCAGTTGAAATAGTCTGAAGAAGGAAGTGATATACTTCCGAAACTGTTACATTTCTCGTTAATTTATAATAAAGAATATAGACAGCCTTGTAAGAAAGTTATGTTTAATTTATGTTTAAGATGGACACAAGGCCTTTTTATAAAAATATCTAAGAAAAAAATCACTGTAAATACATTACACTTATATACAAAGAAAACCGGGGTTCAACTTACTATGCTTCATGTAACTATGCCGGTCTCCCCATATATGTCTCAGGTGCCTGAGTAGAGTCGTCGTTATGTGGGAATAATACACCCTTCGGGCAAATCCACACAAGGTAATATTTATGAGATTCAAAATTAATAAGTAAATTACGTACACTGTCAAATACATATATGCAAATTTTTAGATTTAAAGAACGCACAGCAAAATATTCAGAACGAAAATAGTAACAACGTATTAATGTGTCTAAAAATTGAGTTTGAGGGAAAATGATAATCAAGGGTTCAACTTTTAACTTTGAGTCAATCCATACGAAGTGGTCCAGAGGTGGTTGCTCGACCACCTCCGAAAATTATAAAAAAATTGAGTGTGATGATCCATGTGTATGAGAAAGTCAATAACATCATTCACGTCCTCGTATGTAATTATACAAGTGTTCCTAAATGGCGGCCATCTTTGTTGTCGGTGGAGTGCCAATTTTTGCATTTGCAAGCGCTTACGAAAATTACAGTTGCTCAGGACGTACGAATCAGACGAACACCAAACAAAAACGAATGTTTACGGGAACGACTGAGGCACAAGGAGAATATAAACTTTTGCATGTAAATAAATATACAGGGCTGCAAACCAATACATGAAATCACCAGGAAAACTACAGAAAATTACACTTTCAAAGGGGCTGTATTTTGGAATGGCATAAAGTGGGGTTCATAAGTTTTGTGCTGAATACTATTCCATGCAAAGAGTCTGCAGAAATATCCACGGCTGCGATACTACTGGTACCGTAGATTTATGGGAATCCGAAAGTTGAAGTTTGTGATTTTGATGCCACTTTTGGGGCGTAATATCTCAGGAGGGCAAAGTGCTAAAAATTACTGCTTATGTCACAAAGTAATTCTGAATAAACTATTGCAAAAAAAATCATGATTGATATTACATGGGTAAAAAAGTGCGGACATGGTAAAAATACAAAGAGAGTACGTGCGTGACGATGGTCGTAGCCCGAAAAATTTAAATATTTGTATTATGTTTCATGCTAGATCTCAAAAACTATGCATGGTGCAGCAATTAGGCCCGCTTTTGTTTGTGTTCAGTTGTGTAAAAGCTTGCGAGTGGTGTTTGTTCCATCTTTTTAGTTCCACGATCATTGTCACGTCTATATGGTAAGGGGGTTAGCTCTTCATTTGCACCCACAACACCCATTGTCGAACTGGACCACAGTATTAAGGCACTTATTGTACCAGCAAAGTATCATTGAAATCCAATCCCAGTTACGGAAGATAATATGTTCACAAAGTTGGATTATATAGGATAGACTAATTTTTGGCTAGCTGGGGACTTCGCCTTAGACCCCCGGGTTTGCTCTGCCTACGGCCACGAATCTCTAAAACCTACAATTGTACCAAATTTCAAGTTTGTTTTCGTATTACAAATATCTAAAACATAAGATTTTGTATCACATGAAAACACGCATTTAAATAATATGTAAATTTCTTCATGCCCCCAATAGATACCTTAAAAAATAAAACTATTCACTTTTGACAATTTTCCTGTTGGTTAGTTCCGGAAGTCTACAATCATGCCAAATTTCATTATTCTAATCCTGCCGGAAGTGCCTAAACATTTTGGGGGGTTTAAGATGTCCCATATAAATAACATTGGGAAGACTTTTCACTTCCCTATAAAATTCCTCTACGGTTGAACGTTCTTGTTTTTGGTGACTTACTTAAGTAACGCTAACGGAAACGTACAAGCATACCGAATTTCAAGTTTTTATTCCAATTCCAAGTACCTAAAATAAGAGATAAATAAAAAAAAGGATCATTTATGGAACGTAGAGAATTTCTTCATCCTCCCCTTAGACTCCCTAAAAATGTGGTAATTTTTCTGTGGGTTAGTACTTGAAAGCTACAATAATGCTAAATTTCAAATTTCCATCGGAAGTACTACTTTATTTTATGTCAGTTCATATAGTTTTATATATAGTTAGGATAGATGTAACGCAACCTTTTGAAAATAATAACTTCCGTAACTGGGATTTGATTTCAATGTCACTTTGTTGATACATTTAGTGTCTTAATACTGCGGTCCAGTTCGACGATGGGTGTCGTGGTTGCAAGGGGGAGCTAACCTCCTTATCATATAGACGTAGCAATGATCATGGAGGTAGAAAGATGAAACAAACACCACTCGCAAGCTTTTACACAACTGAACACAAACAAAAGCGGGCCTAATTGCTGCACCATGCATAGTTTTTGAGATCTAGCATGAAACATAATACAAATATTTAAATTTTTCTGGCTACGGCCATCATCACGCACGTACTCTCTTTGTATTTTTACCATTTCCGCACTTTTTTACCCATGTAATATCAATCATGATTTTTTTGCAATAGTTTATTCAGAATTACTTTGTGACATAAGCAGCAATTTTTAGCACTTTGCCCTCCTGAGATATTACGCCCCAAAAATGGCATCAAAATCACAAACTTCAACTTTCGGATTCCCATAAATCTACGGTACCAGTAGTATCGCAGCCGTGGATATTTCTGCAGACTCTTTGCATGGAATAGTATTCAGCACAAAGCCTATGAACTACCACTTTATGCCATTCCAAAATACAGCCCCTTTAAAAGTGTAATTTTCTGTAGTTTTTCTGGTGATTTCATGTATTGGTTTGCAACCCTGCATATTTATTTAGACGCAAAAGTTTATATTCTCCTTGTGCCTCAGTCGTTCCCGTAAACATTCGTTTTTGTTTGGTGTTCGTCTGATTCGTACGTCCTGAGCAACTGTAATTTTCGTAAACGCTTGCAAATGCAAAAATTGGCACTCCACCGACAACAAAGATGGCCGCCATTTAGGAACATTTGTATAATTACATACGAGAACGTGAATGATGTTATTGACCTTCTCGTACACATGGTTCATCACACTCAATTTTTTATAATTTTCGGAGATGGTCGAGCAAACATTTTCAACATTTTCGGACCACTTCAGGTGGATTGACCCCTTTATAACTAAAGGCACGAGTTTTTTGCAATGCGCGATAAAACGAAATGTTTCAGAATTAAAGAATTTGCAATTTCTTGACATTTTTCGATGTTCTGTGTGTTTTTTCATTGGTTTCCGTTGCACGACGGAAAATTTGTAGTTTTGCTCGAAATTTCTAACAATACGCGAAATAACGTGAAATTTTAAAAATACGTTTTCATTGATTTAAAAACGCCAGTTTTCCTGTGAGGGAACGGTAGAACTTGGGATGAATGCTGCATTTAGTTTGATTTGGACACGGCTATAGAGAACATGTTCAGCGTTAGCTATCACCATCGCAAACTTTCGCAAGTTTAGTTACTGGTTTTCTTTCAATTTCATTTTAAAAATATAATTTTTCTGTAAGTGAAATTTACAATGTCAAGTGAAATATTCAGTCTATTTTGTTATTGTATAATTATTGTTTTTTTTCTGTAGTGATCTATGAATAAATGGAGTAATTGTAAAATTTCAGAGAATATGTTTTCCACCAAGAGCTAGAAAATGAGAAACTTTATTTGAAAAATGCTACAAAATGCGAAATATAAAAAACGAAATGCGAAATTTTTAAATTCTTAGTACGAAAAACTTATGGTCCTATTTATAACAAACAAACTGTAGAGTAATACATGTAATAACAAAGAGGAAATAATTCCTCTCAAACGGAATGTTTCATTTAACATATACCTTCTGTGAATTACCCTATGGCTTCCGCCTGATAGCAAAATACCACTTGAAAAATCGAAGATATGAACAATTTTGACATACAAATGTCAACCTTTATACTGTAATTAATTAAGATGATAAATAACTCATCAATGTTAACAACATAATATTTCTTCTTACTATTTCATAACTCGGGAATACCTCCAACAAAACATGTACCAACATGCTCAATTAGATTCATAACCATTCCTAATTTAAACGTTGTACAAAATAGCAGAAAGACTTTCACTTGTATGACTATTTCGAACATTCACTTGTATGACTTGAATATACTAATTTCAACGTATTATAACTTCAATTCCCAGGATTTGAATTTAAAATACAATATAACGACTTATTAATCTGTTAAGAGAATTGGCCTTTCGAACTATATTCACAACTCAAGATTTCTCTTACTCCCCCTTTGGAATTCAACAGCAAAAGTGCTGTTACCTTCAGACAAAAATTAAACGAGGAATCTAGTTCGCTTTAACCCCGCTATTGGCGCTGTCATGATAGGAGAAGCTCTATGTTGATTACCTTTTCTTCTTTTTAACAAACACATCGTTACACTCAGTTAGAAACGTTTACCATTGGATTTTATATCCTGAGTAAGATCAAGCCAGTTTCCCCTCATGAACGCCTACATTGACAATTTCCACCTACAACCACAGGAATTTGTACCCATCTCGTTGGATTGACGATGGTCAAACACTCTACCCACTTAGCTACATACCAGTCGGAAGTGGAGACCATAATTACCGGTTTTAAACTCGGGAAAATCATGTTACTATTGATATGTTTTCTTGTTGTTGTTTTTGTTTTTCGAAAGACTTCTCTCATCTTCATTTGTAAATTTATGTATAAAAATTCTGCTCTGATTGTTTCTTAATTTCACCTAGATATTATCTGAACCTTTCTACGATACGAGAGGCCCACTGAAGCATATTGTGTAATAAATTATGTACCTTCAAATGTTAATGAATGCTCTATGTTTTGTACGTAGATCATTTTATCTGTTTATACTTTTTATAATATGAATCACGTAATAGTAAAACAGTGCTTAGAATCTAAGACTTGGCTGAACTAGTGTTACTCACAAGGCTCGAGAACATTCTTGTCTAGTCTTGAATTTTCAAAAAGTACTTTCAATCTCGACTCCCGTCTCATTTTCGAGGCGAGAAGAAAAACATTCTTGTTTCGTACGCAACACTAACGGTGCCAGAAGTTGGGGAGACAAGAAATACATTCT
Source organism: Thermobia domestica (assembly GCF_964235325.1). Lineage (NCBI taxonomy): Eukaryota > Metazoa > Arthropoda > Insecta > Zygentoma > Lepismatidae > Thermobia > Thermobia domestica. The sequence continues at coordinate 137,452,143 of NC_137458.1, forward strand.
TGAACTGAAGAAAATTGAACCGAAATTTGTCGTCATTCTTGAGGACTTCGATTTTCCAAAACTATTAAAATAAGTTTATATTTATCTTAACCGTTTATCTATCCATTAGTCCCTTCTGCAATGAACTAAGAATTCAAGAATATATTCCGTTTCTACTTGAATATCTGAACTAAAACCGGAAGTAGTAGAAATCTACTTTCACTTCCGATTTCAATACTAATTGAGTAAATATTACGCCATAAAAACTAAGCTTCTTAACGTGGTGTAGACGTAACAATGATACTTGGTCATTTATATTTTCCCTTCAATGCTGATAAACGTGGTAAGTAGTCTATTTTAGCCCTCTTCTGCTTGTGACGCCAGTGTGCAAGAAGTATGTGTAATTACAATAACATCGTCATTCTATATCGATCTTGCTCGAATATGATTGTTTGTATTTTAGCAGTCCATGAATTTCAACTGAGAATAGGGAAGATCTGTATCTTCGTGCACTTACAACTTCAACGTCTTCGAGATCTCCATGCTAATAGAGATCAAGATGCATCCAGAATATTCTCCATTGCAGTTTGATTGTATTTTCGACGAGGATGTTCACTTTCTTGTGCAACTGGACAAGTGCTATGTACGGAGCATTGGACTGTATGGTTCAGAGGTTTGGACATAGCGGAAGTTAGAAAATAAATATTTAGAGAGCTTCCAAATATCGTGTTGGAGAGAGATGGATAAGATAAAGTGGGTAGAGGGAGTAACAATCGAAAATGTTTTAAAACGCACAGGAGAAAAGAGGACGCTTTTAGTTAGCGTCATTCGTAGGAAGAATAATTTATTGGACACATTGTACGTAGAAATTGTCTTCTTCATACCGCCATAAAAGGAAAGTTGGAAATAAAGCGAGGAATATGAAGAAGAATGCAACTGATCGATGATTTGAAAAGCGGAAGAAAATATTTGGATTTAAAAGATGAAGCTGAAGTTCGAGAAACGTGCAAAAACATTTCCAGGCCCGTGTCTATTTTTAAAAAAAATCATTAGTCCCAGGAACTACCAAAAGGTAATAATAATAATAATAATAATAATAATAATAATAATAATAATAATAATAATAATAATAATAATAATAATAATAATAATAACATACATCAGTACTTCTATATCATGCCAATAAGAAGTCTACATGCTGCAAGCGAGAATCAAACCAGGATTATTGGAATTATAAAAACGTTTATTTAACTACTTAATAGACTTACTACTTGCTCAGAGCAGCTTGAGGACAAACATTGCGTAAACACAAAATAAAATACACATAAATACACAAATTATTATACTTAGGTTTCAAAAATTATTTTATGTTTTGGAAAATGCTTTTCAGGCTCTAGTATGGATGTAAATTGTTGAGTAATAAGAAAATCCTGTACGCTATAAGATTTTGAATTATGCTAAATGAATAAGGTCTCGTAAATACACTAGAAGTTGACATTACTCATTTATGAGATATGGATAGGGTAATTGTGTTTTGATGAAGTTTTATTTGTACTAACTAGCTTTCAACATTATTAAGTATTGCAAACGCCTTCTTATTTGTAATCATATCTTGTGACTGCATAGTATGAGAGGATCTTAAATATTCCAGAAACCAGTGTACAACCTATTTTCAGATGTATGTCTTTGGCTGAATTGGGGTTTAGCGTGTCTTTCAGGAATCAGGCTATATGCTCCCTATACCTATAGTTAACCTTGGAATCCAAACCACAGTAATGCGGTCAAATTGCAAGACTTCTACTGTGAAACCGAACCGGAACGCCATGAAGGTTTAAAAAAAGGAGATCGAGATACCCACTGCACCCAATGACGAGGCACCCAGATGTATGTTAAAGTAATATGTGTGATAATAGAAACTGGTAATATTATAATTATTTTTGTTTATCACAAAAGGAAACGTAAATACATACTTAAAGGGGCACGGTGGCTCTGCTGTAGAACCCCTATCTCTGGTGCATGCAGTCCCTGTTTCAATCCTCGACAAACAATTTTGTGGTGGACAACATTGTGTTCGTGGGGTTTCTCGGGGTAATGCCGTTTCCTTCTACTTTCTTATTCCACCAATTCTTCCATCATCATTCATTTTCTTTAATTATGGTCTCCCTCAGCCTAAAAGTGCATAATTGAGGGACGTTAAACTGGAAAAAAATCATTTTTAAATACACACTTTTAACTATGTTTAAATTATTCCTTCAGAATACAGTAATACTAAACAGAGATGGATTTAAATTTTCTTTCATATTCTTTAAGAAAGGCGGCACGGTGGTTGAGTGGATAGCATTAGGGATTCTTCATTTGATCCCAAGACAAGTGAGCTTGTGATGAACAACATCGTGTCTTTGAGTTTCCTTGAGCTTTTCCCGTTACCTCCCTTACTATCATACCACCAATTATTTTGTTGTCATTCTCCTTCATAAATAATTCGTCTCTTTTAGCTTAAAGGGCATAAGAATGGAAAGTAAATCTAGTAACTTCATATCATTTCATTTAATCGTTAAGAGGAAAGTACGTAAGTAAAGAGGTAATCTTTAATGTATTAGAAGAGCGAGGTAGGTCAAAGAATCTTTTGATAACGGACAGCAATGCTAGCTACTTTATTTTTACTAGAAAACGGATAAGCTTATATTACTCGGACACTTTTAGAATTCTATGTATCTAGTGACCTAGAGGGTACATGAAGGAAAATGTAACCAGCAAGAGAGACTTTTTCCATTATTTTTTCTCCTTCTAGTGTCCTCCAACTACACATACATATGTATATAGACTATTTTGAAAGGAACAAAGAAGAAAAAAAGGAATTATTTCCAACGCTAACAATATTTTTTCCATACTTGTAATCGTCTGAAAATCCTAATGCAATGAGAAGAGAGAAAGAAAAAAACCGGAAGAATATATTTAAAAGGAAAGAGGATGAAGAGTAGCAGAGGTAAGAGGAAGGAAAACAGAATTACGCAGTCACAGACCGAGGCAAAGCTATAAAAGAACAAATACGCACCCTGTCAAACCACGCCCATTTTTAATTAAATATCGGTTCACCGATGGGATTGCGCTATTCGCACAACTGGGGCAGAAGAATAGTTTCTCTCTCTCTCTCTCTCTCTTTTCCTTTTTTTAATCGTTCTTTCATCCTCGAGATCTGTCGTTTTAGGCTGCATGTGACTTGGCTGCCAAAGAGAGGGCACAGTACTGGGTATGGTGAAACACCATATCTATTCTTTTGCTTTTTAGCGTAATCTTTGTTCCCTGGTTTCTCTCTCTTCATCTCTGTCGCGTCTGCTTGTTTCCTGGATTCTTCCTCTTCTATTGTCTGTTCGGTAGAATTAGAAATGTTGGTGGGCAGTAGAACAGAAGAATACAGCGAAAGCAAGCAAACAAACAAACAAACTGAAAGAAGCTAAAAAAAGATACTTACAGACAAAAATATACCCTCCGACTACCCGTTACTTCCGTTGTTTTAATGTGATCCTGGCTTAAAGAGACAGTAGAATTTCGTTTTGTTTGTTTTGTGAATGAATTAAGCTGATTTCGCCAATTCTTAAGATGGTGTCACCATTTTTTTCCTTTTTTGTCTCTACTGTCATTTCATATAATTTAAATTCCTTTATTTTTTGTAGAAAAGTAAGGAAGGATAAAAAAAAATCACACCGAACAACACATATAATTGTACTTTTTCTGCTGAAGTAAGAACAAGACGTCAACACAAACTTATGATATGGAATTTTCAGTGTCTTTAATGTTAAATATTTCAATAAAATTTCCAATGAGTATGTGGCAAAGTTACAATCATGGCGTAATGCTTAGGTTAACAATGAATGGTAGATAATATTTATATCCCTCCACAACCCGTGAGATTATATAAGACAAAACCTAAGTGCGATATGAACAACCGTAGTCCCAATGTTCTCTCAGTAGTAATCAAAACTGGGATCTTGTGTTCTGAAGATGTCAGCAAGGTCGAAAAGAGAGTAGAACACCTTGAAATGCAGCACAAAATTGCTCGCAAGCATCCAATAATGGTCATCAGAAGATTGTGTCCTTATTGCTATTTTATGTTATAAAAGTAACCAATAAAATCCTGCCGCTTTCTGTGGAGGTCTGTGTTCAATTGGCCCTCACACCGTGAGTTGAATAAGAATGGACATAAGTCAAAGGTCAGTTGTTGGTGTGGGTATATCCAACATACTAGCTGGTTATGGCATTTCAGATACACCGTGAATTTGCGTAAGGACAGAGTGAACATGGGATCTCTACAGAGCGCCATAAGGGAATGCATGCTGTACGAGTTCAAACTGGGGTCAAACGCCGCTGCAGTGGAGCAGAAGTTATGCCAGGCCTCTGGTGAGGGTGTCGTGACTACGGGGACAGTGCAACTTTGGTTTAACAAGTTTAAGGGCGGTGATGAAACACTCGAAGACGCAACACGTGCCAGTAGACCAACACTTGTACAAAATGATCTTCAGGTAGCAATTGAAGCGAACAGTGGCTACAAATGTGAGGAACTGGGACTACAATTCAGTGCAAGTGAAGAAACTATTCGGCAGCACCTCCATCAACTTGGGAAGTGTTACAAGTGTAACGTTAAATTTATATGTTAACTTGTTACATATATGTCCACAGTTCGAATCACTAAATTGTAAACACGATTAAACCCCTTAATTGTTACCCGTAATTGCAATATTTATTAAATATTTTGAAAATCAAACAAATCAAATATTTGACACAACTGACTTTTATTCTTCTTATTTCATGAATGAATGATTCTGTTGTCGTAGCAACAACAGACAAATACCTATCTTCTTTTTCAACAACTGACATTACATGAATGTATATAAAATCAACATATATTTTACATCTTTTTCTTCTTCTTCTTATCAACAGATTGTGCACTTTTAAGCGCCGTTGCCCCAAATAACTACTAGAAAACGGAATTAATTTATAGATAGGTATATAATCTCATTGTATATATGGCTGCTGAGGAGGAGTTTTTAAATTGATTACAATTTAAGAAAGAATCCTGGACCGTTACATATTCTTACATACATGGTTACCTTACTTTCCGAATATCCCTCCTATATATAAATTACAATACGTATATTAATTTAATTGTATATCAACAATAATCTTACATTTATTTAATAATCAATTATATTTTAACTCTATAAATTATCGTCGAAGAGGACTTATTCAATAAAAATACGATCATCTTGTTAATTATTTTGGTCCAAAAATAGGTTCTTTAATTCAATATCTTCGGAGCTCATTACCACAGTAAACGAAAATACATTGACGTATTACATAACTTATTTCTTCCACTTGGGCATCATTAAGATGATAATAAAAGAATTGAATATTATTGAATATTGAATATTGAATAGCTTATATTTTTTCATATCTGTAATTTCTTGCTCTGTATCTTCATAATATCATTGTGGCATTGGGGTTTTATATTTCCCATATAAATGTACTAAAAGTCTTTCACCTGTACTCTAAAACTCTTTCTGTGATAGAATTAATTTTAATGTTATTTCGTAAGCTTTGCCATTTTGTAAATCAATTATGAATGGTTCATTATATTTTTTAAACAACTGTTAAAAAAATAAATAAATTGTTTCAACTGTAAAAAAAAAGACATACAATAAAATTTACGTATGTGCTATTATGCATATAAAAAAATAAACAGTTGATGTATTAAAAAAGAATTGAAAAGCACAATATTGAGAAGTGAAGCGAATTACAAAGAAATCATAACAATACTCAAAATAAAACAAAACACAACTTGATCAATATCATTAACAGGAATAATAGAAATAAAGAAATTATCATATTAAGAATTAGCAAAGTTTATATGAATTAGAATACAATATAACATGTTTTATTTATTCGGGCATAATTATCATAACTTTTAGTAAGCGCTATTCGAGTTCATACCACAACGTGTTGAAATTTAATAGCCATCATTTTTATTATCTGTATAGAATTCAAACAAATTACGAATTATAAATGAAATCATAATTGTATTAAGTGAAAATAAACAAGAATTAATGAAATATGCCTTGACGGACGCCACAACTTTAGCTTAAGTTGCATTGCCAAAGGGTTCGGTTAAGTTGCATTGTACGCTACAATATTGTGTACAGTTCTGTATATTATGAATTTCTCCAAATCTTTGATTTATATTTTGATAACTTCTGCCACCTATAAAATTGTTACGAAACCTATTTCGAGAAAAATTAAGTGTACTCTTTGTCTGATTTCTTAACGCTGTGTAGTTACTATTCCTATTTCCTCTGTAATTAGGTTCAGCTCTGTTACCGGTATAATTGGATCTATCATTACTTCTTACATTAAGGTTACATTCTTCACGCACATTGATATTCAGTACTGGAATATAATTATCTTGACTTCGGTTATTATTAGTTTGATTTCGATTATTATTACTTTGCAGCATGGATTGATTTTCCAAATTTTGCACTATCATAATCAAATGATTAAAATTAATGCATTGTGCAGAAATCAGTATTTGTTGCAACCTAAAAGGTAATAGTATCCGGATCGATACTATAATTCGTGATTCTTTTTGGTACGGATTAACTAATTTCAACTCATTGTATACAGAAATCGCAAAATCAGTTAGATTCTTATCAATTTTGGGATCAAACCGTCTGTTTCGAACCAAGACGACTCGGTTTGCCAACATGAAATCATTCTTAAAATTGAAAAGCAAAGTGTACTTAAATCTAAATAATTGCAAAAACTCCTCCTGATTGCTTTGAACCAAACAGAACAGGGTGGTAGTAAAAACATGAAGTAAAATTTTGAGAAATTTAGATTTGTCTATACCGATTAAGTCACATTCCTCTTCGATTTTTTCTAAAAATACACTGGCAGGTATGTCTTCCGACCCTCCACTAAATTTCGTTAAAGATCGAATTTCACTGAATTTGAAATGATAATTGTTACTATGAGACGGTTTCGTATGATTAGATCTTACGCATCTGGCTTTCCTGCGATGTAATGAACGGGGTCTCCTTTCTTCCTTCCCGATGCTACAGGCACTTTCATTCCTATCCGAAGAGCTCTCCGGTATATCACTTTCTTTTATTGCTAATTTGGGTTCACTGGATAAATGGTCAATGTTGATAATAGAATCAGGATAATATTTATGGTGATTATCTTTTCCTTTATAGTGTCTATTTCTTCTTGTAAAACATTAATCTGGTTACTATGTTCACTAACTTGCGTTTCAACAACATCCACTGCATTTTGCACAATTGTACATCTGTGCAACATTTGTTCCATCATGCCGTGGGTTCGTTCTAATTTAGTATTTATTTGCTCTGTTATTTGCTCTAATTTGTTATCCATTCGCTGAGTCATAGCCTGTGTAATTTGTTCAAATTTAGTATCTATTTGCTGAAATTGAGTATACATTTGCTCAAACTTTTGTTTAAATGTTGTGTCTATTTGCTGAAAAGTAGTGCCCATTTGCTGAAACTTCTGTTCAAATTTAGTGTCCATTTGTTGCATTTGTTGTGACAAAAATTGATCTAACTGTTTTATAAGGTCAGCTATATGTGTTGGTGTTTCCAAACCTGATGTTCCATCAGCTTCTTCATTATTACTTTCAACATCCATTTTATATAAGATTGCTATAGATTTCTCCTTTACTTCTCAACAAAGTGTACTCCGTTTTGACGTCTTTTCGAGATTGCTTACTTCTCTTTACGCAACTCTCAAGGTATATTCTGGACGAGATATCACCATCTATAATGTAACGTTGCATTTTATAATTTAACTTGTTACATATATGTCCACAATTCGAATCACTAAATTGGTAAACACGATTAAACACCTTAATTGTTACCTGTAATTGGAATATTTATTAAATATCTTGAAAATTAAGCATATGAAATGTTTGAGACAACTGACTTTTATTCTTCTTATTTCATAAATGAATTATTCTGTTGCCATAGCAACAACAGACAAATACCTATCTTCTTTTTCAACAACTGACATTACATAATTATCTATATAAAATCAACATATATTCTACGTCAACATATATTTCTTCTTCTTATGAACAAATTGTGCACTTTTAAGCGCCCTTGCCCAAAATAACTACAAGAAAATGGAAGTAATTTATAGATTAGATATACAATCTCGTTGTAAAAGTTGGATCGATGGGTCCCACAAAATTTGACTCCTGGTCAGAAGACAACGCGAGCAGACATCTGTGTTTCTTTGATGTCTTGTCTGAGGAAGGAGCCATTACTGGACAGGGTGTTGACATGTGATGAGAAGTGAGATCAGTACGAAACTTCACGACGCCATCATCATTGGTTAGCATCCCAAGAACCGATTCCAAAACAGCCGAATCCAAAACTGCACCAGAAGAATGTCCTCTTGTGTGTTTAGTGGACAGCTTGCTGCATCGGGAACTGCTACCAGCTGGTCACAGCATCAATGCAACTGTGTACTGTCAGCAGCTGATCCATGTTCAAGAAAAACTCAAAACTCTGGAGGCAGCACTTTTGAATCGCAAAGTGGTCCTTCTGTTATAGGACAACACTCTACGCCTTGAATGGGAAACACTATTGCATCCGCCACACTTGCCGGACATTGCACCGTCCGATTTTCACCTGTTCCATTTCTTAGACAATCACTTTAGAGAACAGTGGTCCGGATAGCGAAAAAGGCGGACAAAATAGGGAGGAGTTCTTGAAATGTCCTGAAACTGTGTATATGATTGTCTTCAAGGTTGGTGTTCACGAATTTGATATCAAAAATGAAAAATTCAAAATGGCGGATCCAATATGGCGGACCAAAAATGATAAACTCATATTATGGATTTCAAATTGGGTACAGAGGGGTTTGCACAGTCACAAATTATAAATTTGATAATAAAATTGAAAACCTCAAAATGGTGGATCCAATATGGCGGAAGAATGAATAAAATGGAGGTTACGCATCTGAAATCGGTATGAGGCATATTTTTTTCGTACGAATTTCATATTATGTGTAAAATTAAAAGTAGAGGATCTAATATAGCGGAGCATAAGTAGAAGTAGTTGATTATGCTAATTAGCATTCGCAATAAACGTCCTGGTTACAGGCCTAATTCATTTTCAGACCCAGTAGCTGCAGATTCGTCATCTTATGTGGTTATTTTCTGTAGCGCAGTCACATTCTGAGGCAGTTTCTGGGTTTTCTTCTTTGGGAGTCCTTCCAAGGTGGAAATTACTGGATCCGAACTCAACATCAGACTTTGAAAGATCCGAATTACTGGCTACTCTTGATGTTTTTCGAGTGTTATGTTCTCTGCATTTCCGCACATCTTTGTGTCTAGATTTAAGGGCCTCCTCTGAAATCTCCTCAATTGGTAAAGGACCTGCCTGCACAATTACTGACCCGTGAATAAATACTTTGTGCACGTGGGTGACATGTAGTACCATGGGTACAATCGCACAAATAACAGAGCAGTTTCGATACAGTACGTGTTGATTTTTTGCAATATGTATGTCATGTCCAAAGGAAATTGTTGTTAATATAGTTCCGAAACGCGAGGTTAACTGCTGATCCACCCCCGTTATCTCTGAAGCTGTTTGAGGTGCTGCAAAGAACCTGTGGGCTTTATTACCATCATTTGGTAGTTCCATAACCTTTCTTGGGTATATTCGCACTGAGGCCTATACTTCCGAAACTCTTTTGGATAATTTGTTTCCTGCTTTCGAACATTTAACGGGTTTCATCTTTCGCACTCGCTTTCCATTTCTCAAAATCTGATCTATGGAAGATATGAAAAATACACTCAAAAGATCGAATGTGTACACGGAGGATGGAGTGTTCGAACTCCAAATGGGATAAATGTTGTGGCCCTGTCGTTTCCATCTCACCCCATGTGCTTCCACTGTCAAATAAACACAGTTGCTTTACGTGCTTATCTCCAGCTCGTCTCGCCACCTCAGTCATGTACTTTCAGTGGCATGATTCCAAGGTCATATTTCCTGTAATAGACGGAAGTAGACAATCAAACTTACACAGCATATTGACAACTATCGACTATAATCCATGTTTAAATTTCGTGGTGTACATGTGTATACATTTTTTTTTTTAAACTCTAGTCTGTAGTACACCCTACACACGAGTACTAATATGTGCATTTATTATAACTACTACGATGCAATACACATTGTTCATTCTAACTGTGTCACGTACACAATACTATACCCTGGATTTAATAATTACAATATGGCCCTTCATTATCATGGTTGCTTGGAAAATGATTTTCCAAACTCAAGTGACACATTTGCTAATTTCCTGAAACGAAACTTCCGCCATTTTGGTACGTCTGCAGTTACCGGCACTAAGAGATAATTCAGTCAGTATCATGTTATTCTCATAAACTGATTCTCGAAGATGGCTGTTACAACTCTTTAGTGTCTGTAACTTGCATTTCGCAAAATGACTTTTGTCCACCGTTTTCGCTATTCGAACCACTGCGCCAGTTCAAATCAATAATAGAGATGCAAAATGCACTTGATACCTTATTCGCTTCACGGCCCACCAAGTTCAACCACGATGAAATGCATTGCCTTCCAGAACTTTGGCAGAAAGTCGATATAGATGGGTATATTTTTTGATCTTCCAGGTAAGTCTTAGGTGACATATCCATGTTCGAAGGTGGTGGGTGAAGAAGCAACTGCACGTTCTTGGTTACCTTAATGGAATTTAGCATTTCATTCCAATATCAAGGCTTTATGAGATGGCAGTACAGTTTTAGAGAAAGTCCAATCCACTATATTTTTTATCTCAATTTAGTCTCATGGAGACTCTAACCTCGGACTTCGTGCAGCAAAGAGAATCGTACTAACCACTAGGCAAGCGGGGACAGCATGGTGTCCTTATGTTGCACAATATGAGGACTACATGAATTGCAGTATGAAACCCTTTCTGATGCATTGCGTTCACCTTTATATCTCACACTGAATACTACTTCTTCCAGCATCTCCATCTCTTCTTGACAAGGAAATCTTTCCTAAAGGTCAGAGGTTCAAGTGAATTCGAGGACTTCTTTGCTGCCTAGACAATAATTTCTATCGCCATGGAATCCGATCATTAGTTGAGCGATGGCATTGTTTCTTTTTCTTTTTTCTCTTTTCATTTCACACCCCACGATTATGCACTGAGATTAAGGGAGACGAAGATGATGAGACAGATGATAATGGTGGAATGAAGGAAGGGGGAAGAAACGAGAGAACATTCAGGAAACCTATACATACGGTGTTTGTTCACCCCAAAACTTTCTAGGCAAGGGCTTGGATTGAACTAGGAACCACCCATACCAGAAGTTAATGCTCTACCGCCATGCCATGACGACCCTATAATGGCAAATGTGTGATTTCATCCGGAGAATTACTTTGTACATCCAGATATTGTAGTTTTCATTGAGTTGCTTTTGAAAATGTAACGTTTCAGTTGGATATTTCAATTGCAACAACCCATTTATAAACTTGATCAACAAAAGAAACAGGATTTTCGAATATTTACCTTTTTATTACATAGAGCATAGCAGAGTGCATTTTTATGTCTTTACTGGATATTTTTGTACAATACTTTCTCAATTTTAGTGCACAATTGTCTGCACATTTAAGTTTTAGCATTAGTTTTCAAGTGCACATTAATCCAAAGTCTACTCATCAGAGATGGATGAGGCTCAGAAGGAAATAATTATCAGTAGCTAGTGAAGTACAATAGAACAAGGGCCAAGAGGGTGATAACACCCCCCCCTCCCTCCCATTAGGGAACTTTCGCCAGTATATTGAAAATGTTCTTTAGGATCCTTAGAATAAAAAAATAGTTGTTGGTCAACATATCAGTGCAATACCTGGGTCCTGGGTTCCCTTAACAATTTAGCACCCGTGTATATTTTCAGATATCGAAGAGATCTCTTTAAATGAACGTAGATCAGACCGTTAGTGCAACACTGGAACAAATTATACCTCGATCGATTTGTAAGATTGCAGGCTTTCAGTTTACGTTACGAACGGGACATTTATGTGTATAAAGAGAAACTAATTGAGGGATATTTAATAAACTTTCCCTAAGAAAGTCCCTTCTCGTAATTCTTTTAGTTATTATATGGCAACACTGCAAAATACATGAATAATAAAATGTATTTATGTATCCTATTTTATGTTCAACTTAAACTGAAACTTTTGTATTGATCCATCAAATAGCAGCAGAGGATATATGTATTTTATAGTTTTCACAGTGTTCATGATAATTGATTTTCATGGAAGTACGAGTGCGACTTTGTGTCAATGTTCAGTTTTATTTTTCTATAGAAAACAAGTGATACAAATTATTCTAGTTGATTTTCTGATTCGTAATATTATGATAGATTCCAAATACCGAGAAATCCCCCAGGAAGGTTTTATGGTTTGTTGATTCATGGTATAATAGAAATTATTTCAAAGCAATAATGTTATTCTTGTGTGGGTACATTATGTTATTTTGAAAATACTTGTTGTTCTGATATTCTACAATGAACACAACTTCCAAACATATCTGCTGGTATGTCAAGTTATCAAAAAACTTTGAAGTTATTTCGTAGGGCATGTATTCTTATTGCATGCACACAGATAATCGCACTTAACATAGTATGCAATATGTAGTTTTTTAATCGCCATAATATTAAACAATGTGTTATATTCTGTGTGTTCTTGTCTGTCTGTAAGTTGATAATAGTAGCACATTCATCCTAAAATCCACGTGTTCTCAGTTATTCTGAAGAAGAATGGTAAAAAAAAAAAAAAAGCCAGTCAGACATAGGACTATTGCAAGTTGAAAAGGGATTTCTGTTGTGAAAATTCGAACATTCTGTTTAATACACTACGCATAAAACGGAACTGATATGAGAACAACAAATTTCGTCGAAAAAAAGCTTCCATATGAAGGGTAAGGGGAAAAAGAAGGAATGCCACAAAAATTGATTTTTGAGAAAATGGCGTTTTACTATTGAAAACCTCATAAAAAGAATAGGGTTAGTCAAATCTTTCGCCCCTTTTTGCATGGACATTTCGATATCTACGCATGCATGGCATATACAGTCAAATAGTACCAAGAGTCACCAAGAGATAGGACAAAGCACCCGATAAAGCACACACATGGACATTCCTTGTTTTTTCCCCTTACCCTTCATATATACTTTCAGGTCAAAGAACTGAGACAACAGAATGACACTCCAAAACTGCACCGATTAACATTAATATTGAAATCAAAAATTTGTACATATCTTATTATTTCGAATTTCACGTTAAACTGTAGATTCACTCACGTCTCAAAATAGAATAGCCTAATCCTTCTAGACTAGAATTTTCAAAGAAAAATTGATAATGAATCAGGAGTTTGTACACATTTGCTCTCTTTCTCTCTCTCTCTCTTTCTTTCTCTCCCTTTCTTTCTCTTGTAATCATCTCTGAGGTGCTACCTAATCGCTATAGATAGTGATTATTTAAATTGTTATACGTATTCCTCATTTGATTCCTCTTTGTGATTCCTCATTTGAATTAAGTTTTTCCTGTTGGTATTAAATAGAATTTGAAATGGAGTCTCTGTTACATAACCATTCAGTTCAGGAGGATGGGACTCCAGCTACTTTGTTTACAGAATTTAAGTATTACCAAGGGAACTATTGAGTCTTATGCTACTTTAAAGTGTATGTACCATCATATTCAGAAAACCGATAATGAAATCAGAAATATGTATATTACTCCTGTTACCATTTATTTTAAGGATTTGCTAGAACTAGGAGGGCATAGATATTTTTTAATCAGAAGTGTCAGTGCTTCTCAAACCTCTTTGTGATTACGTATTGGAAACTTTTTCTTGCATTAAGGATACGTCGTTTTCATATTTGTGCAATTTTCCATGATGTGAATGATTAGATGCAATTACAGAAACGAATGAATGAATATAAATGTAGATACATCTTCAAAGTACGCTATGAACACGGAAAACGTGTTCGCGGCTAAACGTTAGCGGACGTACCTTTTGTGTGGGAAACTTGAGGCCTACTCTTGTGGTTTGGGTTCCACGTTAAGTTATAAATTCATGTCACATATAGCCTCGGAGACATTCTAATGCAATATTTACTTGAATATACTGTTTAGCATTGTATTATTATCATACCATTACTGTTAGGGATTTATTTCTTGTTCTTTGACATTACATAATGGGACCATTTTTATTAGTATAGTATTATATCAATACTTTTTAAAAACATCTTGTTTCGTAACGTCATTTTTAGTATAGTATTTTGATAGTTTAATAATATTGACTTTGATCGGATTCTACGTTAAGTTGTACATTCACGTATCATATAACCTTGCTTAATCCTTCTAGATGTAAGGACTTGAGTTCAATTCTTAATGGTAGCTCAAGTAATTCGGATTACACGATAAGCTATAGATTCATGTCTCATAGCCTCGCTTGATCCTTTTAGTCTAGATTTTCAGAAATTTGTACACGTATACAAGACATTTGTATTGGTTTTTGGTTCATTTATTTTACGCCTATTACTGTTGAATGTAAGGACTTGAGTTCGATTATTGACGATTTAGTGCCAATTTGCCTTAAATGCTTAGTAGGACCTTCCACAAATATGCTAAGGAGACATATGATTAAGACAAGTGAATGTTGCAATACAATGTGGAATGAGAGAGTACCGCGAGAAAACTCAGGGATACGATGCTGTCCACCATATGCTATTACATTCAGGAATTTTAACAAAGAGAGTATGTTAACCCGCTAAGGAATTTTAATAAATTTATTTAGGCCCTACTTAAAATTCTAATGCAAGATATCAGCATTGATTTTTGCTTTATCTTACTCTTATTATTGATGAATGTAAGGACTTGAGTTCGATTCTTGTCGATAATTTATGTAGTTCGGATCTACGTCAGGTTGTACATTCATGTCTCATATAACCTTGCTTAATCCTTCTATATGTAAGTACTTGAGTTCGATTCTTGATGGTAGCTCCCGTAGTTGGAATTCACGATACGCTGTAGATTCACGCGTCATATATAATCGCTTGATCCTTCTAGAATAGGTTTACAGAGAAAATTAATAATGGAATCAGAAATTTGTACACGTATACGAGATATCAGTATTGGTTTTTGATTTATTTATTTTACATCTATTACTGTTAAATGTAAGGACATGAGTTCCATTATTGGAGATAGCTCATGTAATTCGGATTTCACGTTAAGCTGTAGATTCAAGTCTCATATAGCTTTGATTTTTGCTTTATCCTACTCCTATTTCCGATTAATGTAAGGATTTGAGTTCAAGAAATTTTGTGCATATATGCAAGATTACTGCTTCGGTTTTTGCTTTATCTTACTCCTATTAGCCTTGACTTTGAGGATTTGATAGATTTAGAAAACGATAAATATTTTTATTTGTAGTGTCATAGATATTTTTATTAGTATCATCAGGACTTGTCAAACTTGTTTGCCATTACGTGATGCAACCTTTTTCGCATTAAGGACATTTTTTCCAATTTTCCATGATGTAAAATGTTACGTAAATTACATCTTTATTATTATGATTCAAATTGTGGATGAAAAGACAGTGTTTCTTTGAATGTAAGTTATCTTCTGTATCTAGGATAGGTCAGTGCTTCTTTCTTTAAATATAGGTTATCTTTTGTTGTACAACATTACGATACTTGATGCGAAAACATCACGTTGCATATTTTTCGCTTTTCACTTGTGTTGATGTTCGCCTTCACGAGTTATCTTTAAACGTTTGTAGTTCATTGTTTCTAAAATTAACCTTGCACTGTTTAAAGATCATGAACGTGTAGAATAGATGAGGAAGGTATTTTTAACATTTTAATGAATCATTTGATTTTTTAATGTTAGACTTCCGTTTTGAAACTGATTACTTTTCAGAAGCGGGTGAGGAGCGCTACTGTACTTTACAAAACTCCTCAAGAAGCCGTTATTACCATCTTAAGGAAATGCAAGGTGGTTTCTTTACTTTTTTTAAAAAAAATAATTACTCTCAAAACCCTTTTTCTGCTTTCCGCTTTTATTTTTTCGTTATATTTCAAGATTATTATTTATTGCTATGTTTCGAAATTTGCTTTTCTTTTCATTACTTCACTATACTTAAAGGTAGCACTTTAACATTTTCCTTAACCTTTCCCTGTACATGTAAGTATATAGTATTCCCTTAACATTTTCCCTATACATGCAAGTATCTGAAGAAGACGAAGAAGAAGAAATGAAAACAAGATTTTCTTGCATTTAAACCTGTCAGAAGATGAACTGATAAAAGGACTGTGGCCCATCTGTCTTCTACAAATAGGTAAGTGTTGTATCTTTCTCTCGTATAAAAAGATCAAAAACTGTTTTTCTTTAGGATATGTGAGATGAATGATTACTTGTTTTTCTTTCAGAAAACAAATTCATGTTCATCATGTAAAGTAACGTTTAATTATTTTTTTTTCTACAGTAATACATATCTAAGATTTTTTCACTGATCCCTTTTAAAGTATCATTTCACAAGAAGATCATGGAGATATGTATGTATAGAGATTTGAATGACATGAATATTTTTAAAAATCTATTAGAATATTTGTACACTGAAATGACCGAAAGCAAAATTCATTATATCTGAGAAATGTTTTTCATGAACAGATAGTCGCTACTCTTTTTAAATAGCAAACAGTAAAATTGGTGGGGGAAACCTATTTAATTTTTTCTATGTAGAGGTTTCCAGATGGATTACATTCCTAAGTTACAAACCTGCCTTCTTTTCGTTTTATATGTTTTACAAGCTATATGAGACGTTCAATTACACTTATTTTTTAATTTACGCTTAAAAATCTATTTGACCTGAAGAAACAGAGATAAAGTTTAACGTTTCATGTTTATACATCAACACTAAGAAAAGAAGTCCATCCATACAGTTCTTGACCATCTGAAAGGCCAGTTGGTAAGAGCTCAAAAAGAACCAAAGTGTTGTATCGTTCTTTTGTATAAAAAGATCTATAAATGTCTTTTCTTTAGGATATGTGTTAAGATGAATAATTACTTGTTTGCTTTCAGAAAACAAATTCATGTTCATCATGTAAAGTAACTTTTAATTATTTTTTCTTTACAGTACTACATATCTAACGAAGGAACCTATCCAAGTGTAACTCTGACTTTGAGTCGAGACTATAGCCGTTGGATACTATGTCCCAAAAGAACATAACACGAAAAGGGATACATCCTCGATCGCAACCGTTGCTGAAATATAAGCGTGAAAAGTTATAAATTGAGCTCCATAATATACATTACAAAGTCAGATTCCGGGTCAGATTTTTCGGAAACGGTCGTGTAAGGTAACTCAGGGAATATATATCAAATTAGTGTGGGGAGCCCAGAACCTTTTGAATGAAAAATTTGTGTCCCCGGGGCACTCGCAGTGTCCCAGGCGGGGTGCAACTCAAAATTTGCAAATGGAGCCTGGTGTCAAGTAGCATACTGCATGAAAGCTATTGTTAAATAAAAGATACAACAAATCTCAACTTTCTACGATAACCCTGTCCCAACGGGCAACTGGTCAAAATTTCAATACAACCTACAGCAAAAAATCTATGGCCATGCTTCTAAATCCGTTAAGTTGTGACAATAACAAAACAGAAAAACACGTTTAAAAGTACAAGGTATTGAAGTAAAGCAAATTGCTGCAGTCTCTCACAGAGTGGCACAACGGACCTTATCTAAGTATAAGTGTGACTTCGAATAGCCAATGGACCATAGAATAACCATGATCATTGAATTTCGTATCCTAGAAGAGAAAGAATACATTGTCAATCGCAACCGTCGTGGAGGGTGAGAAGGTCAAAAGGCAACGGTATATGCTTCGCGCATCGGGACCCCAGATTCACAGAGTACACCGTGAAATTTCTATGGGAGTATTTGCTGAACGAGAAACATGATGGTAAAGACGAATATTAGTGACCTTGAAACTGTGAGGCAACTTGGAGAGTAGTGGGGTTGGAGAAACCTGGCATAATGGTTCAGAAATAAAATATATCAAATGATGCTTTTGAGAGAGCGACTCTGCAGCAATTTGCTTTACGTCAATACCTTGCACTTTTAAACGTGTTTTTCTGTTTTGTTATTGTTGCAGCTTAGCGGATTTAGAAGTGTGGCATAGATTTTCTGATGTAGATTGTATTGATGTTTTGACCAGTTGCCCGTTTGCACAGGGTTATCGTAGAGAGTTGAAATTTGTTCTATCTTCTTTTATTTAACAATAGCTTTCATACAATATGCTACTTGACCCCCGGTTCAATTTGCAAATTTTGAGTTGAACCCCGCCTGGTGCTCTGCGAGTGCCCGGCGACACAAATTTTTCATTCGTGTGCTACAAATTTCTAACTGGAATGATTTAGTATCTTAGAAACTTTCTATCCTTGAGGGTAGAGCGTAGCTCATCTGAAATTTGTAACACCGTGTATTTAGACAACTCAAGGATGAATTTAACTAATCATCTTAGGATAAGAAATGAAATAATCAATTACTTTTGGATATTTCCAACATCACACCACAAGCTATTATGACTCGAAATGGTTTTAACTATAAAAATCTACTACATCGTAATGGCACAGAAACTTAACCAGTATTATTTTCTAACATCGCAAATAGATGCAGTACTCACAGGTAGTTCAGCTCAGTTCAACTCCAAACGATGTCCTTCCACTATCCGATCTTAATTACCACTCCTCGAGTCTACATTCCGTCCTCAACCAGAACAACCCCTTTCCGGGATTCAGGTGCTTCCTGGTTGTGGCGTAGAGCTTAGCTCAGGTCTCTTTCTGCAATCTCTTTTAGTTTCCCTGGAAACGCAATGATTATCATTTGTTTAGCTATCTTATCGGTCCAATTATTTAACCGTACACAATCATCATATTCATCAAAGAACTGCTGTATCGTGATTTTGTGTGGTTTAAATTTCGGAACTGGATAATGAGAATTGTACACATTAACAGTAGGATTTTGAGCTCCCTGACCTTCACTGTGTTGTCCCTGCATTTTCTTAAACTTATTGTATTTCCGTTTTAGTGGAGGGATTTTTACTTTTATTGGGATCTTTTTGTATCTTAACGTTCTAAATTGTCCGTCTGAATGTTCTGTATCACTACTGGAAGTATTATTCATATCCTATATACAAACAGAAAATAAACCTTCGCATTGTGGCTAATTTTGCAACCTAAGCAAAGTACACTGGCCATTAGTTTGTAAATGCAGCAAATTCTTATATGACAACAAGAATCTTGGTTTATTGTTCGTTTCTTTAGTAACAAGAGGAAATGAATCTCGCAAGACTATATAGCATTACAACAACTGACGTCTGTAATTTCAGCATACTATGAGAGAGAGAAAAAAAGCATGAAACTCCTTTTACTCAACTTAACAAACTGATGTTATCGTTTAAATAATTTAAACTACGCGTGATACGTTTCATTCCCATATGTATGAGGCATTGGAATCAAGCATGATGTATCTAATTTAATGTAACTAGAATGGCCTATAAAATTAGCGAGATCTCTGAAATCGAAACATATGTGGTAAATGACCATAATCTAATTAATGTTGTCCGGAATCTTAATTTTATCCATAAATGGATAAAACTGTAACTTCCGATTTCAGTGCATGTGGAATTGGAAATTGTTTGCGTGAAAACGGAATTTCTGTGTTAAGTTCAATTTTACATTGAAAATGCCTTGCTTTTCCGATCCTGTTAGGATTCTACGTAAACACATCAGCAAAGCGGTAGCAGAGGTCTATTACTTTTTCTCTATATTTAAGACTGGCATCTTGACCAATATTTAATTTAGAAATTTGAAATAACTGTTGTCCTTTCCGTAAAAATTCCTCATCCACATAATTTTCGTCTATTGATTGGCAACATTAATTTGACTCTTCAATTTGAACATCTTCCGCGTTTCCGATTACAAAATTCTTATGAAGAACGACTTTTGTGACTAAAGGGTTAATAATTCCAACTACAGGTTTTTATTTAAAATAGCTCGCGGCACTAAAATTCCTAGTTTCTCAATTATAGACATGTCTGGCTCTAAAATCACTTCTTGACCTGATTTCGAATTAATACATTTAAGTGGAACAATTATTCTTGTCCTTGGAGGAAGATACGTTCTCTTATGAATAACAAACTTTGGATCTTATGCCTCTGTCAATAAACAAAATATTGGCTCTGAAACTTGATGACCTATATTATGTTCCTGTACTTTACAGTTTTATTTTACAACTTGTAATCAGAAAGTGATGGTAAGTATTTTCATAATTGCAAAACGTCAGAAGGAAGGCAGCAGAAGAAGAGGATGATATCGCAAAAAGATAGAATAGAGTGTGCATTTACAATGGATAGTTTGTTTCTTTTACAGGACTTTTGACATTTTATAATACATAAAGTCTTATGAGTTTTAAGGGAATTGTTAAAGAAAGAGTATAACTTAATAACAGTGAGGCTATATGAAACGTGAACCTATAATCTAATGTGAGATCCAAACCACCGTTGGGAATTGAAGTTGTGTTTGCCATCAATTAACATGAATATTTAACTTCGATTTCCGATTCTCCTGGGTTCGATGACTGCCGTAAGTAATTCTCAGTTGAACAAATCAATTCCCTTTTAAACAAGAAGTTCTGTATATTGTGTTTTCTCGATGTACTCTCGTTTCACATTTCATTCCATTATCATTCACTTGCCTTTAATCATGTGCCCCCTTAGCGTAAGGGAAAGACACATTTGTGGGATTTTAAACTGAAAGATTTCACATCTCTCTCTCTTACGGTGGGGCACTTTGTCTCAATAACAAAGTGTGCTTATCTACCTGGGTTCGATTCTCGCTAAGATAGTACGCATATGTGCCTTTAGTGGGAGCATTATGATTTGAGTTCGAGT
The DNA here is from genome assembly GCF_964235325.1 of Thermobia domestica. Classification (NCBI taxonomy): domain Eukaryota; kingdom Metazoa; phylum Arthropoda; class Insecta; order Zygentoma; family Lepismatidae; genus Thermobia; species Thermobia domestica. The sequence goes on from NC_137458.1 coordinate 137,473,173, forward strand.
TCTGTTTTACTGTAATTGTAGAAACGGTCGTACCAGCTGCTGATTGAGTTATCTAGACATCGCGTTCGAGTTCCACCCCAGGTTCGATTCTCGGTGAGAGAGCATTATGTTTCGAGTTCGAGTTCCACCTTAACTCTCTCTCTGTTTCTCTCGTACAACATTTCTTACGTATTATTATTTTACTTCCAAACCTGTAATCCTGAATGGATTTTCTTCATTTCAATCAGTATTCAATATCTCATTTTAATTTTCGACATTTCATACAGGTACGCAAATTTTGAGATTTCCTAAGTACAAAAGCTTCTAATGCACACTTTACGCATATGGCTCGTAATGTTATGAAGACTGTAATATAGTGGCGACCTTTATCACTTGTTCCAACATAGTCGTATCTACTACTCTAGTGGTTAGCACGTGTGCGTTATGAACAAGGTCCTGGGTTCGATTTCCGCTGAAAATTTGATACTCTAGTGATTAGTGCGGGTGCCATACATACAGTCCTAAGCTTGATTCCCGTTTAAAGCATATTTCTTTCTTTTCTTCTTTCTTTTTTTTTACGTTATAGCACCATTTTGTTCAGCATTAGAGAGTTCGATTATATGTAACACATCTTTACTTACAAGGTTCCGGGTTCGATTCTCGATGAGAGAGAGAGAGAGAGCATTGAACACTTGAAAGCATTATGGTGATTCGAAATAAGGAGCTTCGAACGATGAATATCTTAACCACGTTTTCATATATGATATACTATAGTATAGAGAATTCAGGCCAATCAATATATCAATATATAAGTATACAATACTATATCACATAGCAACTGCTCCCCTTAACAACTAAGATCATTTCGATCAAAGGACAAATCACGATCTAAGGCGGAGGCGTAGGGATCCAAAATAACTACCTAATACCCGACAAGGAAGAAGAAGAAAACAACATGTTTCATCTTGTTTCTACAGCCGGTAGCTGTCTAAGAGCATGAACCCATCGCCCAGGGAACGCTCCCAGGGCGAAATTTTCCCACGGGGTCCTACCACTTAGCAACACTGCCCCAATACATGTCTATGCCCACATACACCTAGTAATAACTGCATAGCAACGGTCGCTGAAGGTCAAATTTGCCCAAGTGAATTATTCACTACTATAACTTCGAAGTTCTTTTTATAACTTTACATACCAGCAGACATGTTTGGAAGTCGTTTTCATTGTAGAATATCAGAACAACAAGTATTTTCAAAATAACATAATGTACCCGCACAAGAGTAAAATTATTGCTTTGAAATAATTTCTATTATACCATGGACCAACAAACCATAAAACCTTCCTGGGGTATTTCTCGGTACTGGAAATCTATCTTAATATTACGAATGAGAAAATTAACTAGAATAATTTGTATCACTTGTTTTCTGTAGGAAAATAAAATGGAACATTGATACAAAGTCATACTCGTACTTCCATGAAAATCAATTATCATGAACACAGTGAAGACTATAAAATACATATTTCCTCTGCTGCTATTTGATGGATCAATACGAAAGTTTCAGTTTAAGTTGAACATAAAATAGGACACACATAAATACATTTTATCATTTACCTAGTTTGCAGTGTTGCCACTTAATAACTAAAAGAATCGCGAAAAGGGTGTTTCTCAGGGAAATTCTCTTAAATATAACTCAATTATTTTTCTTTTGTATGTATAAATGTCTCGTTCATTTCTAAAACTGAAAGCCTACAATCTTACAAATCGATCGAGGTATAATTGTTTCCAGTGTTGCACGAACAGTCTGATCTACGGTCAATTAGAGAGAACCCATCGATGTCTGTAAATATACACATCGGGTACTAAAGCGTTAAGGGCCCCAGGACCCAGGTGTTGCACTTATATGTTGACCAACAACTATTTTTTTGATTCTAAGCACCCTAAGGAACATTTCTCATATAGTGGCTAAAGTTCCCTAAGAGAGGAGGGAAAGTTATCACCCCCTTGGCCCTTGGTCTACAAAGTTGGAGATTAATATCAATTGTTGGAAGCTAAGTAAACTCTGATCTTCGTAGATACAAAAAAAATTGCCTTACAAAGGCAAAATACGTTGTATTAACCTTGTAAGTACTTTTGTTACGAGTAGCATTTGAGGAGGTCAGGTACAATTTTCCCCTTGAGTTTGAAGAATATTTCTGTTTTTCTAATGAATGTTATACTAATATTCCAACAGAAAACGTGAAGATGGACAATCTTAACCTCACCGCTTCCTTTCCCTGGTAAATCTGAAATAACGCAAATGATTGTTAGTTTCAAGGAACTGATAGTACGACACTTTGTGTAGAAAGTTATTACATTATTCATTAATATTGCATACTAGTTGAAAATCAAGTCATGTTTTATATGTTTACACATAAATCACTCGTACAAAACATACATTTAGTGTAAGTTTCCTTTTTTTGTGTTTGTTTGTTTAAATTAGCTTCCAAAGATTTTCTTTCTTAAGAAATATAGTTTCATCTTCACTTCGAAACTTGTTCGAACTTTTCACTGCGTTGTTGTTCTTGAAGATTCACATGTGTGTGTGAATTTGATTTACTCTCACAGTGTGTGTGTTTGAGAAAGAGCGATGATTAATGGATATCTCGTATGCCTGGGGTGGAAGTCTAATGACAGATGACGGTAAATAGGGAACGACGGATTTCCGGTTGAAGTTTCACTCTCGTTTCTACAGACTCCAAAGATGTCACTGTTTACACGCTTCCGGCTTCGATGAAAACGCAGTTACCATGAATTTCCTTATATTGCTTTCAAAGTTCCCTTAAGACATGTTGAAAGAACATCCCTTTCACAAGATTTCTTCTTTAATGCGAATAAGAACTGACATTATTTGATTATTAAGATGCAGTCAATTCATCTTTGGTTTTTGTTCAAGTTAGCATCAACGGATGATAAGCTGAATCATTAAATATATTGGAACTTCAAAATATACATGTTACTTAAGTATTACGATCTTCACAAAAGTTAAAAAAAAAAAACGTAGAAAAGTGGGACGATAACTGAGATAGTAATTAAGCTGAAATTTAATACATGTAAAAGAAGCAGGTTATAAAAATAACGTCATTCTGTATATTTCTGTAATTCTTTCTAGAAGTATTAATAAGATTTTCTCAAATTTTGACGCTAGGAATTTTTTGTAAAACAGTTGCTGGGAAAACATAAAGTTCCTTATAAAACTGATAAATAGGCAAAGTCAAATAATAGCACCATACTGTGCAGACCTCGCTGGTCTCTTGGGTAGCGCGAATGCTTTTTTTTTTTGGAAAGTATATCGGGTTCGATTCCAGGATGGAATGCTTCGAAATTTGAACGCTTTATTGTGATCCGGATTCCACCTTAAACTTTAAGTTTGCAGCTTATATTCCTCGATGCTGATAATGAGAGATAACATCAAACCCGAAAATCATTACAAGGTTTTAATATTAACTTGAAAACATTATAGCTGTTTTCAAATTATATTGGTCAGAGAACTTAAAGGTGCAGAAGAAGTATTATTGGCGGAAATTGGAGATTTAACCCGGTTTATCAGGGAGGCTAACTAGGATTACTACATGCCTAGATTTTGTCGGGCCAGTCCAATTTTTGGAAAAAATGTTCAACCACTCGACGTGGCTTTGCTGAATCTTTTAAAATGTACCGAGTTATTTGCTATACCTAAAGAATTTGGTTATTATTATTATTATTATTGGAATGTAATTTCTCGGCTGTTACATAGAGGATTTCCAATAAGAGGAAACTTCACATCCCCAGGTAATAGTAATGTTTCCAGAAACAGAAGGTCTGAGATATTGATTAGTATTCCGTTACCTCGGTAAGCAGAGGGCAGAAAGCATTGTCATAGCATATGGGAACAACTATTCCTGATTCAAACTCTCTACTATTTGAGAAGGTCTCACTTCAAGATAAAATTTTCGTTTTATATTATGTGATCTATGCCAATTTCAGTAAAAAGACTATTTTATACCTATAGATATAATTGATATTTCTTAACCTTTGCTCAAAAATTTTGTCCCCCTCAATTTAGCTTGTGAAGTATGGAATGAGCCCACCAGAATGTTATCATATGTTCAATATTTCCCGTGTATTTACTCATTACGAGAGGTTAACTTTAATTTATAAAATATGTTTCAATACTTTAACGGTCAATATTTATTAAAATTCATACATAATAATAAACTTCTGTCCATCCTTTTATCTTAATTTACTTCAGTTTTAAACCACGCATATCGTGGCGCACAGTCACTAAGTCTCACCTATTTTTGAATATTTCTTTGCACAATTATCCAACGTCCAAGATCCTCTGAAGGATACTGAAATTCTCAACCTTATTTCATTTTCCAATATATACTAGACTATTCATCTGTAAAATCAGTTTTGTCTCTGGCTACAGACTGACATATCTAGCCACAGACATAAAGTATGTGTACTATCACCAAGGTCTAATGTGAAGGTAGGGAATTACAGAAGTACATAAATTTTAGTCCATTAATTACAAATAAGGCACTTGCGGCAAATAAGGTCCACCTAAGAATAATTGCTTCATTATGTAAATACTTTTTATGTAATAGACATAAATTGATATGCATTTTATTTGTGAATGTTGTATCTATCTTATGGTATATTTACTTTATCTTAAACATTGAGCTAACTGTATGAAAAACATATTGAAAGAGAAACATACAAAATGGCCTTATTATTCGCACAGTAGGTAAATAAGACCCACTATTTGAAAAGTAAAATTTTACGATCTAAGAGACCACTGGAACTCAATTAACACCTAATAATTTTATAGCATTTTAATTACTAATAATAAAAGGGAATTTAGTAAAAATATGGATATAAAATATTAAGGATATAGGTGATCTTCCATGTGTTATGCAGTCGTTAGTTAAGTCGTGGCAACTAACTGAATTTTAAAGAATGAGCTTGGACATTAGGGTGGAGCGAAAAAATTTTTTTTCGAAATGCGAATTTGGATAGGGGGCAAAAGTTGCATCATATCATAATACTTTACCATAGAAAATTTCAGCTCTCTGAAATAATTTTTAGCCGGGGCGCAACGGGCCTTAAGTTTGCGATTTTGTAAATCAATTTCCATTTACTATGTAACTTTTTGGCAGATCTTCGCTGGAAGCAGACTGTAAGTTTTAGTGTGGATAGGGTGCAAAAGATGCATCCTGTATCAGTAGATAACAACAGTAACTTTTAGTTCACTAAAATTATTTTTAGCCGGGGCGCAATGGCCCTGAAATTTGGGAATAATTAGACGAAAAGTGATCAACTATAAGCAATTTGCTAGTTTGCCATAAAGAAGTTTTTTGCTATTTAGAAACAGTCTTTTTCTGGTATAATGAACTTGTTGGCAGTACTAAGTCATTAGTATAATAGTTTGGTAGGTGGAGATAAGAGGGTACAGAACGAAATCAGGGCGCGCGCTCGTGCAAGTGCTAAAGTCTTGTGCGACTGTTTGGCAGCTTGACGATTGTTATTAGTGTGTTGTACCTGTGCTCGGGGTACGTGTCTGGTTAGCGGCCGTGTTGCTACGTTAGTGATTTGATTAGTTTTGCGCTTTTGTAGTTATTGATTATCTACCACTGTATTACAGCCTAACATCTGGTGTTTTTGTTTTGTGCTATAAAGAAGAAAAATGGCAAAATCAACCAGGTAGAAGAGCACAAGAGATGTTTTGTAGTGCCAAAGGTCGCGACTGGAGAACGTTTCCAACTTACGAAGACGTTATGGCATATTATTTATTTACGCGTCAGCAGCTGAAGGGGGCGGAAGTAAAGAACCAGCAGAGAATTTGGTTTCCACGAAGGTAGCAGAAAAAGTGGAAGACATTTGGTAACGTGTTTCAATTCCTGTTGTTTCACTCGGCCGTGTATCAATAGTGATCAACAGTTACCACAGGAAACTGAAAATATTTTTTAAAATTGGCAGTAAGAGGGAGAATGAAAGAAGAAATAAATTATAAGAATTGAAGAAGCAGGGCAATAAACCATTTGATACAGCAGCTTGCAAGTGTTTAGATTTCCCGGTGTGTCGTTGTACAGAACAATCAAAATGCCTGAATTGGAGAATGTGTTTTATGAGACCAAAGGATAAGTAGAAATATGGTAATCGATGGTATTGATGTTACTTGGACAAAGAAAAGAGAAGAAAGGAAAGCCAAAAAGCAACTTGTGGTCAAACTTTCAACCAAAACAGTAGCAGTTACATTATTGAATCTTTAGACTCCTCGTCATCTTTGGCAACAAAAAACGAAGGCAATAAACAACACGCTAAAGCTGGAGGAGATCCTGATTTTAGTTGGAAGTATCCTTTAAAGACAAGAAAGCAATCACAGATTAGATGCATAGAAGTGAGAAAATTCCTCCCAACATTAGCAAAAGTAAAGGAGAAAACCGGCGTGACTGGAAGAAAAATTGCAGCTATTGCTACTGAAGTTTTGGAAGATTTTAATATTGTAAGTCCAGAGCAGCTGCAAAACATAATTGATAGACGTAAAATACAAAGAGAGATTGCGAAAAATCGTAAAAGTGTGAGAACTGAAGTGACTGTTAATAAAAATAAACCTCGTACTATCTATTTTGATGGGAAGAAAGACCAAACACTCGCAATGTCCGGCTCCGGAAGTCATAGAGATATGAAGAGGAAAGAACATTATTGTGTCCTTGAAGAACCGGGTAATAAGTTTCTCAGATATGTCTCTTTGACAGTTTCAGTATCAGCAAAGAATACTGCTAATTCCATCTGCCGGGAATTACAAGAAAATAATGTGGACCTATGAGTTATGGTAGCTATCGGCTGCGATGGTACTAACACTAATGTTGGGTTAAAAGGATGATGATTAGAGTGCTCGAAAACCATTTAGAGAGACCCTTGCAGTGATGCATACGTTTATTACACATCATTGAACTACTACTTCATCATTTACTGAAAGACATCGATGATGTGACTACTGGTACTTTGTCTGGTCCTATTGGTAGATCATTGGTGAATTCTGAGACGAATCCAGTGTGCAGCTTCGGAAAGATTTCTTCAGAACTTCCCACACACCTAAACGTGCGTCATCTCAGTTATGATCAAAGATATTTGTATGAAATATGTCAATCTGTCCTAAGAGGAGGCTGTGATAAAAACCTAGCAGATAAGAAACCTAGGAAACTTGCGCATACTCGCTGGTTAATAATGGCTTGTAGACTTTTGTGTCTATATATATCAATGCCAAATTCTTCAGAGAAGCTCTAAACTCTCGTTAAATTCGTAGTAAAAGTATATGTACCAGTGTGGTTCAGCATAAAACTGAAACCTCTTGCCAAATACGGAGCTAAACATTTGTTCTTGACCATAAGACTTTCGAGATGTTTGCAAGAACCATACAAGACTTTTGTCAATAAAGTAATTTCCAGAAATGCATTCTATGCGAATTCTGAAAATATTCTTGCCATGATTGGTGACTAGCCTCAGATCAGCTACGCGAATCCTTGCTACCGATAAAATCCTCTAATCCAGAAAACAATGTAAACATGAAGCTCGTTCCTTCCAAGTGCCAGTGTTAAACTTCTAGGCTAGTAATTACACAGAAATGATAAACTAAAATGGGTGTAACAACAGAACCGCCAATACTGACTCATATCACAGATGACAAATTGCGAAAATTTGTTCTTGAGAAAGTACAAATATTGATATACCTGAGTTTCTATGTTATACGCAAGCAGTGAAAAGATTAGTGAAAATAACTTAGTGAAGGTTCTTCGTCAGTATGTGAGACAGGAGAGATTTCTTTATTCGTTCCAAATTTGACTTAAGAAAATACATGACTACTTTTCAGATAAAGTCGCAGTATTTTGCTTGAAGACGTGAATGAAATTTATAAAACATTCAATCTAATACTGGTGGGTAAGTGGGATGGAACTCGACGGTAGCCACCTCCATGTGATGAGTTCTGGGTTGATGTAGCCTGTAACATAGAATATGAACTTCGATAGCCTTAGAAATCCACCTGGACACGACAACAAATGATAATACCTTCAAATTACACTCTCCTTCAAGCGAAGAGGTGCCTAATAATTATACAAATGAACAATAAACGTGTATTTATTTACAAAACCTATCAAACTTAAGGCCCATTGCACTCCTGCTAAAGACTATTTTAGAGAATTGAAATTTCCGGTGGTAAACTGCTACAATATGGTGCAACTTTTGTCCTATATCCGAATTCGAATTTAAAAAAATAAAAATTTGGTCTCTTTTCACTCATTTATAAACTCTATCAAACTTCAGGCCCATTGCGCCCCGGCTAAAAATTATTTTATAGAATTGAAATTTTTCATGGTAAAGTACTACGATATGATGCAACTTTTGCCCCCTATCCAAAATCGAATTTCGAAAAAAAATTTTTTTGGCCTCTTTTCACTCCACCCTATTGGACATATAAGAAACAAGTCACTATTAAAAACAGATTTCAGACTAACTTTTTACAATGTTTACACTTGATAACACTTGTAGCAAATGAATTCCATATCATCGGTGTCGACAAGACTATGTACTCGCTATATACCCATACACCGTACCGTTTACAGCTTCCCATATCACCTCTCCATTCTTTAGCGCATAATCAACGATATCACGATACCACGAATGCTCAGAATTGCTCGAAAATGTGCTTAGAATATACCCAAAAACAGTGGTATGAGCCATTCGATGGATTATAATTAGAGGTTTACATTAAGAAAGACACAAATGTAGAACTCGAACCTGCGAACCCCCATAATCAACAACTAAGCCCGAACATGATAGATCGTCCTACTACACAGACTGGCATTGGCCAAGAAAAAATAACAAATTGACACACGTTCAAGTTGCCAGTTTCTAAGTATTGAACAACGTTTACTTGTTTTGTAGAGTAATGAGCGCCAGTAGATTTTTGGTGGGCCTCGTCATTTTATAAATCATTATTTACAAACATGTTTCAGACTAAAACAAAGAAACTAATATCTCAATTACTGAACACTATGATCATCACAAATATACAAGATATTTCGCGTTAGCTTTATTCTACACACACAAGATGAATTTATATTGCCTCCGTAAATTATATCAACACATGCAAACTGACTTCTCGATGATTCAATACTGCCAGCGTTCCGTCTAACCAGGGACAGGAAGGCGAGCTCTCGCAAACAGGCATTGTGTGTGTAATCGCTACTTGCGCCATTGCCAGATATTTTCCTACAGTACTACTAACAGGAAATTTTGCACTGGACCTAATTTCCATCCGGGCTTTATTTGGAGCAAGTACCTTATAGTAATGCAAATGTGAAATTCTTATATCGGTGGAGGATTCTACTCGCCCCCTGGAAGGAGCTGAGAAGACGCTACTGCTACAACAGAATCACTTTCGGAATCACTCTAACACATACTACTTCGAAAAGAATTGGAAATAATGTAAGATGTTGCTGCTCTCCAATTATCTGAGCAAAATATATCTCTTTAAGACGAAGTTTAAATGTAGTCTGGAACCTACCTAAGGATGGAGGGGAAGCTTTCATAATTTTTTAAAGAACCTTAATTTCATATTTTCTATGGAAGACCAAATATTAATGCTTGCCCTCGCAGGAACAGTTCCAGGTTAAGTTGGCGGGAAGGTAAGTTGCGCCAAAAAGAGAATATCTGATCAACCTGCCATGCAGCGTTTCACGGGTATTCGTGAACTACGCTAGCGTTGTTACGATGTTCCCTAGCATTCTGAGACTCTGTAATTTGGGATACGGAGTTATTTACTATGGGTTACCGAAAAGTTTTAATTGAGCTTAGACAATTGACAACGAATACACTGAATTTAGTTCCTTTTCTGCGAATAGTTTAGATACCTTAACCTGGAATGTACGCAGGAGGTTGGTCCTAGGGTGTCCGGACCCTCCACGAAATCCAAACATTTAAGCGAATTTAGTTTTCGGAATAATTTTATAATTTTTAATATCATTTATCTTCATATTGAATTCGGACCCCCCGTCCCAAAATGAATTCCAGAGTATGTGCTTGAGAAGTGAAGGTTCTTTCCCAAAATTCGGGGATCCGGAAATTGCGCATATATTTAGATAGAGGAGGGCCACGAAGGAATACTGGTGAAATATGCCGGGCCGACAGCAAAGGATGAATCCAATATATCCGCCCGAAGGTCATACCAATCGACTTGTGCAAGCAACCTCTCATCCACTTCCCATAGGCAGATTGACTTAATGCTTTGCAGATTGATAACTATATGTATGAACCCTACACATCTATTGGATTGAAATTTTTTCGTAAGTTGACAAAGTAGAAACTATTTGTAGTCTATGATGCGCTACGGAAGTACGTATTAGGTGTTACATGTACTCTCACAACAATCGGGAATATGTTCTCGGAGAAGAAATCTAAAAGGCGCAAATATATCAAAGGTTATAACAATTGTAAGAATTATAATGGTTAATATTTTAGTCGATGGAAAATCTTATTCGCACGTTATACCAGAGTTTGCACGGTATGAAACGTTTCTACTTTGTTTCCTGTATCTACACCATTTGACCAAACACTTATTTTTATACACCCTACAACTTATACCGTCAAATTTTGGTGAAATATATGGCACTTTGACAAAACAATTTCACCAAATCATATGCCGTAATTTCATCGGCATAATTGCATGACTTTCAACAGAAACATTCCATGAATGATAAAAGGACCAATACATATTTAGTTTGTTGTAACAATATATAGAATAATTAATAATAATGTGTGTAACAAAAAATATGTTTTTGATTTGCGCCGGGTTCGAACATAGGACCCTTGGAACGTAAACCACGATGTTACGTGTGTAGCCACGGTGCCAGTTTTGGGGCAAGGGCGATTTTTGTTATATATGATATGGTTTGCAAACTTTAAGATGCGTATTCTAGGACGTTTGTGGCTAGTGCGTTCTAAACCTTCCCAAATGAACAGTATATGTTTGCGTGTAACACTTCAAACAGATAACACCGGCACTGGCAAAATTTTTAACTTACTAGCATTTCACCTGCAAAATCCGTTCCAGTAAATTGTAGGTGATTTTCATGCGAAACCACCTGAACTGTTAACAGTGTATGTTTTATATGCGTATTTCGCGGCTATATTGGATACACGATGTAGAAATTGTGATTCATTTGTATTAATTTCCTAACTTACTAGTGGTAATGAACCTTTACACAAAATTCCATTTTTGTAGTACGAGCTGTTTGGTTCAGGAGTTTGTTCGGTCATATTGGTTTTCAGATGGCAATATTTTGAACCGTTTAATGCCTTTCGTACACGTCTAGTGATACTGTACTTCCATAGTACAATTCGTTTTCCAGACACGAGTCGTTGACACATTAACATATTGGGTTAAATACGTCAACGTCCGCGAAATTTCAAACCAATAGATGTGTAGTGTTCATGCATATATCAATCTGCAAAACATTAAGTCAATCTGCCTATGGGAAGTCGATGAGAGGTCGATTGGCATGACCTTCGGGCGGTCTTATTGGATTTATTCTTTTCTGTCGGCCTGGCATATTTCACCAGTATTGTTTCGTGGCCCTCCTCTATTTAAATATATGCGCAGTTTCCGGATCCCCAATTCTTGGGAGAGAACCTTTACTTGTAAGTTCAACTATGACTAAAAATCATTAAATTGGTTATACCTAGGTAGATGCTATATAATTTAAATTGTCTACTTTCGTTTTATCAATTAGATAATATGATTTGTTCTTCACTGGAAACACTTATATTGTATTCTTAGGGAAGCAGGACAGCTGATACACTTCCTCCCCATTAGCTACATGAAATGTCCATACATTTTCCTTTAGAAAGGCAGTAACTTTGACGGAACGGTGAAGGAAAGTGCATAGAAGTTGCTGCTAGTGCATACCTTGTATATACGGTTGATGCGAGTAAAATGTCTAATTGAGTTGCTCCATTTTCAAAATAAAAAAAAAAAAAAAAAATAGAGGAAATTACATACATGGATAGCCAGGATACCACCATCACCATCGTTTACTCAATGATTGGATTCTGCGGCAAAATAATTACGTGCTCTGCTTTGCAAAGAAGACCTGAACCACATACTACATTGCAAAAATCATCAAGCAAAATCTTACCTCTCTACAAATGATCTAAATGCCAGAAGTTGTGATGAAGGGAAGACTTCAGCAGGCTATAGTGATGTAGGGTTTCACTCAAGAAGAGCCTGCACCGTCCTTTAGCAACATGTGGACGTGAATTTTTGTGCGTCATAAGGCTTTCATGAACGTTTATCATTATGGATGCATGCATCAAAGTTTGAGTTGCCTTTCATGAACTTCAAGCCCATAACGATATACAATGGGAGATTTTGCCTTGAAGGTGAAAGGCATGACACGAACAAGAACAGACACTTTCTGCGGGTAGAAGGATTGTTTGCAATGATGTTCTGAAGTTTATCATGACCCAAACTTTGTCCTGGTGCAGAGGTCAGAAAGACGTACAGAAAGTTAAGCAACGAGTCAATAAGAAAAACAGACAGAGCAAGGGAATATTTTCACAAAAGAAAACGTGAGAATATATTTTCTTTAGAGTTGCGAATCAGAAAGAGTTCAGAAATATGAAGTGTATAAGTATGTGAAATCTATAGAACTTCGTAGTAAACAAGAGGGTATTACGATAGCAATTGCAGAAAAATAGAATTTCAGGGTAGTCAGCGAGAGGAGTGAAGCCTTAGGAAGATTGAAAGAACATGCTAAGAATGTGTATGAGAATAGGAAAATACCGCGTGACTTAGATATTGAAATATAAAATGAACAAGAATTTTAGGAATGTTCCATAAAATGGATCAAAAGATTGTGATTTTGGCCAAGAATTCTTGGGAATGATCCAAAAAATGCATCAAAAGATCGCGAACGTGGCCAATAATTAGTTTTTGGTTCAGAAACCATAAAATTTTTGAACGGCCCCTAAATCGAGTTTTCATACTCTTTTTATGGAATAAGCACATCATGCTTAGTTAAGCGATAGTTTGGGTTTGGCTATGCTATATGTAGTTCTCAAGATATGAGGCGTACAAGAAAATTTTTGATTGAATGAAATATATTGGATTTTTTGGATCAGGTGCCACAAAATTTTTGAACGGCCCCTAAATAGAGTTATATATATATATATATATATATATATATATATATATATATATATATATATATATATATACGGAATAAACACATCACTACCAAGTAAGTTGTTAGTTTTGACTTGACTAACAGTATATAAAGTTCTCAAAATATAGAGCGTACAAGAAAACATTTGATTGAATGAAATGGAGTTTTCGTATTTTTTGCGGATTAAGCACATGATACTGAGTAAATTGTTAGTTTTGGTTTGACTACACTGTATGTAGTTCCCGAGATATAAGGCATAAAAGAAAAATTTTTAATGGATGAAAAATATTGAATATTTGGGATCAGGGGCCACAAAATTTTTGAACGGCCCCTAAATAGAGTTTTCATATTTTTTGCGGAATAAGCCTATCATACTGAGTAAAGTTTTAGTTTTAGCTTAGATAAACTATAAGTAGCAGGGCCGGATTTAGCATTTTGGCGCCCCTAGGCCCAATAATTTTTCCGCCCCCTAGTCTGGTTAAAGTTACTTTCCTAAAAACCTTTATTAAATAATTATATCAGGCCTATATGTTAATTGCTTAAACACCACTCCACGATGCAATTTTATCATTGCAAGTTTTTTGAGGAATTTACTTGGTTCTGGGCTTAACAAAATACCGTTAATGTATTAACAAAAGATTGGTGAATAACTTTGGTTTTGTTCAATTTAGCCATTTGGGCAAATAAATAAAAAAAACTGTAGAAAAAAAATAAGTAAATAAGTAAAAAAAAGTTCTCCCGTGTTTGAGATCAATGTTGTAACGAAGTTGATGCATAATGTTGAAAAATAGTTTAACTTTACCAACAATTATTTGTTCCAATGAACTTGAAAATCAGAATGCTTTATTAGCCTGATTTTTAAAAATCAATTCAAAAAATATGTTAAGTTATGGCTCTTTATTTTTATTTCTAGATATTTTTTTCTCTCGGCCGTACGCCCCCTGGGAGCTTGCGCCCATAGGCCCGGGCCTACCGGGCCTATTGGGAAATCCGGCCCTGATAAGTAGTTCTCAAAATATGGGACGTACAAAAAAATGTTTGAGTGAATGAAATCTACTGATTTTTTTTTTTTGAATCAGGGACCACAAAATTTTTGAACGGCCCTCTAAATCAAGTTTTCACATTTTTATTTAATAAGCACATCATACTGAGTAAATTGTTAGTTTTCGTTTGACTACTCTATATGTAGTTCCCGAGATATGAGGCATACAAGAACATTTTTGATTGGATGAAAAATATTGAATTTAGTGGATCAGGGTCTACAACATTTTTGAACGGCCCCTAAATCAAGTTTTCGTTTGTTTGTTTTTTTTTTAAAGGAATAAGCACATCATACTAAGTAGGTTGTTAGTTTTGGCTTGACCACACTATATGTAGTTCTCAAAATATAGAGCGTACAAGGGAATGTTTGATTGAATGAAATCGAAATATTTGATTGCCCGTATACTAATCAAATTCATTATCAATATCAGAGAGGAGGGCAATCAAGAATTGTTCCAACTCTAGGATGAAATGTATGAAACAGGAGAGTAGCCAAATATTTCCTGAAGACGATCATGATACGTTGGCTAGGAAATCGAAACCAAGAAGGTGTGAAGATCACAGAACTACTAGTGTCATGTTGCATGCAGCAAAAATTATGCTTCGAATACTGAACAGAAGGTTGCATGGTAGAATAAATGTGGTTCGGTCTAGGGGAAGTAAGGACACAATTGTTGTGCAGTATGTGACGTCATAATCGGTGGGCACCCAAATTTATACAGTATACGGAGGAAACACTTATTAGATCGCATAATAGAGTATGACACTATCTAGTTCACTTTCTGCATTATTGATATTTTTCGTTGTCTATGTTATTCACTAGAATTTTTTTAAAAAATCGGAAGGAGCTTACCGAAAATCTTTACCAAACACCATGTATAACAAATAGTTGTAAACTTTGATCTTGATTCGTAGACCAGTGAGAACTCTGCCTTTTGGTCATATGGACAGAAATACGAAAGAACATACATTTGGACAAATATCCAATACTTATTTTTGTCATGCATTTATCGTGAACGGTCACCTCAGAACCTCCAATTTGGGGACCAAAATTCTACATCATGTTAGAGTTAAGGAAAATAGTTTCAGTAACTCACCCTATTGTTTCCTGCTAATACGCAGTGATTTCACAGCAAAGAAGTCTAGAAAAGCATTATATATATATATATATATATATATATATATATATATATATATATATATATATATATCTTCATTCTCTCACAAGATATTTTCATACATGGGATATATGAGCGGCTTGAGGAAACATAATGGTGTGTCATATTTTCTGATTTTCGAGTAAACTTGAAAAAATATTCAATATTGGTATGTAATTCAATGCAATGACACATACTAAACAAGTTTCCTCTACCATCTTTAGGTACATTATCTACGTACATCTTAGGTACATCCAAAATTAAATTATCTACGGACTGTTATGGTTTGATACCAATCCATTCAATACAATAACTAAATTTCACTGGAAGTGGCGCTTAGTATTATATTCCTCCGAGTCGGTCATATATATATATACACAGAGAAAAATCCGTTCTCCGGACAGCGGTATATTGTACAAACATACGGTATCCTCTTGCTTACTATAGAAATCAGTACGGAGCATACGTTATCCGTATGCAATATAGGCACTGCCCTTAGATGTTATATCATGCCGTTGCAGGATGTATGGCATCTAACAGTTTTCCGTATATCACATGCTTATACTTATGTTACCTTCGCCAGCTATATGTTATATACATCCATTTGTATGTGAGATCCTGACCGCCTGTATTGTTTCATATGGAAAGTACGTATAAATGGAACACTTATACGGAAAGTATTATAAAACATGCGGTTTCAGTTATACGTCTGTTGTACGTTAAGTCCAAAAACTACAGGAATTACGCATGTAACCTATCTTTTTAAGTACGCCACCTACAATTTTTTTTCTCAGTGTATATCAAGTAGGCTATAGAGGAAATCTTCTTAGTGTATCTAGCGAATTTCGTTTTATGACATGTTTTAGTACGTGCTTAAAAAGTTATGGGTATACTGTTGAATAAATCTTTTTTTCTATGACTTCATGGAAAGAAGCGCAGACATGTAAACAAGAGTTCTCTTAAATTTTTGCTGCTGAAGCTTTGTTCACGGATGTAATGACAAAATTTTTATTTATGTTTTCTTTTAAATAAATATACACAAAGATAACAACATAAAATTATTAATGTAATGGCGTTCACAGTAACATAAGCATATATTTAAAATGTGAAGTGGTATATGGCGGTATCGTGTTCATCCTACTATCGTGACAGTTAATGGTTCAGGTTTTATTATCAATGTTCAGGTTTGCTAGGCAATGGATAATGAGTGTGATTACTTAAATGTAGAAACGGTATTTGTCTGTGAATTACCGAATCATTCTTAGGGGATCTTCGGGGATCTTAAGGGATTCTTAGGGGATCTTCGTGGGCAATCAGATAAACGTTAGTGTGTTTTCCAACATACAAGATTCGATAATAAAGTAATAAGACTGTTAAAAACAAAATAACCAACTACTGTCTTCAAAGCAACTCCATTTTGTCTTCACACACACTTACTCCATCGGGAACTCATCTTCTGGTATACAAGTGCAAGCTCTTGTTACAGTTGTTTGGATGTCCTCTTTTGCTACAAAATGGTTTGATTTAAAGACTGGTAAAATGTATTGCAATATTTGAATTGTAAAAAATCAGTTTATTAATACTGCAATTCAATAATGCTTTACAAATTGTTTTTATAAATAGCGTACAGAAATGTGTATTCTGACAAAGCAGATGGTAAAAATATAACACGTCTACAATATTTAATTACCTAATTAGTTCATGTCTCACTTACTTGAAAGCTCTCAGAATAGAATTTAGAAATTTAATACTGATCCTTGTTTTGAGATACGAAACTACTGTTCGTAAATTTTACTTATATCGGAAATTTCTTAAGTAAGTAGGAATTTACATATCGGTATACAGAATTCACGTAACTTCAAAACTATCTGTAACTAGTTATAAGAATGAGTGGAACCTTGAAGATACTGTGAAAGAGTTTTCAGCCATTCAGGAATTATCAGGGTTTTTAAGTACGAAAGCTATCTCCAGAAGCCAGAAAGACATTTATTCGTTGCCTTAGCAAACGATTTCTGAAGCAATTTGTACTTCAATATGTTGATTCACATTCCGTTTGAACTAGTTTAGCTCAATAATTTACTAGTTGTAACCTACGGTACTGGGATTAACTTTTTTATGTGTATAGAGTGATATTAGTAGTATACACTTATTTATGACTTGCTTATTGGAGTTACAACATATATAGGCTAGCAACAGTTGCTACGCAGACATTCAAACCAGTTGAACAACTTAATAGTAGTTTAACAAATAACGTTTTACGCCCAAACCACTTATAACATGAAAACCTTTAATTTTATTAAATACTATATTTATTAAATAGTCAAAGAAGACAATCATGTTTGAATTAGGGAGCATGTGCTACTCACATAAATAATTTAAGAAATAAATCTGGAAATACGTACACCAACAGCATGTTTAGTGTATAATTCCTCATCATTGAATAAATATAATTTATCAACATTTCAGAGCCGTGATAATCCGTCTACAAAACAAACAGACAGCCCAGATTTGAATTTAAGTGGAGATATTATTATTATTGTCCTCTTACCATCGTTAAAAAACTCTTGCTTCAGATCTTCCAACATCTGTCCCATGATTATGCCCTTTAGTCAAAGGGGAGACAGATGATTAAAGCAAATGAATGGTGAGGGAAGAATTGGTGGAACGACAATGTAGAAGGAAGCGGGATAACCCCCAGAAAACCTACGGACACAATATTTCCACCACAATCTTATTTGACCGCGGATCGAAGCATAGATCGTAAAGAGATAAACACTGTACCACTGTGCCTTCGTGCCCTCCCTCCATCTTTCAATAGAAACTTTGGGAACATGATTGTAAAACATAAATAGACTGGTGTTGATTACATTACACCTCATTTTGGTACAAGTTAGTGAAAAAAAGGTGATAGGTACAATACAGTTAGGATGGATAATTACCTCGAAGAAAATTGTTTTTATTTCATATTAGTTCAACTAGTATCAGCACTAAATAAATAGTATGCAACCTTCAACATACTATTGTACTGTAGGCTGCCTAGTTTGTGTAGCTTTTGGTTTGATTCCCGGTGTGGGCGCTCGGTCGAAAAATTGCAAAAAAAAACTTTTCCAGGCCAACCATCCTGAATGAGGTTTTCCTATGTTTTCCTTATTCACATCAGTCAAAAGCCGGGCTGGTACCTAACTAATTGGTCCCAGGCTGCTTCCTTCCATCCCTTTCCCTGGATAATGGGCTCGCCAAGAGATGTCATACATCATACGTGATCCCTCCTAATCCTAATCCTTGAATTGCTTTTGAGATACTCTGTACTTGAACTTCTAGAACATGTGGATTTCCCGCGATTCCCCTCAAGTAGAAATGAAGTGAAATCTTTGAGTTTTACGTCCCACAGTTATGCCGGCAAGGCTAAAGTAGACGGTGATTATGAGAAATGAATGATATGGTGGAAAGAAGAAAGTGGGAGGAAACGGGAGAACCCTGAGGAAACCCACGCACACGGTGCTTGTCCACCATATAGTTCACTTGGCGGGGGTTGGGATCGAACCCAATATCCCAAGCACCAGAGGTGAACGCTTTACTATTGAGCCACAGCGGCTCCCTCCCCCCAAGTAGAAAATCGATAAAAGGACTTCTTACGGAATTAGATATGATGAAGCTCTATTTATATACAGCTACGAACATAAATAAATAGATGTTGGAGGCATAAGAAATAAATAATCTTACCTTTACTTATATATGTTCGTGTCGTGACTGTACAAGAATTTAGCGGTTCTAGGTGACTTTCTTCTATTCAAAAATTTTATATGAAAGATACATACAACATAAACACAAACGTTCTTTTACATATTACTAAGGTTGTTTTCATTTTTTAAAAAATCTATTATTTACTTTAAAATACATAATAAAGGAAATAAATGGAAAAATAAGGAAATTAAATAAAATTCTGGTGTAAATGACACGTAAAAGTGTGATGAAGTTATCCATCGAACTGATGGTGAAATAATATATATAATGTATGTGTGTGTGTTTATAGTTTTATGTGTTTATTTTCGCCTTTATTGCTTTAAATATTTTTTTAAATATTTAGAATATATTACTAGGTTACTTTCCTATTTCTCAGTCTGAAGGGGTATAACCTGATAGGGATTTTAAAAGTGCTCTTACACGAATTGGTATAGTTATACAAATATCTCACTTTGGTCAGAAAATCAATTTCAAACTCCTTCGAATTCCGAAGATATTGTGGAAAATTCAAAAAATTAAAATTTGTTCATATTTCAGAAACGACTTACGTTACGAGGATGAAACAAAACATGAAGATACTTGAAGGGCCTTAACTGAAATGAGAACCAATGTATTTCACGCTTCAAATTCTACCGAAAATCGCGTCGAAAATATTTGAATTCAAATATTCTTGCATTATGTATGAGAGACCACCTTCTCTTTTCCATCATAGAACCTGCATCAATCCACCTATAGTATATTTTGTCCATGGTTTCATACCTGAAGTGTAAAATGAGGCAAACCGAAGTCGGATACGCCTGGAAGATATGTAACCCGCGTTACACTTTTTGGGGTGGATGAATACTGTCAGAACTCAAAGATGGTTGAGTTTGAGACTCTGACTTGTCCTGAATGGTTCTAGGTGACAGTATAACTTTCATAATCGTGCCTCTAGAGGGAATATAATATAATTTTGTAACGTTAGCGTGAGAGCACTAGTGCAATTGATTTTCAGTATGGCTTAGTAGGATATCAATATTTTAAATCTTGAATTACAGAAAACAAGGTTTTTGATTATCCCAATACATAATGTACATCCATATATGATGTACAAAATACTATAAAGCACAAGATAATAATAATACAAAAATATTCAAAAAGTTTTTGTGATGTTTTTCCTGTACTAGAAAACATTACAAATAATATGAAGCACCTTCAATCTTCCTTACTATGTACGTTTATTACTGGAGTAACAAGAACGGCAACACACAATTTGCTTAAAATCTCTCTATCCCGAACAATCTTAGCAAAGTATCGAACACGTGAAAAGTAATAAATGTTTGCTGCGACATATGAACAACATTAAACTGTTTGATCCCCAAGTGTACATTCACAATAATATCGCTTTAGACTCGAATACCCTATAGTATTTGGAACAATTGTATGTCTTCTTACTAATATGTCGAGATCGTACCTCGAACTTAACGGAGGGGGTATTTTCTTTCAGGAAACGGAGATTGATGCTGTTATCTTCCTTTATCATTTCATGAGTTGACTTGATATTGAGTTTAATGTCCCTTTCAGCAGCGGAGCTATATGAGACGTGGGCCTAGTAATTAAAGTGGAACCCGAACCACATGAGCTTCCGCCAGGAATCAAAGGAGCGTACACTAACCGTTTAGACACTAAGGGAGTTTTCGTTCATCATTTCAGCCAAGTACGAAACTGCTTGAGACAATTAATAGGAAATTTTAGGTCTCTTTCTGTCAATTCCTTGAAATCCAGGGTGTTCACAGATGGGACTTTTGCGAAACAGCGTGTACACCTGCCCCAAGCGTGCTCTTCTACTTCTAATCCTAATGTGTTCTCTGTGCTGTCGTTCCATTTGTTGATTTTCCTCGTCTAGGCCATCGTCAGAATTAAGACGATTACCAAAAGTGTTATGCAAAAACGAAGCTATTTCGCATAACAATTCAATTTGAGGTAACAATTTGTTCTCCAATCGGTGGCGTAGAAGTACTTTGTGCAAGATTACCATGAACGACCTCAACAAACCAGCGAATTTTTGTACCATAGCGAGAATTAGTTGTATATTGAAAGCCGTGGTTCACACAATAGATGTCCCCTTGTACCATGAGAATCGGTAGCATATTTTACTATTGCTACGTCATTTGTGAATGCAGTATATGTTCCCAGCATACCTACAATATAACCAGTCTTAGTATAAATAGTAAATTGCTTTCATAGAGGCATCTTTTTTGTCTAATATGAGATTTTCGCTTATGCTCGTATTCGACCTCTTGCCGCGTCGAGTATATTTTCCATCAAAGATTAATATTAAATTGTCAACAATTTTTTTCTTTTTCTTAAATTTCGTTGCAACAACAGCTTTTCAAATTGTTACGAGCTCTTCGCGAACAGGACCATTTTACACTGGTATCCTTAGAGGATTCACACGGTACAGCAACTGAAACTCCAAGATCCACCGCAACGCCTTGAGTGTGCTGTGTTTTTTTCTTTTTTGGCACGGATGAAAATGGATGACATAAGGCCGTGGGGTATACTGTGGATTGATGATTACACTAGAAGGGTAGTGAACACTCGAATTAGTAGGGTATGGGGCTCGGATAATCTACATGTTGTGCAGGAACAGCCATTACACTTTGTGTATATGACTGTCTGGTGTGGATGCACTGGAACGTTCATTATTGGCCCCTTTTTCTTTAAGGAGTTGACACCCTAAGGAGTTGGCACTCGTACCGTGACATCCGCGCGTTATAGGAACCCTTTACTGCGACATGTGATCTCTGCGTTACGGACACAAAACTGTTTGGAGACATCTGTTTTCATGAAAGAAGGGACAACACCGCACATTGGTCGCTCTTGAAAGATCTGCTTCATGAAATCTTTCCTGCTGATCGCACTATCTAACGAGGCTTTTCAGATGCGTGGTCAACAAAATCCCCTGATGTGAACCCGTGCGATTTCCAGTTATGGGGTATCTGAAAGCTCGGGTCTACCGGAACTGCGAACTCCTGCGCAGGTCATTCTGGAGATACATGTCATGGAACAGATCGAACATGTTATGTAAATTGGTCACTGAAACAGCAAATTTTAATAAAGTTATTCCCGTTGCCCTTTTGTTACCATTACATTCAAATGAAATTTAATCATTTATTACTCTCACATTGTTCCTAAAGTTGTTCCCTTTACACCATTTGTTACAATCACTTGCCCTTTACCTTGTTTGCATTACATTTAGCTCACATGTTTGACCTCTTCGACCTAGATAATCGTCTTACTCATACATTGAGGACAATTTCTACATGCGAATTACTTGCACAACAACACATTTTCCCCTGATGGCGGAAAGTTAAACTGTGTTATTTCACCGTAACTCGCTTCCGCATGGTATCAATAGTATTTACCAAATTTCAATCTAATACGTTGATTACAGCCCAGTCTGCCGTGAATACCAACACTTTAATTGTAACCACCCTTTTGTAAGAGTTAAATTGCAAACGTTTCCTTGGCAACTAAAGCTCTGAAATTTTCATATAGACACGTGAAACCGATATCACTAGAATAATTTAAAGTTGTTTTCTCTCTAGAATAACGTTATACTGTAAAATTATTAACGTTATTACTAACTTATTTAAATTTCGTATATAGGTAATTCTAGTTATTTAAGCATTCCTATAACAAATATAGATGACGCTGTGGCTTACTTCTAGATTGATACCTTTATATGACACCTTTCACGGAAAGATTAGGAACTGTTGCTCTCTATTTTGTTAATAAAAACGAACTGTTGTAATTTTGGTAAAGTATTCTTAGAAAATAAAATATAAAAGCCGTACATTGAGTCATGTATTTTCTCTGAGGATTGACGCTACGGATTTCTACAATAAATTCTTTATTTCACTAAATCTACTGATATGTGCCCAGTTTCTCGCTGAAACAATGTTTCCATAGAGTAATTATATAGTATAACAGGTTTTAGCTGCTCTTCCCGCTGAAACTGTGGAGACTGTGGCGCCGCCACTCAAGGAAGTTGGGTACTACGAACTACTAAAAGCAAGAACGAATCAAATCATTCACAGCGCCTGAGTCTGACAGAATTAGCCAATGATACACTTAGCTACTGACAGTAGCAGATGATGTAGTTAGTTACAACTCTAACCGGTAGTGTCGCAGAATCACTTTCATTGCATTGTAGGAAAAAAACAATTTCCAATAGGAAGTGGTTCATCAGGCGGGCACTGCTGGTACTATTGTATTTATTATTATATTAAATAAGTATTTTTGGTCTCCTCCGGGGAGCAATCTGAGAGCTCCGGGGGAACAGTGCCCCCTAAAAACATGTCTGAAAGGAACACTGTATGTGACGTGTATCGAGATCACTAATCAGAGACGAATTACAAAATTATTTCTGTAACAATAGTTTCTTACAAACTTACGCCTTTCTTCCTTGTTTACATGGGTCGTAATAGGATCATACGGATGAGATGTTGACGGTGATATATATCAATAATTCAATTCTCCGTAATGAAAGTAATTAGTACATCTTTTGTTCAGCACATATCTTATCTCCTTGTATTCCCGTATATATTAACGCAATTATAATAAAAACTTTTCTGTACTTAGACTGATTCCTGCCAAGGATTGTATTGTGAGATTATGTTGATAAGGTAGTAGGTACAGCAATTTAGTACACAGAATTTTCAAAATAACCTTTTATTATAATATAGTCCTTTATATACAAATATAACACACAAAGTCACTATAATTATGGTCTGAAGAACAATACAAAGTTTTTTTTATGTAGTTTGCTTAGGATACCACAGAGCTCCAAGCTAGTTAAGTGGTAGCAGTTTAGTAATTTTCAGTGAACTGCTGGCAAGCAAAGAAAGGTCGAGTTCACGTAAAGCTCCATGGAAACTGATCAGGCAGGAAAACCATAGAGCTCCAGGGAAGATACGTAGTTGAGGCTAAGATTTCTCAGAGCTCCAGGCAAGCTAAGAGAGAGGTTGAGTTCTCACAGAGCTCAGGCAAGCTATGTAGGGAGAAGACCTCAGGGCTTCAAGCAAGATAAGGCAGTAGGAATGACTAACCGAAACTGTTACCGATGAAGGTTTTAAAGGTTGTTTGATACCATCTTTTAAACAGCAACACTGCTAATATTCCTCTTTTGTCTGATAACCCGATAATAATAAAAAAAATTCCTGTCATCTGCTTGCTTGCAGTAGTTACACTAAAATGACACGTGGTTTTATTTGCAAATAAAAAATCATGTGTTGATGTTTATAAATATAGACCACGTGTAAACCATTACAATATAAAGGAAGTATTATTACGATCTTACAATATTCTTTTTATGAAAAAGATTAGGGATTCCTAGCTGTCCGTCTGTGGACAGATATCAGAGCAGAAATGATAATAGGTAGCAAAACAATATTGAGTTGATATTGATTCAACGTCTAGAGATTAGGTTTGATCTCCTCCCTTACCCAAAAAGCAGTTTATGGTATTGTAATTTACAATTTGCAAAATATATATTTTACGAACGTTACTCATTTATAGATGTAAGCTTATTAGTTCATTTTTTCTGGAGTATCTAAAAAGTCGATATGTGTTCCAAGAATAGATTTATGCTTCCTCTTAGTGCTTCAGTAATCCCAGAAAGATTTAATTTCCTCTATAAACCATCTATTCAAACAAAATGTGGTAGGAGTTAACCATTCTCGAATTCAAGGTTAATTGTAATAGTGTAAAGATCTTAAAAGATATTGAGAAATAATTATTTAGTACGGTCTCAGCTAACAAAGAAATATCACCCTTTTCTCACCCTATCCATCTAAGGAGGGAAATTTTTCAAAACCACTGCAAATTTCAATTTCAATATTGATGTGCATGCAGAAAAAGTGATGGGAAACGGTGAGAAATGCCTTTTTGAATAATAGTCACATTAGACCAGAAAGGGTTACATAAAGCGAGAGATAATCTTTTCCTATTGATTCTGTGTCTCAATAATATGTCTAATCTCTATCTGACTGTCTTATATTTTACAATCCATTTTCCTATCCTGTTGTACAGAATTGCCCTATCGTAGACGCCCTGTACAACGTAAATTTTGTATTTATAGTGGAGAAATAAGGCAACAATACCTCTATCCCTCCATTCAAAAAGTAAGTAATAGAAATTTACTATATCGGGTTTCAATATAAAGCTACAACTAGACGCATACCCAGAACTTTTATGTTGGGAGAGGTCTAAGCTTCCGGAGTAATCCAATACTAAACGCCACTATGTCTACGTGGTATTAGACGGGTATTAGTCTGCATCCGAAAAAACGAGAATTAATTGTAGAATGCTTCCAGCTATATTTTAAGTAAAGGTGTTGGAAGAGATTGTATTCTGTGAGAGGAAGAGCACAGACGAAGTAGCTATAATCAAATGTTCATGCTTTATCAACCATTTTCCTGTTAAACAAGTATAGTTTTACTGAGAAAGTGCATAAATGTATGTTGAGTTAGAAACTTGAAGGGGGGGGGGGTCTGAGCCCGGTGAACTCCCCGTGTGCGCGCCACTCGCTACGATGAAAAACCATAATAGATAATAGAGTTTATTATATTATTTATTTATTATATGGTGTTGGAAGAAGAAGCAGAATCAGTAGACATGTATACACTTCTGGTATGAATTGTGATCCCTTAAACCAAATACAATAACAGATTCAGTATCACAAGAATAGGTCTCCTTTCAACTATATCCCTCTATTGAAAGCGGAAATGTAAAATCTACTACTTCCGGTTTTAATATTAAATTGCGCTTTGTAAGTTTATCCCTGGCGTTGCAAACTGAAGCATAACTTATTTGTTTAATTCATTAAACCGTTGTTATGATTACACCTTCTCTTCGGTTATAACACCCTCCATTAATCATTCATTTAGTTGGACAAATTTACCCGCTATAAAGAGTACATTTTATTTAATTATACGTATATAGAGAGAAAAGTTCAACTAATATATTTTTCTCCTGGAAAATAAGTACAACAAATGTACAGGTTCACTTGAAAAAAAGAAACAAAAGCGAGTTTTTATTTTCTTCTATTTTCGTTTTCCTAATACGTGACAGCCATACAAAAAAGTAATCCATCCCCTTCATATTATTTGAACAGGGAACTCTGCCATCTGTTGTTTATGATCTGAAGTTATTGCCTTTATCGATTCCGGCGAGATGGGTCGAGATGAAGACATCCATAAAAAGAAAGAAAGATAGAAAAACAAAAAAGTGTAGGGCGGTAACATATCAAAAGGTAACGTAGAATAACAAAGATCTTCATTTTTTCCGGTGTAAGTCAAAGGAAATTTCAATAGTAGTTTCCTACTATCAAATATGTAGGCTACACTGTTTTATACATAGTGTTTCAGTTTGGTACAAAGAAAACTCGAAGTAGTTCCCGCTAAGGAAATTAAGCTTCACGTGAATATATTTACGTTGTTGAGGCTGCAAGTTGCTGATGATTCAACCTTCTTCGGGAATCTATAAATATAGTTTCTTAATATCTCCAAAAAGTAGATATTTCCAAGAAGTTAAATATTTTCTATTAAAAGAAAATTATATTAGAAAGTTAATAGTATCAAAAGGAAACTACAGGAGAAATTTACTAACTCCTGCATACATTATTGAGTGGCGTATTTAGGAGTTTCTTTCCGGGTGGCTACGCACAACATGTGAATTAACACTTACATTTTTCCTTTTCACCCTTTGAAACTCAAACACACAAGGCTCTCATTGGGGAAGCAAGGAGGGGCAATTGGCCACCTGAGTTCGACAATTAAATATATTTTAATCAATTGTCTACTATTTATAATACACTAGGGAAAAACGTGAAAGTTGTCTGTCGGTGGAGAATCTTACCAACAGGCAAGTCTGATATGATGCTCCTTCAAACAAACGTCGAAATGAGGTTGAAATAAATAATGAAAGGCTGCAAATAGTTAACCTAAAATGAGGTCACTTGAAAATTTTGATAAGTAAGCAGATCACCTAACAACATAATTGTTATTGATTAAATAAGTTTCCTTAAGTCAGATCCACAATGTAAAGAACGCTAGTCAACCTCGGGTGTTTGTGACATGAAATAGACAGTAAAGCATATGCATATGGTACATTTGTATCCCCTTGGGTATCCAAAAGTTAATCAATATTGAGTTAAATTGGTTTCTTTCCTCTTGCAATTTCAGTGCTAAAGTTTGAACATTTTAGAATGCTGCAAAATTGTCTAATCCTTTCTATTACATTTATTCCGAAGTGGGTTTTATGTAAGATACATATCCTTAATTTTATTCCAATTGTCAAGCAAACATTTCACCTTGAAAGTAATACTGGGAAGTGCCTTATGCAGAAAGGCAGCTTCCTAGTGAAAGGTGGTGGAGTGACGAGGGAATTGTCAAATGAATTTAAAAATTAATGAAAACTACTAATTAAAGCTCTTAATTATGCAAATCCCTACTTGAAGTGTCAAATGTGACCTCCTGCTGGAGCCGCCACTACCACACTTATTACCTTTGTGAGCATGAGAAAATAGATAAAACAAAATAACATCTCAGGGTTTTAATTTCAAAATATCTCAGGGATTTTGTTACCACAGCTATGGTCTCAGCAGCTACTTGTAAAGGGTATGGAATTTAATAAGGTTAATAAAATAAATAAAAAAAAACAAATTGAGATAAACAGGTAGCAGCCTGTTTGTTTACCTTGTACACTCATAGCTGGGTCTTTCGGTTCTCTGGGGCGAAGCCTTCCTGGGTCCCATTCAGGAAGGTGGTCAGAAATACTGGAGTGAAGGAGTTAATGTTTCCTTAACTCTCCATCCTGAAAGAAAACATCAGAATTAGCAATAGGGTACTCACCACACAGGAAAACAGAAACCCTCTCGCTACTGGTCGTTAATATAGATTTATTCTCCAGACTGGCTAGTAACTGTTGTTATATCACAGGAACACACTGACTGCATTTACTAACATAACCCTCTCTCTCTGATAATTGAAACGATAAATAATTTCACTGGTGCACCATTAACACACTGATATTTCATATTTTACATTACACGTGGTATTAAACACACGACTTCTGGTAAATTTTAGATATACAGAATGATACACACTGGAGATCTCACTGACCTCCCAAAATTGTAAACAATTAAGTAAACAGAATATTTCTCCTAATTTAAAGAGTTTATTGTCTCTAACCGTCTCTAAATAGAGGTGAAGAGTAGAGAACATAAAAAAAAAGTCAATTTAGAAATTTGTCGCTCAGTTCCATTTCTGTTGATTCGACGAAATAAAGTCCACTTCTTTTAGAGTCTCTGCACACTTGAAAGAACGTTGAAATGTTTAAATGATGATAACACTTGCAGGATGGTACTAATAGCTCATGATGTTAACATGGTAATGAAAATAACACAGTTCCTGGACGTTGGTGAAGTGACTACTGGGATGACGTGAAACTAGTCAAACCCGGAACAGAAGTTCGTTATCACAAAGTAAACATGATGTATGATGGTCTCCTTCGTAAAAGTTCAGGAGGGCCCTGTCGCTTAACTGTGACAGGCCAATAGATCTCAGACGAGACCTGTTTGTAAACTATTATATCATTTTATGTCGAGATTTCGCTGTAGTGGCAAAGCACTATATGAGAGTTATTTTAACTGGTTATACTTCTGAGTTAATACATACATGGCCAGACTAGCCAAAGTTCGGGTGTATGATAAGAAGAATATCAATTAAATGCCAAACTAGTGAAGTGTTTGAGAATTCGAATTAGGTTGCACAGTTTTCCTTTCTCCACTTCTTAATATATCTCACATATTGCCTTGTGAGCACAAACTATCACTTTGTAAATATTACTATCACACCCGATTCACGGTACATGTAATATCATGACTTTTCTCAACAGAGCTCCAGGGAGCCGACGTGCTACACCGCTCTGGGACTTACCAGCCACTGAAAATCACAATGTCATCAAATTCCTCCAAGCTTCTGTTGTTTCCTGGAAATTGAGACTCGCTCTTCCAAGAACAGAAACAAGGAGTTTTGATAGCCGGAGGCTAAAATGTGGGTGGTCTATCCAGCCAACAACGTTCCGGACCGCCAAACTGCATCGCACAGAACAAACCACACGTGACATGTGCTGCCGCTACTGCACTAAGCGGCAGTTTCAAAAGCTCCTGTCGAAAACAGTTGTCCATGACAGGAACTATATAAACAATACTTCTTTCGTTCATAATAACTATATACAGAATAGACAAACATGATTATACAAACATTTAGATATCATAATATACATAGAACATAAATATATATAGATACACAGATGACACTACATATTTTCCGCGTAGGGAATCTTTTTTCCACAGTATCCCTATACGCGTCTGCTAAACCTGGCTGCCATCTTGCCAAGAAAGAGAGAGAGAGAAACATCTGTTGATATGAGCAAATTTTGAAACTGCACACAACATCTAAATGTCTTGGACGTAGGGAAACACGATGACAAATCAAATCATGAATTTTAGCTGTCTTTCCAAGAACTTGTGAGCGTAATACGGTAGTATTAGTACATTACACATGAAAATAATCAAAATAAAATACAAGATTTCAAACACGCAGTGCATCTCGGGAAAAGTAGATAAAGGTCCGTCGGCTCACGATAACGGTCATCGCTTGGAGGAAGCGTAGAGCTCGAGAAGTGAGACATTCTTTTAAAAGGTGTGAAAAGCACACGTATAGAAATTGAAAATCTATCATAGCGACGTGAAAAATTTTATGACTTTTTACACAAAGCCTGGAGTGCGTCGCTCAAGCACTGTTTCCACCTAGGGATTCTATACAGAGGAAGCTTCCAGTATACTTCCTATACCATTATTTCTGTCCTTCCGTGTTCATCTAGGCTTTTCTTCTCCCTCACAGTAGTCAACAGTTTCAAACAGACTTTCAGCACAGAAAGCTGTCGCCAAGAAAAAAAACTCTGTGTGGTCTCTCTCGACATCGTGAAACTCAAGACTTCGATATACGAAGTAACTAAATATAATATATTTCTTCTTATATTCTTATATGCAGAATATGTAAATCCAATGATGCATGTCGTTATTTACATCCTACTTCCCGTTAATGGGATGCACGCGGATACCTAATGAGATTCATAAACCTATGAAAAATAATGTACATACATGAATAAAATATATATCAAAAGAATATTAATACTACCGTATTGCGCTCGGTGTTTACCCAATAGTTATCATAACTGATACATAATATGCAAAAGAAGACTAATTAAAAAGCAATTAATTTATTCACAAATTACCATTTTAATAAGAAAATGTGCACTCATCTGCATTTCGATATGCAGATGAAGCAGAGGGCACTCGGCTTCACACAATACCTGCTTTTAAATCCACGATGTTCGTAAATATCGATTAGGCATTTAAGAATCGTAACGTGTACAACGATATACAGTGTTGAGCAGGTATGGATACATCGTCAAACACGTTATCAAGAGTTCGATCCTTACTCTACCATCTCGTTGTGTGAATCTTTTCTTATCTTCGTGTGTACCATTTGTGCATCTTCTGCTTACTTTTGTCCACGCTTGTATTCCCTTGTGCGAATCAGATTGGCCGTAGTTTGAATTAATCCAAGGAATCCCCTTTCACTTTTGCTATATTCTGTCAAA
The DNA here is from genome assembly GCF_964235325.1 of Thermobia domestica. Classification (NCBI taxonomy): domain Eukaryota; kingdom Metazoa; phylum Arthropoda; class Insecta; order Zygentoma; family Lepismatidae; genus Thermobia; species Thermobia domestica. The sequence goes on from NC_137458.1 coordinate 137,504,054, forward strand.
TGAGGTATTACTAAGTTTGGAACATTTGCCATGCAATCAATATCCATGTTGGAAATCTCTTTTCGGATATACAGTAGAGCGTCGTTTATCCGAAGTAATTGCGGGACATGGGTGTTCGGAAAACTGGTTTGTTCGGATAATCGAACTGTACTGTACTGTGCCGCACTGTACTGGACTGTACTTCTACAGCCAGTGCCAAACCGACAGAAGTGTGCTGATTGTTGAAACACAGCGACTGGCGGCTTGGCCGGTCAGCAGCGCTTTATGAAGACCCCATTAGAAGCAATGTTCCGCCAGGGGTGGCTCAGTGCGGCGACTACTGTGGGGAACTTGGTTTGGGAGTGAGGAGGATGATGGACGGTAGGGTGGGAGAGTAACAGGTGCGAGCGAGTACACAGTTCGGTTAAGCGGTCGTTCGGATGACCGACGTTCGGATAATCGACGCTCTACTGTACTTGCGTCTATTTTATAGACTACCCATATTTGCATCATCATCGAAGGAACAACCCAGCTGGCAGCAGTTAAGGACGGACTTTCCCTAGACATTCAGTTTTCGGATGTCTCAAAAAATGTTCAGGTATAATATTAATGCAAACATCAATATATCAGTTATGAAATAGTTATCATCTTGTTTTATCTTTAATTTTTTTGGTGCAAAATACAGGAAAAATGATGTTAAATGAACCTGTAGCATTTCTGATAATCAACGTCTATCCTCTGATTTAAAGAACTTTATGCAGTCTAATATTGGAAGATGCTAAATTCATCTATGTATCATTAGTGGGTCATGCAAAATTTTGAAACAAAATAGTTTTCCTAGAAATAAATACCTTTGTCTTTATCATGTTAATCCAGCCAATAGCACTGACTACCCGGTGAGTATCAGGTAGCCGGAGGAGCTTGTCCCTGACTAGCTATATTATCTAATTCTGCAATATTGTTTCTATAGAAAGTGAAAAATCGGAGACTACAACGATGTGCACCTTTAATAACCTGTTTCTTAAACTTAATTATTAAAATCATTCATAAGAAGTTCAATTATAGCTCCGTTCAAAGGACTTAAAATCAGAATAGACTGAACATCTTAATTTGCTCCATTCTTTTCACCATTTCTTTCTTTTTCTTTCTTACATTTCCCATTTATTCTGTGCTTTCTTTTTTATCTTCACATTTCCTTAATACTCTTTCTTTGCAGCCATCTCCTCCGTTCATTTCGAAAAATATTAATCACTTTTCGGACATCTCCAAGCAAGTTCAGTCATAAGTCCTCCTTAATTAAACCTAAGTTTTGCTAGCAGGTCGAACATGCTGCAGGGTGGCTCTCGCTATTCACACAGCTCAAGAACAGAGACTGAAAGTAAAAGAAAATGGAGGAAAGAGGAACTCTTAGTTATATACATATATAACAGTAGGGTAATTCCGGAAATAAAGAGATTGTTCGAGAAACGCATTTGGAAGATGATTTCCTATTATTTCACACCGCGAGCGAGCTCTCCTTGTAATATCTGATCTCTTTCCCTCTGGTCTACGAAATGGTTGAATTTGGGTCTGATATTGGAAGAACAAATAGTTTTATTCAGATATGATAACTAAAACTTAATTGCGAAAACTCCGTAAATAAAAAGACGGTTTATTTTATGCAGATTAATACTTTTTTAAAGAAAAAAATAATATTTAATGATAATTTGCTCTGAAAGAAATGAAATCAAAATTTGTAATTTTACGTAGCTTCATTGTGCCGCTCAGACTGAAAGAGAAAAATCATTAATGAAAGTGAATGATTAGTGTTCTGAAGGACTGGAAAAAAACGGAAATTTTGGATAAAGAGCCAGTTTTTTTTTTTTTTTTTTTACAATATCTTTCTTCCCGAGCTTGAAAAAACAACGGAAAGTTTAGAAAGAAGAATTTTAGGAATGATCCAAAAAAAAAAATGGATCGAAAGATTGCGATCTTAATCAAGAATTTTAATAATGATTCAACAAAGATGCATAAAAAATCTGCGATTTTGGCCATTAGTTTCTAGATCATAGGCTACAAAATTTTTGAAATTCCCCTAAATCGAGTTTTCGTTTTTTACAGAATTAACACATCATACTGATCTAAGTAAGAGCTTGACTTTGGCTACACTATATGTAGTTCTCCAGATTTATAAGGCCTACAAAAACATTTTTGATTTAAATATATTGATATTTTTTTTCTTTTTGATCAGGGTCCATTAAATCTTGGAACGGCTCCTAAATCGAGTTTTCTAATTTTGTACGGAATAAGCACATCATATTGAATTGAGTGATAGTTTGGGTATGGCTAAACTATAGTTTTCCAGATATAATACCTAAAAGAACATTTTTGATTGAAATATGTTGGATTTTTTTGAGCAGGGGCCACAAAAGTTTTGAACGGCCCCTAAATCGAGTATTTTTTTTTTAACAGAATCAGTACATTATAGTGAGTTAAGTGATAGTTTAGGTTTAGCTACACTATATTTAATGATCAAGAACATTTTTGATTAAAATATATTAGATCTTTTGATACAAAGATTGAAATTTTGGGAATAGTTTACTATGTTATGCCTTTAAAATCGAAACGTTTATATTTACTATTTCAGAATAAAGAACACAGTGTACTTATGTTTCTTATAATAGAATAGAGAACTTTTGAGGCAACAAATATATGTGCATCACTTATGCAAGCACTTAAAGTTAGCACCGTGATAGAATGGAGTTATGGCTACAAATCAAACTAAAATATAATCCAGGTTAGATTAATTATTATAGACGGTTTAAATTATCTTAAGCAATTTTATGAAGTTCTCCTCAGGTTCAGACGGACATGATATGACACCACATAACGAAAAACAAAACACACAAATGTGTTTTTCCATTCAACAAATGTTCTATGAAATGTGTGTATATTGGAAAACTTAGGCGTGCTGTGTCGATAAAGACAAAGTGTCATGAATACTTCTGTATGTTAGTGTTTTTATGCGTGAAGTTCGTGTTCTTTCTAACAAGATACGTTCGTGAAGTGTCCCCTCGGGATTCGTGTAAAATTGATCCAAATGCAAAGTTCTCCATGGTCCAACGCGTATTGTACTAGTTTTAGCGGCCCATACCGGTTTATTTGCATACTTACGGACTTCATGTATCCAGAATTCAATCATACACAACTGTAATGCTCGGACACAAAATTGCTTTCAGTTTCTTTAGATGTAACTTATCATGAATGCGAGTATATGCAAAATAAATTGGATCAAGTACTGCTACTCTGACACACTTATCCATTCCGGCCGCCATCTTCGATCCGCCATATTGGATTCAATTTTAGGTTTTCCAAATTTAAATAGGCGCATGTGCTACTTCAAATTAATGTACAATTTCTAGAAAAGTCATTGGTGTAGTGAGTTTTACCGTAGCTTATACCATTTGGAAGGTATTACATGTTAAACGTCAGACACTTAACTAATTTTGACCCAAATAGCAAGTTGTACAGGGCCACATGTGTATATGTATTCTTTTACAGATTTATCGTTGATTAAATATTCTCTGAACGTATATACAAACAGACACACAGACGTCAATAAGCAAATAGTAGATCTTCATCCAAATCTGGTCGTATCTGGATTTACATTTGTCATTTTGACCGTAATACAATACTTCCTTGTTATAGTATAACATGGAAAAAATAACAATGGCATATAAATATAATACGATTATGATACCAATGTTGTAAAGAGTTCGTTTATAACTACAGTATTCTTCCAGTTAGAAATTGTTTTGATTTGTCAACATCAAAAACTAAGTGTAACTGATATTACTCTGCAATGTCTATTTGCGAAGTGCCTGTAATACCTTCCAAACAGAACAAGCTACAGTAAAATTTACTACACAAGTGAATTTACGAGAAAATTGTACATGAATTTGATGTAGCACATGCGCCTATTTAAGTTTGGAAAACCTAAAGTTGAATCCAATATGGCAGATTCAAGATGGCGACCGGGGTAGGTATCATGTGTCCGAGAAGCAGTACTGGATCCAACTTATTTTGTATATGCCCACATCAATGTCCAATTACACCTTAAGAAACTAAAAAGCAATTTTGTGTCCGAGCGTTATAGTAATGTATGATTGAATTCGGATATATATGAAGCCCGTAAGTATCCAAGTTACCGGTATGGGCCGCTCAAATTAGTACAATAGACGTTGGGCCTTGGAGAACTTTGCGTTTGAATCAATTTTACACAAATCCCGAGGGGACATTTTGCGAATGTACCTTGTAAATGAAAGAATTACATTTTCCTTGATTTTTTTTGTTACCTCTTACACGTGAAGGTCCTTGTACCCTGTAAATGAAAGAATCACATTTTTTTTTTGTTTATTTTTGTTACCTGTTACACGTGAAGGTCCCACAAGTTGTCGCTGAAATCTGATTGCCACATAACATTTCTGATAGAGCATCATGAGAAATGAAAATGTGCAAATTTAACGTGCTATGGAGCAGAAGGATAGAAGCTACGGGGTTTCAAAATTTGAATATCCAAAAAATTATATAATGAAATTATGTACGTTTAAAATAAATATCTTGAGAACCCTTAAACAATAAAACAAACGTTGCACGATATAATTACAACAAAATGCCCTATATGTAAACTGCAAACAGTGCTGCTATAGGCGAAGCAGTATTATGAATCTATATTATAAAAGAGAACGTACAAATCCTTTGTTCCCTCATCACGCTAATACGGCTGAACCAATTTCTTTTATTTTTGGGGGGTTATTAGGATTTGGACCCTAGATGGTTTTTATCATATCACTTTAATTTTTAATTACCAGTGTCTTGAGATAATTGACCATTCAAGTGTCCATACGTACAAATCCTTTGTTAGTTCATCATAGGTATAAAAATAAACGTATTTATATGCAACCCGCATGACCGTGTCACTCGGCGGGTTAACATAAATGACAGGCGATATAATGTTAACATTTACTGCAAGCATATTTCACGGGTATTAAACACATGAGATATGGAGTTGTGCATTTAAATTTTCATTTCAACCCAGCGAAGCGGGTAATATATGCTAGTCTATATTATAAAAGAGAACGCACAAATCCTTTGTTAGCTCATCACGCTAATACGGCTGAACCAATTTCTTTTATTTTTGGGGGGTTATTAGGATTTGGACCCTAGATGGTTTTTATCATATCACTTTAATTTTTAATTACCAGTGTCTTGAGATAATTGACCATTCAAGTGTCCATACGTACAAATCCTTTGTTATTAGTTCATCATAGGTAAAAATAAACGTATTTATATGCAACCCGCATGACCGTGTCACTCGGCGGGTTAACATAAATGACAGGCGCTATAATGTTAACATTTACTGCAATTTGAAAGCGAAAAAGTAAAAATTATCTAAGTAACAAAGTTTATTGCGTTCCGGGGTGACCGCAGCGAAGCGGGGTGAACGCTGCTAGTTCAGCATAAAAATATTCTGTTTGAAATAGCACCAAATACAAGTGTGCACAGATTTAAAATGCACTATTATCACTAAACATAATAGTAATGTAGTGGTACAATGTTGCAAGCTGCCGTAGCTACGTGTGCAAAACTGCACAATGGAGAAGTGTGATATGTAACAATAATTGATAATAATTGAATCTGGGTCACATACTATGAATTTAGTTCAAATGCATAACACCGATAATGTAACATTGCAAAATGACAGCAGTGTCACAAAATATTGATGCATTTGAAAAACGAGATTGAGTGATGGCTTTTTACGTCCTGTGTCAGCTCTGAAGCTATATAGAACGGGACCTGTAGTATAAAGTGGGATCCGAACCACTATGAAAGAGAAAGTTAACAATGAAATTTAAGATGAAAAGTACAATAAAAACATGTCCGAACACCATTGGAATCTGATATCCCTAATATGTCGGTTGTCTAGCCTTCTAAAAGACATGGCTATTCGGCCAGAATGAGGCAGTAATAAAAGAATTATATTTTCAATGTGAATATGGGAATATTACAGTGTACAAACATAATAATATGGTATGTGGGAGGGGAAGTAAAAGACTATGTCACTTAACACGAAAGACAAACCAAGAAACTACTCTTCGAAATATTGATAAGATAATCTGGAGAACCAGTTTACAGTCTTAGAAAACACGTGTTTCCTTCCTCGCGTGTATCGTTTCGTTTTCGCTAGTTGTCTGCTTATTCACCGGTTCTACAGAAGTATAATGCAGATTCGTAACTTTTTTCTAATGCATTCGTTTATTACCATCTGTCGCCACATATCAGACTTCTCCATTGCACATTTCAACACAAGTAGCTCCAACAGTGAGCAACACTGTACCACTATACTTCACTGTTATGTTTAGTGATAATAGTGCATTTTAAATCTGTGCACACTTATATATGGTGCAATTTCAAACAAAATATCTTATGCTGAATTGATAATACTGCTTCACCTATAGCTACACTGTTTGTGGTTTTTCAATAGGGTATTTTGTTGTAATTATATCGTGCAATGTTTGTTTTGATTGCTTTAAGGGTTGTCAAGATATTCACTTTAAACGTACATAATTCCATTATATAATTTTTTGGATATTGAAATTTTGAAGCGGGGGCCGCGATGGATCAATGGTAAAGCGTTCACCTCTGCTGAATGGGGTCCCGGGTCCAAACCCTGTTCTCGCCAAGTGAACTTTGTGGTGGACAAGCAACGTGTGCGTGGGTTTCCCACTATCTTCATTCCACCATTTCATTCATTTCTCATCATCACCGTCTAATTTAGCTTTGCCGGCATAACCGTGCGACGTAAAACTCAAAAATTTCATTTCATTTCAAAGTTTGAAGCATTGTAGCTTTTGTTCTTCTGCTTCATAGCACCTTAAATTTTGCTCATTTTCATTTCTCATGATGCTCTATCAGATGTGCTATGTGGCAATCAGATTTCAGCGAGGGGGCCGCGGTGGCTCAGTGGTAGAGCGTTCACCTCTGGTACATGGGATCCCGTGTTCAAACCCTGCTCCCGCCAAGTAAACTATGTGGTGGACAAACACCGTGTGCGTGAGTTTCCTCGGGGTTCTCCCGTTTCCTCCCACCTTCTTAATTCTACCATTTCATTCATTTCTCATCGTCACCGTCTCCTTTAGCTTAGCTGGCATAACCGTGGGACCTCAAACTCAAAGATTTAATTTATTTTCAGATTTCAGCGACAACTTGTGGGACCTTCCCGTGTTAGAACTGCATATTCAAATATTTCTTTCAAATATTTCAGTTTTCTTCCACGATCTATTATTTTCATTTTACTTGTTTAAATAACTACGAGAGTTATGATAGATATTTAACAATAACAGAATGAAAAAAAAAAGATAGTTTCAGTTAACGACTTTGAAGTTGCTTCAGCAATATGCGTTACATTTTTTCACCAAATATTTCGTTTCCGTCACAGACAAGTTGCACTGGAGAATATGTATTTGTTTTCATACAGGATGTTGTATATAAAAGTCTATATTAGAATATTAAATAATAGTAATTACATGTTTTAGTGCATGCGTATTAGTGAAATTTGCCTACTGCTCTTTATTTTAAGAAGTAATTTGCTTAAAATTAACAAAACTTCATGAGATCAAAGAGCATATTAAGAACTCAGTTTCACTGGAGAGCCCTCTTTGTTGCAAGAGAAAGGCTTCATGATGGTAGAATTGTATAACTGTAAAAGTTCTATAATTAATACACATCCACGATTAAACTACTAAAAAGCACATAAAGGAAATGAGTGCAGATTATTAATTTTGAGGGATAATTGCAACAGTTTTGTTTTCGAGTGCTTTTTTTCTTTAAATATTCACAATATTGAAATTTCTCAACTTTCATCTTTCACGCGTTCGAAAAGAAAACACTTCTATTACTAGTAATTTTGAAACCCATTAATGCTCAGAAATATTTTTTAAACATTTTGCTGTAATAAGCTAAATAGTGATTCAACTTGTCCAAATACAGTACAAATCGTGTTTTTATTGAAATTACTTCATCCAAAGACATAATGATGGGATGCCCACAAATGTGGGCAATGAGCACTAATAAGTAGGTGTTTATCTGTCAAAAAGAAATGTGGGCAATTGAATGAGTAACAATTGTCAACAAATATGAGCAATAAGCTCTAATGTGTTAATTAACACATTAGAGCTAATCTAATACAAAACATTTTGTTATTATCCCAATTTTTTTCAATTTTCCAGATAAAAATCCGAAGAAAAACGTTTTTTTTTTTTACAAACAGGTTCAAAATTTCTGGAAATTTTTACAAAATTATGGATAATGAACGAATTGTTGAAATGAGAATGTATGAGAGAGCGGGAGAACCTCAAGAAAAAAGCACAAACACGATGTTGTCGTTCTCAAACTCACATGGCCTAGGATTGAACGAGATATCCAGTACTAAAGGAGATGAGCACTCTTTGAATAAGCCAGGGTGCCCCCTTTCCTCTAAATAATATCAGCCAAAGAGGAAAATGATTTACAGTTTAACGTGTCACGTTATACCCTTCAGCCTAAGGATACATTAATTAAATCAAGTGAGTGACGATAGAATAATTGTTGGTGTGATAAAGTAGGAGAAAACGGGAGTACCCCGACAAAAGCCATAGACAGGATGTTGTCTATCACACACTTACTTGGCGTGGGATCGAACCGGGGACCTCCCGCACGAGAGGTAAGCGCTCTACTACTTTTTTAAAAACTTCCTGACTATTTTTTCTAATTTAACCACTTCTCAGGACTACTAGACTCGACAGGGACACGAACACACAAACATCGAGGACAGTTAAAATTCCACCCTTGCTACTACAGAGGTTCTCGAACCCCCAATCGGCTTCACCTCACGATCATCAGCCTAACGCCTCAGACCTCTCGGCTACACCCACCGGCAACTACTGAGCCACACTCCCTGCTATCAGGAAACATCTAAGCTATCTTGACTTAAGGTTGTTTTGCAAGGTTTGTTCTTGTGGAAATACTACGTCTTTTGCGTAAAATATGCTGCTTTATTTTTAAAAAATATTACCAATATTAGCTACTTTGTTGAGAATAGACGAGAGGTTATAGCGGTCGCTTCGAAATTTTGTGATGGAAATCGATAGATGTACACAGAAATGGACATATGCAGGGAAAGAGTGACAAGGAAAAGTAATCTTTGGAAGAAACAATGGGATTTCAAGTTATATTTCCCCCTTCCAGTATAGAGTTAAAGCTTATCCTCGCACATGGGCGTCCTTTGAAAGGTAGCAAAATTGAGGATATTTTTTTTTTTCTTTGTGAGTCTTCAGGACTGCTCACAAGTGAAACTGCGAGAATGTCCCTCATCACAAGACATTACACTATATTTCTAGAACTTATAGTTCTTAAACGTATGAGTTTTCCATATAACCGTAAAGGCCAACGCTGGGGTAACCAAAAATATTTTGATCAGACACAGTAAAATATTGATTTAAATCAAGTGACAAATGGAAATGAAGATGCCTTCGTAACTAGAAACCCCGTTAAACCAGAAATGTAAACTTAAAATTATAGCAGCAAACATTATAGTTCACTACCAGCAACAATTTGAGCAAGAAAAAAGTGTAGAGTATTTGAATTTCAGAAAGAATAACAATATTTTTTGAAAGTGTATATTTGGTCATCTTAACCAACAAACTTATTGAAGCGAGATTCTACCATTGGACTCCACCACCAAAGAATAATCTGTTTCGAGATTATTCTTAAAATGTATGTAAACTTTAATGAATTTCGGCATATGATTTCGTAAGAACTATGTAATTTTGATTCAATGTGGTTAGAATTTTATTTGCAGCTATTCCAGTTTACTCTGAAATTAGTCATGAGGGAGCGGTTGATTTTCGTTTATTAGGAAATGAATTTACTTCCCATATCTATCAATCTATATACGTATACAATACTTATATGTTACGAATAATTCCGTAGATAATAATATGTATTTGATTATGCAATATTGTCTATTTGGCGCAGGTTGGAGTTGACCCAGGGATCCCTCGTACCTGAGGTCACCGCTCTGCCACTGAGACTTATTTCTGTTGTCCAGTCTTCAAATTACTCAAAGGGAAGATAATAAATTCACCTCATCTTTAATAAAAGCACCCTATTTTTGTGTAAGGACGCCCATGAATAGAGCTCCTTTCCAGTATAGCTCTTTCCTTTTTATGGAAATCACCAACATAAAGGAAGCAAATTAACCTAGCAAGTTTCAGCATATTTTTTTTTCTTTTTAACTGATTTTCATGAAGTGGCCGAGTCTTTTTTCTGAAAGCCTACTACTGTTAATTGGAATGAGATTGATGAAGGCAAAGGTGATGAAATTAAAATTGAAAAAATAATACACTTTAATTTGATTGTCATTGCCTCTAAACATAAAAAAGAACTGCAGAATTCACAGAAAAAAAAAAACATTGAGAGAATTATCAGAAAATGAATTTAGACACAGGAGGTTCTATGCTTTTATTTTTAGTGTTGTATTAAGTGCCTTACTAATGCATGACACTTCCTTTCGTATTTAGGAATACTCTAGTAAAGCTGCCAAAAATTTATATCCAGTGTAAAATGGCCTCTGAACTGTATCTGAAGATTGTTAAATAAATAAATAAATAAATATCGAAAGAAAAAGGACAGTCACTATTTTTCCGCAAACTTGTCCATTTAAGTTGATGAAATCAAGGTAAACTAAAATTATTATTTCTTACTTTGACTCCTCTTAATGTGTTTGGACAGCTCTGTCTAAAAGTCTTGACTGGCCTTTTTCGATATAAATCACTACTAAGTTCACTAATGTGTTTGTAAATACGAGAGTTAGTATTAATCTTTAATCGAACTCTTAATACAAAGATGAAAACATCACTGTATAGGGACCAGAAATATTAACCGAACCTAAATGATTCACCACATAGAACTGAAAAATAAACGACTAAGTACAGAAATCTGTTTTAATGTGGATTTTCAAACGAGACTAGCTTTATCCTTAAAAGTTCCTTTATATAATTAGTCAATCTTACAATGAATTTTCTATATGCAAAATTCCTATTCCTCTAGTTAGTTATCTCTGATATCATAGCAAATTGTTCAACATATAATGTTTCTCGAAATTGAAAAAGAATTTTTTTTTTTCAATTTTACACCCACTGTTATGCTCTGTAAGTTAAAGGAGGTGGATAAGTATGGTAGTGAATGATTGTGAAAGAATTGATAGTAGAAGCAGACAAAAAGCAGACAAAAGAATCCCGAGAAATCAGACACGATGTTGTCCACCACAGAACTGCATGACTTAGAATCAAAATAGGAACTTTTTCTATCAGAAGAAAGCGCTCTTTCACTATTTTCGTTTTCTAAAACATATTCAACTTTTCTCGTTTCTTACACTTTTGAATCTCTATGGAACTTGACAGGGACACTAACATAGAAAGATCTAGGACAATAAAAAATCCCTTAAACACTTCAGATTCAAATCAACTATTGGTGCTTTCCCTTACAACGTCACCCTATCACTTCAGACCACTCGACTACATACACTACACCCCCAAAATGTTTCCCAACAAATTTCAACGTTATTGAAGTGAAAACTCAATAACAGTTTTGCTAAATAAAGTGATCACCGATTTCTGTCTTAGGGTCTATATTGTTTCAACCTCACGTAGGAAAATTTATTATTGCTGTTTAAAGTAACGACCTCAGTTGACAAAGAAAATTTACATCTATTCAGTTCAATCTTGTCTATCAAACACTGATTTCTCCAAGGTAAGAACTTCCTCCATTGTGGGCAAGATGGGAATTTTCATTTTACGTAAAATTGTAACAAAGGAATTTTTGAAATTGAAATGAAATGAAACGTTTAAGTTTGACGTCCCACTATTATGCCGACCAAGTTAAACGAGGAGATGATGAGGAATGAATGATATGTTAGAATGAAGAAAATGGAATGAAACGGAAGAATCCGGAGAAAACCAACGCAACCGGTGTTTGTACACCACAAAGTTCACTTAGCGCGAGCTGGAATCAAACCAAGGACTCCATATACGAGAGTTGAATACTCTACCACTGAGCCACCGCGGCCCAAGGAGATTTTTGTGTCACATTAGTATCAAAAATAAAAATCTACACTAGATTTTAATCTGTATCTGATAACATATGTTTATATGGAAATTAGTAACCTAATTTCAATACTGCTGTCAGTCAGCAATAATATTAATATGCAGATTGAGTTTTAAAATATACATAAAAGTATTAGTTTTTTTTTAAAGATTAAATCAAATTTTAACTTTTCACTTTGCAGCATATTACTCTTATTCTTCGAGAAACCTGAAAGTCTAAAATAAATAATTTTAGTCTCATATTTAAGTTAAATTTTGGCACATAGCATGTATACACACCATCGAACAAACGAAGAAATCGTCGAGTGACATCAAACTATATGATTCTCGATTTCTATCAAAAACTCGAGAAAATACCTAGTTTTCTCTACTTTCCTGTAATTAAATAGGTTTTAAACTAGATATTTTCCTCGTGTATGAGCGAGAGAGATGTGTAGTAGAGAGTCTGATGCTGCAATATGCAGAGGCCGACGGCACTAACGTAACAAGGGTTGGGTAATTACAGGTACACAAAGGTTTTATATGTGAAGCGTAAAATATGTAAAATGCGTAATGTATGTGGAAATCTAGAAACAAATCTACAAATTAACGTTTTCTTTGTCCTGTGCTGGTTACTGTTTGGTTTGGCACAAGGAAAAACGCATTAAAATCTTCTATGTTTTGTCTGTCTTCCAAACCACAGTTTCGTATAGAAGAAACCTGGGTTCAAGACCTATTGGGCACTTAAATATTGAGCTCTTTCTTCTAAGGTCAAACAACTCAATCCTCCGAGACGGCACTTTGGATACGATCTCGGGTTGGTATGTCTATTTGCTTCTTAAGCATTTCTACATCAATAGCCTATGTACCTATACATCACGTAGGTGTTCTTCGTTAGCTGTATACCCATTATATAGCAGTCTATATCTTGTTATTTACATTATGTTAAGGACACTTCTTCTGACCACTTCACCCCATATGTATATTCACTTCACCCCCACGTATGGGGTGAAGTGAATAATTTACCTTGTATGATTCATTTGTTTCTGTGCACGTTACTTGAGACACGATATGAATCATACTTTATTTTCAGAATGCAGAAGATCTGTCCTATTCATATATAATTGTTAATCAGCTGTTCTACCATTTCTGTGTAAGATTTTTTTTTCACTTTCATGCTTACTATGTTCACTTCCCCCCGAGTTACTCTATATTATGAATCTTTAAACTAAGAAAACAAAACTCTGTACATAAACTCCTATCATTAAAAAAAATAGAGACATGTCTCAGCGTTTTCAAAAAAATCAGATTTTAATGAAAAAAGGGGACAATTTCTATAGGCATTTTACTACACTTAAATCAACGTGTCTGTCTATAAATATGTCTCTCTATAACATTTATATTCTTGGCTGAACAAAAAATATATGTGCGTATTATGGTGTCCGTTAATAAATGTTTCACTATATAAGCTGTTTTAAGTATACAAACATATACAAACCAGTATTTTGAGCACACTGAAGAAATCGATGTTGCGAAATTTTGTCCCGCACGATTTTGAAAGGCGAGATTTTGTATTAGAAGAGATTTCGTCCTACAATAATTCAATAATTAAAGACTTTGGACCAGGATGATTTATTGTGAAAGTTTACACTTTGCGTCAGTTGATATTAACAGATTTGAAGAAATTGTCTTTTGTACTCTACTTTCATCACTGCCGTGCCCTTGAATGGTTTTACTTTCTTACCCGGGATGTAATTGAACCTGAACCACAAAGTGGGTGTGATGTATATATTTCCTGAAAGCTTGGGTCAAAGTAAGATCGAAACCAGTTACCAAAATTGGGGAAGTCTCAAGTATTTCGCTTGAGGGCAGCACGTTACTCATTTTTACTAAAATCTTTAAGCATGTCCATAAATTTTGACAGGGTGCCCCGTCAGGGTCTCAGACGGGGTCCAACTCGAAAATCTGAAATAGAAAGGGGTTCAAGTTGAGTATTGTATGAAAGCTTATGTTAAGTGAAAGAAGAGAAAACAAGTCTCAACTCTTGATGATAAGCCTGTGAAAAATGGCAGCAGGTGTAAAAGCCAACACAATCATCATTGAAAAATGTATGGCAATTCTATTAATCTGAAATGGTGAGACAGGTGTAAAAATAAAACAAAACAAAAAAAGCAGAATGTATCAAAGGAAAAAACAAATTCCTTTTCTTTCTTTTTACACCTGTCTCACAATTTCAGATTAATAGGGTGGCCATAGACTTTTTCATCAAGAGTCGAGACTTGTTTCGTCTCCTTTCACTTAACACAAGCTTTCATACGATACTCAACTTGAACCCCTTTCCGTTTCAACATTTTGAGTGGGACCCTGTCTGGGACCCTGCGAGGGAACCTGGAAGAGTTTTTGTTTTTCTTTGAATCATTATACTTTTGAAATAATGACATATCCGTGTTTTTGTTTCTACACCTATCCCACAGCTTCAGATTCACACGAGTCATGTTTTTCTGTTTTTATATCTGTCTCACCGTTTCAGATTTTTCGGGGTTGCAACGCACTTTATAGACATGTTTAAAGATTTTAATAAAAAATGAGTAACGTGCTGACTTCAAGCGACTTGCTTGATCCTTCCCAATTTTGGTAACCGGTTTCGATCTTACCTTGACCCAAGCTTTCAGAAAATCACCCCACTTTGTGGGTTCAGGTTCAAGTACATCCCAGGTTAGAAGGAAAACAGTCATATCTGCGTTAAAAAATGTTTTTTTACGTAACGTAAATACTAGTAAATTACGCCTAATTTAAGTTTGCAACGTTACGACTAAATTGCCTATCAAACCATAATCATTACGCATATACTTGTCTAGAACTTTTATCAGGTTAATGCTACAATATTCATCGAATTATTTTCCAAAAATTGGTTATTGCAGCCCATTTAAAACTTAGACACTTGAGGTCTTTTTCTGCGACTTTTTCTTATGAACAGTAATTTAAAAAAAAATAATCAAATATTGACATATATTAACTATGATTATAGCAACAACGCCTTTGAAACCGTTCCATGTAGCCTTTCTAAAATTATTGAATTCTTTTAAAATTGTAGACTAAGTACGTGTATGAGATTCTTCCAGTAGCGTCATTTCAGGTTCTACCGAAACTAGGGGAAGCAATATTGTCTATCGACGTAAGAGTTTTATTATTATTAGTATATTAGTACACACTTCATTTAGAAGCATGTGTTTCTCCAACTCAGGAGGAAAGGTACCCCTAAGGCCTTCCCAAATGACACATCTACATAAGTCGATCTTGTTTTGAGAACAATGACTTTCTTTTAACCTTTTATTTGGCAATGTTGCTCTCAAGCAACACCACATTCTATTGCATTATCCGCACGATTTACAACTTCAGTGAACATTTAATTGGCATTAATGCTTTCATACAATATTCATATACATGATTTGCTGTTCGCTTCTTTAGATACTTCTAATCTTCGTCAACAGGGGGACAGTCAAATTTAGTATTGTAGAAGCTTAATCCACTACGTTACGCGAAAGTTATTTTTTTATTTTTTTTATTTGTGGTTTCTGACTCTATAGAAAAATATTTCAACGAAACTGTAATTACTGAGAGTATTCTTATGATATTTAACCATAGGCTAATAGGGCAATACTGCTCAGTAGCTACACATAAGACTTGTTTTATGGCAATGTTGCTTTGAAATAAACATCCTGTATTTTGTAACCAAAGTACAAAAATACTTTAAAAATTATGAAATTATGATCAGGTAGGCATGGTTCAACCATAAAATCAAACTAAATATTTTAATGTTAATACTGACAATGCTTGCCAATTAAAGTGTTTAACAGTGGTCCTAAGCAAAATCCATATCTTTTGTTATCCTAGATATATTTACTGGGAACAGTGGTAAAAAAGGAGAAAATAAAAAAGAAAAACTTTCTTTTTTAAGATGGTTGAGTTATGCTATATCATTTAAAATGTTTCTACGTAGTTCATCTTCTGTTTTATCAGAATAATATTTGTATATAATAGCTACGAAGAGTTTACAATTATTGGAAACGCTTTGGAGATTCTTGGATTAAATGGAGCTTTTTATATGTAAGTTAAGCCTAACTTAGAATAATTCGAACTCATTTGTCACTAGCAATAATTAACATTATAAATATGTAAATAATATATAAAAATGATATTAAAATTCCATATATTCAATACCCTAGATATTTTTATTGGGAGTAATATTAAATAATAAACCGTTTTCAACAAGAGAATGGACTAGATATCGTATCCAATTTAACAATTTTTATACGTTTAACTGTTATATTTTGTAATTGCTTTTAGATAATAATTACGAACAGTGAATAATTAATAAAAACGTTTCGAAAACTCTTGAATTAGTTGCTTCAATAATGTTGGTATTTTTAAAAAATAAACTGTAAGACTGTAAGACAGTTCGACTCTGTTTGACAGCAATGAACACTTCCAACAATGATAACACATGAGATTTATTTGAATTGAATTGAATTTTCTCTTTATTTCAGCGGGCGAGGTTCAGCCGGAGGCTGCTCTGCCACCTAACCCTTGTCATCATTACAAAGAAAAGAAAGAAAAAAAAATAAAGAGACAAATAAGATACAAGATACAAATAACAACATAACATGATACATTCAATAATACTAATGATAAATAAAACACTCAGTAAATGTAAATAAAAAAAAACTACTCATACTGCTAGTCCAATTTCAAACTGTAGTAAACCTGTCATGTGTGCCAATGCTTTGTCTCTGATCTCTAAATAATAATGTTTGGAGTGATGATTTAAATAGATTATACGGTTTGTCAGTGATTGACTTTGGTAGGGAGTTCCAGATTCTTACTGCCGAGATTGAAAATGCCTTCTCCGTTATTTTTAAAGAATGCCGGGGCATATTCAGCTTATTGCTTCCTCGTGTATTGTAACGGTGAATTTCTGATCTACATGTTAATTTATGATGCAAGTAAGGTGGTGCTTTATGTGAATTTATTTTGTATAGTAAACAAAGTATCGGAGATATCGTCTTCGGGACATGGTTAGGATATTGTTTTCATTAAGTACCGGCAGAATATGCTGAGACTTCCTGTAATTGAGAGAGAAGCGTATAGAGTAATTCTGTATTTTCTGAATTGCTCTAGTATTTTGAGTGGAGAGAGAACTACCATAGGGTACAGCGGGGTAATTTGAATAATTTCAGACATTTTCTCATATATCTCGGAAACTGTAATTGGTATTCAAATATAAAATTATGAACAACAACTTTGAACCTTACTGTTACTTAACAATTTTTCTTAAGATAGTATCTGGGATACATCATTGTGGAATTTGGGTATTCAATTTCCCCGCCGAAATTTGGAAAAACGTAAAAGTGAGGGGCAATTTGAATAACGAGTGGGGTAATATGAATAACCAACAAAATAAACAAGTCTTATAGAAATAATGCATACACTATTTAATAGTTAGATTGCAATTTCTACGGTAGTTGAAATATGCTAGTTTTGAATGAAAAGAAGTAGGCATACATAAATTGTTACTATGCGTCACCTATAGCCATCTTTTTGAATGTAGGCCTACACTAAAAAAATGTTCAGAACACTGTCTAAGGCAAAGAGCCGTAATTGGTTAATTCATCTTCTATCGTTCGTATTTAAGGACAACGACAACAGATAAACTGTTTTCAACCTTCTGCACCGACACAGACTTCGTAGAACAATGTCTTACAACGCTGGCAACGAATCCAGTCTCCCTTTCTAGCAGAACGTTCTGAACAGTAATTAAGAAGGCAAAAACAGCAATTCCTTGTTTGACTTTCATTGCCTGCAGCCATCTTAGCCCTACATTTTCGTCACTGGAAGGGGTAAAGTATATGAGTTTCTTTCGAGCATTCATTTGTTTTTTTTCTTGGCAGGTACTGTATTAGCACTCTTCTTTTTTGTAGTGTCATTGGATTTTGTTGCACCCGATGCTTGCGTCTTTCCTCGGAGGTGTTTTATTCTCATTGCCCGAATATTTTCAGAAGTTGAGTGGCATGATTTTCCTGCGACACGACGTCTCTTCTGCACACAAGCTTTTTCTGGGCTGGGAAGCACTTGTTGTATGGGTTCATCTATAGGCTTCGTTGGGACAAAGTTTTGAGAGCCATGACCGGAAGAAGAAGGCGCGTTGTTAAGATCTTCTTCCCGAGAAGACTGCTCCTCAAAATGTATAATAAGGCCATACGTTTCCGAAGGGGCGAATCGAAATTCTTCAATAGCCTGTGGACTAAACGGATAGATACCAATACACAAAAACCCATTAACAGCCAGTCCAACAGAAGCTGTCCACTTCTAGGCTACAGTGAACAAAATACAGAACTGAGATTTACTAATCACTGACCTTGGGTTTTAGTGAATCCAGATAGTTGCCTCTTGGTGGTAATTGGCTTTAAGGGCCTTAAAAACAGAGCGATCGAGTGGTTATAATACGTGTGTTGTGTCTGGAGGTAGGTAAAGCATTTCGATGTCATGACTTTGGTAGAACTCTAAGGACAAAAGTTGTGAGTGAGATTTTGGGGTTTAAAGTCCGGATTTAGGCGTACGCCTTTGAATATTACTACAGAAGGTATAAAAGACCTTCTGGCATTGCAGCATGCTATCACCGTTATATTTTCCCCTCGCTCAACAGATGTTAAACTTACCACCTCTTTTCTACCCTTTTCTGCAAAAATTTTAGGGGTCTGTTATTTAGAGGGAGATTACTTTCGTCCGTATTATAAATACGGTTACGATGGTTTATGGAGATCATACTCGTTCATTAATTTTCCCAGTAAGTCAAAATAAGAATTCGCAGTTTCCTTGTTAACACTAGAAGCTTTTGCTTTTGACAAACAAATATAAAATAGTAGGCCTATAGTTCTAATTTCACTGCTATTCAAATTGCCCCGTTTTGAATTATCCAAATTGCCCCGCAGTCGACGAATATTCCATTCAGAACGTGGTATGAAAACGGCTGATTAGTTGACGCCAGTGTACAGTATATCAATGCATTACATGCTACTGATACGGTTATAATCCAGAGTGGTTTCATTTTATTCAGTTAATAAGAAGGAAAGCTTAAGGAAACAACGTTGAAAATTATAACGACCTAAAAATACACACATTCATACTTACCTTGCAGCAAACAAAAAATCGTATAAGCCTTCAGAACCGAAGGAATTGTTTGTATTTCTGAGAGCGACTTCTGCAAACCACCACCTACAAATCCACCATAGATTCACTAACATGGCGAGCCGCGTTTCCACTCCAGCTGGCAAAATGCTTAACATTATTCAAATTCCCCGCCTATTCGAATTACCCCGCTGTACCCTATATTGAATCGCAGTAATCGAACAGAGGCAAAATCAGAGTGTTAACAAGATATAGTCTTGTTCTTGCGATAAATAGCCTTTCAGTTTATAAAGCTGTCGTAAGATGCGCTTAGCTTTAATACACTGTTCAGAAATGTGTTTATTCCAGCTAAGCCCTTGGTCTATTATTAAGCCTAGATCTTTAACAAAGGGAGAAAATGGAATACTGGAATTCACTACAGTTACTTTTAGGTCATCAGGGTTGATTTTGCTCAACTGATGTGATGTTCCTAATACAGTGAAAACACATTTTAATGGATTAAGTAAAAGACCATTCTTAAGACACCAGTTGCTAACAGCTGAAAGATCCGTATTAAGTAACTCTATTGTGTCCATAATATTTTCAGGTGTACTACTGATGAAGATCTGGGTATCATCCGCATAGAAGTGAACTGATGAATGTTTTATGACTGTAGAAAGATCTGCTGAAAAGAGTGAAAATAATAGGGGACCTAATATTGAACCTTGCGAAACTCCTGCCTTTATCAGGGATGGGGTAGATACCTGAGTCTTTTCTCCTCTTAGTATTACTTGTTGCTGTCTACAAGAGAGATAGCTGTGGAACCATTTAATAACTGATTCCGAGAAGTTGTAATATTTCATTTTGGCCAGTAGGAGTTCATGATTTACTAGATCAAAAGCCTTCGAAAGATCCAACAAGACCAAAACTGTTACCATTGAATTTTCTATTGAATTCAAAATTGAATCTGTAATTTCTAAAAGGGCTGTGGTTGTGCTATGTTCTTTACGGAAGCCGGATTGAGTAACAGGCAATACTTCATTTTTATTGATAAAAGATGTTAATTGCTGAAATGCTACCTTTTCTAGTACTTTGGAGATAATTGGAAGTATACTGATGGGACGAAGCTCATCAAGCGACTGTACAACTGTCTTCTTGGGCAGTGGAACCACCTTCGCTCGCTTCCACAGTTCTGGAAAACAGCCTTGAGTTAATGAATAATTTACTATGTAAGTGGAGTTAAAATAAACGGAACAGACAGTCGAAGCATTTTTCCTGTTATTCCATCAAATGCACATGTGTTGGATTTAATACTGTGTATTGCAGTTTTAACTTCTGTTTCGTTTACAGTGTGAAACTTAAACGTTTCAATATTGCTATTTAGTTTATGCGATGAAAACCAATGCGTTTGTTGATCAAGTACTTCAGTGCTTGTCTCAGACATTTTATAGACACTTGTGAAATGTGAATTTATAGCTTCAATGTCATTTACATCATCTGGAAGAATCAAGCATGAATCGCTTTTACCTACACCAAGATCACGCAAAGTTTTCCAAATGTTACGTACATCATTAGTAGATCTCATGCGATCAGAAAAATACGCAGTCTTTTCTTGTCGCACAACAGTAGTTGTGAAGTTACGCAAACGTCTGTAATCCTCCCAATGCAACTGATTCTTCGTTCTTTTATATTTTCTGTAAGCACGGTCACGCAACTTCATTAAAAGTTTTGTGTTACTTGAAATAAAGGGAAGAGTGTTCTTAGATAGCCTTTTCGTTTTGAGCGGTGCATGGTTATCAAAAATGTCAAGTATAGAGTTTTGTAAAAATTCAACTTTATTATCTATTGTTTCCATTTGAATAATATCATCCCAGTTGTAATTTTGTGCATCATGATAGAACGATTCGGTATTAAATGAAGCGTAAGTACGACACTGAATTACTCTACTGGGAGTTTTGGATATTGTATGAAGCTTGAGAGTGACGTGAATTACGCTGTGGTC
This sequence comes from Thermobia domestica, assembly GCF_964235325.1. Lineage (NCBI taxonomy): Eukaryota > Metazoa > Arthropoda > Insecta > Zygentoma > Lepismatidae > Thermobia > Thermobia domestica. Next base: position 137,525,360 of record NC_137458.1, read on the forward strand.
TGATGTTCCAATGGGTGGACTAACTCCAAACGAGTGTACCTGTTCCGGGTTGTCAGTAATAATTAAATCTAGCAAAGATTCGGTAGTTTCAGTGACTCTCGTGGGTTCATTTATTAACTGTGTGAAACCTAATATGTTAATAATAGATTTCAAGTAAATAGTTTCTTGTTTATCTGGACAGAGTTGATCGCAATTGAAATCACCAACAACGAATATTTGGTCGACTTGTGGATATAGTTCCAATACGGCATCTTCGATCGCTGACAATTCCCTATATGGTATGCTGGGAGATCTATATACAGCAGTAATACCAATTGACAAGTGGTTCACATTAACAACAAGATTTAAAATTTCTATATCTTGATAAACATCGTTAGATTGAAAGTCAACAACTTTCACTTTAATATGTTTTAAGTAGTAAATCAGCATGCCTCCACCCCTCCCTTTGTCACTGCGAATGACTGAATATCCTGGAATCTCAATTTGCCTTGTACTTATAGAATCGTCCAACCATGTTTCCGATATAATTAAAATGGAACATTTTGTGGAGACAGCGAGTAGCCGTACTTCGTCAATTTTAGGAAAAAGAGAACGGACATTTGCATGCATAATCTTAAAATTTGACGAAGCAGCAGATTGAGTAAGGATCTGAAACCCCACATTGTTTATGTTTGTACTACCCATGTTCAAATACAAAGATTATAATTAAAATGTATGTAAAAAACACCATTAAAGCAGTAATTGAGCCCTGACGAAACTGAAACGCTACACTGACACACATGACATGATGACTGCCTTTTCTACCGATAAACATAAAATAAAATACCATAGAACATAGATGACTAAACTTACAGTAAAGAAGAAATAACAGTATGGGAAAAAATTGCCTTATAAATGCAGTTCTAACATAGGCGTTTTTGTATTTGTCACTTAACGCACACTTAATAAAACAGTGCTTAAAATTTAGCATTTTCATCGTGTTGTTAAGTTGTTAACTTCATCGTGTCCAGTTGAGATTTGTAACGTGATGAGTAACTAACTTACAACATTGGTACAAGTACCCTTGTACAAGTTCAACTTCTATATCCACTAATATATTATAAATTTGTCAACTCACGGTACACAGATAACAAAAGAGCAAAATTGATTTCGACTTACCATAGTTGTCCTTTAAAGTATAAAATATATTTATAACATAGAACAGAACAGATAACTGTAACATAAATACACTTTTGCACTACCTGCAAGTTACACACTTTTGCACTACACACAAGGTCATCATTCACACACTGTAGAGTGCAAACGTTACAGCTCCTGTAATTGAGAAGCGTTCGTAACGTAGTTCTTTTTGCCATTGATGATGACAACAATTTTTCCGTCCCTTGTATACACATTCTTGGGGTCAAACTTCTTAAGTGCCTTTTGCAGTAGCTGCAATCGTGAACTACATAAATCTTCTCTTATTACAATTTCAGAGTTCTTTAGCTTCCGTTTCTGATAAACACTTCAGCCCGTGAGCGATAACTAACAAATTTAACAATAATTGGCCGTGTACTACCAGGCTTCTTCTGTCCTACTCTATGAGAACGGCAAATGTCCCTTGTACTTAAATTTACACCCAGTCTCTTTTCAAAGATTTCCAGTGCAAGGTTGTCTGTGTTTTCATTTATCTTCTCAGGTACACCGAATATCCTTAAGCTGTTTCTACGCTGATATTGTTCTAACTCATCTATATTTTCCTGCAGATCACTTATTTTCTTGTCTCTTTGTACCAACTCTTTCCGTAAGTCCTCAATTACTTCAATATTGAAATTTAGCGTTTCTTCCAAACGTTCTATCACAACACGCGTTACAGATTCAATTATTGAATCAACGATTAGCTTCATGACTTCAGGTGTCTGCACAGTACGTTTCACTTCATCACATATATCCTTCATAATTTCTGACCTACTTGAAGCTGCAGCCGGTGACTTCAGTCCATTGTTTCTGCTGTTATAACGAGTGTTGTTAGCCATTTTGCACAGTAATTCTATTAAACTGATTATAATTACAAAGATTATATGTTCTGTGTGTTTCTTCTTGATTAAAACACTGACTAATTGTATTCACGCTACATTATATGCGAATATATGAATATAAATTATATGATTTTACTGGAGACGATGATATCAAACTTTCACTACGGCGCCATAGATATTTACGATATTTCATGTTAGATATATTCTTTATGTGGTGCACAATGGTCTTTTACACAGTCCTGTGGATCAATTTTAATGTTAGATTTGCTCTTTCTCGCACTGTTTTCAAGCCCAAAAGAGATCTATTTCTAGTTCGAAGATCATGTGAATGAAATCAACCAATCAGAAGCACTGGCAAATTCGTACTCAAAAAGTAGTGATGAGCTCAAGAGACTTGCATGGAAGACCAAGACCTGGAATCCCGATGCAAGACCAAGACCAAGACCATAGCCGCAAGACCAAGACTCTTGCGCAAGAGTCTTGCACAAGTACTGGCTCAGTGGTAGGGCGTTTACCTTTGGTGCTGGGGTTCCTGGTTCGATCCCACCTTGCACCATGTGAACTTTATTGGTGGTTTCTCTCTCTGGGGGAGATGAGTCTTATAAAAGCTTTTGAGATATTTATCACACTTTGGGTTCTCTTGCGTAGTACTTCCGGTTCACCTTCCGTCCACTTTAGTACTCCATAAGTCTCATTGATTCGAAGGTTACGTAACTGAATATGAACCAATCGTTACTGTAGAAAATTTCGTACCAAAAAGTGGCACATAATCCCCCTTTTATATCTAGTAGCTATTTCCGACAATGGTCGCAAACTTTAGAAATTCAAAATGTCCCGTTCACTAGATATCTTTACAGGGAATAACGTTATCAAATTTCACTGCTTTGTGCGAGAAAGTGGGCGGAATATCGAATCCCTCTTAAAAAGTTAACTATTTTTATGATTGTTTTTCTGTGATTCTTTTCATTAGTAACATTAGTGATGTTAGCTCCATCCATTCACGTAGAAAGTAACTACTGGAACGTCCAAAATAATGGTTTGGCAACAACGAGTAGCTTCTAACAATGATCAAAAGTAAACTATGGAAATGCTTTCTAGGCATGTTTACTGGGAATAGTAGTAAAATGTTCACACCTTTCTAGGAGAAAATACAGCGACATACCGTAAATCACTTAAAATTAGTATACGTAGTTCCGTGCTATCCTTTATCGCTGTTTTAGAACAATGAATTTCGATAACGATATGGAAAATTGACTAATACCGTTCCCTAGCTATTGTCATGTTTATCATGTTTAGTTCATTGGCCTAAAATTGCGAAATTACTGAATTGCTTGTGTAAGAATTGAATTACGAGGGTCATTTAACTCGCAGTAGCAACATAGTTGTGAAATGGAATGTAGTGAATCACTCACCTCAAGAAGCTTACAGTCCTTTGATGTAGTTTCTGCCAGCCTGTTGAACTCTTCGCCAGATGTCTGGTAACCGTTGAATACCTGTCAGAGCCACACTTTGTGACAGAGTGTTGACAGTACGCTCTAAGGCACAAACAATGCAGGGAATGCCTCTGAAACATTTGCCCCTGATGAGTTACTTCAATTTTTGGGAAAAGATCAAAATCGCAGGGCTCATCTCCAGGGTGTATGGCGGGTGCTTCAATGCCTCCCAACCCCATCGTCATAACAGAGTCTGTACTTGATGGAATGTATGCCATCTGGTATTGTCGTGTAGGAGTATTGGTCCAGACTTCAGGAGGCGTTGACGTTTGTGCCGCAATGCTGGTCGCAAATGGTGACTAAGGTATGAAGCATAATATGCAGCATTGACGGAACGCCCGATGGAACTTGATGTGACAGCATAATGCTTTCGTGGTCGTATGACATTGTCATCATCACCTTTACGTTTGCTGGCGCTCGCCTTAGCTTTTTCGGTCGTGGAGATTCTGCATGGCGCCATTCACTCGACTGACGTTTCAATTTAGGCTCATAGGATCTTCCCCACGTTTCGTCACTGTCAATAATGCGATGCAAGAAGTCATCACCTTCCTCATTGTACGTTAAAGGTGTAGGGGCGCACATTCCCACCTATGCTACTTTTGAATCTTGGTCAAATCATGTGGTACTCATCTGGGAGCAATTTACCGCATGCCAAGATCTTGTGTTAGCATGCAGAACACTGATTCGGGGGAAATGTTCTGCTCTTGTGTCAATTCACTACAAGTCCAGCGCCGATCACAGCCAAGCAGTGTGCGTAGTCTTGCTAGATTACTTTCGTCCGTAGCCGTTCGCATATGCTATCCACCGTGCATTTTGTCTGTTGACTGTCGTCCTGCCTGAAATGCTACAACCCATCTCGCCACTGTCCGATACGGTAGAGGAGTTTCATCACATGCCTCTACTAATCCTCTGGGAATCGTCCTAGCATTTCACCCTCGTGCCATCTGGAATTCCATAAACACACGCTGTTCTGCTCGTGTGAACATTGCGTTAGGACAGCATTTCACACAACAATCACATTAACAATATCTACTTGCCACACACACCGTAGTATGGGACCGCAACAGCGTTGAACTTACTCGTACATATCCACGGAACACACTACGTTCGTCATTTGTCTCCGGCTCACGCGACACTCCAATCGTAGCTGTGTTGCCAGTTCGAGTTAAATGACCCTCGTACTTGTTTAATAGAATGTATAAAATTTTACAAATGGTGGACGGAGCCATTTGTATTTATGGCCGACTTATAAGTCGTAATGCTTGAATTGTATACTGGAGTAATTGAAAGAAAATAAATTATATTTCAGCAAAGGTATAGCTGGGTAAATAAATGGTCAAAATAAGATAAAGAAATTAATTGTGACAATAAGGATGAATAAAAGTCAGAATCCGGGAGGAGTTCCAGCGAAATGAAGAGAGCAAGTTACCCAGATGGTCAGGGTGAAAAAATTGGGAAACGTGATAAAAATAAATAAAACGATAGTGTATAGGATATTCGTGGTTAAGTGTAGTTATGTGTAGTTTGTATTAATTTTCACTTAATCCCTTTCTCTTGTTAACACCATACCAGGTGATGTTGTCACTTCCACGATCACACCAAACTCCCAACCCAAATCACGACATTAACAAAAAAATTCACAATCAGCAACTTTATACATAAGAATAAACATAACATAATAATATAATTTATTTGTTATTTAACCTCTCAACACTTTCACCCGATTATTCTTAACTAACGCCTTGTTCGAAACCTTACCAATCCTAACACTATAAAATAACAAGATGTAAGTAGGGCCCACCATAGCACGGTGCAGTTACCCGACAATGTTTACTGCTGGGTTGTAGACAACCGTTGGATTTAGTACATTACGGATTTTTATGATGATTTCTCCTGACACCTGAAAGGAGACTGTGAACTTGTTTTAGTACTCCGGTGCCGACACTGATAATATCGGTAGATTCATAGTCACCAGAAAAGTTTAGTCCATCAATTTAGGTATAGTTGACTGATAAACTTCGGCAATCAAATTAACTAGCTTCTCCTATTACACCTCGTTGGAAGGGTTCTGTTGTTTGTACTGAAATTTTAAATTAAGCAAATCACAACCCAATAGAAAATATGGTCCGAAATACACAGAAAAGAAGCACCAGAAAACAGAAAAGATGCACCAGTCTTTAAAGGGCCCTGCCTAACCAATCACGGGTAAAGATTTTACTCCACTACATCATCCACGGATTTTAGAAGTTGTATGTGAAGCACAGCGACCTGATGATAGTAGTTTGTTACTTAACATACAGTATTACAGTCTATAAATATCGCTTCAGACTGAAAATAAAATGCGTGCTAAGTGCAAAAAATGGAAAAGTTGGGTTTAATGTCAAAATGTGGCCTATGTGTCTAACACTACTCAGTATAAAACTGGCTATCTAGTATTCACTGTGGAAGTAGTTCAAATAATAGCCAGCAGAATGCACGTGAATATATGTCCCATTAGTTCTGAAATAAAATCTAAGCTTTTTACTCAACATTTTCAGTTTGGCACTTAGCACGGATTTTAGTCAGTCTACATTTGTTTTAGTTATCTGTCAAGATAGTAGTAGTAATTTAGGAACAGTTTCCCGCTTTCTTTCTGTCGCTATATGTGTAGGAAGAAAGACAACAGTGAAATTTTTATGTATGAGTTTTTCTTCCTTAATGATGCATAATTAAAATTTTAACTCATTTCGTTATAGTTGATCGCTTCTTTTCGCCTCCTTTTTCTTGTGTGTTTCAGGGTTTGCTTTCATTTATAAATACTGAAAAATCATATTTCTAATGCAACTAGAAAACTTTATGGAGGAATGTTAGGTGCATTTAGAATCTTTGTGTTTCTTCTACTAAGAGTACAGGAAATTAATTCACTGAAACACTGTCAAAAAGGTAAGAAAAGTTCTAAAACTAAAAAAAAGGTTTCGAAAACCCGAAATCTGTAAAGGATCTAAAAAGATTTTGTTGACGTTGCCAAAAGTTCTTCAACAATTTTATTTAACTTCTTACAGTATGTTGACGGTTTTTGGCATTGATGAAGTCGTTTCTTTAAAAAGAGCGGAAACGATTTAAAAAAAAAAAAAAAGATTGCACTTCAAACTTAATCCTTTGCCCGCAACTTAAAGCGGGGAGAAAAGGAATCAAGGACGAATCTTCCAGCTTGCTCCCCTCACAGTAGTAACTTAATCCTTCTTCTGTGTCTTTTGTGCGTATATGTGTTCTCTTTCACGTCCGCGCTTTTTTCGTCTTCCTTCTACCGTCTTGTTTGCAGCGATTCAATTGTTTCCAGTCTTGTGGTCGGAAAGCAGAGGGTACCCTATGGTTCATTTATGAGGTAGACAAAGTCTTTTGCGAGAAAAGCACTGAAAACTATAATCCTTCCATAGAAAGTTTGTCTTCGTCAAGTTTTTTTTTCTCCTTTTCGTTTCTTTTAAATCTACCATTTCCTGATCTTCGAACAAGTTTTTCAGATGTTGAATAATTTATAAACTATTTTCTCTTTTTTTTATTTCGTTTGGTTGTCTGTTTGCTTTGTTCAGCCTTTGAAACAAGTCTCTTGCGATATACTTTGCAATAGAAACAGAATATAATACACAAGTAACACAAATGCCCGTGTTTTTGCTTTATTAAAATGAAAAAAATACTGTGATTTGCTTTTAATCAGAAGTGGAGTCTAAACTCTTACTTTGGTAGAATTCCTGTCACTTAGGCAACTACATAAAAGTATATGGCCTCGAGAATTCTTGACAGGGCTAAAATAACTTCCTGTTGAAATCATTCTTTTCTATAATTTGAAATTTAAGTGACTCAGGAAATTGGATTTCAAAGACTCCATCCTCTTTTTTTCGTAACTACATCTCTCATTTTCATCTTTTTTTTTTTTTGCGTTAAAATTAGTATATTAGAAACAAATCATTTATAGCAATAATTAATGGTATTGTTGACAGGGGCATAGCTCTGTACATGAAAATGTAAAATTTGGTTAAGAAAGAAAAGGAAGTGCTGACATATTATAAGAACTTTTTTTTGCTTTTATGTTACTTGTATTATATTTTGGATTTATGTTTAGCAGAAGGGGTCCAGTTCTTTTTCCTAAAAAAATGTTACAATTTTGGTGATTTCTGTTCACATTAGGTTAGGTTAGGTTAAGTTAGTTTATGTTATGTTAGTGTAGGGGTTCAGCATAATTTTCCAAAAAAAAAAAAAAAAAAAAAGATAGGATTTCGCTTATTTCTACTAATATTAGGTTAGTTTAGGTTAGTTCAGGTTATCTTAGGTATCTAGTTTATATTAGGTTAGGTTAGATTTGGTTACGTTATGTTACGTCTAGGTGCTTGCATCGTCCATTTCTCCTATAAATGTTGTGTTTCTTACGTGCTTCTGGACCCTCCTGCTAAACATACTCCATATTTTATTTTCAATTTCATATGAAAATTGAATATGTAATGTTCTTTAAATAAATAACAGTACATAGGATCGTACAGATTAAGAATATTTGAATCATTTTTATATGACGATGGAACTCTCATTTCTTATTAATGCCTTTTATTTGTCCTATTTCGAAAAGGTAAAGTTAAGATGTTCCACCAGAAATAGATGTTCAAGAATTACTATTGTTTCACTAATTCCTCTAAAGACTTGTAAATTCATACTTTCCTGAATCTTGTCTGCCCACTGACTGAAATTTATGATATGCCTGCTAACATATTATATATGACGTAAATAACATACTTAAATACTTATACACACAAATATGCACGTAAACTTACATGGCATTAAAACGCTACTTCGGAAAAGCATAGAGCAACCTGTGGCTGAATCTTACAAGCTAGAATTGCATCAGTTCCAGTTTAGGGCAGAAAAATCTAGAGAGCCCTATATCTCTTGGTGTATCTCTTGGTACATATGTACATAATTTAGAGACGTGCCAGGAATGTGCAACAACCTGTACTAGCTGATTACTACAAGCTGCGATTTCATTAAAATTGCGTATTAATGAACCACATTTTACATCACTGTTCGTATATTTACATATGTTCAGGGTTAAATTTTAAGGATGGTCGCCAGTTTCTAGCAAAATTTTGAAAATTTACTAGGAAAATGTACATAATTTGCTCGTTTATGCGCTTGATAATTTGCAGCAAGAGCGAAAGTTGTGATTTTTTATAGGCCATTATAAAAATGGAATTATTTGGCAACCGGTGGGAACTATTCGGATTAAGTTTACCGTATGGCAAATAAATTAATGCAAGTCGAACGTGTTATGCACGCATTCGCCCATAAGGTAATTAGTAACCACAGTATACAAACTGAAGTGACGTATGCCTACCAGAAGTCAATGTGCTAACTCATGACACGGAACTATATTTAAGAAATCCACGTAATTGCGAAATTTACATTGGTAACATGTTACGTTACTTTGGAACACTAATATGAAAATATGTCGGAATAATACCTATAATGTCTTTAGTAACGTACACATACATAATTCAATACGTGAAGGTAAGTAATTTTATGCCATATATAGTACTTTGTGCTATTCTCGTTTAAGTGTTTACCTACCTTCACTGATGTGCCTGCTTAATACCGACACATTTCTTCGCTACCCTTGGGCTCCCCTTCTGCGCTCTTGTACTGATTCAGTTAGACGGCATTTATACTTTTTAGTGGACAACTACTACAAGTTGGTTATTGTTTTTACAGAACTTTTTATCATGTACGGACATTGAAGCCCCTCCCTAAAGTGAATCTGTACATAACCTAACATTAAATTAATGGAAACTATCGAAATTGTAAGATTATTTTGTCTGTTCGCAGCTTTAGGTTCAAAACCAGACGGACCGCCATCTTCGGAATAAATGCCGATGTTCGTATATTCATGTCTGCATACATGAATGAGTCCTCTTCCTTTCTGAATTAACATAATTTACCCGTAAATTTTAGGAAAACCATCTTTCGTTCTCAATTTCACCTATAAAATAATATAGCAACTTTAGGCCATAAGAGAATCAAGTCATCTTTTGTTACATTAATTTCTAGCAATACATTTTATTCTTAGCGTAAAGCATCAAGTAATTTAATGATGGTCTAATTTTCTGATCTTTCTGCTCATCCGTGAGGTTCTTGGACAGACACTGTCTTTACTAAACCTACTTGCTATATATAAAGGATGTATGATCTCCCGCTAAAAAATAATGATTAAATGCGTCGATATTAGCAACTAGATCCCAATCTTTTCAAATTGACTTCGTTGATATGAACAAAGACTTCAATAAATATGTGTTCCTATCCAATGAATTGTCTAGAAGTGCTACTCTATTACATGCATCCGATAGCATCACTTCAAAAATTGTCTGATTCTCAGTCGTAGTCTTCCGTCTTCTAATCTAGCGGAGATCTGACTCCAATTCGCAGTTTTTTCGTTGTGCTCGATACTTGAAACCATTCGGTATATTTGTGGTCTGAACCAAACTTTTTACTCCAAGTCGACTCACAATAAAACTGCACAGACGTCTGCAGCGTAAACGTTAAGCCATAATCCTGCAAATTCCAACCTGGTACTTACATCTTGAAATGAGAAAAAAATAGTAGTTAGTTTTAAATAATCCCTCATAGATTTAACCCTCCTATGGCCCTTCAAATCTACACACCCGCCTCTTCTTGGGGTCTATTTGACCCCAATTATTTAATTTCTCATAAAGACATGCAAACATGAAAGATAAACTAAATAATAGTTATCCTAGTGTCTTCAGGTGGCTTAGTAATGATTATGATAGTAATAATAATCATAAGAATGAATAATAAGAAAAATATAATATTACAAATTGGGGTCAATACGACCCCAAGGTCTGATGTGTTACCTTTTCATTTAACAACGTTATTTAAAATAATTAACTTTGAATATTTGGTTTATACAGAGTACAATACTAGGTCGAGGAAAACTAAAATAATTAGTAACGGAAAACATCGTACAAAGAAATTATTTAAGAAATAGGTGTTCCTTGGTGTTATATTGTCTCCAAGGCCAATAGGAGGGTTAAGCTAGAAAAAGATAGGTTTATAATAGATGTTACGTAGACTCTAACTTACGTTAAACTAAGATGTTAGACTACACAATATACCTCTAATTGTAATTTGTCAGAAACTAAGAAAGACGTTAAATAATACTGAAACAAAGCTTAAATACAAAATAAAAAGAGAAAAGAGTAAAATTGTGATAAAAGACAAGGGAAGATTAAAACAAAAAAAGGAGCCAACGGAAAAGACAGAGAAGAAACAGGATGTGAGAAAAATAAGGAGAGGATGTGCGTAGGAAGCATAACATGGGTGAAGGTGAAATGGCTTTCTCTCTTAGGAAGTCACCTTTTAATTATACGGCTTCACCAGAATTAATGTTATTACAACAAAGAGTATTTTCTTGTCTGCTCACAAAGTTCATGGACTGCTGTCGCGTCTTCTGTACGTTCGCTTCTCCCCAAGAGAAAGAGAGAGAGAGAGAGAGAGAGAGAGGGAGAGAGAAGGAGAAATTGCAAAGAAATGTCTTCGTTGAAGACATTTTGAAGAACAAGGCCTTTCTTTTGGACGTTGAATAAAAGGACTAAAGCATATTACTTTAACGAAGAGATATAGGACAGAAGTTTCACTTTCATGATTCTTCTTTCAAAATCATTGTTTCCTTTCTCTCAGACAGACAAGAAGTTAAGTTATAAAAGCCTAGGTTGTTTGCAAGAAACATCAACGTTGTTTCTTCGTTATTAACTTACAAAGTACACAACAATATAACTTTTCTTTCACAGTGTGTTGAACTTTTCCTGTTGTGTTAGTTTACAACATTGCTTTGAAAATAGAATTATTAAAGTAACAAAATGGAGTAAATTAGGTTGAAGTAAACTATACATGTTCTTTATTTTTAGTCACGAACATCTACAGTAAATGAAATCCATAAAATCATAGGACCATATCAGGCACGTAGCCAGGATTTCGTGAAGGGTGGGGTACGTGACATGAAGTACTGTGGTCATTACACCAGGGGCTCGATTATTCTAAAACTATTTTAAAGGAACATATATTGGTTCGTTTAGCCAGGACTTCGTAACGGGTGAGGGGGTGACATGAAAATCTGAAGACCCAGAAGCTCGATCAATCTAAACTACTTCACTATCAACATATTGTATTTGGACAATAAAATTAGGATATGTTGGTAATTATTTTAATAAAAAACTTTGAAGAAATCTCGAGTAAAATAATAAAAAAAAAACATATTGAAAAAGATTTTACAAGATATATTTCCTTCCTCTGTACATTCAAATATAACGATTTTCCTTTCATTATGACGTCAACTATTATAAAAAGTCCATATTTTACAATATCTGCGTTCCTTCCTCTGTCGAATCAAATGTTAACAGAACTTTCTATCTACATAGTTTTTTTGTTTCTGTTATTCCGTCAACTACTGTCTGTTCTAAATGACAGGTTAAAGGAGCAGCAGAAAATTGTTTTAGAAATAACGTGTTTGATAGTGCAAGGATGCGATTACGAAAAATTATGATAAAAAATGTCAACACTGTTACACAACGGCACTATGCTTTAGGAAGCTTGAAATCTTCCTGACTAGTAGCAGAATTCTGAGAATCCCGTAACTTTTCTAGAAATTTCAAATTCCCTGACTTTTCCAATACATCTCGCTCACCTCGCTACCATATATTGCAAGTAATACAAATCTCCTCATAAAAAAGAGCAACCAAACGCTTCCTGTAGTTTTTTTTTTATTTTTAACACTGATCCTTCTTTTTCTCATTTCATTTTGTTTCATCCTTTCTTAAGTTTTTCCATTCCTGGTCTCGAAGGACCACATATATGTATAGACACATGTCATTCGAAAAAGAATATTCTCAAAATTACCGTTTTTATTGCTTATAAATTATCCTACACCGGGAAAAAAATATGTGGCGTACGTAAAATCGTATGTTACGTTTGTAAATCCTAAAATTTTTGGACTTAACGTACAGCAAACGTATAACTGAAAACGCATGCTTTATAATACTTTTTGTATAAGTGTTCCATCTGTACGTACTTTTCTTATGAAACAATATAGGCAGTCAGGATAACACATACAAATGGACGTACATAACATATAGCTGACAAAGGTAACATACGTATATGTATGTAGTATAAGGAAGACTATTAGATGTTAGACATTCTATAACGGCACGATGTAAGATCTAAGGGCAATGCCTATGTAACATACGGATAACGTATGCTTCGTGCTTTTTTGTGTAGTAAGCAAGAGGATTCCGTATATTTGTACATTAAAGCGCTGTCCGGAGGACGGATTTTTCTCAGTGCATCCTTTCAATAGAGAGATATGATTTACTGTTTCATATTCAATATCCTTAAGTGAAAAGAAAGTATAATTTTTCAACCATCATCTGTAAATATAAGTATATTGTAATCCTCTCTCTCTCTCTCTCTCTCTCTCTCGATATATATATATATATATGATTGTAACTCATATATGTATAGGGGCCGCGGTGGCTCAGTGGTAGAGCGTTCACCTCTGGTGCTAGGGGTCTCGGTTCAAACCCTGCTCCCACCAAGTGAATTTTGTGGTGGACAAACACCGTGTGCGTGGGTTTTCTTGGGGTTTTCCCATTTCCTCCCACTTTCTTCATTCCATCATTTCATTCATTACTCATCATCACCGTCTCCTTTAGCCTAACCGGCATAACCGTGGGACGTAAAACTCAAAAATTTCATTTTTTTCCATTTTTCATATATGTATATATACAGTATGAACCTAAAAGATGTGCTCAAACTCCGGGGGCCTTTCGTGTTATTAAAATAACACAAAACTTGCATGTTGTCGAATTCCGTGTCGTGTACGAAGACATGGAATGCCACCTTGTAATTGGCAGGTCTGATCCTAACAATTGGAACGGAACAGAAAGGTGTGCACAAACTAAGTCTGTCTGCGCAACTGCCTAATGTATCATTCTCTGATGTTCATAGCCACATTTAACTAGTTTTAATGTCACGAATCACTCCACGCAGTTTGTTCATACCTTCCTGTTCCGTTTCAACAGTCAGGATTGGATTGTCGATTCCAAGTTGGCATCCCTGACACTCGTACAGGATGCGGAAGTCGACGACATGCAAAAGAACTTTTTGTCTTCTTTTGATGTCACGAATTACCTCCTCGAGCATGTACACATCTTTAAGGGTTCACCCTGTATGTGTGTGAGAGTTATAGTCATAAACTCTTCTAACACTGAATGTTTCTAAACTAAGAATAAGATTTATTAATTTTACAAACATCAAATATCTTAGAATATTAAGTACTATCAATCAAATATCCTAGAATATTAAGTACTATCAATCAATTTTGCAACATAAAATATTTAAAAGTTCCATAATATGTATAAATGCTTGGCCTTCAAAATTTAATTTCGTTATTAAGCACCACCTTTTAATATGAGTAATTATACATGTACCTTGTTCTTTAAAAATAATCTATATATTAAAACAAGAATAGGTATGTATTAATTGTAAAAATATTATTTGCTGACTGTGTCTTACCTCGCGTGTAGGAAACACTTTCATTATCAACTTTGTAACTGAGTATATTTAAGCAGTTTCCGTAATGCTTCCGTTCAAATGCACTTTGTTATTTTTTCCTTTTTACAAAGGAGAATATGATGAAGTAGTCCCATGATAAGTTTTGAACACATTTTATGGGTGTGACAAAGAGAAAAGAAACATAAGTAATAATCGGAAGAAATGTGAACATGGTATAAATTTATTTAGATATCCAAATGTTTCCGTGGGTAGAGCACATACACGTCTGTGAATGAAAACTAAGTAATAATTCAGGGAATGGATCAGATGATAGCCTGTGTAATTAGTAATAAAATATTAAATGGTTATGAAAATTGACTTATTATTTCTTTTCTAAAGTTAAATTTTGCTATCAAACAGTTATAGAAACAAATCGTTGTTAAGAAGAGTCGAATATCGATTTATTTCTTGAGCAGAAAGTAGAGTTCTAAGCCCTATACTAATTTCGTTAAGAGTAAATAAAAAACACCAAAAGTATATGATTTGATACGAAACACTAGATAAATGTGGGCGTCTTGTAATGAGTGTTCACTGAATAGCTCAAAGAGAAGAATATCAAATTACATATATATTTAAAATAACAATTAACTACCTAGTCTCAACTCCAGATGTTCAGCAAATCAGCGATTCACATTCTTGTTTATATGGCAACATTAGATTAAAGATAATGGAAAGTAAACATATTTGAGACTATAAATATAATCTGCCTATTTTTATAATCATCGTAGTTCATGTATAAATGGTTTGGAAATATTTATAGCAATTAATAAACTCGAATATTTGGAATACCACAATATCAATATAATTTAAGTTCTCAGAATTTACAAGAATTTTAACTAAATATATACACGTCAATTAGTAACAAACTTGACCATTAGTATCACTACATCCACATGCAAGCTAGTTAAATAACAACCTTACTAATTGACGTAAACCAAAACTTGGAGAAATTGAATAATTATTATTAATATACAAATTTGCAACAAGATGTGATATTATTAAAAGAAATTAACATTAATTAACACTCTAGAAGAAATTGATTAACACCAGTTTTCTTCTTATCTTGTCTTATTTTTCCTCTTATTTTATGTCCATGATTGTTTGTTCCACAGAATAAACTAACTCTCTTGTATCTGCAGTGGTGATACTGGGGCAAAATACGAACAAGAAAGTAGGAACTCTTGCAAAGGAAAAGAAAGACAGATTGAAGATCTTAAGAAGAAGAAAGGACATTGTTGTACAACAAGCTGATAAAAAAGGAGAAGTAATAGTAATGAAAGATAAATGGTACAAAAAGAAATTAGAATAATTAAGTGATGAGATATACAAATTGATAGGTGAGAGAAGTTGAAGGAAGAAATAAAAGAGGAAATAATAGTGTGTGCGAAGAAGGCAGATTTTTGGAAATTATTAGACGAAAAATTAAAAATACCGGAAATGAAGACACACACACACAAAAAAAAAAAAAAACAAGTAAAGTTGAGACCTGTAGTAGATTGCAGTAAGAATATTTTTGAACCATAAGAAGATTAAATAAAGAAAATAGTAGAAGAAATACAAGGAGAACAAGTAAGTTGTAGGGTTACGAATAAACAAGGATCCAAGTTTATGATCGAGAAAGAAATAGAAAGAAATGAGAAGACAGTGATGTTTAATGTAGATGTCCAAGCAATGTTTCCCAGCTTAAGAACGGATTATATTTTGAAGGTGTTGGAAGAACAAAAAATAGAAAAATAAGAAAGTGGAAGAAAGAAAAGTGATAAAACGATTAAAACTGATATAGAAGAACAGTGTGTGTGTGAACACTATGAGAATAAAGAAAGGACTAAGCATAGCTTCAAGACTAAGCCCACTGTTATCAGAAATTGTAACGAATAAATGGGAATAGAGAAAGAGGAAGGTGGTAAATAATTGGTATATTTTGAAGATATGTAGATGATTGCTTAGGTATTTGGAAAGGAACGAAGAGGCAGTTCGTGAGAAGAATAGAAAATAAAAAGAAAAGAATATTTCTAGATGTGGAATTAGAAGAAGGAAAAATAAACATTTTTAGATATGACAATAAGAAAAGTAGAAAAGAGATTTAAAACAAAGTGGTATAGGAAAGATTGTTCAGCAGGTGTTTATTGCCACAGAAAGAGTAATGAAGGAACTAAAAGGCATTTTATTAGAAAGATAGAGTAAAGGATAAAAATGATACACAATGATGACAGGAAAACAAAGAGAGACATAGGGCACTTTAATAGTTTATTAGTGCAGAATGAATATAGTGAAGGTAAATTGAAGAAGAATAGCAAAGAGGGAAGAAGAGAGAAGAAAGTGAGAGACGATTCAGAAGAAGAATAAAAATGAAAATTGGAATAGAAAGCGTAGGAGAAAAACCGGAAGTCCTGAAGAACTTATTGAAAAAAAGGAGGAGTAAGAACATACTGAAAAGGGAGTAGAAAAATGCTAGATTTATTGAAAACTAAGGAAATAAAACAAACAGAGATACTAGGCGATAAAGGAGTTTATATGCGATTAATTGGAAAGAACATGATGTGAGCTATATAGGAGAAACATGGAAGAGATTAGTGGAAATGATTAAGTAACACAAGGACAACGTTACCCTAAAGGGGGATAGTAACGCACTATATAAGCATGTAGAGAATGCAGGACATGAAAAAGACTAGGAAAGTGTAGAGGAGCTGAGAAGATAAAGAAGGAACATTATAAAGAAACTGAAAGAAGTGGAATGTATGAGAAAGGACGAAAGAGATGAACTTACAAACTCTAATAGTGGCCTCAATATACGTAATGTATGGTGAAGAATATTGGATAAATCAGAAAAAGGAAAAAAAGAGATAACACAGGTGTATTGAATAGCAAACAGCCAATTAAAAGTTTGGATTCTCAAAAGTGAAAGTAGATTTGTCCATTGAAAGTTAAATTTTCAAGTGACATTTATATGATTAAAAGTTGCAAAGAGTTGTAATAAATTAAAATTGGTTAAAAATAAAAAATTTTTTTTTTTTTGGTTCCTGGATATGACCTCCTCTCATTTTCTGAGGGATATAAGCTGTAGTCTTATAGATTGTATATTATAATGTATCTGATGGAAGTAAAGATACTTTACCGAAGCTGTAACGACGTTATTTACAAAATAGTCTATGTTTTGGTTAGAATTTGTCTTTCATGTTATACAAGAAGTTCCCAAACTAGAATGAGTGATGTTGTTGAAAATACAATGTGTTCTTATGATAAAAAGTAGATAAGATTTGTAAAAAGCTCAATTAACTGTGGTATACAGTAGAAAGAATCATATACTAGAAGTTTACAATTTCTTCCGGTAGGTGTACACCGCTCTAGGATGTTTGCTGGCAGTTAACGGAGAAATGTGTACTTCTACTTACTACCTTTGTTTTAATAAGAAAAGGAATTGTGGTTAGCTACCTTTAATATCACCGTTATGCGTCAAGACGTTAACGAATTAACTAATAATGAACGCAATCGAGATAATAACTGTAGCTATATATTGCAAAAAATCAGAATTCGAAATTCGCTTCTGTTGAAGAGTTATCGTGTAGACTAAAGGACGGATTTTAACAGCCGCTATCTGTTAAGATGTTAAAGGAGTAACTCCATAAAGGAACATCCGGGATAATTGCTCTACCAATCTATTTCAAAATTCGCTTTCGTTCAAGAGTTCCGGCATGATGGACGAACGCAATATGTCTGATTCTAATACAGAACGATTTTTTCCCAATGGAAGAAACATACTAAGTCATAATATAAGATTTAAAGCTCTTTTACTTGTGAAAAGGTTTATTCCATTCATTAACTATGTATTTCAACAGTTCTCCTCTTCACAGAACAACACAATTCTCACCAATTTGTGTCATATCTCATATTGTCTTCTATGTAGATTCCCAACATTTTCACATACTAACTTTCGCCTCTAGTGCATTGAAATTTCTTTTCGGACGAAATCTTTTAAAGTCATTACTGCATTTCACAATAATGAGCACTCCTTATAAAAAAAAGAAGTATGCACGGTTCTATTTCTTGGAAGAAGAATTAATGAGATACAGAATGAAATGAAACTTCATATTCAAAGAAAATAATAAGGGCTTACAGTTTTGAGTCAAGATTCCCACTAATCCTTATATTGCAGACAAATTAATTTTTTAAAAATAATTATTAGGTTTGGCAAAACTTGTGCAACATTATACGGTTCTGGAAACTTGCATGATAATGCATCTTTTTATCTATTTAATATACATAAACCTCACTCTTTGATACTATAACTCTTTCGTTTTTACTCTGTTACGTATCCTTATCAAAGGCATTAGTTTTTAAATTCCATTCTGCGTCTCTAAGCATTTTATATGTGTACCAAATACACACAGCAGTAGTATATGTTCATATATACATGTCCAGAGAACATGCAGAAACGAAAAAGCACTTCTCTTGGGTCGGCACATGTTAATTTTGGATGTTGGCCAAAAGCCGCTAATATGTGAAGAGATGGGAGGAAAAAATCATAAGCAATTTTTCCTTTTTTAGCTACTTTTACAAACACACACACACACACACACACATATATATATATATATATATATATATATATATATATATATGATGTTTATTTTTATATGTGAAGCAGTTTCCCTACTTGCTGTTTCTATTAGTATTTCTCTTTCCTATCATTTTAATTAAATTACCTACTTTCATTTCTAAAGTACGCTACATCTTTTTTTTTTCATTTGCTATTAACATATCTGTATGTAAAAAAGTCTTTTCAGCATTATCTTATTCATTCAACTAAGATAACATAATGGTGAAATTTATTTTTCAAAAGAAGAATTAAGCTTTATTTGTTACATGCAATAATTATTATAAAATATCTTGTGCTTAAATTAAATCAAAAAAGTGTCAGAAAGAGAGTGAAATTCATCCATCCGTATTAAGATATTTTAAAAATAATCGTTATTAAATTATGTGGCTTCTTGCACTATAAGTAAATAAAGTTTGTATGGATTTGTGCTCGGAATTTCGGGCTACAAAGGTACCCGCCCGCTCTCTCGTTACTCGCAAGAAAGTGAGCATCTGGTTTTACCCAATCAAACACAAACTCAGAATCGTTTAACAAGTTTGGCTCGTATATTCGTTTTAACCATTGCCCGTGTGACTTGTTTGGACAGTGACCCGTGTTGCTTACTTGGGTAGTTCGACCCGTTTGGCACATTAAAACTGATAGACTAATCGAACCTTTTAGAACTGAGATATATCAAAACCTTAGACCCAAACGACTCATCTTACATTCTCACTTACAAAATTCATCATTTTTTGTTGTTATAATCATTTGAAATTATGCATATATATATATATCAGATTAAGGAAAAATATGTTGTTTTCATACAGACTTCCAATACACTGTATAGTTGTTTTGCTTAAAAAAACGAAATATAGAAAAAATATTGGAAATGAAATGTACATATCTTACTCATCCTGAAATATTAGTGTTTCTTTTAACGAATAGCTCTCCGGAGTAAAAATGTACCTTCGTGACAGGGACGGCGCTAAGGGTGGGCGGGGGTGGGCAACCGCCCACCCATCCGCCCACCCCAACAGAACAGGGGTGTCATTAAAGGGGGACAGGAGGGGGCAATTGCCCCCGGCAAGATTTTGAGGAATACATATACTTTATCGATTGTCTACTAATATACTAGTGCAAACTGTGAAAGTCTTATGTTGTTGGTGTTCTTGCCCCCTCAAGCGAAGTCTGAAATGACACCCCTGCAACAGAAGAAGAAGAATAAAGGTGACCAGTGCCGGATTTCGGTTTGATGGGGCCCTAAGCTATTGAAGATAATGGGGCCAATTTATTTCTAGCATTCTTTTTCAGCGACAAAATTTCACCTTTTCTGTTTGAATATATGCTATATGGTAATTTATGGACCTAATACATATCTATTAAGTAAATACGTTTTCGTGTATATTTCGTTAACTTACTGTTTTGAATACATTACAGAAAAACTGTAAAATTTGTAAAATTAGCGGTAGTTTAATTTGGTACCAATAAAGTCCCTTGCCGATCTTTTTGCACCAACTATGATCCACGCTCCACGCCATGCTTCTACAATATGTGGAGACCGCATCATTTCTCATTTCAAGTTGTTTCTATTCGGTTTGGTAAAGTTTGAAACGTTTCCAGGGATCCGTGTAAGTAAATACAGTCTAAATATCATCCAGGGTTGGTAATTACTGCCTGAAGCTCAACTAATCGTGTGAGCTTTTTCCAGGTCAGGTTACTGGAGTAACTCAAAATGGAATGCAACCCTCGAAGATTACACAAGGTGTAATACGACACAAATTCGCTGGAACCAGAGGCGAACTTTGAAGGTTTAAACTGGAGAAGGGGCAACTAAAACCCAGATTATGATAGATATATCGTGAGTTTACTCTAAACTTTCAAAAATATGTAAGTAATGGCTTCAATTATTTTTGTCACTCAAAAAACTGGGATCGTAGACCTCTCCGCACCTGGATCCGCACCTGGATCCGCCCCTGCCTTTAGTGATCCATTATCGCACTCTATAGATCATTATATGAGCTCCTCCGTGGCTAAGCGGTTAGCGTACGCACCTTTGGCGTGGGAGACCCGGGTTCGATTCCCGGTGGGAGCTCATGTGGTTTGGATTCCACGTTAATCAGTAGGTCCCGTCTCATGTAGCCTCGCTGCTGAAAGGGACGTTAAACTCAAAATCAACTCAACTCTATAGATCACTATGAAAATCAGTGCCAAGTTCTGAAAGTTATGAAAATACTTCTGCAAACTACTTTTCATACTTACGTACAGCGAAATAAAATAGCTATAATTTCGCGATGTAAAGATTATTGCCGCTTAGGGCTGTAATTCCTTTATATTTTACTATTATTTCGCGAGCTTGTCGTTTTATGCCTTCTTCTTAAGCATCCACTGTTACCAGACTCAATTTCTTGTCGAATTCCAAATAGTACAAGAAAGGGTAGCACTAGAGTTCTATCCGCATACAAGATACTGTATCACTTATGCTGTGAAGTCTTATTAAAGTAGCTAAGTGTAATGGCTGGAAAACAGGGTCCCGATTACAAATGGGGCTCTGAAACAAAATCCCCATTACAAGCGGAGCTGGGAAACGAGGGTTCCATTATAAGCGGGACTGGGCAACAGAAATCCCATTGCAGGCGCGTTTGAAAACAGGGCCCTATTACTTGCTTCATGAGAGCTTAATACATAACAGTACAGAACACCGTTGTTGTATGTGCGTTTTATCTTATTTGCTTTTTCTTATTATTTGGAAATGACATTACAGCCACTTTTTCTTTAAAATTTTTGGGGCCCCCAAGAGAGCTATAGCTTGTTTAGCTTATACGCAAATCCGCCACTGAAGGTGACATCCTGTACTTCACAAGCAATAGGTATTACTTTCGATTGTAATGTAATAGGTTCTATGACTCTGTTTAACTCTGCAGTGGACAATGATTTTAAGACAGATACTTGTAGTAATATAATGGATGCCAAAAGTCGTGATTAATGAATTGAAGTTTAACACACACGCACAATCGTGCTATTGAAACGCCAGTGTTTGTATGTGCTGCACTGAAAAAAAAAAAAAAAAGTGCTTTCTAAAAAGCCAACTAAATAATGGACAGAGCTGGCCAGTATTATCTATTGTCTCATTTTGAGAAAGAGAGGGAGGACAATAGTGCTTTGTGTCAAGGGCGCCGATCCTGGGGGTCCAAGGGGGCCCGGGCTCCCCCAAAGCTCATGTGCGCCCCCGCATTTTATTTATGAATATACAATATTTGGCATAATTTGAATTCAATTTGTCTTAAAATCCTCATGCATGCCTTCTGCATCTGAATGCCCCCCCCCCAAATTTACAGAGAAATCGGCGCCCTTGCTTTGTGTTGGCGCGATAGCTTCTCATAAGAGGGTTCCAACTTGCAATTGTTTACAGCAATGTACCACATGTCTTACCCGTGTGGCATTAAACAGATTTGTAAAAAGTCTTATTATAGCATTGTTGAGTTGATCTCTGTTGCGTTCAGAAGTCTTGGCGGTCGGTGCTTGTTCAGCTAATATGTCGAAAAAATTTAGCGATTTCTTCTCAGGCTCGGTGTCTTTCTCGTGTTCAAAGAAGCGCGATTTTCAATCCGTTGATGTTAGTGATAATCCTTCTTCTTCAATGGGGAAAAAGACAAAAAATACAAATACATGTGAAAACCAGGATTCGCAATTTGAAGTGTTCGATTTCGAGGAAAGTGAAAATGAACTAGATTTTGGAGAGAGCGAAGACGACAGCATTGCTTCTGAAGTTACTCATTTATATTTTTTGCCTCTTGCTTTCTTGTAATAAATACTTCAAAGATAAAAATGTTTGCAGCAGCCTATTTTATCCTTGTTTTACTTTACCTACTTATTGTGTATTTTATGTTATTAACGAAAAGTAGATTATTATCTGTTAGTCTGCGTTGTTTGAACCTTCTTTTATTTCTATGCATTCATGTGCATTCTTGGAGGGAGAGGAGTTAAAGCAGTCTTGAACTTCTTCGACTACACAGAACACACCGTTATTATTATTTAAAAAGCTGAAAGTAGAGGTAGTGTGTGTGCCACGCGGAATTCGGTAGGTCGCGCATATTGCCACGAACTCCCGCAGCCCATCCTAAGTCCTGCATTTCTTCAGTCTTACCAGGTGAATGCTGGAATGGCACCTTCTATAAGGCCAACACAGATGTTCCACATCCTTGTTTCTCCCCTATTTCGGTCTGAGCCTTAGCTAACTAAAGAGTATAAAAATTGAAATTTAATTATTGTCAAAAAATGTCTACATTGCCCAGTTCTCATTTTCGTTGTCCGCCCACCCAGCAACTAGGTCCGCCTCTTTCCGCCCACCCCATCAAGCGTTCCTGGCGCCGTCCCTGCTTCGTGATTAAGAAGCAGACCTGCATACATCGTGTGCGTATAATTCTGAATTTAATTTCAGCTGGATTATAAAGCCTCGAATAATGCTTTTGAATAGGCTTGCCTACGGAACAAGAATTTAGACTGTCTTTTCTCGATACAATGTCCCGAAAGTGATATCTTCCATCGGACAATCTATCTGTTTCTATTCGAAGACCTCTGTCTCGTCTTAATATTCTGTCTCATCAAAGCATATTTAATATGGCCATATGTGAAATTGATCGACTAGCAGCTCCTCAAGAAACAAAAAAAAAGTAGTGATATTGAACTTTGAAGAAAATACAAAAAAAAAAAACAATAGTGAATTTGATACATTACATGTTTGTGCAGCATGAATATAAAAATTCAAACCAAAAATAAGGTAATAAAAAGGCAAGAGCGAAAAACAATAATATGAATTTAAATGCTATAAAAACAAATGACAGTCAAAGTATTTTGAACTCTAATAATACTATTGAAATGGAAAGTACTGAAGCGTGTTTGAAACTGGTAGTAAAGGACTTGAAAATTGAGATAGACCTCCTTAGACATAAACAAGAAGAACTTACAAGTCAACTTTTAAAGTTAACTGAAATAAATGGGCAAGGTACAAGTATATTGAAGGATGCAGGACAAATACAGGGAAATTATTACAAACAGCGTTATTCGCACTGTAATAATAAAACACAATAAAGTTTAAAAAGTCAATAAACAGATCTACTACTGAGAACAAATATGATATGAAAGAAATTAAAGTAAGTGGTAAATATAAGATACATAATAATGTGCAAATAAAAGTGCAACGAAGACGGGTAAATTTGGAGAAGTCTCATAATAGATTAATTACTTAGAAACTGACACATGCCCAAAATAAGTACTTCCTAATAAGTAAACAAAGTGACAAGTGAATCATAGTGAGAAAAAAATACAAATAAAGTATTTCGGAGAAAACCACTACCTGGAATTAAATAGAGGCAGATATAATATTGGAAAACATATTGAATGCTCTGAGTGAATTAAAAGATGAGCACAAAGAAAGTGTCAAAATAACCCACACAGCTTTTGATGTCATTAGTGTGAAGGAAAATAACTAAGAGGTAGAAATAAAGTAAAGATAAGGAGACAACAAAATTACGTTTTAACTAGGACAGTCAAGAAAGAGAGGTAGCGATTATCTCAACATCTCCAGTAACTGTGAAATGATAAATATTGTAAAACCATGTGAAACTTTTGATAAGGTTAGTTAGGGAATTATTTCGGAATCGAAAGCAACAGATAATAATGATGTACTTTTAAGGTAGCTACTAATGACACTTTAAAATATCAACAAAGTAAGTTTATATTATGCCTAAACGACGACTTCAGGCCTTATTATGTGCAAATGTCGTAGTGTGTACTATGCCACATACATACGATTTTGCTAGGGATCATATGTGAATAAAGGAGTGAAACGTGTTAACAAAGATATGATTTCAGCTTTGAAATAACTATATTTTTACTTTGATTAAAGGCTTAGTTTATGACTGAACTCTAAAGAAGAAAATATCACAAATAGAATATTATTTAGTAAAACATAGAACTCTCAACAGAATGATTTAAAATGATATTTTACCAAGTAAACCTTGGGAAATATCTTAACTCCACCAATACTATCTCTTGGCATACTTTTAACTTAGTTTAGAGACATTATTCTTCTTTGATCTCCCACCTGGGATCATTGAAAGATCATCCCAATACACTAAAAATATTTCATTATTACAAGATAATTTTAAGTGACTTCATGAATATATACATTTTTCGGCTAAAATAAAGACAGGTATCTTTAGCAATACAAAATTTGCTGAGAAGGCTATGGATACGTTATTTAGAAAAGCTAGAACTATAAATTTCTGTCGCTTCTGTTGATTAAAAGCATTTAGGCTTTCATTAATTTGTATAAGCAGCTTTTGTCTAATACATTTGTAAAATAAGTCTCTTGTAGTAAATTCAGAGAAAGTAACATATGAGGAGTTTGATGCAGTAAGGGCGTAAGTCTGAAACATGCAGTTGGAGAAAAAATATGTTGAAAATTTAAGTAGTGTTTTTACTTACATAAAACAATGTAATATGAAGCATTTTATTCCGATATTAAGTGTTACCAAGATGCTAAACAAGCATGGCAGAAGCGTCAAATACGTTTGATGCAAAAAGGACGTAAACTCGCTTACGCCTAGAGGAAGAAATGTACTGAGTCTTTTTGACCACCTTAAAGGTAACCTAGTCAAAGTTATTTCATGTTTCCAATTGATTAATGAACATTAAACAAGGTGCATTCTACATAGATCATATAAACGTCGTTTCATAGATCTAAAATGTGCATGGCTTATGTAATAAGGAAACTTCATTTCTTGTATTGTTTTATACACACTTATGGAACTGCAGATTCTGGAATTCCCACTTAATAAATATGAACTTGCATAAATAGAATAATTACGTGATAAAATATATTTTAAGTAATTGAAATAAAACATATAGTTTGTTAGAAAATCTGTATTTCTTACAAAACATATGTAAAAATTAACGTCTTGATACTGAATTCCTTAATTTGTGCTTTGCGTTTTTAATAAAAATTTGCATTACAATATCGTTACTAGCATCCACTATCTATCTTACTACCTCTACTGCAGGTAGAAAGAGATCCATGCGTAAATACCTGTCAAAATGCGTGCATAACAATGTGGAGAATAAAATATTTCACAACATTATATAGACCCTAAAATCATGAGGAATTACTAGGAATAAAAAATATTGTGTTTTATAACGCTTGTTAAAGGGTACAATGATTAACTAAAAAACGTAAAACTCCTTTAATTCATAATTTTCTAGAAAAAAAAGTTATATTGTTTGGCTCACCATATTACGCATGTTTTACTATATGATCCTTCTTAACAAACAATGGTATACGAATTGGACAGTTGTCATATTGATCCTTGGTTATAAGAGTTTAAACAACGAAAAAGTTCCTTTATTTCAGAAATTTCAAATTATTATTTTATTCCTTCATCAAAATTGACAATCATGTTATTGTGAAGATACGTAGTTTGTGAGTTATTATTATGCACTATGCATTGCGATTAACTTCTTTCTCATGTGTTGATCCTTCGATGGTGTTCATGTTCAAGCTATTTTGATCGAACTTAATCATCCATAAGAGATTATCTTATTCCTCGCCATATAAAACTCTTCGTATTTCTTCTTCCGTGCTTTACTAAAAGAAAATAAGTAGTTCATTTTCTTGCTTATCAGGTTTTAATGCAAGATTTTTGCCGTGAAGACCGCTGGTTTGTTAAACTTATCATGGGAGGTTGCGCGAGTGTTCATCTCCGTTGCATGGAATCTCTTCTCCAATTGTGAGGTTGTATTGAGGAAATATGCGTCAGGAACTTGCGGTGAATAGTATTATGTAGATTATTTTTCTTAGATTTTCTCCCGTTAATTTCCCCTTCCCTCATTTCACTAAATTTTCCATTGTCATATATTATCTAAATATATTTTTCTTTTATTTAGCCTACAAGTTGTAACACGGATCATTGTCAATATGCTCTAGATTAGTTTATCATATTCTTCATTTAGCTTACAAATCACAACAGGAAGGCATTGACAAGAAGTTTAATATTCCAATATTTTATTAGGCTACAAGTCGCAACATGAAGGCATTGTCATTCAGATTTTCATTTGAGTCTTATAGCCTACAAGTCGTAAAAAGAAGGCATTGAAGGCATAAGTTTATCACAGACCTCATTTAGGGTAAAAATCGTAACATTAAGGCAATGTCATTTAGTTTATCATATGCTTTATTTACTCTACAAGTAATAACATGAAAATATTATCATTCAGTTTATCATATGAGTCACTTAACTTATAATTCATAACACGAATATGTTGTCATTCACTTCAATTTACGATATGTCTCACTTAGCCTACAAGTTATAATATTGAGGATTTATTATTCAATTTCATGTATGTTATGCCTAAATGAGCATACATGTTTTAAAATCGAGGCATTGCCATTTAGTTTAATTTACTATATGCCACATTTACCCTTTCAGTGATTACATGGAAACATTGTAATTTAGTTTGTTCTAACACATACTTCATTTACTTTACAAATCGTAATATATAGAACCATTGTCATTCAGTTTATCATATGACTAATCGTATCATTGATCCTCTGTCATTGAGTTTAATTTATCATATGTTTAACTCAACTATCAAATCAAAACATGAAGGAATTAAGGATGTCATGACACATTTCAAAATTACATATTCTCACAACAAGTATCCAAATGGGTATCAAATATAACATATCAACTCGCATATAACCACTCGACTTCGAATATTTAAATAGATAGACGGGTAAAAAGTGATAAAAGTAACGTTTTCCAACATATCAGTGTGTTATCACACTTCCAGTATATCTTTATGGATATTATGTAGATGAATATAATAATATAAATATTGTACATCGCATCTGCATTAAACGAGAACTACACAAAACTCTCAGCTTTAAACTAGCAATCACATTCACCTACTTTTTGGGTCAAGCGAATTTTAGTTCATTCTCTCTCTCTCTCTCTCTCTCTCTCTCTCTCTCTCTCTCTCTTTCTCTCTCTCTCTCTCTCTATCAATATCACACATCAGAATGGAACGGGGACAGAGAGAAAGAGAGGATAGTATGTGCCAAATGTCAGGGGAATATCCAATCTAGCTCGATCGCTATGACTACAGTGAAAAATCACACTGAGGTCTTCCATCAGGGAATCTGATTTTTTTCCTTCTTTCTTTTCAAATTAGGAATGGTCATTCGAATGTCACACCACGCGTAACCAACAAACGGGGAATTTTTTTCTGTTTTCATCCACGAAGTGCCTTTTAATTCAGAGCCAGTCATATGTCACATGGTGAGGGTGTTCATGAGAGTTCACTAGGTAATGTCAATCATGAAAAGAAAAAAAATAGTCAAATGCTGATCTGAATAGAGAATATATACCATAAAGAGATTTTTTTAAAAATATATATAACCTTCTAAAAAATATATATATAACCTTATTTGTATCGTCATTTAATAATAGTACATTAACTGTTTAGAGCCAGTTTAATTTTTATACTACGATGTAAGACATAGAGGAAAACGTGCCGGAGACTATATAGTATGTGGACCTACAGTTTATGTTAAAATTTAAGTCAATCTAATGCTTGGATATTGCAATGTTCTCAAACGATAAAACGAAATAGAGCTGCCGTGTACCGAAGGCGTACGAGCTAGCGACTAGACTAGCGACAAGGGTTGTTGTAGATATGTTCAATCCGTAAAACTAGAATTTTAAGTGTACACTTTTCGTTGATTTACATAAGAAAAGTTGTATATATCTGGCTTGTGTCTTCTCTTACTTTTATTAATCCTTTTAGGATTTCCAATTTTTGAAAGTCTGAAGGTGACTCATTTTCATATATATATATATATATATATATATATATATATATATATATATATATATATATATATATATATATATATATATATACATATATATATATACTTCAAAAATGTACTGTTTCATTCCTGCTTGAACAAGAGTCATAGTTCAAACGTCAGTTTCTTCAGTAATCAAGGCCTTTAAAACGGTACCACTCACGTGTCCGTATCGTACACCTGAGCCGAAAAATTAGAAAAAAATTCGGATTGTTTTGAAAATCTCACCAAAACACTTTGCCCCTCTGGCCCCGAAAAGTTTAAGAAATACCCAAAATTACACACAATCAGTATGCAAAGCTCCAATCTGATATTGTGAAAATTGAAGGCGTGTATTTTATGACATCGAAAAAGCACTGTGGTCGTTTCACAGGAAATTCACTGATTTGAACTTTCAGAAGTTCCTCCTAATTTCTTCAAAGGAAAGAGTTACTTTCCCCTTTGGTCTTATGCAATATAACTTGCTTCAAACGCTTTAGCAATATGTGCGAAAGTGAGACATGTCAAGTGATAGACGATATTGCCCTGATTAAAATGACAGATGAAAATAACTTCAAGTGCATATTTTCAAAAGAATCGTTAATAGCTAACTTTTGTGGAGCAATAAGTAAATATTGTGTGTTTCTAATGACTGTCGTCAGATTATTTTCTGCTGAAATAGAGGGTTCATTTGTGTACTGAATGGTTCTATATGAAAATGTACGCTGTTAAGAAGGATTTAAGGGTGACAAAAATAATATTAGCAATGATGTAGATATTTTAAAACAGTAACACACGCATACATTATTTGTAATCATAAAAGAATCAAATAGGAAGAGACAGTGAGATGAAAATAATTAAGATGTACTGCTTTTACAGTTCTTGCCGTGGTTTGCTGGTTAGTGTATGGAATTATCTTGGTGTAGAGTAAGTTTTGAGTGTTGTTCACATGATTTTCTTACGTTGTTCACGTTTCCTCTTGTCATTTGAATTGAAGAATTGTAGAAATTTTAAAAGATATACGAAATAGTAATCAAATGCTAACATCAAAAATTGTCAAAGAAAAAAAAATGGTTTTGCTATCTTGTTATATTAGTAACGGTTCTGTTAGAGACTGATTGTTACAGCTTTGATCCCTATTTAGAAAATTGACAATTTCCTATTAAAGTATTTTTATAGAGAACTTCCCTAAATTCAAATGCAAACATAGGATCACAAAACAGTGTTGTCGGAATAGAAAATTATATTTGGTAAGTTTGTAAAAGATTCCGATCCGACTCGTTTCGATGAAGGATCGTGATAGAGCAACTTGTCTCTTTAAATTAGTTCTTACAATTTGTAATATTGCTACATGCTATATACGTGCTAGTATTATACAGTGTGTCTGTAAATTTGCGCAACCCAAAGTTTGATTACGTATATCTTTCGAACCAAGAACGATAAAGACCTGAGACTTGAAACAAATGTAAACCTGTTTTATGTAGATATTTTCGAGATCACTACTGATTTTAAAATTTTTAACGTTTTTTGTAGTAACGAAAGAAAATATCGAAAGTGTAAACAACTTTCGAAAATGTGACAAAGTTGAGCAGTGTTGAGATGTAAAAAGGCTATTTAATGCAAGTTCGTAAAATGGGTGTTTTCTTTTTTTTTTTTTTTTTTTTTTTTTTTTTACATAAACGTGTCCCTTGCAAACACTGTTGTCGAAAAATTACTGCAACAGGTGTATTTTGGGTAAATTAATGATAAGCAACGAGAATTTATGCATAATTGATAACATATTTTGCATGCATAATTGATAACCATATACGTATGTTTCGTTTTCTCATATCAAAATAAGCGAAAAAGTTCATATGGATCAACTGGGAAAAGTGCATAATTTCAGAGCTAGGGCTGCCCAAAATCGTGAAAAAGCTAAATTTCAGCAGGCCCTATTTCGAATTCCAGAATCTATGGAAGGTGGTCCTTATCAGCGAAAAAGAAGTCACGCATGCACAATCCAGAAATGCATATTACATCAATTTCGAATGTCTGTGCAGGAATATTCTGTACAGGGCAAAAGAGTTCAAAGTAGGCAGGAGGTAAGCCTTGACAACAATCGACTTCCAGTGCTTTGGAGGGTAGTCGGAAATGTTAGGAATGAGCAACTCCTTTTCTTTTCTTTTCTTTTCTTTTCTTTTCTTTTCTTTTCTTTTCTTTTCCTTTCTTTTCTTTTTTCTTTTTTTCTTTTTTTTTGTTCGAAATAATGTGTGATGCGATGTATTTCGTCACGATATTTCACGTTTTCTTCACTTACAAGCGTGAAAGAAAACATCGCAGCATGCTTTTTCCCGAATACGATAGACCGACGACCACTGTTGACGATTCTTAACACTTCTAACATCGCGCCAAAGGTTTCCATGCTCACTGCTGTCAAGGCGCATCGTTTGCCTGGTTTGAATGAATCATAAAGCCAGAACATATCTCAAAATTCAGTTGATGGCGTGCCTGGGAATTTCACCCTACAGGGAATACTCTGCACATCCATTGAACATTAATAAAATATACATTTTTGGATTGTGTATGGGTAACTTCCTTTAGGCTGATAAGGATCACCACTTCACGATTTCCCAAATTCTAAATAGGACCTCTTGAAATTTGATTTTTTCACGATTTATGGCAGCCCTATCTCTGAAACTATACACTTTTCCTCACAGGTCCATAAGGAACTTATTGACTTATTTTGATGTGAGGAATCACCTCTTATAGTTTGTAGGTATAGTTCATTAACATCCTATATATATATATATAGTTTTTAAATATGCAATCTGTGTTGATCTTGACGGGGAAAAATAGCCTCAATACTGATGTCCCTATTAAATTTCTCTCAAACAATCTCATAATGTTTGGTTATGTCCTCCTACAGAATAAAGAAATGAAATCTATATAGTATCACATTATGTTTGATTATAAGAAATCAAATATCATAAAGTCATTTTGTGTAAGAGAAGCATTGAACACGCACACGTAGACCAGAATATCAGATGCTCTAGAAGCATTAACTGTTTTTAAGCAATTTCTCGAAATAAACAAATGATTTTTAAAATTATTTTTCACTTAAGTTACCAGACCTTTCTTCTGCAACTGAAAAAGTTTGTCAAACAAGTAGGGTTTTCACACGTTCAACGTTTTCCAAATAGGTTTTATTTCACGGTAGGCCCAGTTTGCAACATGATTCTTTTTCAATATTTAGTAATGCTAGCGTACTTGACTTACTCTCTGTCATGGTATTTCTTAGAAATGTTCTGATTCATTTCAGCTTTGAAAAATAACTCTTTGAGTTGCTGATGTTGTTGGTAAACACAGCTAAAGGAAAGGTAGAGTACTTGCTAAGCAGGTGTGTCCAATAAACGGATATTGTGCAAGATCTCTCACTGATTAAAGATATTTTCTTTTAGTGTCTGCACTTACAAGTGTTCTAAAGCAGAGTAGTTGCTGGAACAGTTCATGAATCTAATCTATAATGCCAGCGATATTAATATTTAGTATACTACTTTAGGTGGTTCTTCATCCTCTAAATACTCTGATAAATATTTTTTGAAATCAATTTTAAAAATTCGAAGACCTCTAATAGCTCTGTAGGGCCGTTATCACACTCCTGGTTGTATACAGGCTTGTTAAAACTCCAATACTAGCCACTTATCTTCTTAGCCTTCCCAAAATCTTTTTCAAAAGATTTTTCAACTTAAACTCAATTCACATATTGTATACCATTTAAGAAAGAGACGCCTTCCTCTATATTGAATGTCTGGATAGTTTCTCAGAGAAATATATTATACATAATGTGAAATACCGTGCTATGTAATTAACATTCTTCTTTCAAATGTTTCTTTCTTGGTCAGCTCACCTTTTTTTTTCATTCTTTAGAGAATTTGTACTGAAAACAATCAGCTTATCTAAAATTGCATCTTAATCTTTATGCAAGCGTTATGTCTACTACCATTCTCGCAAATTACGAGTCTATCTCAAGCCTCTCATATTAAATTCTTTCCTATGTACTTAACCAAATACAGTAAATATGTTCAACATATTCTAAGTTCCGTGGTTCGATATTCGCTCATATTTATTTGTAGCGGGTAACATTGCTTTCGTGGGTTTCTTCATGATTTTTCCCATTTACGCCTACATTCATACCACCAATTATTATTTTGTAATCATTACCTTTCATTAATAATATATTTCCTTTAGCCTAAAGGATATAATCGTGAGATACAGAAATTTCAGTTCACAATTTAAGCTACTATATATCATTTACCATAATATATATTGTCCTCTTGGTTGTATCATAAACTTGAGTTTTTAAGCTTTTGTTTCTTTGTGTCCTTATTCAGCACAAAGGTTATAGATAACAGAACTTACTATTAACATGGTCTTTGAACCACGGTGAAATGTGTGCTGCGTATTTTCTACATATCAGGTAAACTAAAAGTATTGGACCTCTTCTGTGCGGAATGGTGTTAATGTCCCAAATCTCGGAAATATGAGTCACAACAGATGTGATCTAAGGTCATTTGACAGCTGATGATTGGAGATAGTAAATGTCCGAAAAACTGTTAGAATTCTTGTAATCAGATATAAGGTATTGCGGCGTCGTAAAGGTGAGTAAACGTTACTCAAACCTGCACTACTTTTTATAATTCTACATCAATAAAGTCGCAAATGCAGAGTCGGAGCATAATGAAATTTGTGGTATTTATGGGCAAGATACATTCTGAAAAGAAACCAGTCAAAGGATGTATCAGACACTTTCGTTCTGGAAATGTCCAAGACTGTCCTGATAGTGGTCAAGAATTCACAGTAGAGATGGATGGTATTGTAAGAACGTCGAATAAGACAGACAGGTAAGCATTCATGGCCTTGCCAATGACTTAAATAACCATTACAAAACCATTTTGAACCATTTTTTTAGAAACTGGCTTCAAGAGGGAGCTCATGGGTTCGGATTCCACGTTAATCAGTAGCTCCCGTCTCATATAGCCTCGCTGCTGAAAAGTTGTTAAACTCAAAATCAACTCAACTCAAAAGGAAGCTTGGCGTTTGCATGTTACATCACGTGACTCAAAGACATTTACTCGATCGAATTTCTATCTGAAAATCTCTAGAGGAGAAAGTGGGAATATGGAACACTTTTTTGTTTTGCACTGCCATTTGACAAGTTTCTGAGTCTGACTGCTTTCACGTATAGAGAAGCAAAATTTGGTCTTTGATACATGTATTACCGACTAAACATGCAGAACTGTGCACTCATTTAGGAAATATAAAATTATAAAACAACCTTTCCAAAATTTAGGGATTGGAAAATGGGGTGGTAATATGAAATAGTGGGATAGTTAAAAATAAAAGCCGACTGAGAGATTAATTGTCTAGTGAAGTTTCATAAATTTATATTATCTATATCACGCAGTGTATTGCAACGTTAAGTGTGCAGAAACGAATAGTGAATTACAAACTAGAGGCCTGTTTAGTGGTACTTTAGACCTAAATTTGAACAGAAAGAAATGCATTCTGCACATCATTCTGAACCGAAATATGCCAACTGTCTGCGAATGCTGAAGGATAGTAAGAACAAATATCATATATGTAGTAATCGTTTTCACATGCTGAACATTCAAGATGAGCTCAAGACTTATACTTTACGCACTAAATCTACTCTTTGTGAGGCCTTGAGATCCTTTTCTAGATCGGCAGGCAACCGTGGTTTTCGGCCCAGTTTTGTATTTGCAAACTCCTTCTTATTGTCATTAACTTTTCCACACAAGGCTGCTGTCGGTACATTAAAACAGCTACTATCTTCACTCAATGTCTTTTTCTTTACACTAACTGCACGTATAGCATTCTCCATACCTTCAGAGTTACATTGTTGTCTTACGTTTTTCTCGTAGGCCCAAATTGTGTG
Source organism: Thermobia domestica (assembly GCF_964235325.1). Classification (NCBI taxonomy): domain Eukaryota; kingdom Metazoa; phylum Arthropoda; class Insecta; order Zygentoma; family Lepismatidae; genus Thermobia; species Thermobia domestica. Next base: position 137,559,912 of record NC_137458.1, read on the forward strand.
CGTGGCATCTTGTACCTGCAACAATTGAAACGGTGGTTGTAATATGGAACAAGTAATTTTTCAAATGTAAGGTGTTCCATATTACAACCAGCAGCCATTTTTCCAAGCACTGTCAAAAACTTTGGTACGATAATCATCTACACATTAATTACTATATTCCTATGAAGGTCTCATCTAAGTACTTTTAAAAACACGGTACTTTGTTTTGCAAATAAAACTAATACTATGTCAAAAACATGCAAAATTCTTACCTTCTAACAATTGTTTAATGGTCGAAAACCTTGCGCTCTTGCCTGTCATGGCGTCGGTAACTCAAGTGCATTCCAAGCGCTCTAGTGCAAACTGGTGAATGTATTGCAAGTGTTTAGCAGTACCCAACACTGGATCACACCAATACGAAGAGAATTATAGCGAATTTCATATTAGAACCCTGTTTTATATTCCCACCTTCTCCTCTACTGAAACGGAACGTACTCAAGGCATTTTTCAAGCTGTTGATCACGAGTAATAACAAGTCGACAATCCATGACAATATTGTACAAAAGGGTCGTGTTCGAAGCAAAGAGAAGCTCCAAAGCCTATAATAGAACTCACACTAACCTTCAAGAAGGTTATACTGTGGATTAGGAGAAATTGGATGGACATTGTGCATCACGATCTGTTTCCGCCGGGTAGAACGACATACTTTAACCAGTGGTGTTGACAATTAGCGCAATTGAGCCTATCAATTCAAAAGAAAGCGCTGTAACTAGTCAATAGAAAGGGTATCGTAGACCTCACTGACAAAAGCAGACCATACACATCTTTAACGATCCGTCAGGAATTGAGAATACCTGACTCTTAGGTTTTAATGAATCGATCTTACAGAAGTATATGACACACCATATATATTATTTGCTTCAATATCTGCAGAACTCCCTGAGTTGTGTTAATTTATAAAAGAAGACTGTAAAATCAAAGTGTTACAATTATTTGACCAGAAACCACAGAAATTTTGTAAGATCAAAATTGTAGTGCTGCCACAAAATGACGGAAGTTCTTCGAACAGAATAATGCAGATGGTGGTTTTCAAAATTAATTTCAAACAACAATAAATGCATTCTCAATGTTGGTCTCTAAAGAATAGAGTTTTACTATCAGTCTCACCTGAATAAATAACGTGCTCTTCAAAAAGCCTATTATTGGGTGCCACAAAGGATACACGCTTTTAGCAACACAAAATTTACTTTTCCTCGATTTTCTTGAAACCTAGGAAAGACGGTTTACCCTAGAGCATATAGCAATGAGTTACACGAGAAAGTTTTGTCCATTACTTTGAAAAAGTTTTATCCATTATTGGAAAATTATGTTCCTGGAATAATATTACGTAGGCGTATTACAGAAATAAGAAAAGTATACATTAGGTAAGTCTATTATACATTCTAATGCTGCATTATAAGGACATAAACACTAATATTATATATGTAACTCTCCTGGGTAATTTGTATTGAAAATTCATTCTTCCATTAACACGCTAACCATCGACTGCAATAGACCAGACGACAGTTCATTATTCGTGTTTTGCAACTTTGTGTAGAAGCGCTGATGTCCGTTGTTGCAACATTGTGGCAATTATTGTTGGGGTTTGGGTTGTGCGGGTGGAGGAGGTAAAGAGACCCCCTCAACGAACCCCTCCTTCTTCTGTTGTTCGCCTTTATTCTCCTCTTTACACAAGCGAAGGAGAAACTTCGGGTTCTGTGGTGAACGCTGAAAATGTCATTATTTGTGGCTCTGTGCACAGTTCCCCATTCACCCAACAGCCGCTCAGGGGGAAAACTCTGCGGTTTGCACAAAGTTACTCAAACAAGGAGATTTCTCAGTAGGAGGGGGTGGTAGACTAATACATGTGTGTGAGAGATAGAGTGGAGGGAGGATATTTTAGTGCAGGAGCTGCATGACGGTGAAGATAGAAGGTTCATACTTGTCGGCACGCAATTCCTACATTTTCTGAACAATTCCGAACGAAACCACGGTTATGACCCTGCCCTATATGCTGGTGACATGATCCTCTAATTCAGCTCTCTTGGAAGCAATATAATGTGATGAGGAACAGCCCATATGATGATGATGATGATGATGTGTGTGTGCCGGACTCAAGTGCAGATCATGGTTCAGGATCCATGTTAATAGTAGCCTTAGGTTTCGTCTTTTTTAACGTCGGTGCTGCAGAACATTAAAAAATACAAAATTAAATGTTTTGTTTCAACAAAATAATACTGTTAATGAAGTTAATTTATAAATATAAATAGATTACTATCGTAATATTATGTACGGATGTAAAATATTATAAAACATTATATATATCCGGAAAATATTTGACTAAACATCGATGTAGAAATCTACGTTTAGAAAGAAAATAGCATTTAGTGTATCATATTTTCCGGAAGAATGTGTTTCCCTTTTTCAATTTTTTACCTTCCACCGAGCCTTTTATTATATACTGTACCTCTAATAAGAAACTTCCTTCTTCTCGGCGTTATGTTTTACAGCAAAATAACTACATAATTTTATTTAATTGGAAGATTAATTATGGAAAGGTTAAGTGCCGTATCGCCGGATCATTTTTAGGAAATTTACCGGGTCAATTGGAGAATTTATTTAAGTTCATGAGAAAGAATTAGTACAAGGTAGGTAAGGGGAATAGTAAAAGTTAAGAAAGTGGTTGTATTTGTTGATTGTTTCTGATGTTGTTAGCGGCACTGTATGTGGAGGCGGATGGACTGTTTCGCGGAGAGGTACACTTGTTTTAGTATATGGATCCAGAAATTGTAAAATTTACAGAAAAAAAAAATTGGCAAGTCTTTAATTTACGAGAACAGAACCCAACCAACCCCTGCCGGGCTTCTAACCCGTTTCTACTACTATTGTTATTACTCTTACTCCTGTTTCTACTACTACTAATACTTATACTATGGATCCGTATTAAAGTAATACTGCACGCCTCATGTAACGTAATCTAGCGTAACGTAATGTAATCCAACAAAATATAACCGAATTAATACAATTTTGTGGTTTTTTTTTTTTCAGTTTTCAAAGTGGTCCGGCAATACGGCACAAATGTCTTATGGAACAAATAAATTTTTTTCTTGAAGAGTAGCAAATTACAGAAAAAAATGAAGAAACGTCCTTAGAGCACTGTTGCCAGATCAACCAGTTCGAAAAGCAGGAGATTCGAAGATAAAAAACAGGACAAAGCAGTAGACACATACAGTGGTGGCGTTTGAATGTAAATCCGGGGAAAGGCAATAAAATTTGCCATTAGTAAAGGGGTAGTAGTCAAAACAAGCAGCCCAGAATTCATTTCCGATGAACTACGTTGAGCAAATAAAAGGGAAAGTCACGATTTATATTAATATTATTTGATACACACGTATGTGAAGTAAAACGTAGTGAAAGCGCAAAGTGGAGTTTGAAAATGTCTTTTCATGCACGTAGCGATAACGTAGCTATATGGTACAGTCACACGTGATCGTGGCGTAAGACGATTTCTTGCTGACGATCGTGGAGAAATGATCTAAGCCACTCTTCCAACCCAAGTCACAATCTAAACAACACTTACTTGTAAATCTTACATAAAGTCAGACTATAGAAGAATCATATAGAAGATGATGTACAGTTGTATTCTTTGCATTCATGTTATATATAGTAAAGCTCTATAACTATACGCTCTACAGAACTTTGTGTATTATAACAGAGAAATTTCATCTTTTTATGTGAGGAAACATTGAAAATTCAATATTAATAATCTTCAACTTCTCGAAGTAAGGAAAAAGCAGGAGATAGTTCACTTTTCGTTTTCTTTCGCAGTAGATCAGTAAAACGTAGAAAAAGCAGATCTCCTGCAAAATCAGTAGATCTGGCAACACTGCCTTAGAGCAGAAAACGTCCACGTGTTTGACACACATGAATTCATTGTCTCAACCAAACTATTTTTAGTACTCAGAAAAACAAATAAATGTCCATAAGGAAGATCATATTTACTCTGATATTAAACGAATAGATATATTGAGCGAACATTACTGAAATACAGTAATAACGCTTATATTATTTAGGAGAGTTTATGCTAAGAAAAATAGATGCAATAACTTGTAATATTATTCTTAGACATCGCAAGCAAATAAATATGATTACTACGTAGACATCTATCCAACTATTGTGTTAACAAAGTGACAAACGATATATAAGACATTATGCATGTATGAATTTGAACGTAAAATCTGTCAACTAACAATTAGCATTACAAGCAAGGGCACCCATGTTGTGGTTTCCAAGGAAGGGGGCAAGTATAAGCAACATTTCAAATATAGTTTCAAATTTTGCTGTAACTAATGTAAAAATTCTATTGGGTTTTCGATATTCCCAAGTATAATTTCCTCTTAGGGGGGCGAGCGCCCCACCTTGTCCCCCTGATAGACGCCCTTGATTACAAGACATTTGTTTTAACTCAAATAAGTGATACCAACCTCAAACATTATAAAATCCCATCTCAAGAGGCCGAAATTCCCATTTTGCTCTTGAATTTCCCATGCTATTATAAACATTTTCTAGACTTAAAAAATATGCACAGCGAAATTAGTGTATATCGGCCATTTTCATCAATATTTGAGTAAATGAACTAAAAATTACTATCGTCTACATCCATCAAACACTTATGAACACGTATTTTCCTAAATTGAATAAGACAATTGAAAATGCTGATGAAAGTAAGTATATTTTGTTGTGAGTTTCTATCACACTTTCGTGGCATGATCATCCACTGAACTTAATGAAACCGGATAAACTTCATTCTTCAGTGAATTCATACGAAACGTTTTGGAAGTTGGCGTTTCTCGTTTTATCTTCTTCCACTAATTCTTCTTTCTTTCATTTTTCTTTAAATACCAGAATACAATTAACGTTGCTTGGCGCTTGTATCTTGAGATTTACAAGTCACTGCATAAATCACTTTAACACTAACATTAATTGCACATTTATTGAAGACTCATCTGTGTATTCAAATATGGACAAATTTGTTGACGTCAATGGAATAGATATATAAAAAATCCCACAAATCTCAATTTTTACAAAGATGCCCTTTATCGCATTTCGAGAAATCATTGTGAAAAAATCCCACAATATGGGATTTTTCGCATGGGCTGGCATCACTGACTCCAATTCATAACTTTTATCCACAATCTCTCATTGTATTTTCGCATAACCAAGCAAGTCTTATCACTTCGCTGCGCACTGGTTTGAACATTTCCGATCCTTTTTCATTCACGTTTTTAATATCTCAATATTCAGCTGAAAACAACATAACTAAAACATTCAGAGGACAAGGGAATCAAGTCCAATAACCAAATGTGTGAGAACAAGCATAGTTTGTATGGTATGCTTAAGTAAATTGACATAATTTTACATTATAGGATTATTTACAATTTACATAAATTTTGTTTAGCTTTAAACGGAGCTTCAGATAGAGATTTTAAGGATTAAATATAATCAAGATGAAATAATGTAAACTTGATTTCTTTGTTCACCAATTTTGCAATAAAACTTTTTTTTTCTGCTCAGCTCTAGTCAACTACATACAAAGAATAGTTCGTGGTTCCGAAAAGCTGCTTTTGTCATTCCTACACTATATATTTTGTTTCGTTCATAAATTATGCTATTGATACATCACCAATTTATCGAGTGTTCGGTGTGACTGTCACCGTTCAGTTCATTCTAATCACAATTGCATTCCAATTGTCTTTATAATATTGTATTTTCTTTCCATATGCTTAAAAGCTTTTCTTGATTTTTTTAAAAAAGAAATTCTTGTTGTTATTTTTTTTAAATCTAATAATCCACTATGTAAGATATATTATTACTAGGTCTACAGCTGGGTTACGAGTATCATGCTGAAAACATTGCATATTTATCTTTCTTCCGAAGTCGGTGGTGTTGTTCCGTAATGCAACTCTGTTCGAGGCGAGTTGGCGTGGTGGAAAACGGCTTATGCTATAAGGTTTGATCTTACATGATGATGGACAGTAGAAAATAAAATATGCGTGCTTTAAAATGATTTCTTTTTTAAATTGCTTCATATCGACAAAAAGATACACAAGCTTAGTAGTAATTTTTTTTAAATGTTTGGTCAGAAGTTCAATAGTTTATGAAGTTAATGTACATAACAATTTGAACATAGAAATATACTGAAAATGACTTACTGATTCTATTTGTCTATACCACGTCATCTTGCCACTTTTAATCCATATCCCACTATGGAAAATCTTTAACAGTTTTGCATACTGCTTGCTCGTGCATGATATCTTATTAAATCTTCGAACCGCCTAACTTGGAAAATCCATGTTTCACTCCTCATTACTCGAACATCTGTTACGATATGTGGCGTTAGTTTCGTTCACTGACTGGTCCCTTCAACGATTTTGGACTATGGAGACATCAATATAAAAAAAAAAAGTCAGGCGGTTCGTGCTTGTATAGAAAACCCCACAGAAATGAACAAACATTGCTTTAATTGACAAACAACGAAGTTGAAGGCCACGCATCACAATGAATGCACCTAGCATAGCAATTGAGTTCATGAACTTAGTCTGGAGAGCCAGTACAAGAGCTGAGCTTGTTATGAAGTACGGCATATCACCAGAGCGTGTGCAGACAATAATGGCAAATCTAAGAGCAAAGTTTAAGTACGTTGGGTGACGCGAAAGCTAATTTGTGACGTGAATAAAACAGAATAAACATTTTAAAAGTTGTTTCGGCGCCATGAATATAAAGGGAATAAATTCTTTAACAACATTGTTACAGCTAATGAAAGTAGGTTACATCATTTTAATCTTGGCTTCAATAGAGTGTCACCACGAATGATTGCCTGCAGAAAAGAAATACGTTTAAGGCTGTTGTATTAGCAGGCCATCATGCCGCCAATTTCTAAAACGTTTATGAAATAGGCCATAGGAAATTCCTGCTTGAAGGTACTACGTTTAATTATGAACAATACTGTAATATTCTCACAAAACTGAAAACGTGAATTCGACAAATTCATCGAAAAACGGAACATCTAATTCAGCAAAATAATGCTCGACCACCCACTAACGCAATGATGAGTCAGAATATTCAGCGTCTTGATTTCACTGTTCTCCGTATCAGCCCAGACTTGCCTTAAGTTTCTGAAATAGCTAACAGTCCAAATTTATATTTTCATCTTTCGTTGACAGTTAAGGAATACTTGGTAAGAATTCATTTTGATTCTGTCGATGCAATGAAGAAGGAAGTTAGGCTGGGGTTCCGTAGTCAAGATTAACAATTTTAAAGTGACAAGATTATGAAACTAGTCAGAGATTGGCAGAAGTGCATTGATCGCCAGGATGATTAGATTTACAGTAATTATTATACTCTGTAGATTAAAATTCAAGAGATCCATATACGTTTGATTTACACCGATAACTTCAACCGTTTTTACGTTGTAGGATTCATTATTTTTCAGCATATGCTCGTAGGTACTTATTTATGTTGGAAGTCATACAATGGATGCTACACGGGACGGAATGTGCAAATAATGTACTAAAGATAAGTTCTGTAGCTGAAACAGTTGATCATAATTTAGGGGGAAACAACCGGAGCACACTTTACATTCCAGACCTCTTAGTTTATAAACGCATAAGTATTTATCTAAATAAACAATTCAGAGAGGATGAAATTGGTTTCAGACGGATGAGTTGACATTGGCCACAATTTAGCCACAGGCCTCGAAAAAATGTATTATTTAATATGCTTTGTATATTTACACGTAAGACTAGCATACATATGTATGTATTTTGTCTTCATTATTACGTACGATAACATTGTAAAAGACAATTTACTACAGTCGTTAAAATAAGTTAGGTTAAATTTAGTAATCCATGTTGTTTCTTTGAGTAATGTGTCAGAGAAGATTCTGCAAATTACTCAAAATTACTACCTTGTTTTCAAAGTACTTCATTTTACGTTCCTTCTAATTCAGTATAAAACTTGAAAGGATAGTAAAAGAGCAATTCTGTTATTCTGTTTAGCCAACTGTACTAAGTGTATGTCTCTTTAAAAGTGTGATGTAAAAAGACGCCCCCAGCTCTTGTCGAATGATCTATAACTTTATTTCCTTGTAATTTTGTCGTTACACCAACCCCAAAATTTTCGTTGTAAATGTTTCAACTTTTGATAATGTTGGAAATTTCCCTCCTTCCTCTTTTTCCGCTATATGTCAAGTTCTTTCTTTCTTTCTTTCTTTTCCCAGTCTGTCACAACACAGGAGAGGAGGGGACTTGTTAGTGTGCTTCTAATTTTCACCACGAGACACCAACTAAAAGCTAGTGGAATGGTCGGTTTCCGGATGTGTCTGAGGGAGATGGGGTTGTAAAGGAAGGGTTGTAAAGAAAAACTCCATATTATGGTGGAAAAAGGGAGAAAAAGTACATCTCTGTAGGACTCTAACCCACCCTTCTCTCTCCAAGCTTCTCTAATGCTCCACAAGCATGTTAGTGACGGAAAGTTACCCTAATTAATTAAGCATCCTTAACTCGCACCCTTTTCAACATTATGGAACTTCCTGGGCGGATGCATTTTTCAGTGTAGTTAAAGCTTTGTTATGTTCTTAGTTTGGAGTTATGAACTATAGAATCGTAGTTGATATATTTTTAAAAGGAAAGTTATTATTGATAGGTTAATGCTACATACAATACTACAAATGAAATAGCGAATATATGGAGAGTATGGAAAGTATTTCAGTGGCCATTGAACTCTTTCGTTTATTCACTCAGACCCCCTAGCGACCTTACCATAGACAGAATGTATTCTTTCTTTTAAATTTACGCAAAAATAATAATAGAAATACTAAAAACTGAGGAAGTAAATCATAGGTTTAAGAGCTAGTTAACAACATTTTAGTATCAACGAAGTAAGCTATTAAATAATTCTGTAATATTTGGATTCGTTTCACATCACTATAATAGAACTAAAACATAGGCTAATATAGTTCCGACCGCAATTAAAAAATATCTTTCACGGCAAGTAATGGAAAAATACATTGAATACAATGTAGCCAGATGAAGAAAGTTAACTGCACTACATATTTTTAAATCATTCTAATTGTAATTTTCCTAAACATTATCCTATTTTCAGAAAACGTTAACTTACTAACTCGAGGATTTATGGAATCTTGGGGTTCAATGCTGAGTTCACAAAATCTCTCTTTTGAGTTCTGTCTTGAGCCAATTGGACACAGTTTCTACTTTTGTATTCCTATTTCTGCGATATCCATCTTAATATTGTCCTCCCATCTGCCCCTCGGTCTTCCTAATGGTCGTGTTCCGATTGGTCCTCCAGTTAACGCTTTGAAAGCGTTCCTACTTTGAGGTGGGCAGGTTCTGGGTTCATGACCTGCCCACCTGAGTCTCCTAAACTTGATGACTCTAACAATGTTTGGTAAACCGTATAAATTATGCAGTTCCTCGTTATGAAGTTTCCATCTCTTTATATTTCCGTTTGTTTTGGGTCCGAATATTCGTCTCAGAATTTTATTCTCAGATACTTTAAGTCTGCGTTCTTCCCTCAAAGAAACATCTCACATGCGATTATTTTGTTGCAAGTTTTCCAGTGAGAGCTAAGTTTATAGCGAAAAAAGAACTGAAGGTTGAAAGGTAAATACAATCTAGCTCACGGTAACATGTCTCACGGTAACTTTCGAAAACAAAAATTGGACCAAAATCTAATTTTGATTTAACATTTTTTTTCTTGAATTGTTTAAATTTTAAGAATTACTCCTGCTGGTTAAACTTAAAATTCGTGAAGGGATAGGTGATGAACTTCAATTTTAAAAAATCGCTCAGTTCTACAATGCACACTATCACTAATTCATCAACACACTGGATATATATTTTTAAACGTTTACATTAAACTTCTCTGTTTTAGACAATTTTATTTTAATTTTGATTAAGTTAGTTTATTTGTAAATGAAAAAAAAAACTGAAACATGTGTCAGTTATATGTCACTGTCAGATCTACATAAATATAATTTGGTGTATGTTTATTAATTCTTACTAACATTGTATTTTCGCAGTTCATTCACTTTACATCGAATTCAAGGAAGCTCTATATCCCACAAATTTGACCGAACTGATCTGATCTATAGCTCTCCCTTGGCTAGGCGATTAGCGTACGCTCCTTTGGCGTAAGAGACTCTAGTTCGATACCCGGCGGGAGCTCACGTCGTTCGGATTCCACATTAATCAGTAGGTCCCGTCTCACGTAGCCTCGCTTCTGAAAAAGACGTTAAACTCAAAATCAGCTCAACTCAACCGATATGATACGAGGATATATATATATATATATATATATATATATATATATATATATATATATATATATATATATATATATATATATATATATATAGTGAGAGAGAGAGTCATGGTAATAAGTCTTGATGTTGTATACAAGTGAGTTACATATAATGGGCTTTTAATTCCCGAGTTATGGACAGAAAATCATGATAATGGGTGATTCACGAAATCACTAATAGGCCTTATCTCAGCTTCTAGTGATTAGAAATCTTTCAAACAAAAGCTTTTATATACCAAAGTGAATGTGCCGAATCAGGTGGTGAAGCTTCTGAAATCAGGGTCGCTTCGGGAATACTTTTACGAGGGAGCAATCTAAAAATTTAAAATGAAAACAGGGGTTTAATTTGTCCCCAGTGAAACAATTTTGAACAATATTTTAAGAGGAAACATTTCCCGTATTCCTTACCGATTCGGATCTACATCAGCTCAAAAATACGTCAATGCGAGGATTACTGCACGCTGCAACTTAAAAAAGGAATAACAAATAATTGTTTGAAACTAAAGTTCGAAAGTTGATCTTGGTTGATCTTGGTTGAGTATATTAGGCTTAGCTTTACTTTCTTTTTTTAGAGCTGGTTATACATTGTATTTATATTCGTATACTCAACACGGAATGCCTTATTCTAATTTATATTCTTGTTCAGGGGGAAGTGTGCGGGAATATTTATTATTGATGTTACACTGATTGCCTTTAAATTTATCACATTTGGAAACAAATGAGTTCACATGAGGAACCGTCCACAGAATTGACGACACTATGCATTGTATTTTTCTCAAGAAAACTAATCAGTTGACGTCTGTGAAGTTGTCCCGCCCACCTAACGAACTTTTCTTTTTTTATCTACATCGTTAGTTTATCGTTAGTTTACGTTAGTTTTGCTAAAATTATCGTTAGTTTTGAAAAAATAACGATTTTATTTGAGAAATAAATGGGCAGGCCAACTTCACGGTTCCCCGCCCACAAACGAATTTCAAAAGTTTTTCATATCACATCCTTAGTTTATCGTTAGTTTACGTTAGTTTTGCTAAAACTATCGTTAGTTTCGCAAAAATAATGATTTTATTCGAGCAATAAAGTTTCCCGCCAACTGTGAATTAGCCCGCCCATATTGAATTCTCATAAAATTCCAACTCACATCGTTAGTTTATCGTTAGTTTACGTTAGTTTTGCTAAAACTATCATTAGTTTCGCAAAAATAACGATTTTATTCAAGAAATAAAGTTTCCCGCCAAATGTGAATTAGCCCGCCCATATTGAATTCTCATAAAATTCCAACTCACATCGGTAGTTTATCGTTAGTTTACGTTAGTTTTGCTAAAACTATCGTTAGTTTCGCAAAGATAATGATTTTATTCAAGAAATACAGTTTCCCGCCAACTGTGAATTAGTCCGCCCATATTGAATTCTCATAAAATTTCAAATCACATCGTTAGTTCATCGTTAGTTTACGTTAGCTTTGCTAAAACTATCGTTAGTTTCGCAAAAATAACGATTTTATTCAAGAAATAAAGTTCCCGCCAACTGTGAATTAGCCCGCCCATATTGAATTCTCATAAAATTCCAACTCACATCGTTAGTTTATCTTTAGTTTACGTTAGTTTTACTAAAATTATCGTTAATTTCGCAAAAATAACGATTTTATTCGAGAAATAAATGGGCAGGTGAACTTCGCGGTTCCCACCCGCAAATGAATTTCAAAGTTTTTCCAACGCATCGATAGTTTATCGTTAGTTTACGTTAGTTTTGCTAAAACTATCGTTAGTTTCGCAAAAGTAATAATTTTATTCGAGAAATAAAGTTTCTCGCCAACTGTGAATTAGCCAATCCATATTGAGTTCCCTTAAACTTCCTACTCAGATCGTTAGTTTAACTTTAGTTTAGATTAGTTTTGCTAAAATTAACGTTTGTTTTGGAAAAATAACGATTTTATTCGGCAAATAAAAGTTCCCGCCAAATGTAAACCCTAACAGCTCATTTACATAACAGGCATACCTAAGAAGTATATAAGGCATATACTGGACACATTCTCATGTACTGTATCTGAGGGAACATGATAGGCGTATGCCTGCTATGTAATTGTGTTTACATTTGCCGGGATCTTTTATTTCTCGAATAAAATCGTTATTTTTGCAAAATTAACGATAATTTTAGCAAAACTAACGTAAACTGACGATAAACTAACGATATGAGTTGGACGTTTATGAGAATTCAATATGAGCGGGCTAATTCACAGTTGGCGGGAAACTTTATTTTTCGAATAAAATCGTTATTTTTGCAAAACTAGCGATAGTTTTAATAAAATTAACGTAAACTAACTATAAACTAACGATGTGAGTTGAAATTTTATGAGAATTCAATATGGGCGGGCTAATTGACAGTTGACGGGAAACTTTGTTTTTCGAATAAAATCATTATTTTTGCGAAACTAACGATAGTTTTAGCAAAACTAACGTAAACTAACGATAAACTAACGATGTGATATGAAAAACTTTTGAAATTGGTTTGTGGGCGGGGAACCGTGAAGTTGGCCTGCCCATTTATTTCTCGAATAAAATCGTTATTTTTGCAAAACTAACGATAATTTTAGCAAAACTAACGTAAACTAACGATAAACTAACGATGTATATAAGAAAAAGAAAAATTCATTAGGTGGGCGGGACAACTTCACAGACGTAATCAGTTGCTGTCTCTTGTCTCTTTCTTTCCTTCTACATTCTGCACGACTTGTAAGAGCCTCCTTCGTATTGTTTCGTATGACATTTCTGGAATGATAAGGAAAAACAGCCATTAGCCTAAATACTACTCGCAACAATATTACGCTACTCTCATACAAATATGCCTTTCAAACCAGATCGGACATAAACGGGCAACACTGATTCTTTTTCTCTAATAGATAACATACTCTAATATAACATCCAGCACATAATAGAACTGGACTCGGCTGGACACAAAATAAAATGAATATGACTGAAATATTCAGATACTTTGATATGGCTCATACTAGTTCCTAAGTGAAGTCTTCATCCGAATATTTTAGGTCCCATAGTTTTGGAGCTACAGATCTTTAAATTTCATTTTTTTCATGTTTCCGGCTCTCTATAACTCCGAAATGAAGCATTTGTGCACCCAGGTTGGTCTATATTTTTTTGTCTTATCTTGGTTTCAGGAATCACTCCGAAAACGTTGTCGGTGTTGTTTTACAACACAAGTTTTATATATTCTATCTTCACCAGTCTGAGTACGGCGGTAGGTCCTGACGCATTTAGTATGCATATGGAAAAAAAAATTTTGAAGCACAGGGGTTAGTGAGTTATGAACCATCAAATTTGAGGTTTGACCGTCTGAGTTCAATCAAATTCATCCGATATGAATTAAATGTATCTTTACCAGTTGAGTAGGATTGTGAAATATTATGGCGCAAAAACATTTGTTTTCCGTCTGATGGACCATCAAATTTCAGATATGGACTTAGTGAAATATGGCTTTGCCAAACAATTTTCATACGCACCTCTTTAACGAATCAAGATGGGTTCACTTTATTCGCAATAAGAAAACATTCTTTTGCCCGTTGTATATTTTATAAACCTTAATAAAATGTACAGAACTTTCTCTCTTCAATTACATGGACTTAATCATTACGCTGCAATTATTACTGGAGCATTTCCTTGAAACAAACTTATGTGGCATTAATAGAAAACTTCGCCACCCTGAAAAGTAAACCAACTCTTGAAGAATTCTCCATAAGAAATTAATTGCACTATATGTTACGGTTCTTGATGAAATATTTGTTTATAAAATACACTGAAAAACGAGCTGCGGATATCTGACATGATATTTACTTTTTCTAATGCAATTTGTCATACGGAATTCAAATCTGAAAACCGTTTTGCTCTATCACCTCAAGTCTTTAAGATATCGCCCAACTTTTATATTTCACTCTACACCCATTTTGAAATTCCAACCAGCCGTGCAGAAATATGTGGGCTTATGCGTTGAATAATGCAGAGGCAAGCTTGATTAAAAGTTTTCTCCGAAAACAGTTCTTAATATGAACCTATAGAGCACATATTATCAATTTGTGTTCGTGTTAACAACGGATATCCAATGTCCGAATTACCACGGGGATACCTCTGTGGAACTGAGTGTCTCTCAAAGTGTCTTCAATTTCCCATGTAAATTTTATGGTACATACACTTTATCTTCCTTGTAAAATGCCCTTTAATTGGCACCCTGTGGATAGCAGACCTTTATGACATGTCATCATGTAACGTTGGTGATTTAACAAAAAACAAACGCCAGTATCTATTTTATTTCTTTGTGTACCAGTTTGAAGTGGAACTATGGAAATTTAAACTACTGCGCTGGCAACAGTAGTTGCAGTCCTGGCGACAAACTTAAGATAGAAGTAAATTTGGATCCCGTGAAAATTGAATACTACAGATGTCGTAAAGATACGTATTACATTAAAAAACGTTTCTTTTTATTTTACTGCCAGTGCATGAAAGTTGAAAGAAAATCTGGAGCTATATAGCTAGTGGTACTATTCTGAATTTTTAGCAACCGTCCAATATACGTACAATGCAATCCGGAGTTTGGGATAGTATAACTTTTGAACCTGAAGTGATACAGACATAATGGTTGTACCAAAATGAAGCCTTGTTCATGCATATATTTTTAAACTAGGAATAACACAGTGTTGCCAGATGTAACCGAAGGTGTACATAAATTTTTTTGTAAAACATGTAAATTGACTCATAACTCATACGTATGGATGTTCTGTCGTCAATTTTCAGTTTGTTTAGTTGGAGTAGCTTGGAAACTATGGAGCAGAAAAAACAACTTTCGTTTCCACCAATAACTAATCGGATGAGGCCTCTGTAAAGGGGAACTAGAGAAATCAAAGTTTTCATAAAATAACACTCTGAATTGGCAACCCTGTTGATGTTTCAGTGCATCAAAAGGAATTGCATAATGTAGACAGATCCTTAACACACCTTTTGATGCACTGAAACATCAGCAATTCAATTGATGAAAAAGGCGACAAAACTGACCGTAATAATTATCGAGGTATTTCTCTTCTGTCAACACCCTATAAAATCCTTTCAAATATTCTATTAGCGAGACTTACCCCATACGCATCTGAAATTATTGGAGATTAACAGTCGGATTTAGACTAAATCGATCAACTATCGACCAAATATTTACCATTCGCCAAATACTCGAAAAAAGTGGGAATACAGTACCCCGGTACATCAACTATTTATTGATTTTAGAAAGGTGTACGACTCGGTTAGGAGAGAAATATTATACAACGTTCGCACAGAACTTGGAATACCAAGAAAGCTAATTAGATTAATTAAGATATGTTTAAATGAATCCCAGAATAAAGTCCGGGTGGGGAAATTTTGTTCATGAGCTTTCACGTCGAAAATGGCCTGAAACAAGGAGATGCGTTTTCGCCATTATTATTTAACTTCGTTCTGGAATACGCTATAAAGAAAATCAAAGATAGCAACTAGGGCATTGAGTTGAACGGTATTCACCAGGTTATGATATATGCTGATGATATAAATTTAATAGGGGATGGTAGGAAAAATGAAATGAAATCTTTAAGTTTTAGTCCCACGGTTATGCCGGTTAGGCTAAAGGAGACGGTGATAATGAGAAATGAGTGAAATAGTGGAATGAAGAAAGTGGGAGGAAACGGGAGAACCCCGAGAAAACCCACGAGCACAATAGGGGATGATAGGAGAACAATAGAAAGAAATGCAGAGATCTTATTAAACGCTTGCAGGGACATGGGTTTAGAAGTAAATGCAGAGAAAACTAAATACATGGAAGTGTGTCGGGACGGGAATACAGGAAATTATGGATGCGTTAAAATATTAAATAATACTTTTGATAAAGTGGATAGTTTCAAATATCTAGGATCAATATCAACAGAGGAAAATTATATTCAAAATGGGTTCTGTTACGTGATCTTACCACCATTGTGTTTGCTGCTTTGTCGGAAAGTTGTCATTGTTTTTTCTAACAGCTGAGTCAAACTTTTTCACCCAAGTTTTACACTGTTGCCTAAATTTGTATGTTTTCTCTATTGTATGTTGTAAAAAAAATCTTGTTTTCCCACTAGCTGTATTGAGACATTCTACTAACGCATAAGTAAATTATGTGAAATTCGTAAATATTTCCCCACTAAAGTATTTCCCAATTCCACAACATCTAGTGGGGAAAACCACATAGGAGGGAACACTAGAAATTTATTCCAAATCCAGTTTTTTTTTTATCTTCTTGTAATTTGCTGCCTCTTTTAACTTAAAATTTAGGAGTACAACAAGAAGTGTTATGTAAATGTACTATGGCTGAAACGTGGAAGAAATTTACAAGAATTTAAAAACACAATTTGTGCTGTACTCAGGTGAAAAAGAAGACCAGTAAAGATTTTTCTTACGCAATGTTGTCATCCTCTGTTAAATCATTCTTTTAGATGGAATAGGAATAGAGTTTCATACTTCCTATACATGAACAGTTCCAAAATGTGTTGCTATATTTTAGAACATTTTATCTTCGTTTTGTTGTAAAAATGTTTTTACATGGGATGAATTGTGCAGGCAGCGCCATCCAGCTTCAAATTTATTCTTATATATATAGGTTGGAATTATTTGCAATTTTTTAAAGTTAGAATATTGTCACAGTTCATACTTCTATATATGTACGGTATTTCAAAAGACACATAAGTGTCTTTTTATACTTAAGAACATTTCACGTTCCTTTTGGTGATAAATGACCTAAAAGGTGATCATTTTTAACTGCAGGAAATTTAGGTTTGTGAAAAATCTGGGATGAGTTGTGGAAACAGAGCGCTTCGGCTTCAAATTTATACATTTTAAACTATTATTAGTTAAACTGGAAATCGACCTTTACATTTGTGGAATACGGGTACAATACAGGAATGTTTTACTATATTTCATAACATATCACATTAATTTTTAGTTGGATAAGTTGAATAATCAAGTTTAATTAAAGGAAAATTAGGATTTGTGAAATATCTTAATATCCACTGTATTTTATGCAGACAGTTAATCAAAGAGCTTCAAAACTATTCTTTCTAAACTTTGTTTCTTATTTAGACTGAATTTCAATGAAATATTTCATTATATATATATATATATTTTTATTCATAGTAACATTCTGTCATGATAGCGTTACTATAATTTAGTTTCTTTCTTTTTATTTTCAGTGATGATGGATATTATGCATCTAGAGATTGCACAAATTCACCAGATTTATTTTGCTACGTGTTCGGCTATTTCACGGACAAATCTCATCGGAAGACTTTTACACCGTTTCTGAAGAAAGCATATGAACTATACTTTGGTTCCAAGGTGGATAGTGGAATGCCATGGTCACCACAGTACATCTGTTTGTGCTGTGCATACAATTTGGGCGGCTGGATAAGGAAGGCAAAGAAGAACAACCATCTGTCTTTCGTAGTTTCTATGAAATGGCGTGAGTCGAAAGACCACAACATGGACTGTTATTTTTGTTTGGCAAACGTGGCTTGAGTCTTCTACAAAACTAGTGCATCCGTAAAATATTCAGACGTTCCCTCAATTTCCAAACCAATTACACATGACCCCCTCACTCTTCCAATACTAACTCCACCTGAAGAATACAAAGTTGAACAAGAAATTTAAGAGGAAAGTTCTCTTTCATCTTCTAGTAACGATTCAGACTCTGATTACCAACCTGAGGAAGCTATTCATTTGTTAAATAATGATGAACTTTGGAACCTTGTACGGGACCAGGCACTAACAAAAGGTCAAGCTGAACTGTTCGGTTCACGTCTTAAAGAATATGGTTTGCTTGCACCAGGTCCTGTGACTTATCGCTTTTGATGTATGCAAAAGGAACTCGAGAAATTCTTCACAGTGAGAGACAATATTTGCTACTGTACTGACGTTGAAGGTCTTATGTCAAGTCTAGGGGTAGAGCACAACATTGGATAATGGCGACTGTTCATAGACTCTTCAAAAACAAGTTTGAAGGCAGTGTTTTTACATAATGGAAATAGGTATGCGTCAGTGCCTGTTTTACATTCTGCACACTTAAAAGAGACATACGAAACAATGCCGCTACTTCTTGAAAAAATACGCTATACTTAGTACAATTGGCGAATCTGTAGGGATTTAAAAGTAATCATTATTCTCATGGGAATACAGACAGGGTTCACCAAGTACTGCTGCTCCATCTGCGAGTGAGATAGCAGAGATAGGAAGCATCATAGGAAGCATCATTATACAATGAAGAATTGGCCGATTAGAGATAGAATGCAGCCAGGAAGTAAAAAGTCCTTCGTGCGATGTTGGTTAAGCGTGACAAGGTTATCATGTCACCGCTCCACAGAAAACTGGGGCTCATGAAAAATTTCGTGAAGGCACTAGACACCAAATCAGATTCTTTTCAGTACCTGTGCATACGTTTTCGGAGTTAAGTTATGCGAAAGTGAAAGAAGGTGTGTTAATAGGTCCACAAATTAGAAAGATCATGGCTGACAACAACTTCCAAGACGTGCTAAGTGATACTGAAAGAGTTGTATAGGTGGCATTCAAGTCAGTGGTAGCAAATTTTCTTGGAAATTATAATTCCGATGAATGTGTGAATATTGTACAGAAGTGTATTAGTGCTTATAAGCAGCATGGTTGCAACATGTCTCTTAAAATTCATCTCCACGACTCAGACCTTGACTTTTCCCGGAGAACCTAGGTTCAGGACGATTCCATTAGGACATCTTTGTGATGGAGTGCGGCGATGCTACCAGGGTCGACGGAGTGCGGCGATGCTAGCTGACTACTGCTGGACACCAGCGTGATATGCCAAATGCTCAGCGCAAGCGCAAATCTAAAGCTAAGAAATTCAAATCATAAACTAAAAAAGGCATTAAGAATGTGTGTATTTTATATTTACATTATATGTGTATATTTGTATATTTTATGTGCATTATACCTTTAAAAGAATGTTCTAATATATTTAGGTTACATGGGACGTATTTACAATGTTTATTTAGGTAAAGCCAAGTTTTTATGCGCTTTAGGTAGCAATTAGTGTTCTAGTGAAACTACAGTTTGTGAGTTATTTGCACTGGTACAATATTGAAGATTTATAGATTATGAAACCTCTATATCTCAAAGACTTTGGGTGATAGAAATAAATGATTTTCATGTTTGAAATCAACACACTGGGATTGTCTTAGAACGCGTGTTGCATACTCAGATATCGGCCAAAAATTTATTTTCGTTTTTCAGTGATATCAACAAAAACGTGTAAGTCATATGTTACAAAATTGCCAAAAAGTTCACCCCAATAGTAAACTATCCCTTTCGATATTTCCGAGCAATGAAATGTGAAAAAAATCGGATAAGTCTTCTTGAGAAAATCGATCGGAAAGCTGAAGCTCAAGAATAAACTATTCCTCAAAGATTTTTTTTTAGGACAAGTGAGTTATGCCGTAATGACTAATTATTAATGAAATAATTATTTTTGAGATATAAACAAAATTACTTGAATCGTTTTTGAGAAAATTAATCACAAATAACTCATCCCTAAAGGCTCTTGCTGAGTTTACCAGAGAAATTATTTATAGTACGCTGTGGTGTTGATATTGAAAAACTTATTAATAACATCATATGAACAAAAGCTTTAAAGCCGTTTATGAAAAAAATGCATTTAAAAAAATAACTCTTAAGTAAACTACTCCTAGTTTTAAGGGTAGGAAGAAAATTTTAAAAAAACTTCAAATTAGACAGAATTAGACAAAAACTTTTAAGTTTAAAATTTGGTTTTGATGTGGTTAATGGTAAGGCCTCAAAGTGAGTGTATATCAGGATGAACATACGAACAGACGGGCAAAGTTTGAAAATCAATTTCTAATAACAAAATTCCATGAAAGTGTCAATCCGTAGAAATATTGAATTGTACTTCTCTCACGATTACCATACTTTATTGTCTCTTCTCGTTGTTCGCAATCTCTCTCTCTCTCTCTCTATATATATATATATATATATATATATATAACAGAATGGCCCCAAAACAGGTATACAGTCCCGTACTAATTGGCTCATGGTATTTTACACCATGTTCTTATTTTTATCCATACAGGTTAACTTAGTTCCTTCATTATTTGTTCTTAATTTCTTTTCACTTATGCCTTAAGCTCGGAACAAACCAAAGGAAATAAATTCATTATCTTGATAAATTACAATGCCATATTTGATCAATGCAGGTCTGTGTCTGTGTACCAACTTTTGGGTCACTCTGTGTATATATATATATATATATATATATGTGTGTGTGTGTGTGTGTGTGTGTAACATTTATTATTATTTTGTTTTGTTTTTCAAATTTAGTTCGAGCTATTCCGTTTACTGCTCTACGTACCAAACAAACTTCCTTCTTGCCCTCTGTACAGAGTGAAGTTCATCCTTTAAAAAGGATGCTAACGTAAGAGTGAAACGGAAGAGCGAGCGAGAGAGAGATAGAGAAAGAGAAGATAGAAATCTCCTTTTTCTGCATCTTTGTCTTCCCTTTCGCTTTCTTTCTTTCCTTCTTCCTTCGTCGCTGCTTGTTATTTCCATCCTCTTGTGTTTATTTTGCCTCAAGCCATCAGCTTTCGAATTGGTTTGCAGAACAGCAAATTTCTAACCTCCCATGACCCTTTCCTTTTCCACTTCTCTTCTCTCTCTGTCTTCTACTATTTTTCTTCCTTTTTATTTCTTTCAACCAAACACTTTGATCGATTTCTGCATGTCAGAATCTTATTTTCTTAGCAGTGTTGCCTGCCGTAAAAAAATAGTGTATGTTTCAAAAGGAACAAATTTAAAGAAAGAAACATAGACATTTTGTACCGTTGTTCTGTGAGAGGTAAACGTTTCTTGTTTCTTACTGAAGTGTCTCAAAGTTACAATTGTAATGCTAGTCCTTCTGACTTTGGTTTCTTCTTAATTTTCAGCATTGTTGGGTTCGGTTAAAGAAAGCTGGTGTTTGACTGTTCAACAGAATACCTTGTGTATTGGAGAAGCTGTTATTATGGTCAGCAAGTCTGGCAACATGTTTAGAATGTTTAACAATAATTGTAGCAATATGATATGTTGGTTTGTAACCCATCATTACCAAATAACAAAAATAGTGGCATTTGAAACATTTGCCACAATATTTAACATTAGACTAGCGACAACAGCGTTGTTAATAACATTAGTTGCCTAGAAACAGCATGAAACAATACAACAGTGATTAGCGAATAATCTTTCCGCAAAATTTATTTATGAAACATACATGTTATATCTGTCACACGCTAGTTTTATTCAACCACACGATAGAAGTGTTGTGTTATTGGCATGAAGAAGGATAGAAACAAGTCGTTCGGATGAAAGAGAAATCAATTATATATGTTTGTAAACGTTGGATGATGTAGACAAGTAATTTCCAAAATACTACGTGAAGTACTGCTGATCTTCTTCGTAAACCACATGGATCGAGTAAGAGTATTTTCCAGTAAAAGCATGATAAAATGAAATGATCATGTGGAAACAAGAAGATCGATATTGTAGTGGTTTCACGTTCACTATAAATATACTCATCTACTGCATTCCTCTAACTTATACACTCTTTTCCTTTGTTTGCTCAACGTATTTCTCTTTACGATTTTTCTAATTCCAAAAGTGCACTCCTCTGTAATAAAAAACATCAGACAGTCGGTCAGAAATGGCTGATGTTGACAATACTGAAGATAATTAGTAAGCAGGGCCGGGTCCAGGATTTTAAGAGGAGCTGCACCATACCAAAATAACCAATACCACTGAAACTCTTCAAAGTGATATGGTACAATATTTTTTTTACCCCTGACAACGATGATGCATAGATCGGGGGGATGTATTTTAAATTGGAACGCAGGAGAAAATGTTCTTCTCCCCTCCTGGCTTCTGTTTCTTTCACTACTTGACAGATATTATATTCTTTTGCTTTGTAAATGCTTTTCGTGCAACTTTCGGAAAATCGACTTAAAGTATTGTTTTGGCAAAGGTCTGCTGTTTTTTCTAAGCAACAAATGGAAACATGTTGCAAGAAAATTTCGGAAAGTGTTGCTATTTCACTGTTAGCTGATTATTTTACGTTGCGTGTATCTACAACGAAACTGGGTGAACGTTCACCTCCCCCTAAATTCGGCCCTGTTAGTAAGAGGAAACAAGATAATTAGCTTGTAATTAAGAGTATTTGAGTTTCATTTCGAAAATTAATGAAATTACGGAAAAAGATGGAATAATGTAGAAAGGAGAATAACAATGTTACTATTAATATATAGTCCAATCAAATTGCATCAAATACGGGCCAAACCTAGACATTTAGAATAAAAAGATGGAACCTTCTGAAATTTGTTCGTAATCTTTTCCTCATTAACCTCGATAAGATCCAAAAAAATTCAGTTGCGGGTTTTCCACCATTTTGAATAAATAGTCTGCCATCTTGGATTTCACACATTTACTTAGTTTATGCCACATAACTTCTAAACTAATTAACGTAGAAGAATCATTCTTACTTTTTGTACTTCTAATGTTATAGGCAATGTATCAGGTTATTATCACTTTTCTTCGAGTAACCATTTTTGCATAACTTTAGGATAAAGTGAAAAATTGGGATCTGTATTTAGGGAAATATTCTTTTCATTACCTCATACAACTTAACACAATAAAAATATGAAGAAAGGGATCGAATAAAAGTTGGAAATTTTATAAGCTTTCAAACGATGTGTATATTGTCACTATATACAATGTCAGAGTTGCACAATGAGTATTTTGCGCACAATTGCTGTAGAAACATATGAATGAATCAGTTAACATGAAGAAAAAGATATTTAGTGATTTGAGACGCTTTCATCGTAATTTCCGGTAAGTATCAAAAGGTTTGGAAGCCCGGCTAGTTTAATAAATAGTTCGTAAACAGTCGCGTCGGCAGGAGGTGCACAGGAACCCCGAAAGGAGACTTTCGCACTATCTGTCTGTATGTAGGCATATGAGTTCATTAAAATTAGTGTTTGAGATAAACTTTTTTTTAAAAAAAGATGATTAAATCTATTGAAATATGTTTTACTGATGTTTTTAGTCTGCAAAAAATTCCAGTTGGAGGTTTTCCACCTTTTTGAATAAACAGCGTTAGTCCAGTGTAACTACGACAAAAATCGATCAAACTTAAAGATTTCTTTTAAAAAGATTAAAACTGTTAAAATATGTTCCATGTATTGATCCCAAAACTCTAGTTGTTGGTTTTCCATAATTTTTGCGGCTAATTATATGAGCAATATGTGAAGTTTGTCACAAAACACTATGGTAAATATGTATTGTATTTGATTCTTATGATGATGGACCTAGCGTAAAGGATATAAAACACTGGATAAGAACACAGAAACCATGAATACGCGTAATCGTTGAGGATAACATGCTCTCTGTTCGTTTATGTCATCAGGAATTTATTTCGAACACAAACAACAAATCCAAATTAAAATCACTTCTGACGAAATATCTAGAGAAATCTGGTTGTACCGTGCATCGATCACCTGGAGATGCAGACACATTAGTTGTGTTAATAGCAACAAATCTTGCAAATTCCTGCTCGTCAGTAATAGTGGGAGGAGATTCAGATATTTTGGTTCTGATGGTAGCACTGGTAACAGCTGAAACTTACATGTTTATCCCTGGCTCGAAGCCACTACATAAGATACTCGTATCTATAGAGCAGTACCAAACTTCAGATAGCATTGGGGTAAATGGCGTAGTGCATTCTATTTCTGCATGCCTTCACTGGCTGTGATACAACTTCTCTTCAACACAGCAAGGGAAGTAAGTTGGGCACAATACTGGAAAAAATGAAGAACTGGGTCGAGAAATGGATATTTTCAACAACTCAACATCATCTGTTGATGATGTGGCAGATGCTGGAGATAAAATGTTCTTAGCGTTATATAGATGTGCAGAGAAAGAAAATCTGGATTTTACAAGAGTCTGCATGTACCAAAAAGTGCATCCAAACAACGTTTTATTGACACTTGCAACTTGGCAGTATTATCTCCAACAATAGCTGCTGCAAATCAGCATAGTCTCCGTGTATTCTGTCAAGTTCAGCAGTGAAAAAATCAAGAGATGACTCCAACTGAATGGGGCAGGAGAATTTGTGGTGATTTTCTTCTTGTAACATTTGAACAAAATGCTCCAGAAGATTTGTTATAGTTTATAGCATACAACTGCCAGGCGAATTGTGGAAACAATTGTGGGTGCAAAAGAAGAGAGGTAGATTGTACATCATTTTGTGGGCAGAGTAGTGGACACGGATATAGTAATAGCACTACTTTAATTTAACATGTAGATGAAGGAGGTGATCATGAAGCTGTCACCGAAACTAACT
The DNA here is from genome assembly GCF_964235325.1 of Thermobia domestica. Taxonomy (NCBI): domain Eukaryota; kingdom Metazoa; phylum Arthropoda; class Insecta; order Zygentoma; family Lepismatidae; genus Thermobia; species Thermobia domestica. Next base: position 137,584,764 of record NC_137458.1, read on the forward strand.
TCTTTGAGAAGGAAGTTAGCAAAAACTTTGGACATTCAACTGCAAAATGCCATCGAGAAAAGTAAGTCTCAAAGTACACTGGTATATTCAGAACTCTTGTTTAAGTTCATTTATCATCGCAAGACTTTTTACGGTGACATATACATTGATCAACAGTTTATTAAAGACAGCAGGACGGTTGCAGAAACCACCTTGCAGAGGCTCCATCAGTTTATGTGAATGAAATGCACCGTGAGGGTACTGCTGAAGTGCATTTCCTCTCTCGGTATCCATGTGAGTGTAGTTTGTGATCAGCAAGACGAAGGACCTGAGTGCATTTGACCGTGGTCAAATCGTAGGGGCCAGATGTCTGGGTAGTTCTATTTCGGAAGTGACTGCGGCACTCGGTTATTCAAAAGCAACTTTGTCAAGGATGTATCGTGAGTACCTGGCTTCCGGTAAAACCGCACTCACACGGGCAACTGCCAAGGTCAGGGCGTCTCGACATCAGGGGTAGACGCCAAGTGGGCAGCATCGTAACAGCCAATAGACAGGCAACCACTGCATCAAATCTCGGAGAGGTTCCAATGCAAGACAACAACACCGTGTCAGCAGCCGCACAATTCTCATCCACCTGCTCGCCATGGGGTACAGAAGCCATCAACTCTCGCGAGTAACCCTTCTAACAGTACAACACAGGAAACAACGTCTAGCATGGGCAAAGGAACACTGCCTCTGGACCATTGAAATATGGAAAAAAGGTTGCCTGGACAGTTTCACATTGGAACATGCCGATGAACCGGTAAGGGTGCGTCGCCAACCCCAAGAGGAAATGGATCAATCGTAACATCAGGGAACTGCAGGCCTGCAGTGGTGGTATTCTTATCTGAGGCATGTTTACTTGGACTGAAATGGGTCCCCTAACACGTGTAACACAGTCCCTTACAGGTAAGCGCTACCGATATATTCTGGATGACCATGTCATGCTATTTGCTCAGTTTCTACATCCAGATGGTGGCCTCATCTTACAGCAGAACAATAAGCCTGCTCACCGCTCTAGGATGGCAGCAAACTGGTTTGATCAGCACTCCTCTGATCTGGCAACACTTTCCTGGGAACACGGTCATCGGATCTCAATCCGATCTAACACATCTGAGTTGCCATTGAACGACGCCTTCGAGCTGTGGACCCTCTTCTGACCACACGCAGGATCTGTGGGAGACTTTGCAGCTGATATGGATTAAGATTCCACAACAACACTTCAGGTGCCTCTTGAAGTCCACACCGCGCCGGGTAGCCACCATTATCAAAGCGAAAGGTGGTGTTACATGCTATTAGGTCTATAATTTAACTGGTGATCAGTGTATATTGCCTTCCTATTTATATCTACAATACTTTTAAGTTTAGCAGCTTAATAGCTGCGCAGAAGAATCTAAGCACAACTGAGAGGGTGAGCGTAACAGTGGTCTAAACTGTAACCGGCAGGAGTTCGAGTCACTGTCCAGGCAGACATTTATTTGTAACCGCATGGAGTTTGGGTCGCTGTTCGGGCTTCCATTTATTTGTGACCACTCCTTGTAATCGCCCAGGGCTGGAACTTACCTGGACAGGACGATGAAGGACCTCTCCAAGAAGAGTTACAAACTGTTCCCAAATCGCTCGTCGGTCTCAATGATGAGATGAGCATTACGCGCCGAGAGGTTCGGGTGTCTCGTCTCGAAAACCTCACGGACGATCAGACGGTCATCCAGACCATAACACACACCAACATCACCCATACAAGCAACGAAAACACGCTGGATTAAATGACACTATACTTATTTATTAGAACACTATCATATATATATATATAATAAAATAGCGAAGAGGAATGAAGACAACACTGAACACTGAATATGTAAAATAATTTTCGTCACTGAAATCACACTTTGCCCTCTTAAGGCAATATAGCCCTTTATATATATATATATATATATAAAATAGCGAAGAGGAATGAAGACAACACTGAACAGTGAATATGTAAAATAATTTTCGTCACTGAAATCACACTTTGCCCTCTTAAGGCAATATAGCCCTTTATATATATATATATATATATATATATATATATATATATATATATATATATATATATATATATATATATGAGATTATAATTCAGATTTAACGACAAATGCTTCTCTCACGCCATTGACACACTTGGGGGATTAGCACTGGGGAAAAGTTGTCTGGATCGTCTCACGATGAATCCAGTTGCTTTGCTGAGAACCCTGCAGCATTAAGATGAGTCTTCAGCGAATTAAACAAGAAATCCTAGAAAGCGGAATGCTGATGTTGGAGGGCGCGTATATAACTTTTTAGCTCACTAGGTTTGTGAACCTGGGATTTCACTAGTTGGGGCTAGCCGTAAGAAAACGTCCTTTACCGGCTAGTAACTTGTGCCCCTTAACACAACTTAATTCTTGATTCCCAACGTAACGTGCGTGGTGGCTGCGTATAACACCGGAGTCGAACTCCCCGAGCACCCAAGCTCAAGGAACGGGTTGCAATGGTCAACTAAAAAGGGTTGGCAGTTCATTTCAATAATCACTCAGTTAACTCACTTGTATGCACATACAAACAGAATATAGAAAACAATTTATGTTAATTTTAGTCAACTGCCCATAATGCACTAGACGCGGCGATAACTTTGGCGTGAGAAAGTACAGATAACGAGTACGAAACAACGCAGTTGGTGCCACTTTGGTTGCTGGAACATCTCGTCAGCCCGTATTTCTCTAATCTATTATAATGTTTCCATAAGCGATTAAAGAAAGCACTTAATTCAGTTCCCAATAACTATAGAATATATACTGTGTATATAATGAGTCAGGGAGAAACACTGAAATGGTTCGTCGCTAACTGAAATGTTCTCACTAAAAGCAATGTTTTAAATATACATATGAGAAAACGATGAAAGACTTCTTTGTCCAATTGTGTGGGAAAGAAGCAATTCCCACCGAAGAAAGAACTTATATGCGTTGCAGAATAAAGTACAAATCGAAAATAATGATCACTGTCTTTACAAAATATACAGTATGTCCACAAAAAATCCTCCTATAACCTGGTAGCGGTTATAAAACCACATTTTAAAAAATGAAGAAAAATCAAGTTAAATACATGTGGTTTTTTGTACAATATATATATATATATGTACAATGTATGACACATTCAACCACTTGTGGTTGCTTTTGGTATATTGTACAAAAATCACATGTCTTTAACTTGATTTCCCTCCATTTTTAAACAATGTGGGTTAGACCACTGTTGCGCTCACCCCCTCAATTATAAAAGCTTGTACCGGTACGTATAGTGAAATAGATAAAATCATGACACAGGATATGCGTATGATGGTATTAGCTGTAAATCGGATACAAAATTCGTCTTAAATAATTCCGGTAAGTGTATTTTTGTTCATTTATAATAATTAATCCATTGTTTAAATCACTATTTTTATTTTTCCTAAATTTATATTTTCAAACACTAATAGAAAAAAACTTAAGGTACACTGAACTTTTGATAACGCGCAGGCACGTAGCCAAGGGGAAGGTACGGTTCCCACCATCGAAAACAGAAATGACATATACCTACATACAGAAAACGGGTGCAAAAGTCTTCTTTCAGGGTCTTGTGCACATCCTGCCGACGCCAAACTGGCCGGACTACCAAACTTGTTGATACTTACGGGCAATCGCAATGAAAAACTCTCAAAACACTAAATATTTTTTCTTCATGTTAACTGATTCTTTCGTATGTTTCAACAGAAATTGTGCGCAGTCCGATGACGTTTAAAGCTTCATTGCGCATCTCTGACATTATATATAGTGACAAAATACACACCGTTTGAAAGCTTATAAAATTTCCAACAACTTTTATTCGAGCCCTTTTTCCGTATTTCTACTCTGTTGTATGATGCAATGAAAAGAATATTTCCCCTAATACAGATCCCAATTTTTCTTTATCCTAAAGTTATGCAAAAATGGTTACTCGAAGATAAGTGATAACAGTCCGTTAGATTACCTATAATATTAGAAGTATAATAAAGAAAGAATGATCCTTCTACGTTAATTAGTTTAGAAGTTATATGGCTTAAACTAAGTGCATGTGAGAAATCTTTGATGGCAGACTGTTTATTCAAAATGGCGGAAAACCCGCAACTGGATTTTTTTTATTTTATGGAGGTTAATGGGGAAGAGATTACGAACAAATTTTGGAAGGTCCCATTTTTAATTCTAAATGTCTACTTCAAGCTTTATTTTGAGCGCACTAATATTACACCGAAAATATTGAAACCTATTTTCCACAACTTAAACATTTAGATGTTTGAAATATCTGGTGGCTTCAAATATCGCATCAATCTACATTCAATTAACAGGAAAATTCTTACAATTATTATGTGCTCGGGTCCTAATAAGTTCCTTTTTAAACGTCCTTTAAATCTTTCATACGCCACTGTCATTTGAACTAAGAACTTTATCATTTTACATTAAAAAAAAGGTAATTACAGAAGAAAATATCAAGATGAAAAGCAAAATGAGAATGAACTGCTTTAGAACAAAAGTAGGACTGTAAATTAAATTAATTAAACTTTAGGATACATTATTATTTTTTGAATCTCATAAATATGCTAAGAACAAGACAATAAAATTCATAGCCTTCAGCATCAGATCATGTCTCATAATAGGCAGAAGTACTTAAAATTCAAGTGAACTTCCTTAAACCATCAGGTTGTAATGCTATGATCCACTACATTGTTGCCTTTCACACAACGCAAGATCTCAGGTAGCATTATCGGCATTAGGGTCTAGTTGAAATTAGCAAAGCACATATTTACCTGTAAAGCAAATTAGATTTTGATTCACCTTTTCATCTTTACGATTGTTACATTAGACTCGGAACACAACACCAAAGAACATTTCAAGGGCCGAACTATTATAATCCCTACCTGCACTAACACCTTATGGGGCTTTTGAACCGCGTTGCTGCAACATTCTAGTAGTACAAAGTACATCGAAATGTCTTTGTTGATGATAATTCAAGAATATTAGAACATGATTATTTCCTGATTTTAGGAAAGTACTAAGAATTTCCAATTTATATTTTAGACCTTATGTACCAAACTGAATGAATCTTCTTTGGTCAAAGGTCAACCTATAATCAAATACTACTTCAGAAACAACTGATGATGGAGACTCATCGGTGGCTAAGCGGTTGGCATAAGCGCCTTTCGGGTTGGAGACCCGGTTCGATTCCCGGCGAGAGCTCATGTAGTTCTGATTCCACGTTAATCTGTAGCTCCCGTCTCATATAGCCTCGTTGCTGAAATGAACGTTAAACTCAAAATGAACTCAACTGACGATGCAAATATATATATATATATATATATATATATATATATATATATATATATATACATACATACATACATACATACATACATACATATATATATATATATATATATATATATATATATATATATAAAACATCTTTTAATTAAAAGATTAATTTCAGTAAACCACTATCGAACAATTGAGTTGAGAGAGTTTTTAAAATTTTATATATCTTATACATAATAGTTAGTAATATAGGTTAAGTATCAATAATCTGGATAAATTTCGTCCACCTTACAATGTTTAATGAACATCAAAGTTTTAAAATTACAAATTGAAGGATGGTTCACTCCACCCTTGACTCTGTATTATAGTTGAATTCATATTAGATCATTTTATTATAAGTGTTCATGCAGATGACATTTTGGGCACTTACTTAAAGGATTGTTTGTCAGTTCATTAAAATTGGCAGTTTTCTTAAACCGAGATAATAAACTGGTTAACCGTAGAAGTGGCTAATTGACTAACTGGATATCAGTGTGAAAGCTCTTTAGAGTGTGTAGACTGCTTCCAGACCAGCCTATGCACGAATATACGGCATGTGTATATAGAAAACTATGAAAATATAATTATCTATATACATGTTGCTATATTTGTCACTAAAGGGGACATAGTGGCTCAGTGGTAAAACGCTTACCTCTAGTGCAACGTGTTACTGGTTCCATCCAAAGCGAAGTGAGTTTGTGGTAGACAACATCTCATTAGTGGGAATTTCGAGGTGTTCTCGTTTTCTTGCTCATTCTCATATTAACAACTTCTTAACAATGATTTTACTGTTATTAATCATCTCTGCAGAGTATATTCGTGGAATGTTAAAAGAAAAAAGAATTTATTTGTCACAAGAGAAGGATGGTAAGGAATTACTAGATTGAAAGGGATGGGGATTACTAGATGATTGGGAAGGAATTACTAGATTGAAAATGTGGGAGAAAACGAGTGAACCTCAAGAATACCCACAGACATAGTGCTGTCAACCAGAAACTAACATAATCTGCGATTCAATCAGTGAACGCTCGCACCAGATATGAATGATATATCAATGAATCACCGGCTACATTTCTTGGTAGATTATCTTCAGGTAATTTATGTGCACATTTGTGTGCTGTTGTTTGTGATTTCAAAATAACTTAAACTAGTGTAATACAGTTCTCATTGATTCGTTATTAGTTAAACCATAGTATGTATTATTAAATAAGGCAAAATCATTCAATAGTGTTGTAAATGTTGCAGGACAAAAACTAATGTAACAAATCTTTTATAATCTCTTAAAGGTACTAACTCAAGAGTGAAGGCAAATATACAGTGCAAAGTTTTGTTCCTGGTTTGAGCAAAAGAGATGTGGCAATATACATATAAGAAATTTGGTTATAAATATATAAACCGAAGTAAATACAACATTGGGAAGTAAAATAATTCTTGATTGAAGGAAGAAATAATTAGATTATAAGGATAAAATGAAATGAAGATGAAATCTTCCTGTTTAACGTAACACAATTATACTTGTTAGGTTACGAGAACTGAATGATGATGCAAGAATTGATAGAGTGAGAATATAGATGCAAACGAGAGTACCCCGAGAAAATCCATAATCATGATGTTTTCTATCGTAAACTTACTAGACCGGGGATCGAACCAGAGGCTCTAGGCATCAGAGGTAAGCGCTCTACCACTGAACCACCGTGCTCCCTATTAGGACAAAATTAGGGATGGCCAGAACCGGTTCCTGGTGGAACCGGTTTTCGGGTCTGGACGGATCCGTTTCTAGAAGATCCGGTTCCGGAACCGGTTTTTCGGATCCAGGTCTGGAACCGGTTCTGAAAAAAGAACCGGTTCCTCGCGGAACCGGTTCCGCTGGAACCGAAACTTTGTGATCATCCCTACGCTAAACCCGAGCTGCTGGCAAGCTGTGAACAGTATGCTAGATGAAATGGTGGAAGCGACAGGCAGGCGCCCAGGCGGCGGCAGCTTGTCTCATTTGGCTAAATAAACTGGGTAACTGGCAAACTCATTGGTTAAACAGGCAAACTGGCCAACTCATTTGGCTAAACACCCACTGGTGGACCAAAATTGTTTTTCTGGGGGCACACAAACGGGTCTGGGCGGGGAAGGCACAAGCGCATGGTCCTCTTTGCATTATTTTTGAAGGTGAACTTTATGCCTCCTTTACGGGTCTTTGGGGGCTTTCGGATCCAGGTCTGGAACCGGTTCCTAAGATCCGGTTCTGGAACCGGGTTTTCAGAACCAGATGTGGAACCGGTTCTTAAGATCCGGTTCTGGAACCGGTTTTTCAGATCCAGATCTGGAACCGGTTCTGAAAACCGGATCTCCGAGCACCGGTTCCGTCGGAACCGGAACTTTGTGGCCATCCCTAGACAAAATACTAGTAAATACAAACTAGGACTGTCTTAGCTTTTGCATATGCAGAGTCGGATTTAGATTTGGTGGGCCCTAAGCTGTTGAAGGTAATGAGGTCCTTTATGTATCCCGATGAACATACACACCCTATGTACAGAAATGACGAAACTAATGAGCAGAAGAGGCCCCATTATTTACATTACAGTAGCGTACACAACAGGGAACACTGTTGCTATGTATAGGTTTTTATGTATCATACCTAGGTATATTTTATTTTATTTGTTGTTTTTCATATATTTTGAAATGTATATCCAGTTTTCTTTTTAGTTTTTTGGGGCCCCCAGGATAGTGGGCCCTAAGTTATAGCTTGTATAGCTTATACGTAAATCCGGCACTGGCAACATATGTTGTGATTGGTTTTTACAGCGAACAACTGCAAAACAACATTCATAAGTACTACACAGTGATCTAAAAATTTAGGAGTTAATTGTAAGCTGTTTATTCTGTTGATACTAGTTACTACAATCAATAAAATTATACAAGCAAAAGCAGTTCCAGTTTGTGTCTTCTTTGATCTACATTTTTTCGTTTATTATTCTTTAGAGCTTGTGGATAAAGCAATTACAGGAAATGTTATCTAACTTGTTTACCATTTTTTTTTCATTTACCTTATCACAATACGATCTACTGTTCTACTTCTAAACCTACTCTCGCCAACCCTCCTACAAAAGAAATTGCGGTTAGTAAAAATAATCCTTTAATCCTTTTTAAATTACAGAAGAAATGATTCGTAATAAAAGTTTTCTTCCATTTTGTGGGAAACCTACGACAAGTGTTCGTTTCTTACTTTCTTTTCTTGTAGAGAAAACTGTACATTGCATCTGCTAATCTCTCTTTAATGGTAACAAACTTCCAACCCCCTAAGTAACAATTTACGTTCCTTATCTCTCTATTTTTCTCTTACGGTGTTTTTCTTGTTAGTATTTGCTTCTGAAAAAAGAAAAAAGATGTATTTTTCCTGAAGTGAGAACAATCAAACACTGACAGTTAATTCGAACCAATTTGTTCTTCTCCTCTGTGGAAAACCCACTTTACTCAGCCCATTGGGAGAAGTGGTTCTAGTGGTGTTCTTCCATTTATTAAAGATTTCTATCCCTTCTCCTCTTCATCCTGTTGTTGCTATCTCTGTGAAAATATCAACCAATTTTCTGTTCTTTTGTTTTTTCATCATCTTCTTTGAAACCCCTGTCCTTGTCGGGATAAAAATTAATAATATTCTTTTAATATGACAGAAAGCAGTACCTCAATATTTCATTGTCTGGCATTTGTATTCCTTTCCCTCTCTTCTCTTAACGTTATTTGTAATTTTAAATTTTTTAGCTCTCTCTTTTCAGATGAAATATAATCTTTCATCTTGCAGCCTTATGTTTTTGCTTATTTTCTTCAATGAATTCCGTCTTTCCACAAAAAGGTCTCCTTCTCAGATTTTGTCAGTCATGCTTATATAATAAGATGATCGTTTTTACTTCTGTTTTATAAAGAAGGTCCATTTTGTTTGCTTAGTACAAAACCACTGGTTTCAGGATCATTAGATAAAGAGACTAAGATTATAATTTTGGTCGTGAATAATTAAATAAGTTCAGTAAGAAAACTAATAGTCCTGAATCATACAGTTTTTCATGGATATCTCCCCCCATAGCATAGAACCGTTCTTTGGACGTCCAAGCGACGATGCCCATCTCCGGACACCATAATACCCCATTTTCACCAGGAGACCTTTTTTGGACTTTCTGTAAAAATACGAGCGTTCACTCATATTATGGAAATAGAACATCACGAACGAATTTTGTGAGGCATTTCTAGGCTCCTTGACCCGTATCCCTAGAGTGTCACTTTTGGGAATGTTCCCAGACATGTGTATCCCATTGGATTGGAAGAAATGAGATAATAATATTATTATCATTAAAGCTTCTATCGTGAGTTTCAATAATCTGGGAAAAGTGAGACATTTGAAACACCCTAAAGATGTGACATGGACATTTGTTATGGATATATTGTTATCCCGGGATGAAGTTCAGGCTGTGTGATACGGGTCAAGTTCCCTCGTAAATGTGTGGCCCCATTCAAATCGTACACTTAAGAATACACTCCATTTTTCTGAATTATTAATATTTAAATATACTTTCTGTACTGATGTTTTTAACATCACTAATTTATGAGATATAGATGGTAATTTGTCAATATGTCCCACATACCTAACGCTGTATCTAAGTTACCTAAGGGTGGCGGGCAATACTTCAATGAAAATATCCATTTAGTATTTAATAAATTAAGGTTCTTACTGCAGAAAGATTGTATGATTTCTGGTAATATCTTGCGTCGAGGTTCCCGATTGCATTTAAACCAAATCTCTAATTTGATAAGATTGTTGCTATATAACAATCGGTTGCTATATAACAAAAATAAATAAAATCTCGCTTCTATATTGTGTCATATTTTCTTAAATGTTTTTACCATTTCTCATAGCTCTGTAAATTCATATCAGTATTTAACTAACTATATTAGTGATTCCTCCGTACTATACCGAAACACATCTTGTTCTCACAATAATAATATCACCCAAATAGAAACTCCAAACTAGTTATAAATATGTGAAAGAGACATGAGTTATCAAAATATGCTTTCAAATTTTCAGAATAAAAAACCGGTATAACATAGAAATTTTAGCCTGTAGTCATAGTTATATACTTGTTTTTAATGAAGTATGAGAATTTATAAATCAACACTCCCAAAAATGTAAGTAACAGGGGCGAGATTATTTGTATTAGTTGAATATCGACTAATAAAAGCGGTATTTACTGAATATTGCACGAATGTTAATAACTTATGCTTTGAAGAAAAATCGGGCTATTAGAAGCCTGGTATCAAAATCCACCACTTTCATTTAGCTTAGTTTCTAGTAATCTTGCAAAACGTGCAGTGAATCTTCATATATACACGTACAAAGTCCCATATTTGAACTAGTTTTTTTTTTTAAGTATGACAGATTAATTTTTCAAACAAAATACTCTTTAAATGGTATTCCTTTAGATCAAACATATAACAAACGATATATAACTCAATTTCGGTTAAAAAATGGATTTGACGGCTTTTGGTACTAGGTGGTTCATTTGAACAATTTTGGGGGAAATAGACCAGACTGTGATTTACCAGGATGATATCCCACCTGACTTACATGTTGATCCTCACAAGGAAACTAACTGAAACTTTTCTTACCGTGGATGTTCCTTTTCCTACAAACCATGTTTAATGTTTGGGTATATTTTAAGTTTGAGTATATTTTCAAATTACGTAAATTATCGTCCTTTCATGTAATTTTAACCCTTATCCGGGCAACCGGGGCCTCCCAGGCCCAGTAGCTTCATTTTTCTAAAATTTCTCAATAACCATACATATTTCGAAGACATAAAATACTGAATTCTTCTATCTTTCGTCGAAGTTAAAATCATGAACATATCGAGTTGGTAAAGCTTTATTTTTTTAAATTTGAAAATCTTTTCCTGACGTAACCGGGCAACCGGGGCCTAGGAAGCCCCGTATAATTTTAGTGAAATTCCTGTCAAATATTAGATCAAATTGTCCCATAATTATATATTGAACACGTGACTATTGTAGCCTTTAGTCGGAACAGTATGCAGCAACAGACATTGATTTTTGAGTGTTCTGCACTTACAATATATACTGGGCCTGACAGGCCCCGGTTGCCCGTTTACGTTACAAAAATGTCTGGACTGGGTTTGCTATTCTGCTTGGTGGGCTTACAAAAGCGTGACACGAAGTTTCGCTACTTGACAAAAATATATACCGGTACATTCTAGACTAGTCTGAACAGTAAGTGACAATAGGCATTGATTTTGTGTATTCTGCACTTAAAATATATACTGGGCCTCACAGGCCCCGGTTGCCCGTTTACGTTACAAAAATATCTTGCCCGGATAAGGGTTAAACTGCTAATTGTATTTCGAAAAGAAGAAAGTGAGTAGTAAAATTAATTTCTCGCCTCTTCTAATATTTTTACTCATAGCTACAAGCTATTATAATATACACATTCTTATGCCCTGTTTTCTCTGTCTCAAATTTTAACTATTTTATTATGTTGCATTTGTCACTTGCAATTAAATCATCAAACCAGTGTTGCCAATTTAGAGCAAAAGTCTCTAAATCTAGGAAGTCAATTTGCAAGACAGAGACAAAAAAAAATATTCTTATTGGGAACTATTTTGGTGTTTTTTTTTTTGTTTTTTTTTTTTGTGAACAACTTGTTCTGTAATCAAATACTTTCAGTTGGAAGAAGCTTATTATATATTTTTTCTTATTTTTCTATACTTGTCTTTCTTTTCTCTCTTTCTAGTTTTTCTTAATCAGTGGAAGCGACGAGGAGATGGACAAGTATACAATTTGACCATCTCTTTACAATCCTGCTTTGGGTTTGTTGTAACTCCTTGCCCTTTAACGGAGAACAACTCCAACCTTCAATGCCCTTTCGTTACAGTGCTGCCATTGAGAAGCAGAAGTAACACAATTTTACTGATAACAAGGCTATTAGCTGCAAAAGTGCAATTTAAAGTAAAGTGAGTGTAAGGATGATAATATACTAATGAGAACTGACGCATTACTTATATGGCTGAAGTCTCGCTTCAGTTCCCTCCTTGTACCCCAGTAAAAACAAAGTGACTTTATTGCTTCAAAATACGTGCAAACAAAATTACAGAGAACTACAGGGAATGAACTATAAATTCAAGAATTAGATGCGTTGTACAGGAAAAGACGTAACTAGAGCATATTTTATGTAGTAGTAGCAGTAGTAGCAGCAGTATAAGTAGTAATTGTTGGCCTAATAGTAGACGATCTTCACCAAGTGGGAAACATGATAAATCATATGAATTAGATTGCAAGTTTTAAGGAGTACATGTAGATAAGCAATTACACGAAAATTATTTAGCGACTTATGACCCAAAATTGAGGTGTTTTTATCTCTCATTTAGCGACGTTTAATGCCAACGTTCTGCAACACTGCCTCATACTCTCCAGTTCGTCAACGAACGTGAATTTAAAAGACGATGATATACTAACTACATATAACGAAGTCCTGTTAATAGCTTTCCAAAAGTCTTAGATTGTACGTGTAAGGTACTTTCAATTCTATATTCAAACACATCTGTCAAAGTTAGGTGCAAAATATAGTTAATTAGGTTATTGTATTTTAGATTGGGACTGATAGGTTTATGATAACTAGGTATTATTGTTGTCCGATCATCATAATTTTTCTGTGTGTTGTGAGAGAATGTTATTTTGAATTATTGAACCTCACACCTCTCTATCTTGTTAGGTCTCATTTTATTCATAGTGCAATACATGATGCTCTCGCCTTTCGTGCGAGCAGTTCCGGGTTCATTTCCGGTGCGGACTCTCGATCGAAAAATTGTAAAAGAAAAAAAACTTTTGCAGAGTAACCGTCCTGAGTGAGGTTTTCTTATTTACACTAGGCAAGTAATAGGGTTATACCTAACATAGTGGTCCCAGGGCACCTCCTTCCTTACTCATTCCTTTCTTCCTCCCAAATTCCCCGGACAGTGTGGTAGCCGAGGGCCGTCATACGTCATACGTGACGGGCTAACATGGTCATAGATGCCAAAAGCCCAGGAAAGTAATTCCTAAGCTTAATCCTAATCCTCAATTTTCCCTCCAAATATCAGAAAGCTAATTTACACTGGACACAAGATGTAAATACTTGACGTATAAGTACCCTACTTTTAAAGATAAATATGAGAGTCAGCCAGCCTGAAAACCGAAACAGGAACTGGATCTTGAATCATAAACGGAGAAAATTCGCTCTAGTCACTGTCACGCGAAATGAATGAAATGTTTCCCTTTGGTTTAGTGTCTCATATATATTTTCGTGAGCTAAGGTATAAATAAATGGATGGTCAAATGGGCTGACAACACATTTTTTTAAAGTATATTATAACATTACAAAATAGGATGAAACAAGAGGTTCCCCTTCTAATAAACAGCATAGACTTGTAAACTTTCTAGATTGCGGGAAAGTCTCAGGCTGTTTTCATTAAAAGTCTATAATATTGCAATGTGTAGCATCGAAACATTTCTATATGTAGTAACTGAACTTGAGTTTAAATTAAAATAGATATAACCTCTAAATATTGGCAAAATGAAATATTGTAATTGCCCTTAATTGTCATTATCATTTTACAGCTATCTGAGGATTAAAACTATACATCTGTTCCGCAACTAAAATAAAATGCTTTTTTTAAATCAGTACTAACACATGCTCCAACTTATTATTTTGATAAACGAAATTTTTCAGAAAAAGTATACTATATATTTTTTATTCATTCTACTACCGATATCTCGAAGCACTTACCACCAAATTTCCTACTGAACGCTACACAAATAGTAATAATTTCCTCTATCTTCAAATAACCCATTATCCCTCTTTGTTCTTGTAACCAATTAAACTACTACTATGTTCCCTTACGCAATCTCTTTACACTGATATTATACACTACGCCAAAATCGAAAAACATATTTGTCTCTCGGAAGGATATTTGTTAGCTGGATTGGAGTTTAACATTGCTTAGAGGACAGAGGCTATATAACACATGGATAAAATAAAATCCGGACTATTGCAATGCGTTGAAATTGTTGAAGGCTCTCACACTGGCAGTCAAACCCGAGGTCCTGTGCACCAAAGGCGCACACTTTAGACATTAGACCAACGAGAAGGACTTGGAAAGATTATTGTGCGCGTGCTCATGCACATTCTTTAATACGCAGCAATGAATGACTTCATGTGCAACAAAAAGTCCCCTTTTATTCATCAGTCAAGAAGAATGTAACAATATTAGCCCAAGGTGTTTCCTTTCTGCTTTGCTGTGTTGCTTTTATGTTTGTTATTAATGTTTCATCGATTATCTTCGTTACAGATGCGCACTATTTATTAAAAAAGTATTAATGCATAATAAATAAATAAACGACAATTCTACCATAGATATTTGCTTGTGTCTCTTCTGAAGTCGCAGCCAAGTTATGTAGAAGACTTCGTCTCTTTTTAGGCCGTTTTCCAAATTAGGGGAAGTTTGGAGCACATTTTATGCATTACAATTGACTATTCCTCTCAGTGGCACCTATTTCTCTATTACTTGGAAGGGAAATCGACATTCAGGATTGACAGATATTATCTAACAAGACATCAATGGGTTTTAAAATAAATATAAATAGGAACGATGGAAAGGAAGCGTGAAATTGGAAGAAAAAGAACACAACTGGTCCACGATTTGAAGAATAGGACAAAATAATAAGGGTTAGAAGAGGTCAAGAAAAGTGGAAGAAATATTTCCAGGACGAAATCTTAAAAAGAAGAAAAGAAAAGAAAAAGAAAAAGGTAACTTAATAGCCCCAGGATACGCCAAAAGGCACAATCCATATTATAAAATTGCAAGTGACTATGTTTATGACTCTTAATCTCTTGAACCGCCTGACCGATCTCTATCAAATTTTCAATGTGGATGAGGTTTGGGACTGAGATGATTTTTATTATTTCACTTTGACGGAACAATCTAGGGGATGGGTGATATTTATTTCAAAAAAGTAAAATAAAAGTGACTGTCTTTGTGACTTCATCACTTTTAAACCACCCGACCGATCTTAACCAAATTTTCAACATAGATGAGGATCAGATATGAGGTGGTTTTATCGTATTACTTTAACTGTAGAACTTAGAGGGGGGGAGGGAAGGTTAGAAATCTATAAAAATAAATAAAACTTAATAATTTTTTAACCACCCAACCCATCTCGATCAAACTTTCAACATAAATAAGGTTCGGGCGTGGGATGTTTTCTTTATTTCACTTTTACAGTGCAACGAAGGGAAGGAGGAGGGGGGGTATATGTAAAAAAAAAAGTACAAATAAGAGTGTCTTTGTGACTTCTTTACGCTGAAACACTCGACTGATCTTAAGAAAATATCAACATAGATAAAGTTCGGACCTGGGATGCTCTCGTTATTTCACTTTTACGGTGCAACCTAGGGTTGGAGGAGGAGGGAGATATATATGTAAAATGAATAAGAATAGAAGTGACTGTTTTTGTGACTTCAACACACTTTAACAACAGGACAGATCTTAATCAAATTTTAAATATGGATGAAGTTCGGACCTGGGGTGGTTTTTATCATGTAACTTTGACGGTGCAACGTAGGGGAGGGGGAGGAGAAGATATATATATATATATATATATATATATATATATATATATATATATATATATATATATATATATATATATAAAGATGAAAATGAAAGTGACTTAACTCTTGAACCACCTGATCGATCTCGATCAAATTTTCAACCTAGAAGAATTTCGAACATGAGGTGATTTTTATCGTATCACTTTGACGATGTAACTTAAAGGAGGAAAGACATTTACAAATGATCGAAAATGATCGATATTAGTGTCGAATCTATACATTTTTGAGGTCGCTGAGATGAACAGTGACACTTCTGATGATATTTAAATCCAAATTCAGTCCCGCAAAAATTGTGGGAGGGTGATATATATCAAAATGATCAAAATGACCAATATCAATGTAATCAAAATGACCAACATCAGTGTCAAATTCATACTTTTCGGGGTCGCTGAGATGACCAAGACACATCCGATGCCGTGGCCCGCAACATGGGGAGAAGAGGAGATATATATAAAAATCATCGAAAATGGCCAATATCAAGGAGCGCTTTAGTAATAGTAAAAAGTGGCTGACTAAAAAAACGTATTACTATTTTTTTCTTAATTTAACCCAGCGAAGCGGGTAATTGATACTAGTACTTGATAAAAGTAAGAATAGGTCCAAACAAATTTTATGGGTGTTATGGCCCGTAAAACTCTCGGGATCAGCGCCACGGGCTCAACTCTTTGCCCGCGTTCTTCACCATTCTCTGTTTCAATATCTTACTTGAGTGCCTCGTTGTCAATGTCTTGACGCTTCTTGTCTAGAATGAGCCGTGGCTGTTCTGAAACTTGTTACTACATCGGTGGACTGTCTGCACGTTTACTATATCGTTAGAGAATGCTCGGCATACTATTATATCCGCTTGTTCCCAGTTTAAAGTTGTATATATAAAGGGAACTACAATGCTGTTTCGGTTAGTCCATGTTAAGTTGACCTGCTCTCACTTACATCTCCATTTACATATAGTGACCAGAACCAGCAAACTATAAGAGAAAGCACTCATTAACACAGATATTGCATTCCACTTTTTTTTTATATTTCAAAACAAAGAGTAAACGTATGTAGACCAAGTGATGACAGGCTTTGAATGTACTAGAAGATTATTAAATTTTCACCAATATTTTCGTACTTGTTGCCGTGAGTGAGAATAGAAAATACAAATTTGCCATTTGAATGTTTTTATTTTCGCAGGGGAAACCCTTCAAATGTGGATACCCTTCAAATTATGTACTGAGAAGTACACTAATAAAACAGCTTGTACTTGAAGATTTAACTTGAACGGAATATAATATTTTCAATCTGCCCTTGTCCAGTTAGCTTTCGTTTTGTTAGACGAATATACAGTTTACACTTTACTAACGCAAAATGTCAATGGAAGCTAACTCTTTGAAATATACATTAGAATATTACCTATATATTCTTCTGCAATGAAAGAAAAGTTCTCGTTCAAGTAACTGCACTGTAGCAAACTAAAATTGGAGAATTCACTTTTAGAGAACTTTCGGCAAGTCACAAGTAAAACATAGACTTTTGAATTCCAAATAAAATATTCAATATCTAAAGATAATTATGCGAAATCAATGCTCACTCAATCTTTACTGGAAGACAAAGTTAAAATGCAATATGAAATATTGAAATTGTAATTTGTCGACAAAAATTATTCACTTGTGAAATAGAAGTTACATAAGAGAATGTTATGGCTCGGTTCAGACGAGCAGAAAAGTCTGCTGCGGGCTCGCAACGAACTCAAGCGGGCGTTTCAGTCCAACATACAAAACAGTTTATTTTATTTCCAGCTACAATTGTCTTCCATGTTTATTCATTTACGCAATGACGAAGAGAAGTTCTTTAAATTATTTTCGCATGAGCAGCACTTCGTTTGATCAACTCTAAACGATAGTAAGTTAAGTGATAAAATTAAAGCAGAAGGTACTATCAAAGGACTTCCGATACCACCAATTCAAATGTTAGCTGTTACATTAAATGTAAGCTAATTATGTTAACTAACTATCGTTTGTGTGAATACAGAAAGTAAGACATTCGGGGACCTATTCATAGACATTTTCAGTTGTTAGTAAAGTTCACTAGCGTGGATTAACTGTAGCGTGACTAATTTCAATTTTTGGCATATGTTGGCAACTATAAATTAAAAATTAGACATTTATTTGAGCGTTTCTAAATATTTCGCTTCTAAGAGGGTAAGAGAAGCATTTCAGTAATAGTAAAGTTTCCCTTTATTTATTCACAAAGAGCCGAATTTGAGAATTCACTTCGGTTAGAGATGTACAATTCAGAATGTAAACCCCTAAATAAAAATAATGGAGCACAGGTTCCAGCGTTTTTGAATGTTTTTCTCTTGAAAGGAGAAGGGAGATTTCTATAGTAGTGGGATCACCGTGACTCAGTAGTAGTGCGTTCACCTCTGGTGCATGGGATCTTAGGTTCGATCCCAGTTGACGTCAAGTGAACTTTGTGAGGGACAAACATTCTCCCGTTAATACTCACTTTCTTCATTCCACCATTTTCTTCCTTGCTTATCATCACCGTCTCATTTAGCCTAGCCGGCATAAGTGTGGGACGTAAAACTTAAAGATTTCGTTTCCAAAACCTGGAGGGAGTGTAGATCCCCGGCTCGGGCCTAGATCCGCCACTGCCCCATATTGAAGGACTCGCTCTAGAGTGGATAACGAAAGTCGTCGAGCGATTTATGATGTCATAATTATTGGACACTAATATTTCTGCTTTTATAAGAAAACGACTAAAAATATGTAATTCAATTACTTTGCATTTTGTAAATATTAATTAATCCATTTTCGAAAATTATTATTTTTTTATTGTTATCAAGTTCTTTAAATAAAAATTAAGATAAAGCGTGAAAACCGTACACAGTAAAATCTTGCAGTGCTAATTTAGCACAGTGGCTCTGTGTTAGCGAATTGTGTTAAATTTTGACTTAATCTGATGTTACTTGAACAAGATTGAACTTTGGATTAAAGTGTTAAAATGGTAGTCGCTAACTCACGCATCTGACAAAATCAGGAATCATTTTAATCAATGATTTTGTTTTACATACTGTTGTCGAACAAATACTTTCACAAAAGAAGTCTTATTTAAACTTACGTGATTTGTGCGGCATATTCAAGTGCTCTATACATTATTTATAAATGGGTATGAACGAAATATAGTCGGCGTCGAAGAGGAACATAGTGAACATTGTAAATATACATGACAGCACTTATATCCATGTAAATGTCAGACAATTCATACGCTGAGAGAACTATATAAAAACTACACTCAGCAAGATTACAGAATATATAATACTTTGTTCGTTATTCGGTATAAATATCAAATGTACAATACAAAACTTTGGTCATAGTGACAAAAAAAAAATGCAAATTATCAATGCCAGTTGCTAGATATTTCTGATACCCTTGGAAGATATCGTGCACACTTAAAATTATGGTATAGGTGAATCTCTCTCATATACAGGAGTTTGAGTCGTCTATGTGACACGTCTGCTATGTATATCTTTCTTAGTATATGAAAAGTTTTGCTGACCTATGACATATAAACCAGAGATAAATATTTGTATGTCAATAGCCATTACACCATTACAGTAACAACACATAGTATAAAAATCATGGTTGCGTAGTTCCTTATTGCGCGTACATATGTTCATTCACCTATTTCCGTAATACAGTGACGGTGTTATTTTCACACCTCATAACACAATCTCTGTGCCAAATCTTTCCTACCAGGCCTTTGCTAACCACAACAAAGGCCCTTATGGGTTCAAATAAGATGCTAAAATGGTAATCATGCTGAGACTACTGGCCTGTGATAAGAGTTGTTTTATCATCACATTTTTGGTTGTCTAGTGAAAAACACTAAGAATACAGACACTCTATAATGGAGGAATTTAAAGATAACGACAAGAAGTGTTATTATAATATTCAACTTAAAATCGTGTGTGAAAAGGTTCCAACGGGTTGAGAAACTTATATCGCTATAGATTTACAATTCAATCTTTGTAAAATTACGGGAATAACATCTATACTGTAGACAAGGTGTAGACGCTATAACAAATGCTATATTTGTAATCAGAAAAAAAAATACTTAAGAAGTATCATTATTCATCATTCTATTTAGATGAAGGAATTACTGAAATGATAGCAGGCGCCTCTTTGATGTATCCATAAATTCGGAAGAAATCGGGTATATATTCTTGTATATACATATAGAAAAGGCTTTTCTTGTACATTTCCACGAAAAGATGCTACTGATTCTGGTCTATGTGTTTGTCTAAACTAATTTAAGTAAGCCTAATTAAATATATTTGACGATAACTTTTCCGACCCATATATTTCAAATCCAATATTTTTTAAAAAATAAATAGAACAAAAAGGTTTCGCCCTTATTCAAATTTCAGGATATCTAGTGACACCTCACTAAAACACCCCACCTGGATAAATTCTTATGCCCCATTGAAACAAAACCAGAGCCACAGACAAGTCGTGCAAATTACAAACATGATCCGGCTGTAATGTAAATATCATACCGTCTATATACCGC
Source organism: Thermobia domestica (assembly GCF_964235325.1). Taxonomy (NCBI): domain Eukaryota; kingdom Metazoa; phylum Arthropoda; class Insecta; order Zygentoma; family Lepismatidae; genus Thermobia; species Thermobia domestica. The sequence continues at coordinate 137,605,410 of NC_137458.1, forward strand.
CATGGATTTATGCGTAATTATCATATATATATATATATATATATATATATATATATATATATATATATATATATATATATATATATATATATATATATAAGGGATGGATAAAAAGTAATGGCACAATTGTTATAATTTACAAATGACTGTATTAGAAGGGAAAATACGTTCTACATTCCTTCAATGTAATCACCCCCCATGTCCACAATCTTCTGCCACACGTATGGAAGGCGCCGTACTCCGTCAGCACGTTGTTCTCTGGCTATTTCTCGCAGCGACCGCCCTACGGCATTGAGGATGGCCTGTCTGGTGTTGTATCGTTGTCCGCGAATTGGTTCCTTCATCTTGGAAAACAGATCATAATCGCACGGACTCATATCCGGCGAATATGGTGGATGTTCCAGAATCTCCCAGTTCCAGGCACGTAAAAGGTCCGTCACGGCGGTAGCTGTGTGACAGCGTGCATTGTCGTGCAAAATGATTGGGGTCCGTGCCAAAAGATCAGGTCGCTTTCTCCGAAGTGCGGAACGCAGATGGTGTTGCAAGAACGTGCAGTAATATGGCGCATTCACAGTCTGCCCTGCTGGTACAGCATGGTGCAGGATAACCCCTTGGACATTATACGCCACTATCAACATCACCTTCACTCCTCCCTGACTAGGGCGCACAGTCTTTAGCCGAGGGGAACCGGGATGCTTCCATTCGTTGGATTGGCGCTTCAAACATGGTTCGTAGGATCGAACCCAGGTTTCATCAATGGTAACGATCTTGCCCAAGAAATTGTCACCCTCCCTCTGGTGTCGGTCCAGCAATTCTTGTGCCAGTGCATATCTGTACCATTTCTGCACCTAGGTAATGACATGTGGAAACCAACGTGCTGCAATTTTGCGAAAACCCAGGATGTCGTTCAAAAAGTGAAGCACAGTTTTATGGCACACCCCAACCTCTGCCGATAACTCACGCGCAGTCCACCGTCTATTCACGTCCAGCAAGGATGCAAGGAGCTGAATTGTCATGTTGTCCACTGGAGGTCGTCCAGAACGTTGGCGGTCTTCAACGTTCTGTCTGCCTTCACGAAACACTTTAACCCATCGAGCTACGGTGTGGTATGGCAACGCTGCATCACCACAGGCTTCCCGCAGTCCCTGAAAACATTCTCGTGCACTACGACCACGTGCCACTTCAATTTTGATCCACGAACGCTGTTCATGTTTAGTGAACATTGTATTTAGAGCGCTTCTACTCGCGATACCAATTTGACGCCACTGCTCTCGTTGACTGACTGATTCAACAGCGTTCCCACTCACCTAAGTTCCTCAACTGAGATTGTCTTCTCCGGTACTGCCACCTCGCGGTTCTCCGTCACTAGACTGGCGCGTGCCGGCAGGGTTGCCAGTACTTTTTACCCAACCTATATATATATATATATATATATATATATTTATATATATATATATATATATATATATATATATATATATATATATATATATATATATATATATATATATACAGTTGCAGATCCAAGGGGGGCTATAGGTTCAATAGCCCCCCTTGACGCTCAGGTATACACTGGATAAAATGGACTTCAATCCTGTTTTACACTGGATAAAACGGTAAAAATGGTTTAGCCCCTCCCTTGATCATATCCTGGATCCACCCCTATATATATATGTACAGGTTGTAACATAAATTCATGTCCAAAAGTGACGAGGTGATTGCGAACATCCAAAGAAGAAAAGAGGTTCCGGTAAACATGGGTCCGATACCGCTTTGTTTACGGGATACAGAGTGTTCAAATGTCGAGTTCCTCTTATGGCTCACTATGGAAAAGTGAATGGAAATGTTCAATATTACTGGAATAATACAATCAAGTGGAATTCTGCTTGTGCAAATACATTTACACTAACATAGAGTATGAAACTAATCAACATTTGAAATTATTGGGTTGTCAGTGTTGACAACCTGGTAAAACTGTTATGTTTACAAATATTGTGCCGGTGCTGTGTCATCAGTTATAGCTCAGAATATGAAATAAATAAATGCAATCAAATGGGGATGGAACTGATGCACAACACGGACTTAACTGTAAAATTGTGGTTGAATTTAAATAAAATTCAAATATTTCTAATTTAGAAAATGACTAGTTGGGGAAAAGGGTGAGAGAAAGAGAAAGGTTGTAATTAAAGAATAGGAATGAGCACTAGCCTGATAGATCCATCGAGACTGGCGTCGTCCTGGTCATCTAGAATGATGAATATCTGGAGAAGTCTGGATTAGCTGAAGACAGTCAACATCTGAATCTTAATTCTTTTGGTCTGCAAGGGGCGTCGATAAGCGTCTTACGATAATGTCCTTCTACATCTTCATTCTACTACTCTGGTGACAAACTTAAAGGTGTCTGCGGCGATGAACCGTCAGAATGGTACTCTTTGTCTTGTGGAGTCGGTGGTCCTCCAATGGTGGGATCCGCTTCTCTCCGATGATCCTGCACCTGTCCCAATCGTGTGTTGAATACCCCTTGTTGTTCTGTTCCTCGTGGTTTTGATCAATTCAAGAATGATGACCTAATCGGGAAGTATCAGGCTGTGCTCGAAGGTACGCGGAAAGGAAAGAAGGAAGCTAGTCGAGTTTATTTAACAAATGTGCATTTACAACACGTGTCTGAGAATGTACACTTCTAAACAAAGTTTTCTTTCAAAGTTTTCAAAAGTTCATGTTTTTTTTATCAAATACACAGTTACTTCACACCCCCTCCTCGAAACTAAAATACACGAAAATTTAAATTTTCCGTAGTACAAAAATAAAAAAAAAAATTTGAAGAAATTCCAGAAAAAAGAATGTTTGTTGAAAATAAAAGAGTTCTTTGTATGACATATTGTTTGTTTTGAATTAATTCTTGGACGCAAACTGCTGAGTGTATATTTCTGAGATTGTTCATGTAGTTCACTGGGTAACCTGAAGATATGACGACAGCGTCTCTGGGAAGATGGAAAGTAAGAAAAAGAAAAATAAACATTAGTGCTTGCATAATATCATTGTGAGTGACATGTGCTTTAAAACGTTAGTGTTGAGTTCCGTTAGTGCTCAGGGAAGGGAAATGAAAGGTAGGAATAATACTAAATTTAATTATCACTAACACAGATTATCAATACTTAGATACGTATAATAAAATAAATATTTCATAAATATAGTATAATCTAATGTAGACCTCTATATATATATATATATGTTCCTCTAATGCAGAAAACGTGGAGTATACTTAGCGCACGTAGATTTAGCGCCCACATATAATATCGTGTACTTAGCGCCCAGAAAATATTTGATGCTTATCAGTGTGCTAGGGTTGACCAAAGAGAGAACTAGTTTATATGTATAGATGTAATTTCGTACTCATATAATCTATCCCCATCCCCTCTCTTTTGGCGACTAAAGAACAAAGATTTTTCACTTGAAAGATCCTGCTATTCTTGCTGCACAATTGTCATGTCACTTTTAAAACCCTTAAGCAAGTTTAAAGAAATGGGTTCTTTTCTTCCTCTTCTGATCACCACCGTCAGCTCTAACACACTGACTTTTCATGTACATCTGTAATTACGTACAATTTAATTACGACTTAAGAGCATTACCAAATCACCTATGAGATGTTCATATAGCTATGGATATGAATTCATGTGCCAGTGTTATTTTAAAATTTATATAGTTTTAAATAATAATAATTACACGCACCTTAATGCAAATACTACTGCATGGAAAACAGCAATTATTTATGCACATTGCATAACTTCATTCCCTATCGTAAATACAGGGTGTCAAAAAATTCAAATGCCAAAATTTGCTGGATAATTCTTTATATATCAAATGAAAATAAAACGTTCTAATAAACATGTGTCATAAAACGACTCCTTTCAGTGTTATAAGCCGCCCTAAACGCAATCAATTACATTTTAAACCCTACTTTGAAAATAATGGAACATATCGCAAGTAGTTAAAGAAATTCGGCAACAACTAGTATTTCCTCTATCTAAATATCCATACAAGAATACACTTCTAACCCTAGGACTACCAGGTGGGTCCATTGCACTCGTACGCATACTTTCTTTAATAATTACTAAGGCTTAGTAAGTATTGATTGATTTTGAGTTTTACGTCCCGTTCAGCAGCGAGGCCTATGAGACATGTACCTACTGATTAACGTGAAATCCGAACCACATGAGCTCCCGCCGGGAATCGAACCCGGGTCTCCCGCGCCAAAGGCGCGTACGCTAACCGCTTAGCCACGGAGGAGCTCTTAGAAAGTGTTGAGATTCTATGACATTTCCCTGGTTGTGTTCTTGTATTATGTCATTTAGGTATTTTTTTCATTTCCGTGAGTCAAGTGATAGTTTTTAAAATTTATAGCATTGGGTACAGAGTGGGCCCATTAAACTCGAGCCTTAATGAAGAAATATGAGGATAGATTGAGATTGTGGCTCGTAGCGGAGTTAGTGTTCTGATAATCTTCTAACTGTCTGAATGAAGTCAGATATAACATATTGCAACTTTGTGTGTTATTATGTAGTTTGATTGATTTAATTATTTGCAATTTTGCTTATTTTAGTAGCAGCTTTTCTTTATTTACTCACTTATATAAGTCCCTTGTCAGAAGCATAATAGTAGCTTTTGTCTATCAAACTGTATTAATTTTTCCATTGTATGCAGTTGCGTATCCAGGGGGAGTTTCCGGGGATCTGAACTCCCAAGAACCAACATTTTAAAAAGTTGCTAGAATAAAACCTAAATTTGCGCTTTCAGTCTCCACATTGACAAAAAAGAGTTTTCCGGAGTAGGACACTGACCCCCCGAATAGAAATCCTGGCTTTGCCACTGATTGTATGTAAAGTTTTGTTTATTGTTAGTGTGTTTTGATCATTGCACGTGGTAGACTAACAGTTCACTGACAATACACGTTACTATTGATGGAAGAGGGGGAACATTTTTGGTAAATCAATAAACGATGAAGAAATTGATTCCCGACAGACGATAAGATATTAGCAGACTTATATACAAATGCAACTGAAGTTTCTTGTTCAGGTACCGATATTGAAATGAGACGTTGAGTAGTTTCTTATTCAGAGAATGGGTTAGAAGTTTGAAGCGTAGCACATATAGCTAATGCAAAAAGCACGTGCTAATGCAAAAAGCAAAAATCCGGAGAAAAGCGATCCTACAAGGGCTGCCTTATGTTTTGATGACAACATCGGCGCTATTAGAATACCTGATGTCGAACTGTTCCTAATTCGTGAAGTTGCAGATTCTTCACACACTCTGCAATATAATTTTATTCTTACATATAATATGACTGTAGACGAACAACTTCTCATTTTTTGGGTGCGAGCCATTTTACAATTGCAAAACACAATGCACAACTATCCTGAAGTGGTCACTTCTAGAGCGGAGGTTAAAACTCAGTTATATATTACAGCACAACAAAATCAGACGTTCACACTAACAATCATATAGCTTACACTACAAAACAATGAACAAAATGGCCTATGACAGTATTTTACATAACTGATGTAAGTGGACTCAACATTTATGGTATTGTATCATCAAAGAGTAATTTCAAACGAGAAACAAGCATTAAAAAGTTTGAAATGCCGTAAATTCTTCATTTCGTCTGGTTAGCAGTTCGCCAACGTTGAGAAGAAATCACGGAGAATAGAAGCTTCCCAGCATACTGAAGAGAAAAGCCTAAGAAAGTCTCTCCACAAAACAAGAATTTTCTGTCGCAAATGCAATAAAACAATTACCTGTGACTAATTAATTTTAAATTTTGTTACGCAGAAATAAGAAATAAGTCTCACGAACACGAAGTACATACTGCAGCAGTTGGGATTGGCGAATTTTTACAGGGAGAATGAGAAAGTCCGATTTCTATGGAATGGTGGACGGATTTGTTTTCCTTCTCTCTGACAAAGGTCAGAAGGGATGGATTACTTACAGCAAATCGTACCAGAAGAAACTGAAGAATTCCTAATTTATTTTGATCAACATTACGTATCAGGTAGTTTCTGGATTATGCGACTTTCATCTTATGGTGATCTTACGTTTCGATTTCTTCGCTAGCCTATTTTGTTTCCTCGCAACATACCCGTTCAAATAGCAACATTACAGAAAGAGACACGAACGAGTAAATTGACAGAAGCTTCGAATTTGAAATTCCAAAAGGTTGAACCTGTCCATCCTTCCTTGTGGATGGACATTGGAAAAGGATGAGGCCATGGTTTCAACTGCATTGAACAAGTGTAGCGAGATGAATTACCGAAGAAGAGAGTAAAATGGAAGACGACTAGCCTTCAAAGGCGCTTGTTCAACTCATTGATGGATTATTCTCAAGGAAACACCATACTCGTTCAATATCTGATTGGAATTGATTACTGCATAAGGCTGGGTATAATGTGTACAATAAGGTTCGTAAAGCGATTAACTTATTGGTTCGTAAAGTAACGTTCTTTTTATTATAGAACGTTATGTTGTTTTTCAGTACTTGCAGTGTATGATATCAATTGCTTAACTATATAGATTTATATTACGCATAAAGTTATGAAATATGTATCAGGCTTAATGCGTCTAGCTTGTTAGATGTTTTTTTCTGAAACTGTGTAATACCATATGATAATTTGACTTTCTTTCTTTTTTAGTATCGAGCCCGATGTTGTTATATAGTCAGAGTTACCATATGTCAGGTTTTTACCGGGACAGTCCCGATTTGGAACCTCTTAAAATGAAATGAATCTTTGGATTTTACATCCCACGATTAAGGAGATAGGAGTAGGATAGAGGAGACGGTGATTGTGAGAATGAATGAAATGGTGGAATGAAGAAAGTGAGAGGAAACGAGAGAACCCCGAGTTTATCCATGCACGCAGCGTCTGACTACTACAAAGCCCATTTGACGCAAGATGGGATCAAACCAGGAACCCCATGAACGAGATGTGAGTGCTTCTACCACTGAACCACCGTGGCCTCCATGAAGACTCTTATCCCGGTGTTTCGCCAGTTTACATTTTGTCCCGGTTTTCAGTCGTGAGAATATGTTCACCGTTTTTTGTATGCCTTATCCTCATTGCAGTATTCTAGATTACGTCTGTTTTACATATTTTTCACATTAAAAGCTACATATGTAATCTTGGTTTATAGTACATTTAATATTGGTAGAGCATTGCATACCATGGCGTACAGTTATACAATCTTTGGATCTAATATGCTTGTTACTTTCCTAATCATTATCATTGATACATCCGATAGAAATTAAATAAAAATGTTTCTTAAACTGCTTCTGTCGATGAAAAGTGGTGGCAAATAGTGCGCTTTGTCGAATTTTAGTGGCAAATTGTCCCTCAGCCCCCGTTCTTCCAGACATGTTGTATCATAATTTATTTAAAGTTATAATAACTTATAGTTTTGGGTATATATATATAAAAAAAACTATTGCCCTTCTAAAATTTTCTCCGCCTCCCCCAAGACGTTAAAGCTGGTGTCGTTATTGGTCGATCATAGCGCCAGGAAATTATAGTTTGGTTACTAGTTATTGATAATTATGCCCATAAACTTCCTCTGAGGTCCCGCTGGCTCAGTGGTAGAGCGTTCACATCTGGTGCCTGGGGTCCCTAATCGATCCCAGCTCGCTCTAAATTGTCCTTTGTGGTGGACAAACACCACGTGCTTGGTTTTCTAGGGGTTCTTCCGTTTCCTCTCATATTCTGTATTCCACTATTTCATTCATTCTCATTTTACCATACCTGGCATAACCGTCGGACGTAAAACTCAAAAATTTCATTTCATAAACCTCCCTTCACACTTTCTCTAGACTTAAGACTGGTTACATTCCTTACAGGAATATAGGCTTGTTTAGTTTTTTTTTTTTTTTTTTTTTGTGAACCTTGCAATGGTATTTTGGTTATTGTTTTAGCCAATCAAAAACATTTTCTTTATATTTATGTATTAATTTTCTTAAAATAATTTGCAGATATTACCCTTGCCAGTGATGAAATTCACAGGAAGCGTGCTTTCATTTGTTACCCTATTCACATACTGTCTCTGACTACAGTCAAAATGAAATTACATAGTTAGCAATTTGTTCGAACTTCTGGACATAAGCCAAAGCAGTTAAACAGATCCATTGTTTCCTCGTATTTCTCTAGAATATTCTTTATTCTCTTGTCGATGTTGATGTACCTTTTTGCTCTTTTGGTGCCTGGCTCTCCAAATTTCATTCTCCTTCGCATAAAGGTAGTGTTTACAGCTTCCTCTTTCAGCTTCTTCACCATCAAAAATATGTTCGGATGTTTTCTCCCTATGATGCAATTACGTTTTCCATTCCATTTTTCCACAACGTTACTTGTTCTATGCTTTTCTTTATAGAAATTCCAACTCTCAATTGGCCATGTAGTGTTTTCCAAGCATTGATCTACAAAATAATTTGCAAACTCTACTATTTTCGGCGAGTCAGGTGCGTTCGACATGATTATCAACCATCCTTCATCTATATCTTCTTTGGGTATAAAACTTAAAGCTCTACATCTTCTACAAAATAATTTAAGTTCTTCACTTTCTCTATAATCTTGTGTAAGTCCAAGCTCTTGAATTTTCGCCACAAGCATTGCATGAAATGGAAATTACATCCCAAAACTTTTGTTTGTGGGACGAGATCATTAAGAACCTTTTTTACAGCCGCTTCAAAATCAATTTTTAAAAGCTGAGGACTTCACTCTGGAGCCCATCTCTTAAGCAAATTGAAGAATCTCCAATATGTTAATTCGGTTTTGCTTGGTAGTAACGCGAATACAACGGGGAAAATGCTGTTTACTTCGTTAGTACTATCTAGCTCCACATGGATTGAATATAATTGTTGAAATTGTTGGGAGCAGCTACTGAAAGTTCCATCCATTAAAAAAAAAAGGATTCAGCAATATACTGGCGTCCTCACGGCAAATATTAATATTCTTTGATCTTCGAAAACGTCGTCCACTACAAGAAAATTACCGCAATCAGGTAGATTTAAAAGTTCGTCCGGAAAACTCATGTCCAAATTTGTTGCAGGATTTTGATCTGTAGCTAAAGCTTCTCTTCTTAATTTACAGAGACCAGACTTAACATTTTCATATCTCCAAACTTCTGTCACCAGATCAAAACCCTTTTCTTTCAATTCCTGAACCAAGTGAAGAAAGAAAACCTGTATTGTTAAGTTAGACGATACCAAATACAAATAAAATGATGAACTGAGTACAGGCACACACACAATACATATATATAGGGGGCACGGTCCTCCCAAAGCTTGTCTTCTCTCTCCAAATATTTATTGAAAATTATATGTTATTCCATATAGGCCTATGCATAAAATGATTATATATATCGGGGGTCATTAAGGGCTTGGGACAACATAGTGCTATGCCATATTTATGTTGTTTCGAGAAAAGCAAAATTCAGCAGCAGGAATATCACACAACTTAATGGAGGCAAGAAGAACACTATGATGTTTTACTGCCGTCTAACTCCGATTATTGCAAGCCTGTCTGCGTGTCACCCTCTCCCCCGGAGGTGATGATTCATTGAAGCGTCATAATCAGTGCTATCGGCTGCTCTCTCTCTGTGTCTCTCTCTCCCCCTTCTCATAACAGTTTTACTTAGTGGACGCTAAGTACACTGAACATGGATGTAAGAAAATAACAGGAATTAACGACCTGTGGAAAGAGTGGTAAAATGAACTGGACATCCCTGATTATGAGATAAGATCAATAGAAAATTCCTTCTGTGAGCCAGAAACACTGGGCGCTAAATCTACGGGCGCTACATGCACGGAACCGCAGAAAATAACTTCAATATCAAACGTGACTAATACGCGAAAAGAAAAAAACGGTGCAATACTATCTAGCTAACCAAAGATAGTAAAGTTAGACTGCACAAGAAGGGTACTGATTTCAGTTTGAGAAAAATGAGCTTTAAGTTATTTAAGCTTAAAGCGTCCGTAGACTGGAAAAGAATTCCAAGATATGGTTATAGCCCCGTATACTGGCTGTAATCAAACTATATGAAATCAGCACGACAGAACTATTCACCACATATAACCTACAACCCTAACTAACATATAAGTTCGTCTTATCTTCATCTTCTTTGTTCTTTAATCTTGTCCTCTTCTGGCATCGAATGCTGAACATCAATCATGGCATCGAATTTTAGACATGTGAAGGGATGGAGCATGGTTCTTGCGATCTTGATTTCAATCTTCTTACATCTTCTTAATATATCCATCGAAATATCTATCTATATACGTGTCGTTGATTTTCTTCATTCTTCACATACTCACATTTGAAAAAAAATAAAAGTAAGAAACTTCTGTAGTGATACGCTGTCCAATCAAACGAAATGGTACAATTCTTGAAGATACCAACGTGTTCCAAATTTGTTAATAAGGTTAGCTGATCGTAAATAACCTGGTAATTCGAAGATTTCTTGTTTAACTGTTTGAAGTACTTTAAGTTTCAAAGTGTTCTAAGTTTTCGAAGTTTTCCACCGGTGGATTTGGATGCACAATTCAAAACCAAGATAAACTAACTTCTAAGCGTGGCCAGTGCTAAAAGAAAGTTCATCATCCATCTACAAGGTGTTCCTATGCACAATCCAATCTTCAAGAAAAGTAATCCACATACAAGTTACGTGCGGACAGACGGACTGACAGATTCTTCATCAATGGGAAAATATATGGGGAGTAATCGCTGATAAATGTCCCAATTCTCTCTATCATAAACACAAAATACGACACGGTTTACGTCATCAAGATGTTCTTCTAAAAATATTCTTGTTGTAGCCAAGGCAATTTTGGCAGCTTCTAACTTCGGAAATTTAAATGCTCCAGTTGAAATGTTAGGTAATACAATTGTAGATAGATCATTCTCCAACATCACTTTAAAACAATTTTTATATGTCTCTCGTAAAATCTTCTTGTCTGAATTCCGTGGTCCACATGTCATAATTACATAATTAGCTGGTAGACGATAACCATTGGCAATTTTCGCTTCTCCTGGCTTCAATGATGATATGGTCAAACATTCTTCTAAAAATTCAGATCCAGCTGCGTCTTGAATGGCTTTGTCTGCACCACCTAAAGGAGTTAAGGTTTCATTCGTTGGATTTACTAAGGCATCTGCTTTTATATCCACTATGTTACCTTTATAAATACTAATCTTCTGATTGATGGCAGTATTACAAGCAAATTTTGGTTTTTCTTCTGTAGAATTCTTCCCTATAGTTGCCCACGTTGGTAGATTTTCGGCAATCACAACATCCTTAATATGAAGAGAAGGGATGAAAATTTCTTCTTCCAAACATTGTTTCCTGGGGTTGAAGATCTCTTCAGTTGGTGGTTCTTGATGGTCTTCGCATCTCGTCTTCTTCTTTTTCATCGTATGATCTTCCGTGCAGGCATCTCTTCGTCAGAGTCTTCAGGGTGGTCTTCCTCTTCCGGGTTTTCCTTCTCATAAAATTTCTTCAATCTCTGAACTGCTATGCTGTCTATCTTGTAAGATCCTCGGGCGGTCTTATACTTAACAAAATACGAATTTGGATTTTCGTATTTTCGTTCAATTATGCCTGGACCAATAAACTTTCCGCTGAATGCTTTGGCGTGACCTTTCTTCCTTGTGGTGTCTAATATCCAAACTTTTTCTCCTTCTTTAAAAGCAGGTTTCGTATGTCTCTTATCAAAAAATTTTGTCGCCGTTTTATGACGTTTGTAAAGATTTTCTTGCGCTTTATCTCTAATCTCTTGTAATTGCTGTAAACGAACGGCATTTTCTTCGTATTGACACTTGGTATTTAAAATTGCCTGATGAAGTAACCTAGGTTTGAAGCCAAAAAGACATTCAAATGGTGAAATTTGAGACGATAAGTTCTTGGTGACGTTAAGCGAAAAATCTATGGGTTGTAATAAGTCAATCCATTCTCCTAAATCTTTGTCACATAAAGCTGATTTCAATCGTTGTTCTATGTTCCTAATACTAATTTCACAAACACCATTACTATAATGCCCATGTACATTTACAAAACGCATGTTAGCACCAATCTGCACATAATTCTTTAAATAGTCCACTAGTGAATGCACTGCCTTTGTCTAAGACAATTTCATAGAAAATTCCAAACTTTAAATTTACTTTGTGATAAAGAAATGAAGCCAAAGTACTTGCTGTAACATCAGGAAGGGAATCTGCAATTATGTATCTAGTACAACTGTCTACTACAACTATCATATATTTATGATTTAACATATTATTGGGGGAATAATTCCCAGCTACATTTATGTGGATGCGATAGAAGGGGGGATAAGTAAGCAATGTACCATACGGAGAACCAATTTTCGATTTCGATACTTGACATATCGTACATTCTTTACACTTCTGATATATATATTTCTTCATGTTGGAAAATACACTGTTTTTACTAACATGTCATAGGTTTTAGAATAGCCAGAATAAGATGATCCCAATGCTGACGTATGACAAGCATTAAAAACTTTATAACGCAAAGAAGTAGGAACTGCAACTAAAAATGTTATACCTTGAGAAGTTTTCTGCTTTCTATACAAAATTCCATCTTTAATAGTAAAATATAATGCTTGGCGTTCTATTTTAGGATTTCTGTTTTCTTTCTGTTCCAACCAAGAAAAAATATCTTTAAAAACGGATCTTTACGCTGTTCTGTTGCCAGATTTGACTCATTTAAAATTGAGAATGAATTTGTGGTCTGAGTAAACAAAATTTTCGGATCTTCTTGATTCTTTTCCTCGTCTTCCAAATCTCTAGGGGGGTTAGAAAAACGTGAAATGGCGTCTGCCTCTACGTTACTGGAGCCACTGATATGTGAAATAGTGAAATTGTACGATTCGATTTCACTCAACCATCTAGAAATTTTACTTACATTCTTTGTTTGCTTCAAATAAATTAAACTATGACAATCTGTCTTAAAATAAAAATGACGTCCTAAAAGAAAATACCTAAATGAACGTAATGAGTACAATAATGCTAATAATTCAAGCTGATATAGGTGTAATTTTCTCTCGCTAGGAGACGTTGCACGACTACAATAACTAATGGGAACTAGATTTGTATCATCAGGTGAATTTTGAGGTTGTTTGATTAGTCCAGAAAGAGCGAGTTTGCTGGCATCAAAATAGAGATACAGAGGATAATCAGGCTTGTACCTCATGAGACAAGGTGCTGAAATTATGGATTGTTTGATATTATTGAATGCTGTTTCCTGTGCGTCCTTCCAACGAAAAGGAGCGTCTTTTTTCAACAAAGAAAGTAACGCTTCTGCTAATTGACTAAAATTAGGTAAATACGAACAAACGAAAGAAGCCAATCCTAAAAAACTTTTGACCTGTTTCTTTGTTTTGGGACATTGATAGTTGGAGATTGAGTTAATTATTCGTTTCGAAATAGACAAACCATCTTTACTAACAGTGTGACCTAAAACATCTAATGAAAAATATCCCAATTTTGTTTTTTCTGGGGAAAGCTTTAAACCAATTTCTTTTATTCTTTGAAGCAACATACGAGTTAACTGCAGAATTTCATCAAAGCTATCACTAGACCAAAAATAATCGTCAACATAGGCAAATATTTTATCTTGTGGAAGACCTTCTAACGTGAGTTTCACTAATCTGTTCATACCACTAGTAGATGTCTTGACCCCCTGGGGCAAAAAATTAAAATGATATGATCCCACGCCCGGAATCGAAAAAGCTGTAATAGGTTTTGATTCTTCAGTGAGGGGAATATTAAAGAACGCTCCAAAAACGTCGCTAGAACATAGATATTTGCGTCCTGCCAAATTAGTCAAAATATCCTGAATAGGAGGAACCGGATAGCTGTCAGGAACAATTTTCCGGTTAATATAACGGGCGTCTTGTACAAATCTATACTGTCCATTCTTCTTTTTAACAAGCATTACCGGAGAATTGTACGGACTAATACTAGATTCAATGATCTTACTTTTCAATAAAATGTCTACTTGTTTTTTGATCTCATCCCGTAGATGAAATGGTATCGAAAATTGGGGTCGATTTACTGGAATATTGTCTACTAATTCAATTTTATGTTTATATCCCTTAGCACAACCATAATCAAATTCATTCCAAGAAAAACTAGAATAACATTCTTCTACTAAATCATATAATGGCTGTTGTTGATGTGGCAACAATTCAGGGTTAACATTTACTCTATATTTATCATAACCTTGAGGAAAAGATTTCGTATCTACTGCATTAACTTGATGAACCTTATTATTAGTGGTATTTTGTTTCTTGAAGTTGGTATTACTGATAACATTTTCGGCAGAACCCAAAACAACATCTTTTTTCAAGTAGAGTTTACTTTTGGTAGGATTAATCACAGATATTACCGGATGAATTTCGTTTACAACTGATTTACGCACAAAAATTTCTGCCTGCGTATCTATTAACTCATTAGGAACTAATAAATTGCGAGTTCCTGCAAGATCATTTACTTTTTTCAATGTAACTTGAACACTTGAATTTGGAGGCAAAACAACAGAGCGAGCCACTAAAAAATTAGGTTTATATAATTTTGCTATATGGTTAGAAATTTCTTCAAAAGATACGTATGGCGGCAATTCAATTCTTGGAGGAATACCAAATTTAACAAAACTAAAAGAATTCTTATTGTGATCAACCATTGCAAGATGACTTTTTAAAAAATCTTGGCCAATTATGCTATTATACGGAAAATTATTATACACTCGAAAAGGATGCGTAAAATACTGTCCTCCTAATTTAAATTTCACTAAAGCGATTTGATCACTTCCTTGAGAATTTCCAGTGATACCACGAATAAAAGTCGTTCCTTTGAGTATTTTATGCTTATTGCTTAAACTATTACCAGAAATTAAGCTAACAGTGCTGCCTGAATCCAATAGAAATAAATGCGGCTTATTATCAATATATGCTTTAACATGAGGCAAATCAGCTTCATATTGAATAGGAACATAATATCGCTTACTATTTCTAACATTATTACACATATTCTTGTCTACTTTATTCCTATTATTCGATTTAACATTCTCATTTACATTGACAGAAGCAGGAGGCAACGAATGAACAAAGGATTGAGAGGATGCATGAATGGGATTTCTTCGCTCCAAACGCGAATGCTCATAAGATTGTATACACACAGATTTTCCTTTGTGTGCGTGAGAAACTTTTGCGAGCGCAGTTCGTTGCACAAGATCTTGTAACTGGACTTTGATACCGTCCAACTGAGCTATCAATGTATTTTTTTCTTCAGGCTGACTTACAATTTCATTTTCGTTCTGAATATTAACATCTAAAGTATTTTCTTTTTGCTGTATAGCATTCTTACTAACAGGATGTATATTGTATTCGTTTGTTATTTCCAAGGACTTCAATTGCTGACTACGCATACTGACAAGAAAATTAACTCTTTCCTCTAGACCTAAGGACTTTGCTAACTCAATAACAGTCTTATACGATTTTCTTACAACTACAGAATAAAATGAAGGCAATAACCCATCGATTATCAAGTTAATTTGTTCGGTCACTGGCATCTTCGGATCGTACTTAAGTATTAATTTCCACTTATGAAAAATGTAATCTAGGACAGATTCAGAATCTAACTGTTCCCTATTTCTCATTTCTTGCTCTAAAACTTGCGAAACTATATTATCTTCATAAGCCTCTATTAATTTCTTCTTAATCTGTACATACATGAAATTATCATATTCTGCGGTTGATTGTAAAGCTAGCAGATAAGCACGAGCCCCATTTTCTAAACAATACGGCAACAAATGACGTTTCTGTACATCACGTAGGTTATGAAAGACAGAAAAATCCTCAAAATGACTAAAAAATGATTGAACTGACTCGTTCAATTTGCCGGAAAATTTGGGGGGTTCTACTAAACGATCTATAGCAGAAGACATAACACTAGTATTCTCCATTATATCTATTTTCAAAATCACACTTATAATAAATATCTTACACTACTATGTATATATATATCCAACACCACAAAGAAAAACAAAATATAATAACTTGGCAAATTTTCTCTTCTCACCCATTTATCATTCGATTAAAATACAACAAAAACAAAAAATTACTCTAACAGAGCAAATGAATAAAGTAGCGAGGGTGGGCGGGTGGGTTAAAAATAACTCTACTTAATTTCTCTCGAAAAACTAAAATTACACAGTACAAATTACTCAAAATTTGGGATCTTAAAGCATCTACCGAATATTTAGAATCGTAATTTATCGAAATTTTAGGATCGTAACAAAGGCGTAAGCCTCACAGCATCTCCATCATGTGCAGGTGCTGTGTCATCAGTTATAGCTCAGAATATGAAATAAATAAATGCAATCAAATGGGGATGGAACTGATGCACAACACGGTACTTAACTGTAAAATTGTGGTTGAATTTAAATAAAATTCAAATATTTCTAATTTAGAAAATGACTAGTTGGGGAAAAGTGTGAGAGAAAGAGAAAGGTTGTAATTAAAGAATAGGAATGAGCACTAGCCTGATAGATCCATCGAGACTGGCGTCGTCCTGTTCATCTGGAATGATGAATATCTAGAGAAGTCTGGATTAGATGAAGACAGTCAACATCTGAATCTTAATCCTTTTGGTCTGCAAGGGGCGTCGATAAGCGTCTTACGATAATGTCCTTCTACATCTTCATTCTACTACTCTGGTGACAAACTTAAAGGTGTCTGCGGCGATGAACCGTCAGAATGGTACTCTTTGTCTTGTGGAGTCGGTGGTCTTCCAATGGTGGGATCCGCTTCTCTCCGATGATCCTGCACCTGTCCCAATCGTGTGTTGAATACCCCTTGTTGTTCTGTTCCTCGTGGCTTTGATCAATTCAAGAATGATGACCTAATCGGGAAGTATCAGGCTGTGCTCGAAGGTATGCGGAAAGGAAAGAAGGAAGCTAGTCGAGTTTATTTAACAAATGTGCATTTACAACACGTGTCTGAGAATGTACACTTCTAAACAAAGTTTTCTTTCAAAGTTTTCAAAAGTTCATGTTTCTTTATATCAAATACACAGTTACTTCACAATATGTTGACACGTCCACATGTTAGTATATGGTTGCAAATATCAAAACGTTCCTAAACATGGGGCAGATTCCGCTTCATTTTCGAAAGACAAGGCGTCCAAGTGTGAAGTCAATTAACGGCTCACAATTGTAAACAACGGTTCATAGATCACAACTATTGCATGTTTCCAAAGTAGAGATGCAAAAAAGCCGGCTTTTTTGAATCGATGTTTTTTTTTACATAAAAAACCGGCTTTTTGGAAGAAAAAAAACAGAATTTTGGAAATTTTGGCTTTTTTCATTTTCATGATTTTTCTATCTAAATAGCTTTCTTATAGTATATTCTATAGTTAGATAAGAATTCCATGACCTAAATGCCATATTTCGCTCTGAAATTCACCATTAAGATGGATGGAGCACATGTTTTACGAATTAAAGCTAACATGAAGAATGTAGTATTTGAAGTCAATTTTAGAGGCTATTTAACTTTATTTTAACTTTTGAGTTATCGACATTTTTTCTTTCTTCTCTAGATCATTTTTAGTTTGTTATCCGTGTTTCATTTCTAAGAGCTTAGAACTTTAGCTTCTAGCGCAAAAGTTAAACTTATTTTTTTCTATATATCCATCAAAGCTGACGTTTTTCAATATATCCGTCAAACCGTACTTCCACACTTCTGTTATACTGTTAGCTGAGCAGTGATTTAACAATAATTTTCCGGATAAAACCTTGAATATCAATTTACACAAATAATCAGTAGCGGATTTAGAAAAGCACTTTAGGAGAGGTTTCTCTGATTGTTTCGTTTTCTATAAAGTCCTAATTTTATTTGGGAGGTGCTTGAAGTTTATGAGTACAGGCATAACTAATATTTCGTTTCGTTTATATGTTTAGCAATAATCTTCCGGATACAACCTTAAAGATCATTTTATACTGAGAATCAGTGGCGGATTTAGAAAAGTATTTTGGAAGGGTTTTTTCTTACTAATGTTTAGTTTTTCTAAACATTCGTAATTTTTATTTGACGGGAGCTTAAAGTTTATGAGTAAAGGCATAACTAATAGATATTTCGTTTGTTTTAGACATTCTGTAACTTGGGGAACAGGCTTCAGTCCGAAAGACCGCCCCCCTAACTTTTGCAAAACTGTCACTGTTGGTAATTAGTAATAATAACGAATTAAAAACAATAAGAAAGGAAGTCGGCGAACTCACAGTACACGCCAACTGTGTGTATTCCTACATTCACAGATGGAATGAAGAAAAGCTTTGTCAAAATGGTCCAGTGCTGAGTTGAATCCCGGACTTCCTGATAAAAGCGCAAAAGCTAACCACTCAGCCATGTTTGTTGTGCAGTTGTATTTAGCTTAACTTAAATATATTCCGTAGTCCTTTGTGGGGGGGGAGTAACATAATTCAGTAATGATATATTGAATCCCTCTTGTTAAAAGTTCAGGAAAGCTGAGGATTGGGTAAACCATGATGGTGGTTATATAAAACTTAACTGTTGAATTTCAAGAATATACAGAACCAAAACTGTAGATGTGCAGATGTTAAGTGTATCATATAAATCTAAGTATTTCTCTTATGATTAATTTTAATTTTATTTTGTTTCAAAAAGATCGTATGGAATATTTTGAAGTAAAAATACTACATATATTTTTGCCAGTTATTTGTGTTTTTTTTTAAAAAAGTGTTTACTTTTAGGGTTGTCTGGTTTACACCAAGTGTTTTTTTTTAAATAACTGGTTTAAACAAAAAAAATAAAATAAAATAAAATAAAATAAAAAAATAAAAAGAACGAAAAATGCGAATCGTGAGAACTTCATGGTGACGTTTCCACATATCGAACCATCTGCATTAGTTTTAATCAAGGTGTCCCATGTTCAATTCTCGGTCTAACCACAACGCTTCTTTCATGCGTTAACCAAGTAGCGGTTCTTATGTCACTTTAAGCGAAAGTCTTCTCCTTGATAACCTCGGTATTACGTAAGGATGTTAAGCTTAAACATACGAAACGAAACTAAATTGTATATTTCTGCATGCCTGAATGCCTGTTGTTTTATAAAGAAGCCAAGGTTATTTAAATATATTGATAGAAATTGGCAAAATTTATCGATTGCCTACGTAGCTTCCAACATTAGGTTGGATTTGACTTTCAATGATATCTACATACTAAGTTTGTAATTTAATACCTCAGTTTTAGGATACTGATTATGATACGATGACCTTTAAATTTTACATGCAAATCAATAACAGGATTTTCCAGTTTTTGTTTTACATTTCAAGTAATGACGGGATTTTCTCGATGGCTAGGGCGGGAGCTTCTCAATTTAAGAAATTTACTGACCGGACTTCTTTAATCTTATGGGACTTCTTCCAGCACAACCCCGTTCTTTCATAATAACACCAAGGCGAAACAAACTTGTTTCTGTGCTATGTAATATAAATACATAAAGCAAAGTATCTAAATCAAAAAACCTGGTTTAAACCAAAAAACCTGGTTTAAACACCCCCCTTAAAAAAAAGTTTTTGGCATTTTCAAAAACAACCATGGTTCTTGCCAACTCTGGTTACTTTTGTATATAGGAGGTTAAAAAATTCTTATTATATACATTGGTTAATCCTTTGGAATTCATAATGTAAATATGTTGAAGTAAAATTGTTTGAAATATCTTTTCGAAATTCATGGTTTATTTTCGAGGTTTCATATTATTATTAGCATCAACCACTAATTAAATGACTTTCTGTGTTATAGAGAAGCGAAACAAAGTCTGCTTTATCAATTTAAAGCAGAATTTTGAAAAAAGTCCAAAATTTCCCAAGCAAAAAAGCGAAGCAGAAAAGACCGAGTTTTTTTTTTTCAAAAAATGCCGGTTTTTTCCGAGCTCTTGCATCTCTATTCCAAAGATAAGTAATTAAGAAAGGTATTCGATGGAGGCCGCAGCGTCCGTTTATATAACACATAAACTTGGGAAGGCAGTGCCAGAATCGATTGACAATCGTGTCAATTTTTATATGGGCGAAAAACTTTAGCGATGATGCATAGGGAGAATACACGTAATACAGCCATACAAAAAAGAAAGAAAAAGAAAAAAAGAAAGGAAAAAACCAAAAGAATGTTCTGCGCAATGGGCATCATTGTATGGATTCGATGTATTTTGGTAGACAGACTCCAAATTTCGAAACCTCAAGACTCTGCATGGTGTTTTCCATGGTTGGCAATTTACTCAGGAAGTTATAAAATTGACATACAGTCCCTCTAGATTGAAGTGTATTCTTTTCTTCGTACGGAGGATTTTATTCATTATTATTTCTAGTATGAGATTCTTTAAGATTTCAACACTGCTTGTAACTTTTGACCTCAGAGATTAGTGATCGGTTTATTGCAAAGCTTGTAACTGAACAAGAACTTTGGAAATGATCCAAAAAATGGATTGAAAGATTGCGATCTTTGGCCAATAATTATTACAATTTTTGAACGACCCCTAATTCGAGTTTTCATATTTTCTGCGGAAAAAGTGAATTATACTGAGTTAAGTGATGGTTGGGTTTGGAAGTGGTAAGAATTTTCTGTATACACTGAAGTATTTCACGTGGACTTATAGTATTGATATTCTATCTAGATTAATAAAATCGTGAATATTCTTAAGGTCTGCAAATAATAAAGGGACATACTTACATGGTAAAATACGTAATCTGAAATATGAACGAGAAATAAACATCAAAGATGTTATGCGTAAGCAATAATCTAACAGAAAAAATATATACAAAAATCATTTAATATGTGGTCGAGTGAAAGGACACATAAAATGTTTTTTTGTTGAATATTGGATTTTAAGAAGCAAAACCTTGGATGTTGTTTTCAAGCGATTATCACAATACAAAATATGTAAATGTTGATATTGAAAACAAACGAGAATAAATTTAAGCCGAAAGGAAAATTAATAACTTAAGAAAAGAAAGAAGAATATGAAAACAACATTATTGGTTGAAACGATTGAAAAATGAGATGAAAGTAGAAGTGACAAGTTCAGATCTATATTATAAAAGAGAACGCACAAATCCTTTGTTAGCTCATCACGCTAATACGGCTGAACCAATTTCTTTCATTTTTGGGGGGTTATTAGGATTTGGACCCTAGATGGTTTTTATCATATCACTTTAATTTTTAATTACCAGTGTCTTGAGATAATTGACCATTCAAGTGTCCATAACGTACAAATCCTTTGTTATTAGTTCATCATAGGTATAAAAATAAACGTATTTATATGCAACCCGCATGACCGTGTCACTCGGCGGGTTAACATAAATGACAGGCGCTATAATGTTAACATTTACTGCAATTTGAAAGCGAAAAAGTAAAAATTATCTAAGTAACAAAGTTTATTGCGTTCCGGGGTGACCGCAGCGAAGCGGGGTGAACGCTGCTAGTGTTCTATACACTGATGGATATGATATATTGTACAAAGTTTGGCATAGCATGGAGAAAAAGGAGAAGATTACAACGGCAGGCAATGACAAATTACATGGGATAAACAGATCAAGGAGACAGATATATCGTTGCAGCGAAAAATTTCTAATTTACTAGAGGTAGTATGTGAATTATATAATTTCCAAAATTAGTTAGTAGTTAGATTAGACTTTAACTTGTCGTTACGTAATATTCAAAGTTAGTAAGTTAGCTTTGAAATTATCGTCCCTTTCAGTTGTGAAGCCATATGAGACGTGGGGCTACAGCTTAACGTTTGACCTGAATAACATGAGCTCCAGCCTCTAATCGAACCCGGGTCTTACTCGAGAAAAGCTCGAATTCTATTCATATAGGCATGAAGGAGCTTATATAATTTCCAAAATGCATTTATTATTCCTGAAATGATAAAGTAATCTAGGTGCATCATAAAACGAAACTCTAATTACATTATATTATATTAGAATTTAGGGTCCTTTTCAGTAACGAGACTATATAAGACGTTGACGTATAACTTAACGTAGTGTCTGAAACACCATATAACTACGAGATATCTCAGAACTGTAATAAAATAAATACTTGTGAATTACTTTGTAGTAATAAAATTTTTATTTCGAGTTTTACTAATCGTATGGTTATGATTATTCTGAACGACAAACTCTACCCATAAAACTTCGTTTTCCCTGAAATCCCATAGAAATTTGTAATTCATATGGAATTTGAATTGCTGCCATTTGATTTCTTTCTATTTAATATGTAACTATAATGATATCATAAACATATACACACAAAAATTCAACAATGTTAACAGAACGTGTGAGGCGAATGGTATTAAAATCCGCCACATCCATTTCGCTTAGTTACGAGTAATCTCGCAAAACTTGCAGTGAATCTCCATATACACGCGTACAAGGTCCCATATTTAAACCAGTGTTGGGTAAGTTACTTGTAAAAATGTAACGTGTTACAAGTTACTTTACTTTCCCTTAAAATGTAACGCGTTAGTAACGGGTTACTTGCCTCAAAAAGTAACTGTTACTTTACTTCGAAAGTAACGCGTTACTAACGCGTTACTTTTAGGTCCGAAACCTTAAATATGTGAAAAAATTATAACTTCAATTTTCTGTACTACTATTACTACTGCTATAATAATAATAATAATAATAATAATAATAATAATAATAATAATAATAATAATAATAATAATAATAATAATAATAATAATAATAATACTGTGTATAAACATGAAAGATAGGCGGTTTGTATTTGAATATTAAAAAACTAGTTGATTGCCAACCTCGGTAGTCGTGAAGTCTAGGAGTCAAGGACATTGTTAACGAGCTTCTGAATTTGGCTTGAGGGTCTAGGTTGAGTATTCGGGCTCGAGCTAAACTGTTAAAAGTTATAGGGCACTGGTCAAATATCTTCAAAACTGCTCGGCCCGGGTTTAGAATTGTCAATGACTCGAGCCGCTCGGCTCACAGCTCATTCACTATCGACCCGAACCGAGAAGTGAGCTGAGCCAACAGCTCACCCAACCGACTCGGCTAGAGCCCTCGGCTCAGTTGAGCCGAATCGAGCAAATGGCTCATCCCTACCAAGCCAGCTCGAGCCGATGTTTCACCCCAATCGATCCAGCTCGAGCCATCTTCTCAGTTGAGCCAAGCCGAGCTGAGCTTGTTATAAAAAATCTCTTGTGGTCTCGGGGAACTTCAGACACTTTACTTTTAAATTCTGTCCACCATCATCCTCAGCTCTTAAGAAAAAAATATTCTTTCAGATGTTCAAACGGTAAAATATTTTCGTTTTCCATCTTTATAAAAACAACATCAATCAAAATAAAATAGACTACCGGTATCATTACACTCCTAGTTCACTCACTGAATGTATTGATTTGGGGCTGTCAAAATCTACGACAAAACCTTTTAGGTGCTTGAAATCAGTACACGTGATTTCTTTAAAGCTGTCATCATCTTCCAAAAACAGCAAGTGGCAATACAAACTTATCTGTTTCTCTGTTTTTTTTCCGGTTACTGATATACGTAGTTCATGCTCGATTGTTTCATTCTGAGAAATTCACTTACAGGAAAGAAACATTTGTTTCCAAAAAAGATATACATATATTGTAGTGACTCATCCGAAATGTAACGCGAAAAAAGTAACGCAAACTAGGTACGTTACTTAAAAATTTGTAACGCGTTACCGTTACTTTGAAAAAATGTAACGAGTTACTAGGAAACGTTACTTCAAAAGTAACGCGTTACAAGTAAGCGTTACTTGCGTTACGTTACTTCCCAAGACTGATTTAAACTAGCTTTTTTTTTTTTAGAATGAAATATTATGCTTTTAAACAAAATACTGTTTTCATATAATTCCTTTAGATCAAACATATAAGCGATATATAACTCAATTTTGGTAAAAATGAATTTGACGGCTTTTGATACTAGACGTTTCATGTCAAATATTTTTGAGTAATTAATTTCGTTGAAGATTACATGGTTTTCATTGAAACCGTTATTAAGTGTCCGGAAAAGAAAAACAAATAATAGTAAACCTTTTTTATATGTCTTCTCCATACTTAATTAACCAATGATTGAATTAAAAATGCACATATTTTGTTTATAAAAAGGCTGTAATATTAAATATAATAACTCTTTTCCGGAAGTAATTCAATTATATCCTATCTATTGTATTTAATTTCCATATGGCGTATTAAGTTAAAAAAATGTTCAATATCATTTTGAAGTTGAACGGTAAATAAACAGATCAAAGTAACAATGATTAATCAATTTTAAGTAGATCATATATCACCTAACATTAAAACTAAAAATTAATCAACAAATTGAAAGAATGTCAATTACTGATATAAAACTAAAATGCAATTATATTTCTAGTTTAGTGCCCTACTGTGTTTCCTTGTAGCCTAAAGGAGACGGATGATTTACAGAAGTGAACGCTTACGAAACAATTGGTGAATTGTGTGAATATGAAAGGAAAAGAAAGGACCCTGAAAAAATCTACGAATGCAATGTTGCCTACTACAAGTTCAGACTTGGCCTTGGATCAATCTAAGAATCACTCGCACCAGATGTGAGCGATCTAGTATACTAGTAATTACTGAGCCTCTGGGCCGACAATTGTTAATATAATTTTGCCGGACTTTTTAATCTTCTTTTAGAGCAGAAGGAATTATACACTTTTAAAAAGTTAATCTTTTTTTTATTGTATAAGATTGTTAATCTAGTATATTATTAAGTATTTCGTAGAATAAAGAGGGTATTGAAACAATAATACTTACTAGAACTACGCTTATAGGCCTTGTAAGATTGTAATATTAATATTAGTAGGTCTACGTATGTACACTCATGTCCAAAATTATTGTCGCATGTCTATAAATATGTTGTTGGTTGATAACGAATTGGCCCAGTATTTCTTACAATGTTAGTATTTGTATAATCAGCAAAGACATGTATGTGGCAAATTTCATGTCAAAAGAGCAGTAAATAAGAGCAATAAAAAGAAAGTAAAACTTTCTTGTCCATTTAGCAACATTTTGTTTTACTCATTCTAGTTTTTGTATTTATAATTCAATTCCTATGAAATTTACCACATATGTACATTACCCGATTATACACATAGTATCAGTATTAAAAGTACCCTGCAGAATCATTATCAAATTACGTTCTTACAAGAAGACAGTTAAAGATATGCGACAATTATTTTGGACATGAGTGTACGTACGTACTTACACTACCACCGAAAAGTTTCCGTACGAAATAGGTTTTGGTTAGCTTGCATGTATTGGAACAGAAAGCTAATACATATGGATGGAGTTTATTTGTATTTGGAAACTACAGTATGTATTTGAGTCAAAGAACTTAAATACTTGGTTCACCAAAATAGTATTCGCGTACTTTGATGACAGCTTGACAAATTTTGGTCATTTTGTGTATTCGTTTCAGCAGGGCTTCAGATTTGAGTGCAATCCATGCTTCATGGAGGCACTTAAATAAGTCCTTGCCCTTAGTGAAACACAACTTTCGAACCACTATATCAAGCTCATCACTCAAGCTCATGCGATCACAAGTCGGTGAGGGTGGGGGCTACATGATATTCTTGAAATCCTCCTGCTTCTCTTTTGTTGACAAATACATTTTATAAAATTGGGATGAGTGTTTTGGGTTAAATTAGATTATTCTAACACTTAAATTTGTTAGTTGAAAAGTAGATTATTCATTTTTGCTGTATTCTATATAGAAATGTAAAACTTAGAATTATGGGACTCGCAGTGACTTAGTGGTGGAGCGTTCACCTATGATGTGTGTAGTCCCTAGTTCAATTCCAGCTCGATCCAAGTAGGCTTTGGGGTGGGGAAAACGTATGAGTGGGATTTCTCAGGATTCTCTCACTTCCTTCATTCCACCATTTCATCTTCATAATTATCACCGTCTCCTTTATCAAACACAGCATAATCGTCGGTCGTAAAACTAAATGATTTGATTTTATTTACTCTCATTCTCCAAGACACTTTTAGCATACTGGACGTAAATATGGGACATCAAACTGAAATATTTCGTTTTATTTCATACCTAGAATTGTACGTTTTGTGCCCAAATATGTATATCTATTTGCCAACCTGATTAAATGTATGATTACACAAATACAAAACTTCTGTCAGTATCAGTTTTCGTATACATGTTTTGTAACTAGCAATATAATGCTTGAAAGTAAATTTACAACTTAAAATTTTTACTTTTTTAATTAATGTTCACGAATTATTATTTAATACGGAATAAGATTAATTTTTTCTCGAAAAAGTTGTTCTGTTGTTGTTGTTTGTTGGTGACTAGCTTCCATTTAGCATTAAGGCTATATGAGACGTGAAGCTACTGTTTAGGGTGGAATTCAATCAATTGTAAGTCGTTCAATGCTCTCCTGCCGGAAATTTAGCCTTGGATCACGTCCACGAGAGGCGTGTGTGCTAGTCACTTGACTATCTTTAGTGGTATCCAAGAGATCGTGTAATGTTTCATTAGAAACTTTTCAGGAGATGAAAATATAGAAATGTTTGCTGATGGTATTTTTTTTTTTTTTTAAATATGAATACCACCTGTCTTTATAAAGGCAAACACCATGTGCGTGGTTTTTGTAGGGGGCTCTCCCAGTCTTCAGTCCACCATTTCATTCATTTCTCATCGTCAACGTCTCCTTTAGTCTACATGGCATAATCACAGTCCAAAAAGATAAAAAAAAAAACTGAAATATTTCATTTCATTCTCTATAGTTGGATTCAAATCAAAATATGTGGGATATGGTGGATCAGTAGTAGAGCGACTATTTCTGGTGCGTGGATACCTGATTCAATCCCCGGCCAAGTACGTTTGTGGTGGACAACATCGTGTCTATAAGTTTTCTCGGTATATTCCCGTTTCCTCCCACTTTCTCATTCCACAAATTATTCCATCCTTATTCACTAGCAGTAATCATTGTCTCCCTTAGTCTAGATGGCATAATTGAGGGAAATTAAATTGAAAGATTTCATTTCAAATCAAAATATCTTTCTAAATAGTCAAACAATAGAGTTTCCTATTTAAGGTTCGAAAACTATGGCCTTCTAAAGCACGTTGAGTGGCCATGATTTATTGAACAATATTGTACACGAGTCAAATTCATTGCTCAAATATAATATCCTCGTAGACCTTATTTAATTTAACAAACTACAGTGCATGTTCTTGGTCTACTGATTTACAATCTTCTTTTCGTATTCTTTGACATGATTTATTTCTTTTTCTCTTTCCACTAACCATTCTACTTGACGGGAATTTCCGCCGAATCGACACCTCATTTGAAGCTTTTGGACTTTTCTTTTCTTAGCTCTACTATTGCAAGATACTTTAGTTGCCATATTGCAAGATACTTTAGTTGCCATTTTACTTTGACTGAATTGAACTTATCATGGAAGGCGACATGTCATTGACGTATGGAGCTAGATGTTTTCTTTTTCTTCTTCACACATCGCTTTGAATCGTTCCTCTGAACGAAATAAGTTCTCACTTAACGCTAAGGATTTTTCGTCTCTTACGCTATCACAGTGATTGTGATTGTACGACTGTAAGGATTCAAGACAGAAAGTTCACACTAAATGTGATTGTGGAGAAAGACGTGATGCAATTTTGAGTCTTCCACATCTACGACATATATATATATAGTCGAAACGAAATGATCTATTTCTTTTCTTTCTTCTCTTTAAACTTTCTTCAAGTCTTTTGTCAAAGATAAGAGCACATTTTCTTTTATTCACAATGGATACTGTTTTAAATTGGTTCTGGGCTAGGACAAAGATTCTGTTTTGGACTAACGCATCGTCCTAACACATATTTTTAAATAGCTATTCGCGTTGATTTAATTTTTTAAATATCCTTCATACATATATGTTTTGGGTTTACGCGGTCCCATGTTCCATTCCCAGTAGGAGAGCATTAAAAAACTTTGAACGTATACCTTGGATTACACAATAAATTAAAAGTACATGTCTCATATACCCTCACGGTTGAAATAGATGCATGAATTTTACGAGCAAATGAAGGTTGAATTCTGTTTTACGTCTGTATAAAATTTCAATGAATCAAAAGAAGAAGAAAATGAAAGTATTTAAACATATATATATATATATATATATATATATATATATATATATATATATATATATATTTAACCGAGTTCGTTATACATTTGAGATAATTATTGCTGCAAATGAAATATTTCCTTTAATTCAATTGCACTTGCTAGAATGACGTAACCAAATTACGGACAGCTTCTCATTTAAGACATCCGCCTTTCTATTTCGGGAAGACGGTATGCTATTTCCAATGAAAGCAGTGTTTCTTTGAGCTCCAATGTAAACCTCTAATATAGAATTACAAGAAAGTGATTGACACCTAGAATTCCCCTACTGATTAGTCATTATACAAAATTAATTTATTGAAATAAGAAAAGAATATGACATGTTTAGAATAACGTGATTGATTAATTGGAGATTAATCTAATTTACTATTAACGCTTGAATACAGTGACATACAAACCAGTACCCGAACAAATGAAAATAGAATAAACTCCTTCAGTTTTACGTCACACTCTTAAGCAATGTAGGCTAAATGAGACGGTGATGATGATTAGAAATGAATGAATTTATGGAATGAAGAAGGTGAGAGGAAACCAGAAAACTAAGAGACAAATCACCCACACGGCTTTTGCAAACTACCATCTGCGTTCGTATTAACGAAATTTCCAAGCACTTACTCTCAAAAGGAATATTTTGTGGAAAACTTACGCTATTGAAAATTCATTAAAATGTGGTGTTGTAAATAACTGTAGTGTACTAGAAAATTGGTTTTAATGTCGGGGAAAGAATTAAAATTGTAATGAATGGATTTGAGTTGATTTTAGCGTCCCTTTCAACAGTGAGGCATAGACCTAAATTTTAACTGGGATCCAAACCACATGTGATCCAGCCGGGAATCGAACTCGGGTCTTCCAGGGGTGCAAACGTTAACCGCTTAACCACAAGGTAAAGCTCAAATTGTATTGAAATTATCGAGGTTTTATATCTCGTGCCGAGCATAATCTACTCTTACCTATATATATATATATATATATATATATATATATATATATATATATATATATATATATATATATATATATATATATATCCCATACTTAATTATCGAGAAGCTGCTCACTAGTAACATCCGCTCATTTACTAATAAAAGTCTTACACAAATAAAGCATAGTATTTGGTTCAGCAGTTATAGTCTAGTTAGACCTTTGTTAGATGAAGATTCATACCAGCTCTTCAGTAGAAGCTCTTTGTTTCTATATAGTCCTACTAAGCCAAAGATTCGATCGTTTACTGAAAGCATCTAAAGCTACCTGGATGGTTACATTGAATATTATACAAGAGTTAATTTGATATTACATTATGAATACGTAGTACTTAGAAGGTACTGTATTCTTGGAGGAGTGAAATTACTACAGTTTGCTATTGTAACACTACAGTCTAAATTGCATATAGGCAAGCGGAAAAGGATGGATGATTACATGGTTTTATTTAAAAAAAATGTGATTTTAAGCAAATGAAAAATGTAGCGAGTATCCAAGAAAATTCTATATTCTAATAAGAATAATTATTAAATTTATGTTGAACATATAACGAAGTAAAAGTTTTATATATTATATATCCCATCAACTCTTGTAGAATTATTAATGGGCTAAAGAACTTGAAAAAAATGTCATACTTAAAGAGATTTATTTATATATATACAAACTCTACCTGTTGAGCTCTTTGAAGAAGTCAATTAATGATATGACTTATGACCATTAATAACTTATAAATTTATAGAATATGAAGAAATTCTTTGTACACGTTTGAAGGCAGTTGAGGAGACAAATGTAATCCTATCCGCCAGAGCTATTCTTGTATGTCGTTCAAATAGATACATAAGTCCTTTACGACCATTTTAACAGAAACGTCAATTCTGCAGTTTTTCTCATTGGAACTGTAAAAAAAAGTTATTACGTTAAATGGAAGAAAGAAATATAATAAAACGAAAATAATATATATCAGGAGAACATTAAAGAGATGAATAATCCTATGTATGAATAACATTATTAGTAAAAGTTGGGACAGGAATTGAAAACAAAGACAAGAATAATGCCTTTAAGAAAAAGTTATGTATTTTGCTAATTGTTCCGTAATAATTTTGGAAATGATTAATTAAATATTTCGTGCAGAGTATTTTACTTTTGGTATAGAAATGTAGTATTTTGGAAGAACGGTAGAAAACAACAAAAAATGAAGCAAATGTGGATTTTAAAGAAATAAATCAAATTATTTCTAGTTTACCGTCATTACGTTTATGTTCTTTAGTGTAAAAAATACGGTGATCAGTGAAAGTGAGCGATTATGAAAAATTGATGTAACAAGAATGTGTGGGAAAACGGCAGAACCTCAAGAAAACCCATGGACTAGAATCGATCCAGGAACCTCATGCACCAGAGGTGAACTCTCTATAATTGACTCACCGTGCTTTCCTTTGAATATGAATGCAAATGTGCAAAATTAGCTTCGTGGAACAAAATTAAGCTAATATATAAGGTGTTAGGCAGGGTTTAAGAACGAAGAGTTTATACTTAATTACTATACCGAATGAAAAAGATAAAACTAAAACTATCTGAGGCATATTAAAAGAAAGAGTTTTATTAAAATTCTAGAAACATTATAGAAGGTAAAAGCGGAATAGGAGAAGAAGAAATAAGTTGGTGAACAATATAAAAAGGGGCATTTCTAAAATAAAAATTCTAAACGAAGGAATAACGGTGGGTAAGTAGTGCATGAAAGTTCCTAAATCAGAACGAAATGAACTAAAAGTGATGAGACTAAAAAAAAAACTATTGTCACAAAGGCACTATTGCTCAGTATTAGAATCCAGAGAAGCCCATCTGGATTCCAGGACATGCGAGTTTGTAGTGCAAAACATCATGTTAGTAGATTTTCTCTTCAAAATTGCCTTTCATAGTTATTCGTTTCCATCAATCATTCGCCTCTTTTAAATCCTAAAGAGTACTACATCAAGTTGAGCATTACAAACACTGATGTTGAGATATATTGAAAAATAAAAATAGCATAACTCTTCTTTTTAACAGCTAAAAAAAATATACTTAATTGAGAACGAGTTCTATATTCTTTGGTCAACATAAAAGCTAATAAGACTATTCATATAAAATAAAAGCTAAATCGAGCAATGATGTGCAAAGTTCAGTTGAGCGAGCCACCCTTTCACTAAGTCTCTAATCTCCAACAATATACACATAATGTCCTATACGTTTAAAAAAAATGAGTGTTGTAATAAATATTCAGAAAAATACAGTATGAGGTACAAAATTGGAGAGTGTCTCCTCTCTTATTATTGTTTGTTCCACAATAGGAAATTGCCAGAAAATACAGAGTCGACAAAATTATATTTTTAAGGAAATTCAGGAATTTGTTAAGTAAATCCTGGCATTTGACTGCCTTAAACTACAAGAGTGAGCATTACCTGAAAATTTCAATAAACACGTACTTCATATTGTCTTAAAACGAAGTAATATTTTCGTAAATTATCAAAGAACGTCGTTTTTGGAACCTGAAAGAGATGTTAACTTTTCTTCTACATTGATTATAAGTCAACGTTGTGAGAATAGTTTCTAAGTCTCAAATAGGATACTAGATATTCCATGAATATCTAGTATTTTTGTGGAAGATATCTTGGTTTATATTTTTGTCGCATGAAAAAATAATCCATACATTATTGCGGACTAAACTTAGACATACTTTATCCCCAAGCACTGCAAATTAAAGGAAATATACAAAGAAAATATTAATAATATTATACCAAAAACCCAATGAGTTTTAGATCATTTATTGCGGAACTTTAAAGAAATCTGGAGTTGGGAAGTATAAGCATAACCACGAAAATTCTGTCTCTTTTTCACCCACCACCTTCGAACATCTCTATATCACCTAAGACTACCGGAAAGATCAAAATTTGTCGCCATCAGCATCCACGACCTTCTTCCAACGTTCTGGAAGGCCATGGATTAGGCCTTGAAGCGGGAGAAATTGGTGGGCCTTGAGGCGAAGAAGATATCAAGTGCATTTTTACCTCTACTATGGATTTGAACGGGTGTCCTCGAAGATGATTGACAATAAAATGGAACAGGTGATTATTGGATGGTGCAATGTCCAGGGAGTATCGCAGATGCAATAGTGTTTCCCATCCAAAGCGTAGAATGATGTCCCGGGTCATCCTAGCCACGTGAGGCATAGCGTTGTCCTGTAACAGATAAACCCCTTTGCGATTCAGAAGTACTTGCTCCATAGTTTAAGAGTTTTTCTTGCACAGGGCTCAATTGCTGACAGGACACAGTTTGCAGTGATGCTCTAACCAGCTGATAGCAGTTCCCGATGCATCATGCAAGGAGCAGTCGACCAAACACACAGGAGGACCTTCTTCTGGTGCAGTGCTGGTTTCGGCAGTTTTGAAACTGGTTTATGGGATGCTAACCAATGATGACGGCGCCATGGAGTTCCATACAGGGCACACTTTTCATCACATGTCAACATCCTGTCCAGAAATATCTCCTTCCTCAGACGAGACAGCGAAGAAACACAGGTGTCTTCTCGCCTTGCCTTCTGGCCTGGAGTCAAATCATGTAGTACCAATAGACCCAGCTGGTATTGCTTCCTAAGTTGATGGAGGTGCTGTCGAATGGTTTCTTCACTCACAGTAAATTATAGCCCCAGTTCCCCACACAGTTGACCACTGTTCGCCTCAATTGCTGCCTGAAAACCTTTATTTTGTACATGTGTTGGTCTTCCAGAAAGTAGTGAATCTTCGAATGTTTAGTCACCATCCTTAAACTTGTTAAACCACTGCTGCACTGTCGACGTACTCACGACACCGCCTGGTATATTTCCGCTCACCAAAAGCCTGGTATATTTCCGCTCTGCTGCAGCGGCATTTGACCCCAGTTTGAATTCGTACAGCATACAAGTCCTTCTGACGCCCTATGGAGATCTCATGTTCACTCTGTGCTTACGCAAGTTAACGGTGTAACTGAACTGCCACAACCAGGTAGTATGTTTGATATACCCATACCAACAACTCACCTTTGCTTTATCTCCATTCGCATTTAACTCACGGTGTGAGGGCCAATTGAACATAGAACTTCACAAAAAGAGACAGATCTTCCTTCGCCTCAAAGAAAATGTACGACAGATCAGCAAACATCGAATTATAAAAAAATGAGAATTGTCGTGGAACTTCGTTTTAAATTGAAAGGTGGTCTGAATTCACCCTTTCATTATAGGCATATTTTATCCCAAACATTAGAAATATTTACAATCCATGAAGAAAATATAAAGTAAGTTTTGTCATAATCGAATGACTTTACATGGTTTATATTGGAAAATTCTCTGCTTGTAAATATACTAACTGACAGTATGGCATTTTGTCGCCTTTTGCATCCTTATACTTGATGAATTGCAATTCCAAACAATATGGTTATTTCTGTATGTTACAGGGAGGAACATAATAAGTTTTGTTAAAATTCAGTAAGGTTTACGAGGGTTATTATGGAAGAGATGTACGGACAGTTCGGACAGACACACAAATGTTAATCAACTCAAGAGGTACAAGCTCCGCTATTGCTGATGCAACTTTGAGTATACGGCAGAGATACGTATATTTGGAGGTTATTTTTTTTTTGTTCTGTAGGGGTTGTGAAATCTGGAAATCCGTTCAAATCACGAATTAAAGCTTGAGCTCCCGCCTGATTGTATGGATAGCGTACGTGCCTTTGGAGACCGGGGTTCTATTCATGATATAACTCAGGTTGTTTAGTACTCATGTTGAGCTCTAGTTCCACGTTTCATATAATGTCACTACTTAAAGAAATGCTGCACTTCAATTAAAGATCGAATTAAATAAGATCGAATTTCCAAACCGTTTCTGTTTCACTGTGAGTGTTCGAAACGAGAACTAAAACTGATTGAAAATTTATGGGGTGAGCGCAACAGTGGTCTAACCTACATTTTTTAAACATTGGAGAAAAATCAAGTTAAACACATGTGGGTTTTTGTACACTCCGCATCAAAAAAATTGCGACACCTAACGCCGTGCAGCTAGGCCACCCAATATACACCTTCTTATCCCATAATCGTGTCTGCTAGAGAGACCCCTTCCCTCTCCTCCTTTCTTCTCTCCCATACTAAAATTAGCTAACAACATGAACGCAATTCTAATTTCAAACTACACATATATTAGTATCGATAAAATGAAATAACAAAACCCAGACGAAACAAGATTCATCAGTTGATTTTGGGAGAAAATGAAACACACATAATGAAAAATTGAAACCAATGAATGTCTATTTCACAGAGGTTCAGAAACGAGCTAGAGAGAGAGAGAGAGAAGGCGAGAGAAGAAGTAAAGTGAAAGGGAGAACAGATAAAAATGTGGAATTTTAAACTTAGCAAAAAAAGAACCTAACATTATAAAGTTCCGTTACCAGAAATCCAACAGTAATATAGAAATAACGTTTGCTTTTGTATTTTTTCAGGACTGTTCGAAAATATAGAGGATGCTTGAAACATTCATTAAGTCTCTTTCATAAAGGATAGCATACTCAATTTCCAGTACAACTGTAGATCTCACTGGACACATCTAAGATAATGTCAACAGTTTAACACACATGCTTTGTTTCTGCGTGGTTCGGTTGTAAATTCGGTAGTGTTCATTGGACGTGCTGATGCAAACTACATTCTAATAAACCCAGTAGGTAGCGTAGGTCATGTCTTCCATTCCAGACTACTAATGCAAAGTGAAAAAAAGAAAAAGAAAAGAAAAAGGAAGAAAGAAAGAAAGACAAAATTGAATGATTGCTATTTTGCTGGGAAATTTTTAAAGTCCCAAACCTTATCATAATAAAAAGTTACAAATGTTCAAATGTAAAATTGGATGTTCCTTATACATATAACAGACCTTGCATGTTTCAAATTTCAACGTGAATAAATCACATTGAATATTAAGATGGAAACAAATTTGTGTCGAACTAGTATAAATAAAATTGTGTTTTCAAATAACCAAAGAAGTTACCATTTTCTAGTCTTTTCCGAAGATTTATCTGTACCGAACATCCAGCATCACTTTCATCTCTTGAGAATATAACGTTGTAATTTGCACAGAGAGAATGAACACGCTTAGAGCTAAAACGGATCATAGTGTCAGTCGGATGATGTTGATTAGCTCATGGACCACCACTGGATCGAGGATTCAAACCCATAGTGATCCGTTAATTCGACTGAGACTCGGTAACCCAGATCTAAAAAAGATATTTTGCTTATTCTCTTGTGTTTAAACAATATTTCTTTCAGAGATGACCAGCACTGAAGATGTTATGTCCAGAGCACGAAAAACTCGACGCTGAAGTTGCCAGTTAATTACATTCTCCAGAACAGGTCTATCGTTCTCTTGCTCCGTTTTAACTTTGGAACACGCACACGCAGATGAAGTGCGTGTGTACGTGAGAGAGAGGGGGAGAAGTGAAAGATGCAACGACAGGATAGGGAAACTACAAGAAAGAGAGAGAGAGAGAAAGAGAGAGAAGGAGACGAATATAAATATGAAACATACTTATCATTACAGTGTATGATGAAGAACGCACACACTGTTTATTCGAATTCTCGCCAGTGATGCTTTGTAAGTTCTCCAACAGAAGATAAATCTCTGTTTGCAGCTATTCTTTTATGCGAAAAATTTATACTACCCGGTGGGGAATCGAACCCAGATTTTCTGCTTGGAAGTCTGGTACTTTTCCACTACACCACCGATTGTTTTACCCAAACTTTGTTAAACAAATGTGATAATATTTCTTTCTGAGAACGATAACACGAAAAGTGTTTAATGCCGATCAATGAAGTGTTTCGAATGTCCTGGTAAATCCCTTGCCCTTTCCCAACCAACATTCGTAAATCGTTCCTATCATGACAAAGGTGTTTGCTTCCACATTCTTAAGCATTGCACGTATAATATGAGAAATCGATTCTTCACTATCACTTTGTAAAAAAATGCAAGTTTGGCATGAGCAGGATTTGAACCTATGCTGGACACCTTTATTAATCATAACTCCATTACGTTACCGCTACACTACCATTCCACCTGAAAGTAGAAGGCAAATATTACTTACTTTAGCCTTGATTACTAAAACGATCAAGCTTCTTCCTGTAAGTTTATTTGCACCTAAGTGCACAACGAAATTCATTTATTCGACGACCTAGAGAGAAATTAATGCCCACTAATAAAGGAAACAACATACAATCCAGGAAAAATTACAGAAATAAAAACATATTACGAATTAATGTCGCCGTCCAAGTTAAAAAATGCCAATAATAATAATAATAATAATACTAATAATAATAATAATAATAATAATAATAATAATAATAATAATAATAATAATAATAATAATAATAATAATAATAGCATCAATTGGCTGCTTTGTTGGGCTAAATTGAGAACAAATAATAATATGCTTCGTTATTCAGTCACTTTTTACTATTACTAAAGCGCTCTTTGATATCGGTCATTTTCGATGAGTTTTATATGTCCCCTCACCTTCCCATGCTGCGGAGCACGGCATCTTCAGTGCCATTGTTCATCTCAGCCACCCGAAAAACTATGAATTCCACATTGATATTGGTTATTTTGATCATTTTTATATGTCTTCCCTTCCTCCATGTTGCGGTCTAAATTTGGATTTAAACGGCATCAGATGTGTCACTGTTCAGCTCAGCGACTCCAAAAATTATAGATTGGATACTAATATCGGCCATTTTCCGTTATCTTTTAAATATTGCTATCCTTTTCCCTTCAATTAGTTACACCATCAAAATGACCTGAGGAAATCCATCTCGGGTTCGTACTTCACGTAGGTTGAAAATTTTATTGAGATTGGTACAGTGGTTCAAGAGTCATTAAATTTATATATATATATATATATATATATATATATATATATATATATATATATATATATATCACTTTCTCATTTCCCTTCTCTAATTTCTATCATCTAATCAAAGTGATATGATGAAAACCAATCCAGGATCGAACCTCATCCATGTTGAAAATTTGATGCAGATATGTTCGGTGGTTCATGAATATTATCAACTCATTAACATAGTCACTTTTAATTTAAACTGATTTTTGGATACCTCCCCATCCTCGTCTTCCCTACATTCCGCAATCAAAGTGAAATGATTAAAAGCATTCCACTGCGCAAACGTAATCTATGTTGAAAATTTCATCCACGTCGGTCGTTTGATTCAAGACTTATTAAGTTTTCTTTTTTTATATATTTTTCCATCCTCCCCTGCCCTAAGTAACAACATCAAAACGAATAGATAAAAATACTCCCAGGTACGAACATTATCAATGTTGAATATTTGATCGAGATCGGTAGGGTAGTTCAAGTGACTATAAGTCACAGTCCCTTTCAACATTACAATATAGGTTATTATTATTACTATTACTATTATTATTATTATTATTATTATTATTATTATTATTATTATTGGTGTACTTTTGAATTTGCACGGTGAAATTACTGCATAATAAGTTTTTATTTCTGAATTGTTTCTGGATTGAATGTGGTTTCCTTTATTAGTGGCACTAATTTCTCTCTAGGTCGTCGAATAAATGAATTTCTTGTGTGCACTTAGGTGCAAATAAACTTACAGGAAGAAGCTTGATCGTTTTAATAATCAAGGCTAAAGTAAGTAATATTTGCCTTCTAGCTTCAGGACATACGTTCGTGAGACTTCGTGCTATTCACATCGTCTCTCGCTCGCTGTTAGTGTTGTAACACACGACGAGTCGATTTAAGTTTGTGTACTGTGCGATTATCTTAGTGGGATATTGAATTTATAAGTGTCTTCTAGCTCTTCATATCTTTATTTCTTCGAGTGATTTTGTGGTCGTTCTACGACGAAATTTCGACATGAGTTGTTTACGTGAAAATACCTTACGCATAAATTTTGGTCAAGTAAGTCAAAAGCCTTCTACAATTTTTGTCCATGAATGGATCCGAAACACGTTTAAATTAACCATAGATCAAATCCACAGCATTGAACTGGACTATATCAAGAAACAACTGTATATTAAGTTAGTCAACAAGGTTCTGTGTGAACGAATTCTATCTTCTACTCATGGTGAAGTCAAATTTACCGATAGTGACAAGGAATATTTACTTCCTATTGATCTCGCTGACAACAGTATTACCGTCGTTAAGGTGTCTTTGTGCCCCATGGAACTTAGTAATCAACAGTTAACACGAGTGTTTTCTCAGTATGGTGAAATACAGTCAATCCTAGACGAACAGTATTCTGCGGATCATGTCTATGTCACCCGTACTGGACGTAAATTAATTAAAATGAAGGTTAAACAAAATATTCCTTCATTTATTACTGTGTGTGGTTTGCGCCTCTTCTGTAGTTATTCCGGTCAAATCCAAACTTGCGCGTTGTGCAATTCACAGGACCATTTTGTTCAAGAGTGCCCCCGAAAAAAAGGTCCGCCCTTCAAAGTTCACCCTCCAGTTCGCAGCTCTCCACTGCCACCGCTTCGTACCCCTTATAATCTCCCACATGAAAAGGTGTCTCTGCATACTGATAACTATACGGAATTTCCTCTGCTCACTTCTGCTCACCCTGGTATTTCTTCAAGTCCTGACGTTCCAGCACCTGAAACATCCCACGATCCCGTCATTCGCCCCGACCTACAAATGGAAGAAGATCGTACTACTGACCCGGAAGTTATTGCCCCTCTGGAATCTACTGCAGTACCTCAGTCTACTCCTGAATGTAAGGCCCAAGAAATTCTCAAGGAAGGACAACTAGCTCAGGTAGGTGACCAACAGTCAGTAAAGGACTTACAAATGGATTCTAGTGCTCCCTTGGACCACGATAATCAGTCTGTTGTGCCATTGGTAGCCGAATCGAATACCACCCGTGACCGGAATGTGCAATCACTCACAAGTGATTCCGCCAGTGAATCCGATCTTAGTGCCCCTGTATATGAAAAACGTAAACTTTCCAAATTAAAGGCAACTGTTACTGGAGTTTCAAAAACTTCTAAAGGAGGTCGTTCTTCAGATGTTACACCTGTTTCAGGTGCACGAACACGGGCCACCTTGAAAAAGTTGAAAGCTGGTACCCCTGTTGGGGAAGATTTATAATTATTTTCTTTGTATTATTGTGGTATCATTTTCAGCCCTTTATGCAGTGTTTACCACTTCGTTTCACTTTATTTTTGTTTATGTATAGTTTTAGTTTTGCCACCATTAACCTAAATGGATTTACTTCTCCTGTTAAACAAGAAGCGTTAAGAGATTTTATTTACAAAGCAGATATTGATGTGTTGTTCGCTCAAGAAGTGGCCCTTCCAGAATATGGTTCTCTTTCCAATCATACATGCTATTCTCGTTTTACAGAGAATGGGCTAGGTACAGCAATTATCTATCGTAGTGATCTAGCTTTTAAGACAATTAATGATTACCCAAATGAACGAATCTCCCTTGGTATGCTTGAAAGCATCAAATTATGCAATATTTATGTCCCCTCTGGTTCTCATAACAAGAGAGAGCGCCAAGATTTCTTCAATACTGACCTTGCTCAGGCTCTATTTAATGGTACTCACCCTTGTATATTAGGTGGAGATTTTAATTCCGTTTTACAACCCATTGACCAGACTCCGAACTTTAACTTTTCTCCCGAACTCCAGCGCATAGTAAATACGTATGATTTAGTGGATGTGTGGCGTCATTTTCGACCCGCTGACCCGGGTCACTCATTTCATACTTCACAATCATCTAGTCGCTTGGACCGTTTTTACATAAGCCGCTCACTTGTTGCACAAGTGCGCAATATTAAGCTCGAACCTGTTTGTTTCAGTGATCACTATGCTCTAATTATGAGAATAACCCTACCAGTATCCAAATTTTTGAGAAGTAGTCCCCTTTGGTATTTTAACACCTCTATCCTTATGGACCCTGAGTATCAGCATTTAATTCGAGAGGAATGGCGGATCTTGTTTCCGTTAATATCACGCTATCAGGGCAAACTTATGTATTTTTGGGACAAGAGAATTAAACCTAGATTTCGATCCATAAGTAAACAATATTGTATTCAACGGACCCAGGCATACAATACTCAATACAACTATTACTCTAGTCTTCTTAAAGAATACATGCAAGAACAATTACGAGGCCGTCCGGTCAGGCCTCAAATTCAAGAAATCAAAGCGCATTTATTGTCGTTGCATAAACAACGCATGCGCGGTTTTTTTGTTAGAAGCAAACTTGTCCAGGCCGATGACACGGAACAAGCTAACATCGTGCAAATTCACAAAGAACGACTCAGAGGCAAACAAAAGCTAATTTCTTCTATTAAGGGCAAGGATGGCCAACTTTATGAAGGTTCGCAGGTCCTTCCCCAATTTGTTCAGTATTATAAACAATTGTATACAAAACCTAATGTACATAATGAAGATGAATCTCTTTTGGACTTTATTCCTCTAAACTTAGATGTAAATGCTCAAGAGTATCTCAACAGTCCCTTCACACTTGATGAAGTCAAGAGATCAATTCAATTAGGGAAACGTGGTAAATCTACTGGTATTGACTCTTTACCATTAGAATTTTATATTACTTTCATTGATATTCTTGCCCCGTTTCTTACGGATCTCTTCAATGAATATCGAGATACCTGTATCTTAGGGGAATCTCTATCCACGGGTATTACTGTATTAATCCCTAAACTGCCTAACTCTAACTTCATAGACAATTATCGTCCTATCAGCCTTTTAAGTGCAGACTTAAAAATTTTAACACGATGTCTCGCGCTTCGTATGAAACAATATGTGGGAGAGTTATTAAGTTCCTGTCAATATGGACATGGGCAACAAGCTTTAATTCATGAAGCCTTAGCTAACATAAGAGATTTTATAGCCTATCATGAGACTGCCTCTCCTACGCCCTTTGCTAATTTATCTACCGATTTCTCGAAAGCTTTTGATAGGGTATCACACGAGTATCTTTTTAAAGTTCTACAAAAATTTGGTTTCAATGGCGCCTTTTTGTCCATGCTCCAAGGAGTATATCATAACAGGACAACTAAATTAAAACTCAATGGTAGTCTCAGTTGTGTCATTCCTTTCTGCAATGGTATTCTTCAAGGTGATAGCATGTCGAGCCTTTTATTCAGTTTCTCGGTTGCACCTCTCATATACGCGGCACAAACCAGACTCACTGGCATACAAGTTTATCAAGCTTCCATTTCTGTCGCAAGTTATCTTGATGACGTTCATTTCTATGTTAACAGTATTTCTACCTTAGAAGATATTCAGAGCCTTTTACACAGGTATCAACAAATTTCTGGAGCGATTTTAAATAAAGACAAAACAAAACTACTATGTATACACCCCGAATACCGGACTACATACAGTTCGCACTATACGATTGCTGACTCAGTTAAAATCCTAGGTATTGAATGGTTCAATAACACCAAACAAACAATTCACTACAATTCTGACATAATTGCAAACAAAATACGTGGTCTTTTAATACAGCATAAGCCTCGCAATATGAACATGATCAGTAGGAATTCATTTCTCAAACAAAAAGCATTGAGTCTTTTGTGGTATTTCTGTCAGATTTTCCCTCTTCCCACAAAAACATACAACTTGCTCAACAGTCACGCTTTGTTCTTTCTGTGGAAACACAAGCTGTTGAGAATTGCACGTGATCAGCTTGAGCTTTTACCAGCTCAGGGTGGCGTAGCTTATGTCAACATAGCCCTCCAGGCAAAATCACTACTGCTGAAAAGAAGCATTGAATTGTTTACGAACGATAGGGTCAGTGTGTCGTCATCTGTTCTCTCCGCATGTTTAGGTTGTATCGACCTTGAAGCTCCGATTCATATTTTTCCTTGGGGAATTAAATTCCCACACTTGTGTGAACCCGTCTTAGATATCGCTTATGCATTAATTGAACGAGCACAAATTGAGTTAATGCCTGTCAAAGCACTCTACCGACATTATCTCAGAACGCAACATATCGTCACGCCCTACATTCAATTGAAAGAACCACAACTTCATTGGAATTATATTTGGCAAAATATTAATGCTCCCTTTTTAACTACCCAGCAACGATCTCTTTGGTATTTTATCGTTAATAATAAATACGAAACGCGAGACAGACTATATCAGCTCGGTATAGTGTCTTGTAATCTGTGCGACTACT
Source organism: Thermobia domestica (assembly GCF_964235325.1). Lineage (NCBI taxonomy): Eukaryota > Metazoa > Arthropoda > Insecta > Zygentoma > Lepismatidae > Thermobia > Thermobia domestica. The sequence goes on from NC_137458.1 coordinate 137,647,891, forward strand.
GTCATAATATAGATACTCTTGAGCATCGCTTCCAATACTGTACAGAGATTCAACATATATGGACCAAATTTAGTACACTCATAAGTAAGATTTGTCATTCTTCACCATCTCATATTACTGCTACTGATGTTCTGATATATCCAGATTTTAACTATTTTCCTAAAGCAAAAAATAACAGCGTAGTCTGGCTCGCTGCATATACGCTTCTTTATGTGCTTACCACACATCGACCATATCATGTCGATGTGTATTTGTCTTATTTAAGGTACCATTTGCAGCAAATGAATGTGCAGTATAAACAACACTTCGCAAATTATTTTGTTGTCTTAGCTCCATAACAATTCTGTAAACTTTTCAGATTTATAACCAGTTTTTTTTTTTTAATCAACTAGCTCTTGTATTGCTTTTATAACTGTCTAATGTACATGTGATAGAACTGTTAATAAAGATTTAAAAAAAAAAAAAAAGGTGGAATGGTAGTGTAGCGGTAGCGTAATGGAGTTACGATTAATAAAGGTGTCCAGCATGGGTTCAAGTCCTGCTCATGCCAAACTTGCATTTTTTTACTAAGTGTACAACGGTATGTTGTATATTTACCTGTACCGGTCTTAGAAAAGGTGATCAGAGGTGCGACAACGGAGCATATTTTGTAAATAAGAAGAAAAATTGTATTAAAAAGATTTTTAGTGCTCCTTAGTTACCAAAAGATAGAATAATATAAATAAGTAAGATTGTTGAATAATAGATTGCAGGGTTATCAGAAGAATTTGATGTTTAGGAAATTAATCGTTTGTAATAAGTATATTAACCGAAGGTGTAAAATAAATGATATTTACGCTTCAAAGTTCTGTTTTTGATATTGTGGCTCAAGAAATATTTAATTAAGAACCAGTGGCGTTACATAATTAAATGGTGCCTTCATACCGGGAGTTAGTGTATCGTTCTGAAGTACAGTAACAACGGACACAATTGAGCCCAATATTTATGTTACTATATTAAGAAGCGGTAAACGAATAAACCGAGGTATGTCGGAAACTGAAGGTATACAAGACCGACCTATGCAAAGTAGTAGTCATGCTCCTGATACCGTGATAGACCTTTTAAAGCAGATATCATGTCAAATGAACCAACTTCAACAGAATCAACAGGAGTTCCAACAGAATCAACATGAGTTCCAACAGAACCAACATGAGTTCCAACAGAACCAACAGGAGTTCCAACAACAATTTGAGGAGTTACAGCAAAAAATGGTTACACAACAACAATTTGAGGAATTCCAGAATGTAACCCATCAACAATTGGAGGACTCCCTAAAGCAATTACAACTTAAAATTGAGGAACGACTGGAAGATAAAATGGATCAATTACATTGTAAAATAGAAGGTCAATTGGAGGAACAGATTTCCACGAGATGTAAGCAGTATGACCAAAAGCTGGAACGAATATCCCAAAATTACACTGAGATGCAGGATGTGGTCAAAGCCATGGAATCGGTAATTAACGAACACACCTTTCACATTCGAGAACTCCGGGAGGATATGAATTGTTTGCAAGAGTGGTACCATACTACTACGGAAGAGCACGACGGTGGACATAGACATCAGTCTCACAGTGGACATAGAAATCAGGCTATGTATAATGGATTAGAACCAGTAATCTCTCATGATGGTGGTTATAGAAATCAGTCTCCTTTCAAGGAACCAGAACCATCAACAGCTCATCGAGTTTTGGAGGATAGTGAGTCTTCGGGATACAGTGAAGGAAGTACCGAAGTTGGAAGAAGAAAGAAATATTCATCCCGTAGGAATTCAAAATGTTACGGTAAATATTCAAAATCTCATAATAATGACAAACCTTTGCGATTTAGCGAGGTAAAGTCATTGACCAAATTTAGCGGTGGACCTGATGATATTCCTGCACGGGTATTTATCGAGAAGTTCGAGGACGAATGCGACTTGATAGGAATCAAAGAATCAAAATTCCTGAAGATACTTCCACACGTCTTACAACCTCCATGCTTAACGTGGTTCAAAGCCATTCGAGAAAATCTCCACGCTTATTCAGATTTTAAAGCGGCCCTACTATCCAATTATGAAAACGACTTTATGCTTGCTAACAGGGATGCTTTATTACGTACCAAAGTTTTCGATCCCCGAAGCCACAAAAATGTTACGGAATTTGTAGTATCGACATACAACGAATTAAAAGCTCTAAATCCTAATCATCCGGAATCACGTATAATTGCTTCAATTCGCATACTATTGCCGTTTAGATTACAACAAATGTTGATGTCTGCACAATGTGTCAATTTCAGTCATATGGTCATGTTAGTGCAGAACTTCGAGAGTCAATATTTGATGCAGAAAAATAATAAAAATCCCAATAGAGGTCAGGGTAATGTTAGCCGCAATCCTATTAATTATGCTCATATTCGCAATATAAGTGTACAGAATGGAAATAGCTCTAACACACAAGGAAATGGCAATCGTCGTTTTAATGTACGAGCGTGTAATCCAAATAATACCGGTAACTCAACTCAACCTAATGGAAGAAATAATAATAGGAATTTCAGAAATAATCACCGAACTTATAATCGAAGTAACAACAATTATCGTAATTATGCACAAAATCGGTTCATAGGTGGTAGCAATTATAATAACAGAAATCCAAATTCTGTGTATACATACAATCGATCCGATTCTACTCAAGAATGCGGAATACAATGTGAGTTAATAGAACCAATTAATCACAGTAATTTAAACTAGATGGTGCTGATATGGAAGGGGTTAAACCCATGTCAGCGTTAAGTTTATCTAATCATTTATTTGATGATGAAACTAAATTAAAATGTTTGTATACTAATATTGCATACCAATATATACCGATTGCTAACTGTTTTTGGAGGTTTGATGATGATACGGAAGTAAATATAGATACCACTGAAAAGGATTTTGTCTTTTTAAAAACCTTTTGTACGGCAAGAGTGAATATAAAAGTTAATGATATCCCCATTCACGCTCTAATTGATACAGGAGCTACCGTATCCCTTTTGTCATATGCTTTTTGGCGTGAAATTACCAAAAATTATTCGAATCCTACATTACAAAAGGTAGACCATCTGATATTGATTGATTACACAGGCAAACATAAAAAAAGAGTATTAGGCAAAACGCAAATAGAAATTGAAATGCAAAATTATAAAATCACGATCCCTATTCTAGTTATTAGTGAACTGAACGAAAAGATACTAATTGGATTAGACTTTTTAACGCAATTACGTACCATTTTAGATTTTGAAAACAAGACGTTTACTATACGTACATTAGATGACGTAGTAATTCAGAAATTAATCCCTGCTAAAGATAACATCGCATCTCAAAGTCAACCTTTCATAAACAATTGGAATATCAAAGCTAATGAGTTAGAGAAAGACAATGCTAGTAAAAGGATAATAGAAAATGGGGATCTTTCTTTCCACAAATGTGTAGATGATATTCTAAATTCATTGGGTTCTGTAAGTAACCGAATTATTTCATCGTTTAAAGATATAATCTATAAACATAAGAGAGTGTTTTCACGTAACCCAGGTTGTTGTAAGGATTTTATATATACTATTGAAGTAGATACTAAAGATCCCATTGTGACGAAACCTTATATTATCCCATATCGATTTAGAGAAAATGTGCGTAAACAGATATCAGAGATGTTAGAGCAAGGAATAATAAGACCTTCTCAAAGTATACACTTAAATCCGTTGCATGTAGTACCAAAGAAAGACGGAAAACTACGAATAGTGATGGACCTGCGTAAATTAAATTCACATATAAAGTTACAACAAGTAAGATATCCTCCTGTAGATGAAATCCTCAGTTTATTACAGGGTAATACCGTATTTGGGAATTTAGATCTGGTCATGGCATATAATCAAATAATGCTGGATGAAAGTTCGAAACCTTATACTGCCTTTTTGTTTGAAGGTCAGTTATATGAATATAATCGAGTGGTGTTTGGTTTGATAAATGGTAGTGCAGCATTGGCATCTTGTCTGAATCAAGTGTTAAAACAAGATTTACGTAGTAATGTCGTATATTATGCTGATGATATTTTAATTATGGGAAAAATACCCGAGGATTATTTGAAGAATTTAGACTTAGTTCTTCAGCGATTAGAAAATTATGGCTTAACAGTAAATATCCAAAAATCTAAATTCTTTCAAAGGTCTATTGAATTTTTGGGGTACTCAATCGATGCAAATGGAATGTGTTACAGTGATTCCAAAGTGCAAGCAATTAGAGATCTACCAATTCCCACAAATTTAAAAGAAACTAGGCAGGTTCTAGGACTATTTAATTGGTTCAGAAGATCCATTCCTAAGTTTGCTGAGATGGCCGAACCACTGTTTTCGATTACGAAGAAAGGAATACCATGGCAATGGGGGGAGGCACAAGAACGAAGCTTCCAATGTTTAAAAACCTGCGTAATGAGAAACATCCGTTTGAACCATCCAGACTATAGTCGTCCTTTTTTTTTCAATGCGATGGAGCACTTACTGGAATTTCTGGTATACTATGGCAACCTGGAATTGACACTAATGAACCCTCAGTAATACATTGTGTAAGCCGGACTCTGAAAAATGCGGAGAAGGCATATACCATAACAGAAATTGAACTATTGGCGGTGCGGTTTTCTTTGCAAAAGTTTGCTCCCTATTTAAGCGGATGTCACTTTACCGTTATTACTGACCATAGCTCACTATGCCATTTAAAGAAAATACAGGGATACAATAGCCGTTTGTTAAGATGGTCCTTAGAGATGCAATCTTTTGATTTCGAAGTTAAGCATATAAAGGGGGTAGATAACGTACCTGTAGATACCTTATCTAGACTATTCCCTAGTGAAAATCATCGAGTACTAACTATTAATGCTTTTAAGATTTTACAAGAAGAAATTTCAAATATTTCTGTGGATGAATTGCAAAAATCTCAAAGAGAATATGAACCATATGCAAAAATTATTCAACATTTGACGTCATGTGCAGATAAATGTGACTGTCCTCGGTCCTGGAACACCCTGTATCAAATGTCGAATAATATTATGGTAATTAGAGATTTCAAATATGAACATCGAAACAAAATTTGTGTTCCACCTAAATTGGTGCCCCACATATTGAAAGCTTATCACGATGACTTTGGACATTTCGGTTATCTGAAGGTGTATGCTCTTATAAATAAATCTTTTTATTGGAAATCATTTAGATCTCAGATTAAAAATTACATAAATGATTGTGAAGAATGTATGAGAATCAAGCACAACTATCGCTCTATGTATAAACCTATGATGTCTATAATACCTGAACGACCACATTCATTCATCTCCATAGATTTGTATGGTCCACTTCCAAGAGCTTCCACCGGTGAAACCTTTTTGCTCACTGTGATGGATATTTTCACCAGGTATATAGTAGCGTATCCTTTGCGTAAAGCAACCGCATCAGCGATAGTTAATCGTATTGTAAATGTATACATTCCACATTGCGGTCCTGTTGAGCATGTATTATGTGATAATGGAGGACAATTTAGGAGTCATGTATTTTTACGTGGCATGAATAATTCAGGTATCAAAGTACATTTCGTAACACCGTATCATCCCAGCAGTTCTGTTGTAGAGAATGTTCATCGCCATCTAGGAATGTTGTTTCGACATTGTTGTCGTAATAATCATAAGGATTGGATTAAATATGTGACTGAAATCACGTATTTTCTAAACTATTCTGTGTCTGATACACTTGGAGTGGCGCCTGCCAATATTCACAACGGTACAGATTACGTAGCGCCAATTGAACAGCATTTTGGAATTCAACTCGATAATGACAGCGAAATAGATTACTCCCACCTAGTGAGCATGATTCATTTTCGACGAGTACAGAAATTTAAATCTCGAAATTCGAAAATTGAAAAACAACAATTGGGAAAAGTTAAAATCCAACCTAATGATCTGGTGTTTGTAAGATTACATCCACAGAGTGACGCTTCGTTAAAAAGAATCTATAAATTCTGCGACTTGTATGCTGGACCATATTTGTGTACGAAGCAAATTAACCCTAAAGTATTTGAACTAATGGACTTGAAAACAGGAAAAGTTTTAGGATTACGAAATGTCGATGAAATAAAATTATGGCAGCCTACCGAAAACACTAAAAAGAAATGGATGGACTTAGTTAAAAATGTAGTCCCTCCTGAGATCATAAGTAAAATTAATATAAATAATGTATAATAGAGGGAACTCAATCTCAAAACGAGATAAACGTCGTATTTCATAATTATATAACTTATTTATTGTATTTTTCTTCATGTTATTTTATCTTCAACTATTTTTCTAGTGTAACAATTATTTTCTTCAATGTTAAAGTATGTTATATTCTTTTATTATGTTCACAACACTATAATTACTCACTAAGCCCTTTATGTGTTCTATATGTATATTCACGTAGAATGTTTATGCCGTGTTTACATCTGGATCAATTCTATTAGAGAACATATTTATATTTAATTCAGTGCAATTATATTTAACTTCATGAATTAAACTATGCACATTATAGTAAAAATAGTCCAATGAATCAAAAAAATTGTGGACCGTATTATTATTGTTATTTTCCTGTTGATGTACCTTGATATTTATATTATAATGTAAGGCCAAAGGATATGCCCAGTTATGTGATTAATATATGATATTAATATAAAACATAATTCTATGTATATACAAGGGCTGATCAAAATGTGTATACTTGTACGGTCCAGGATTCTTTTCATTTATTGTTAGTAAATAAATGAAATCCATGTTCGTGGCGCCAGATACAACGGTATGTTGTATATTTACCTGTACCGGTCTTAGAAAAGGTGATCAGAGGTGCGACAACGGAGCATATTTTGTAAATAAGAAGAAAAATTGTATTAAAAAGATTTTTAGTGCTCCTTAGTTACCAAAAGATAGAATAATATAAATAAGTAAGATTGTTGAATAATAGATTGCAGGGTTATCAGAAGAATTTGATGTTTAGGAAATTAATCGTTTGTAATAAGTATATTAACCGAAGGTGTAAAATAAATGATATTTACGCTTCAAAGTTCTGTTTTTGATATTGTGGCTCAAGAAATATTTAATTAAGAACCAGTGGCGTTACAAGTGATAGTGAAGAATCGATTTCTCATATTATACGTGCAATGCTTAAGAATGTGGAAGCAAACACCTTTGTCATGATAGGGACGATTTACGAATGTTGGTTGGGAAAGGGCAAGGGATTTACCAGGACATTCGAAACACTTCATTGATCGGCATTAAACACTTTTCGTGTTATCGTTCTCAGAAAGAAATATTATCACATTTGTTTAACAAAGTTTGGATAAAGCAATCGGTGGTGTAGTGGTAAAGTACCAGACTTCTAAGCAGAAAATCTGGGTTCGATTCCCCACCGGGTAGTATAAATTTTTCGCATAAAAGAATAGCTGCAAACAGAGATTTATCTTCTGTTGGAGAACTTACAAAGCATCACTGGCGAGAATTCGAATAAAAAGTGTGTGCGTTCATCATACACTGTAATGATAAGTATGTTTCATATTTATATTCGTCTCCTTCTCTCTCTTTCTCTTTCTCTCTCTCTCTTTCTCGTCGTTTCCCTATCCTGTCGTTGCATCTTTCACTTCTCCCCCTCTCTCTCACGTACACACGCACTTCATCTGCGTGTGCGTGTTCCAAAGTTAAAACGGAGCAAGAGAACGATAGACCTGTTCTGGAGAATGTAATTAACTGGCAACTTCAGCGTCGAGTTTTTCGTGCTCTGGACATAACATCTTCAGTGCTGGTCATCTCTGAAAGAAATATTGTTTAAACACAAGAGAATAAGCAAAATATATTTTTTAGATCTGGGTTACCGAGTCTCAGTCGAATTACCGGGTCACTATGGGTTTGAATCCTCGATCCAGTGGTGGTCCATGAGCTAATCAACATCATCCGACTGACACTATGATCCGTTTTAGCTCTAAGCGTGTTCATTCTCTCTGTGCAAATTACAACGTTATATTCTCAAGAGATGAAAGTGATGCTGGATGTTCGGTACAGATAAATCTTCGGAAAAGACTAGAAAATGGTAACTTCTTTGGTTATTTGAAAACACAATTTTATTTATACTAGTTCGACACAAATTTGTTTCCATCTTATAATTCAATGTGATTTATTCACGTTGAAATTTGAAACATGCAAGGTCGGTGAACATTTGTAACTTTTCATTATGATACGGTTTTGACTTTTAATATAGGATATTTCTGATAAAAATTTCCCAGCAAAATAGCAATCATTCAATTTTGTCTTTCTTTCTTTCTTCCTTTTTCTTTTCTTTTTCTTTTTTTTTCACTTTGCATTAGTAGTCTGGAATGGAAGATATGAGCTACGCTAAATACTGGATTTATTAGAATGTAGTTTGCATCAGCACGTCCAATGAACACTACCGAATTTACAACCGAACCACGCAGAAACAAAGCATGTGTGTTAAACTGTTGACATTATCTTAGATGTGTCCCGTGAGATCTACAGTTGTACTGGAAATTGAGTATGCTATCCTTTTTGAAAGTGACGTAATGAATGTTTCAAGCATCCTCTATATATTCGAATAGTCCTGACGAAATATATAAAACAAACATTATTTTTATATTACTGTTGGATTTCTGGTAACGGAACTTTATAATGTTAGGTTCTTTTCTTGCTAAGTTTAAGATTCCACATTTTTATCTGTTCTCCCTTTTCTTTTTCTTCCTGTCTCGCCTTCTCTCTCTCTCTCTCTCTTTTTCTCTCTCTCTCTCTGCTTCATTTCTGAACCTCTGTGTAATAGACATTCATTGGATTCAATTTTCCATTTTGTGTGTTTCAGTTTCTCCCTAATTTAACTTATGAATCTTGTTTCGTCTTGGTTTTGTTATTTCATTTTATCGATACTAATATATGTGTAGTTTGAAACTAGAATTGCGTTCATATTGTTAGCTAATTTTAGTATGGGAGAGAAGAAAGGAGGAGAGGGAGGGAGTCTCTCTACCAGACACGATTATGGGATAAGAAGGTGTATATTGGGTGGCCTAGCTGCACGGCGTTAGGTGTCGCAATTTTTTTGATGTGGAGTGTACAATATATATATATGTACATTTTATGACACATTCAACCTCTTGTGGTTGCTTTTTGTATGTTTTACAGAAGCAGATGTGGTTTTTTGTTCAATATATACATGTACAATTTATGGCACATTCAACCTCTTGTGGTTGCTTTTTGTATCTTTTACAAAAGCACATGTGTTTAACTTTAACTTGATTTTTCCCCATTTTTAAAAATGTGGGTTAGACCACTGTTGCGCTACCCGCTCATATGTTTAATGCTATTCTATTTTTTTAAATCATTTTAGAAGAATCAAGAGCCAAATTTAGGCAAGTAAAGCTCCAGAAAGAGAGAAGTTTTAATTGTTATTCGTTTCTCAAAATAACGCATTTTGTCCACAAATATCAACTATCCCCATGTGTATCATAACGCAAAGCGTCAATAACAGGATTTGTACATATAATTTCTATATCCACATCTCCCTATGGAATCCTAAACATAGCAATGTTTGACGTAAGAAACTAATATTAGATCATTCCGTTCAGCATTGTAATTGGAGAATTAATCATTCAGTTTCACACTTGAACAAACAAATGTTACTTGAACATCAACTTCATTCATAAATGAAAATTGAAATGGCAATTGTTTGTGATACAAGGTAGCTAAGGTATCTCCCAGAAGGATGAAGAACATAGGTTGAATGATATTTATATAATAATAGTTATGTCTACTCGAGTGAATCTAGTAGTTTTATATTCCAATTATGGTTGAGTTTAATTCATGAAAGTTATTTTGGGTAAGGTTGATTTAATTTAATATCAATTCATAAAAAGTGTTGACGTAATTCATAACCTTGAGTGAAGTTGTCTCTATTTACTAAAATATATTTCAAATTAAACTGTTATTAAAATTCACATAAAGAATTACTATTTGTGAAAAATCACAACGAATATAACTCTTGAAGCTCAAATCATCTTATGTTCAACAGTAGGAAGAACAGTTTCCATTTTGACTAACGTGATACTATAATATAAACGCTTTATAGGACTAGATTGTTCACGATTAGAGAACAAAACAAGTACGTTGAACAAACAGAACATTCCGACCACTACCTATACATACAATCACTTAATTAATGAAAATTCCTCGGAGAGAGTCACTAAGCTCGGACCTAACGCAGAATGTCATCTCAGAAGTTTTCAACTGCGTTAAAACTGGGCGAGTTTAGGGGACAATGCACTAATTGAAGTTCACCACTGTAAAGCTAGTGGCTTTAATTAGGCTCTCCACCCGCACTACCATGCCTACGGATGGCCTTACGAAGAATTCCCCAAACATAATTGAACTATCATGGCTTGTGGTTGTCCTACTTCACACGTGTCAGGCAGTAGTTCCCCTGAAAGACCACGGATTTTAACCTGGAATACTGCAAAAGTTCTGTTTTGATCAACATCAAACCCTATTATTTCCGTCAGAGGCAATAGGTCATGGATATTCGACAAGGATTTATCTTCAAGTCTACCAACGGGGTACCGAAAAGGATTCAGAAAGCTGCGGCTGGAAGAATGCTAGGAATATACCAATACCTGTGAAAACTTCTTTCTTTTGCCACAAGTGGGGCCTTGGTGGCTCAGTGGTAGCCGGTGGGTGTAGCCGAGTGGTCTGAGGCGTTAGGCTGATGATCGTGAGGTGAAGCCTATTAGGGGTTCGAGAACCTCTGTAGTAGCAAGGGTGGAATTTTAACTGTTCTCGATGTTTGTGTGTTCGTGTCCTTGTCGTGTCTAGTAGTCCTGAAAAGTGGTTGAAGTAGAAAATAAAGACAGGCAGTTTTTTTTAAAAAAAAAGTGGTAGAGCGTTCACCTCTGGCGCATGGGGGCCTTGGTTCGATCCCAGCTAGAGCCAAGTGAGCTTTGTGGTGAACAAACACTGTGTGCGTGGGTTTTCATGGGGTTCTCCTGTATCCCCACTTTCTTCACTCCACCATTTCATTCATTTCTCATCATCACTGTGTTCTTTAGCCTAGTCGGCATAACCGTTTAACGTAAAATTTAAAGATTTTATTATTTTTTTTTGTTTCTTTTACCACAAGTGTGCAATTGATATCGAATCATATTCATGCAAATCCAAGAAGGGCTCTCATCAAGGATGCGATTGTGCTGTTGAAATTTTGGATTCCATTCTTTCTTAATCTGCACTAATTGCAGAGACTACTGTAAAAACACACCGAAAGAGCTAACATACCTTCCTAATGATTAAAGTGATTTCGGAGACTTCGATGAACCATTAGTAACCGAAATATTTCTTAAATCGGATAAGGCTGACTTTAATGTCAAGTATCCAATTGATACGGTGTCATTAGACACACCATCAACTTCAAGAGAATCACAGAAAGCCATTGATCACGTCATGCTGAAATAAAAAAAATTGAACTTTTGACAAAAAATATTAGGTATAATGTAAATATCGATAACACAAGTTTTCATTTTTCATGTCATTACTGCGTTACAAGTAATGAACATTATAAAGAAATAATAAGTCTAATTCAAATTTTTCATTCCAATCACTATTACTATTATTACAGCTTCTGTACGTCTTTCAAATATTTATATTCTTTTCTACTTCTATATTTGACCAAACGTTTTTCCTTCGTCTTCACGACGAAACACTTTATACACTCTCATACTAGTCATGTTTCAAGCACATTTAAATTGTTTAATCTAACTTCTCTCGTCGTTATAATTGATATGTCAATTTTGTCAGATTAGTAGAGTTTAAGACTATGTAATATTTTCAGTTGTTAAGTTTGTTCATCTAGGTATTCCCTGAGTATCATTCTAAAAACGTTTTCTCGGAATACAACTTTACGTTCAACGTTGCGAAGTAATGGACGATTTTCCACCCATATTGAGCACCATATACGATTATGTTTTTACGTCTTTATATCGTCTTTATATTCCTCAACTTTATTTGAGATAATGAAGATTTATAAAGTATTTATTTGAGCTTTACCACATGGTATCCTACTTGACAAACATAATTACATGGTGCTTGAAAATATAGTATAGAGTAATTAGTTGCTTCGAATTGTCGTTGAAAGAAATAAATGAAAAAATTGATTTCATTAGTCGAGTAGACTTTAGTGTCCCACTCAGTAGTGTGGCTATAAGAGACGTAGAACCAGCTTAATTTAAGATCCGAACCACATGAGATACCACCAGGCAACAAACCCGAGTCTCCCTAGCCAATTTCGCGTATGATAACCATATAACCACGAAATAATTCATGGAAAATTGAGCTGGAGAGGTAAGGAGAAAGAACGTGAATACAGGAACTAAGTTATAATTACAATTAGGAGACGTACATACGTGACGAGCCATTACACTTTAACCACACAGATAGTCTTGTAATGGCCTGGTTCGTATCTAAGTTAATCTTCAAAATAATTCAACGCGTTTAACACTTTCTTAACTGGTTTTTAATATTTGACCATGAGAAGTGTACATAATTAACTTTTCTGCACACCCAAAAAAATATCTAGACCTTTATACACACACTTATTTACTCGTCAAGATGTCTACGTACAAGTACATTTATTTACGTCGTTGCTATAGTAACAACAACTCTTATTTTAGTTACCGATTACACAAATAATATCTCAGAATCTCTATATGTCTTTCTTTTCTTTATACATAATACTGCTCAAATAATTCGTCTCTGATCCCTTTCTGTAAATAGGCACATATTGCTAATGTTACATACCACGTTATCGTTGTAGTCTGTTGCAGTTGTTAATTATTTAAGGAGTTTAGCTAACTCATTTACCATGAGTGTCTCTCTTTCCGTTCGGAGACTAGAAGTCTCGAGTACTACTTGATCACTCATCAGCAAATTTCGTCAGAATGTACAGGGTCAAAAGTTAGAAATCGAATTAGAAAGGCTGTTTTCTGCAATTGATTAAACATCTCAAGAATATATTTAATTTCCATCGTAAAGTTTCTACGAAAAACGAAAGTGATGAATATCCAGCACTTCCGGTCTTAACATTGATCGTTATACTGTGAAAAAGGTACCAGATAGCGAGGAAAGGATTTTCTAAATCGATTAAGGGTCCAAGAGTATATTCCGATTCTACTCTAATCTCTCTTCTATACTGACAGTGGTATAAATATACTACCACTTTCGATTTCAATGATAGTTAAGAAAATATCTCACTATAAAAAAACAAACTATTTCAGGTGATGCACACATGACAATGATATTTGTTTTACTTTATTATAAGAATACCTTCTTTCCTATCATGTCTTCAAAGAGACAGATCCTTGTCTTAAACAACAAGCACATATTTATTTCAACTAATCTATTTTTATTTTCTCAAGATTTTCTATCCTATGTGTAAACCTAAATTAATATATTTGAAACGATTGCCTGATCAACTTTGTTATTTAGTTACAATATTTCTATTGATTCATTGAGTACGTTTCAAAACCATCAAACACATGTTTCCTTGCTTTTTGTTACACAAAGTGGCAGTAGACTGCATTAAGAACGAACAAATATGAACAAAAACCAGCACAGGGAGAAAGATAATTTGTACACTCATGTCCAAAATGATTGTCGCATATCTATAACTGTCTTCTTGTAAGAATAAAATTTGATAATGAATTTTCAGAGTACCTTTAATATTGATACTATTCGTATAATCGGGAAATGTATATTTTGTGGTAAATTTCATAGGAAAAGAATTATAAATACGAAAAATAAAATGAGTAAAACAAAATGTTGCTAAGTGAACAAGAAAATATTATTTTCGTTTTATTGTTTCTATTTACTGCTCTTTCGACATGAAATTTGCCACATACATGTTTTTGCCGATTGTACCTATACTAACATTATAAGAAATACCAGTCGAATTCGTTATGAATGTATATTCTTACAACAACATATTTATAGACATGCGACAATAATTTTGGACATGATTGTACATACGTGTAAGAAATAATTTATTTCTATAATTACATTCTTTGATGTGTGATAAAGTATGTGATTACCAAGTTAACTTACACTAAAGAAAGAAAATTGACCAGAAGTTAACACCTAAAGCAAGAAATCTTAACTTGTTCGTTGAAAATTAATGTAATGTTTGTGTGTGTGTCTAGCTAGATTCAATTGTGTCATAGTCAGTAGAACATCGAGTGGCGGAAGATATCAGCGAGTGACACCGTAATGGGACAAGGAGAGAAAGAATGGAATTGAGGTAGAACACATCTTATGTCATTGGTTGTCATAGCAACCCAGGCATCTTCAGAGATTGCAGTGCGCTCATACGAGTTCTCCTTCTTCAATCCTCTTATCACAAAGCAAGTGTTGCAATCTGACTCTTTAATCTTAAAGCCGCTAAATGTTTGTGCAGAGTATTAGTATTAGCGAAAAAGACATATATTTAAGATCTGGAGTCATTTGCTAAGGCAAGCACAATTACCAAATAAATTCTCGATCTAGAATCATTTTTATTAAAGATTTTGTACCCAAGGTATTATTTACAATGTGGTATTTTATAAATTAATATTTATTTCCAAGACATTATGCAGTATGTCAATTTGAGTGCATAAAAATAATGATATCGCAAAGTACACACTTTCATCTCTGATTTCTATAAAAATATTTATAACTAAAATGCGTTTATTTAGTAACATTTTATAAATACTACCTAGCTCACTATCTACTTCTGTCTTATTATTCATTGTATTCAAGTTATTTACTAAACTACAAATAAAAGTGGGAGTCAGCATAGCTTAAAGCTTTAATGCATTTTACAATCCAGAGTTAAAGTAAAGCCAGAGTCACTATTCTATTGAAGATCGAAGTGCAAAATAATGTTATGTGAAAAAGGTTGTTTATTCAAATATAATAGCTTCATATGTAATTTCTAATTTAAATTTGGAATACGAATCGGTTTAACTACTAACTAACTAACTCTATGGCCTATGGAACCCAGAGGTTCAATGCAGCGTTCACAAAAGCTCTCCACTGACTTCTATCCTTAGCCAACTGCATCCAGTTTCTAGTTTGTATTCCAATGTCTGCGAGATCCATCTTAATATTGTCCTCCCATCTGCGCCTAGGTCTTCCTAATGGTCGTTTTCCGATTGGTCTTCCAGTCAAGACTATGAAAGCGTTTCTACTTTCTTCCATTCTAGCTACATGACCCGCCCACCTAAGCCTCCTAGACTTGACGACCCTAACAATGTTGGGTAAACCATATAAATTATGTAGTTCCTCGTTATGAAGTTTCCGCCATTCCCCATTCCCGTTCCTCTTGGGTCCTAATATTCGTCTCTGGATCTTGTTCTCAAATACTTTCAGTCTATGTTCTTTCCTCAGAGTAAGTGACTATGTTTCGCAGCCATACAGAACAACAGGCATGATTATCGTTTTATATATTTTAAGCTTCAAATTCCTCGACAGAATTCGCGACGACAAGAGATTTTGAACCGAATAGTAACACGAATTCCCTGCTTTTAGTCGACATTTAATTTCTCCGTGAATATGATTTTCCTCTGTTAACATTGATCCTAGATATTTGAAAGTATCCACTTTAAGTATTATCGGTTTAACTAATTGCTACGAAATAAATCCGAAAATGAAATACTTACAGACCGTAAAGACAGTATTCGTACAAAAAACGTATTCGTAATTTTTAATAGAATAAGATCGATTTTGCCTATTATAGTAAGAAGCCTGATATTTATCAAGTAACTTAGCTCCGTAAAACACTATACTCGTATAATAATATTGCGTTCACCTTGTGCAGAATGAACAGGTAACTGAGACAGTGTCACTGTCATTTGTGGATATGATATACTGAAATTTTAGTTGTGAGTAGTTTTACTTCATGAATGAAAGTTGTTCACTTTCTTAGTTTATTTTATTATTTTATAAGTTAGAGTATAGTTATTGCTGAAGTATTGAGAATAGAATCCTGAAACGACTATTCGGACCCAAGAGGAACATAAATGGGGAATGGTGAAAACTTGATAATGAGGAACTCCATAATTTATAACGTTTACCAAACATTTTTATGGTCATCAAGTCTGGGAAGCTCAGGTGGGCAGGACATATAGCCAGAATGAAAAGAAGCAGTAATGCTTTCAAAGTTTTAATAGGAACTCCAATGGGAAAACTACCATTAGGAATACCTAGACCCATATGAAGGGATAATATTAAGATGGATCTAGCAGAAATAGAAGTACGAAGTAGAAACTCGATCCAGAACGGTGAGGACAGAAGTCAATGGAGAGCTTTTTTGAACTCGACAATGACCCTCCGGGTTCAATAGGCTATAGAATCAATTGGTTATTCACTTAGAGTATATGGTTGAAACTGGAAATCAATTGAAATCTTTGTGAAAAAGAAATGTTATAAATTACGCACAATCAGTTAAAAAAAAATCCTACTGTGCTACTATTGCTTATCGGCTTCATTGTCGGCGGTACATTTTGAGTAATTTTGGGGAAATCGATTTCAGTGTCTAGGGATATAATGCTGAATGTCTCGGTGTGGTCAGCACTACATCGATGCAACGTTTCATAAAGTGGGTCAAATTGCACGACCAGTCTTTATCAGCAAGACACACAATTAGTGGGATGTTTCTTAGTTGTCATTAGGTGGCATTGGGTGTTTAACACATAATTTTTGAAACATCTTTGGATGTATCCTCTAGCGGATATTACGCCGCTAGGTATGTTAATGAAATATTAGAGATTCCAAAAAAATAGGCTTGAATATTCAACCTCGTATTAGCTAAAATTCATAAAATCCTTATTATAAAGCAAAATACCCCGTTTATTAGTCACACCAATATGGGAATTTCAAAATGTTTACTAGCTACTGGTTGCGTAACTTCTAGGATAATATGTTCAGTTATTCTTAAGCTATATGGTACAAACAAGATATCTCAGTCTGCCAGTCATACAAATTCTTAATGATTCACAGTCAACCTAATAGTTGTCACTAAATGCGCTGTCCCTTACCTAACGCCGAAAAATGTCTCTAGTGTGAATTCAATTTGCAGACAAACTGAATGCTTGGAGGAACAACCAATCTGTACAATTTACATAAGAAAAAAATAATTAAGTATGTGCTCTGGAAGGGAAGGTATGTGAAAACCGAAACCATGAGTATTTTTTTAAATGTTTCTTTTTATTACTTTAAGAAGCATGCATGCCAATAAGAAAGTCTCAGAGCATCGTTAGGCATGTGAAATGGACACCCAGATATCTTCATATAATAATTTATCACTGACAGTCAACTTTAGTATTCATTCGAGAATTATTTTAGAAAGTTCGAATCAAGAGGAAATAAAATATAGGTTTAAAACATATTTAAGTTTTAATTAATGGAGGTTATATTATTAGTACATTTTTATGAAATAACAGAATAATTATTGAGCTGTAAGGTGAATGTAGAAATGGGTTCCCATGTATATTAAGAAAATATCGATGAACAGAATTGATAAGGCATAACAAAGAATCAATTATGAACGTATATGCCTAAAACATCACCCAAGTTTGATATGCAATAAACATCACCCAAGTTCTAAACTATATTTCAAAAATACTCTCAATTCAAAAACAAATCAAGACTAAACCATAGGAAATCGGGTTTAAATTAAAGTAATATACATTTAACATAAAGTATTAATGCTCAACGATGAACAGCAATAACAATAACGAATAAATATGAATAGTTTTGAATACGAGTGGATTTCCTAGTCCAAGCCGTGGATAAGATATATGGCAAAGAAATTACCGTTTCTTAACTAGAACAGTCTCAATATATATATTTTTCCTGAATGAATAGTTACTTTCTCAAAATATTTTCTACTACCTTTAACAATTGGAAAGTGTATATCCCGTCGTTACATTTATCCTTAAGTAATATGACCAAGATTATTACGTATAATGTCTTTCGTCCTTAATATAGGTATGGATCTACAAGGTTTGCTTGAATGGAATAGAGCAGCAATGATCAAGAATAATTTTTCAAGAGGCATGTATTTCAAAAGAATTCAAAAATGAAATATTACTCTAGAAATATTTATGAAAAGAAGTACTTATTTTATGCTTCCTGACTGTACTCAGATTTAACTCCACGCTCCACATAATTTATCTTACTAATATCTCGAATTCTAAACTTAATTTTACCCCGTTCCACGTGTCAACACACAACATATATTTAGACTTATTAGTGTAGTCCTGAAGGACTTCGGTGCTAGTTTCTCCGTAAATGACACATATTGCCTCTAACAGTAGTTAACACATACAGCCACGGAATCATGCCTCTAGAAATGAAGTCTATTTGAAAAGTATCCAGGCTCGATCTGTTATGTGGGGAAAGTTGATCAAATAACGTGACCGTCATGATAGTTCATTTAATCTCAGCAGTATGCACCTAATACTATTTAACACGCTTTTGTTTTCAACTTTGTCTTAGTACGTCATTCAGCTCCGAGAGCTAAGTAACATGGAGCAATAAATCAATCTGAAATTTCTGTTACGGTTGGGAAAAGCTCTGTCAGAAGCATTTCAAGTGCTTCGTCTGGTATATGGAAAGAACTTTCTGCCACGTTCGAGTGCTTTTGAGTGACACAATAGGTTCAAGGATAGACACGAAAGGAGGAAGTGGAAGATTATCCCAGAAGGGGAGATGGATATGGCAGGTGTTGTTTGGTGATCGAGTTTTTTTACAATCGCCAGTTAGCTTGCAATGAAAAAATTACACTGTTAGGAAGCACTTGGTATTCGGCAATTTGGAAACACTCAACAGTTTTTAGCGTTCGGCAGATCCTGGTTGAGAATAATAACTCTATCCTGGACAAACTCTTCTATTCATGATATTTATTTGAGGCGCCTAGTATCAAAACCTGCCACGTCCATTTCGCTTAGTTTCGAATAATCTCGCAAAACGTGCAGTGAAACTCCATATACACAGGTACAAAGTTCCATATTTGAACTAGTTTCTTAGTATGAAGTATTAAGTTTTTAAATAAAATTTTATATAACAAGAGATATATAACTCAATTTCGGTAACAAAAAATGGATTTGGCGGTTTTTGATACTAGATACCTCATCTTTCAAACTCGAAAACATTATCAAAGATACTCATTTTCAAGGCATGGAAACCATAATGGAGGTCGTAACAACAGAGTTTCAGGACATCCCAGCAGAATCCTTTCAGCAATGCATAGAGGCGTGGCAGAGATGAATAGGAAACTGAGTTAGAGTGAAGGTAGAATTGCGTTTTCAAAAAGACATTATGCAGTTTGTAGTTTGGCATAAAATGGATTGCTAGTGCAACTAGTTCCGTTATTTTTCAAACAGATCCTGTAAGCATACAAAATGTTTACTCTAAAAAATACATTGGGCTATTTGGGTTATAACCTCGACAGATATAAGTAGAACGTAAATTTTTCTATAGTATCATTCAAATTACATTTTTGCAGCAATGCTTCTTTCCCAAACTGACTGACACACTTTCTTCCTTGCTTTTACAGAAATTAATTTCTTAGGCTTTATTTACTAAAATGTTCTCATAAACATTTCATTTTGATGTGTTTAAGCCTAAAAGAATGTTCTTCTAGTCAATAACACCCAAAATTACCATTATATACTCACTCTATAAATTAATGATAGGCCGGTTTTAAATTGTTTCCCAAATACTTTATAGTGCTGGATTCACATTAAAAGTATTACACTTTTACCGGGATTCAAATCCAGTGCCCCAAGTACCAAAGGTCATATTATCAACATTCAGGGTATTCCAAACCTAGCAACTAATAACATCAAAAAGACCTGACCTGTGTTAATTGAGTGTTTAAGCATTCGAAAGCTAATTGTTAGAAGATTGATGGGTTGAAACCACTTTTGTTGTTTTTAACCGATCGGTAATTAAAAGTAACAAATATATTGGTTCTCCGCAAACTCTCATTTCTGGTTTCGCAAACAAACATGTATAAATTTAAGTATCGATTGCTTTTTTCATGTTTGAAGGTGAGCGGACAGTACCATCAGTATCATGAAAAGAATATTAAATCCGCGTTTTTACGACTGGTATATATATATGTATATAAGATTATTTTGTTTCAGATGTTTAATACGTTTTGTTATAGGTTTATTTTTATCTGTTTGTAGAGAATATTCACGTTAAAACAGAATATGATGTTTTAAAGGAAATATATAATGTTTAAAAGGAACTTATTTTTCATACACAATACATTCTTCGTAAGTATTGTTAGTTGTATATGTCACATATTATCTTGAGGTAATATTAACTTAAATTTATATGTTGCCTTATTATTTTCAAAGAAATATTAATGGAAGCTGCTTTCAATAGACCAATTCGGTCGGAGACAGGTTATAGAAATTTTGCTATTTTGACTTCAAAATTGATGTTCTTCGAGTCTATACGTCTTACTTAGTCTATACACTAGCTTTCAATTTGCACAAATGAAGGTATCCAAAGTTATGTGGATCAAAATTTTGACAAAAATTTAGGGGGTTTTTAGCACTCTTGATTTTTCCACTTCAAAATTAATGTTATTCGATTGTACACTTTTTACTTAGTCTACTCACCAAGTTGAAACTTGGTGTATGGGA
Source organism: Thermobia domestica (assembly GCF_964235325.1). Classification (NCBI taxonomy): domain Eukaryota; kingdom Metazoa; phylum Arthropoda; class Insecta; order Zygentoma; family Lepismatidae; genus Thermobia; species Thermobia domestica. The sequence continues at coordinate 137,668,680 of NC_137458.1, forward strand.
TTTCTACGGAAACGTATGCGGATTTCTTCGTTTTACAATTGTGACATACATACATTTTTTTGTATTCAAACTAAGACCATTTTCTTGACTCCATTCATTTATATTATTTGGAACACCTTGTAGTCCTTCACAGTCTTGTACAGTTGTTATTGTCAAATAGATCTTTAAGTCGTCAGCAAAAAATAATTTATAACACTTCCTAATACACTGAGGCAAGTCATTAATACACAGGAAGAACAGCAGACCTAAATTCAATTCTTGGGGAACCCCAGAGTGTACCACCCTTTTTTCTGAGAGAAATTCCTTCTAAAGTACTGCTTCTTTGCTGTTGTTCAAATATGATGTTGTTCAATATACTGTTGAGTTGAGTTGATTTTGAGTTTAACGTCCCGTTCAGCAGCGAGGCTATATGAGACGTGGACCTACTGATTAACGTGGAACCACATGAGCTCCCGCCGGGAATCGAACCCGGGCCTCCCACGCCAAAGGCGCTTACGCTAACCGCTTAGTCAATATACTGTTGTCATGCTATTAGTTGTAATGATGATTTGTGAAAGTTGATGGAATGAAGTTGACTTAATAATACATCATGATCAACAGTCTCGAATGCTTTACTTAAATCTGTGTATATCACATCTCTCTAACCACTTTTGTCAAGCGTAGAGGCCATTCGATCAGTTAATATGACTAAGTTTGTGGTAGTTAACCTGCCATATTTATTTATGTCAATTTTATATTAATTTAGTTTATAATTATTTATGCCATTTTTTTTAAATCCTGATTTTGGAATTGAGCATATAGCTTCTATTTTCAGCCTATCTGGGAATGTACAGGTTACGACAGACAAATTGATGATAATATGGAGTGGCGTTGTAAGAATCCCATTCAACGTTTAATTAAGTAAGATGGGGTGAGATCAGATCATGAGATTTTTTATTTTAGCTTTTTAATGACATTTTTAACCTCTTCCATACTTACATTAGAATGAACAAACATATCCAATAAATCATGGTTTAATGTCTTTAATGCCAGGCGTACGACTTCCTCAACATTATATTTACCTGTTTGCTTGTAAGTTGATTGAAAATAAGAAAATGAAAAATGAAATTAATTTTTTAAGTTTTACGTCCCACGGCTATGCCGGTTAGGCTAAAGGAAACGGTGATGATGATAAATGAATGAAATGGTGGAATAAAGAAAGTGGGAGGAAACGGGAGAACCCCGAGAAAGCCCACGAGCACGGTGTTTGTCCTGCACAAAGTCCACACGCTGCGAGCGGACATCGTATCAGGGACACCAAGCACCGGATGTGAACGCTCCACCACTGAGTCACCGCGCAACCGATTGAAAATAAGATGTGAAATGATTGTCAACCTCTACATTACCATAAATCTTCTTCTTATTGTGCTGAATTGACTGACTAGAAAGATGTTAACTTTTTCGTTAATTTTGCGTGACCAGAGATTAGATGAAATTGTAATTAACAATACAGGTTGAAATGTATCCTCCGAGACTACCGGAAATAGTTCATTATTATTCAAGTTAGTTAATACTAGATCCAAAATTACGTGAGACATGGATCACTCACAGCTTAACGTGGAATCCAAACCACAAAAGCACCTATCGGGAATAGAACCCGAGTATCCAAGTCTGATATTTGGATATTTGTATTTTGTGATACAATATTGAGAAGGAAAGCTGACTTTGCGTTTGGTGTTAGCGACTTATGTCTGGGTACAATGATTAGTGAACTTTCAAACTGAATCATATTTTATGACATTTGGTCAGAATACTGGCTTTGTCGACATATTTTGATATTTGCCTGGACTCTTGTGACAAAGTAACTTTTAGATTTAACACCTTTTAACAATGCGCCAAAGAATTGCTTTCAAGTCTTTATACAGACCATTTTGTAGTGCACAATTAGGAATACCCATCAAATTTGAATTTTAAAATGACACTATAAACCGAGTATCCAAATTATTGGTCTATAGGATAGGATCTGGAAATACTTATTAGTTTTTAATAATATTTCGGATCAATATACAAATTACTTTCTGGATGTTTTATTTTATTTAATGTCTTTAAATCACTTAATACCGAGGTTGGGGATGACTGTAACAAACGGCATTGGAGTTTAATTTGTAATATTTCTAAATGCTTACAGAATTCTTCAGTACGAACACATTTTAAAACCTTTCAGACAATTTGTTTAGACTACAACCTAGAAGATATACAGGTAAGAGAGGAGTTTAATGCTCGACCAAGAGCGAACACATCAAATAGTTTTCTTGAGGGCTTTGTGTGAAACATGTTCACTGTTGCGAACATGATGCGAGAAGATTATGGAGGATCTCTTACACCTTTATCAAAACAACTTCTCACCGAACATCTCAAGAGGATGTTTGAAAATGAAAGAGACTACCTTAAAGCTGACAAAATTTATATACAGATACATATATAGGCAATGTTTTCTAAAATCAAATATTTTTAGGATACTTTAACAAATTTTGTTAACTTCTCAGTTATTTGATAAATTATAATATATATTTTACGGAATTCAAGTAGGAGTTAGAATGTGCTACGTGTACTTATATGTTGTGATAACATAAAAAACAAATTTTGCATTTTTCAGACGTACGTATATCAAATTGAATTTTAGGTTAGTCAATAATAATAATAATAATAATAATAATAATAATAATAATAATAATAATAATAATAATAATAATAATTATTATTATTATTATTATTATTATTATTATTATTATTATTATTATTATTATTATTATTATTATTACTTTTCATAGGACTAATCTTGCAGTGCGAAGAGCAGGTATTTTAACTGATCCAGTATAAAAACAAAACTTACTTTGTGTGTGTTGGATCCCACTGAAACCGCAAACCGTTTGAAATGAGTTTTTTTTCAGTATAGTTATAATCTAACTAGAACTATTTATTAGGGAGAGCATTTTAAAATAGTATTTAATTTAATATATTTTTGTTGTTCCTACTCAATATAATATAGTATTGAAATCGGATATAATAGCGAATTTGAACTACTTCCCGTTTTGTAGTGCTGGAGATAGTTAGAGGGCAGATTACAAACTATTTTTCAAAAGCTAACAATTTTTCTTTTGACCGTTTTTCGTAAATGAAAAGAGATAATGAAATGTAACTTACCACAATAATAGATAATGCTTTCTACACCGGAAGAATTTTCAGTGTTGCTATCCATAGAAATTGCAGTGTGACCAGAATTTGAATTACCAAGAAAATCTAGATTAAGGCAGCGAATAGAAAAATGAACTTCAACGGTAATTGGTCACTTATCATGCTGTCTTTGTTCCTTGTTAACTACTTTTTAAATAATAGTTGTATTTATTTTGTAATAACTTACATAAGGTATTACAAAATAAATACGTTAGTACAAAATAAGTATTGAAGTAAGATTTGAAGCTTTCCTGGCGGCGTATATGATAAAGTTCTTCTCGGGCAATCAGCCAGGTGAAAACTGGTGGATAGGCGAACGTTTCGAGAGCTGTCATCGTTCTCGTCATCAGGGCAATTATGTAGAGATCAGCGGATATAAGTAATATATACTCTGGGCTGGAGAAAATGCTGGTTCCTGATTGGCTGAAAATGCTGGTTCCTGATTGGCTGGTTCAATATGAAAAACTGGAGCTGTGATTGGCTCGCTATGTTCCGTAGTCCGTGCTATTGATTGGCTGAGGGTTATCTGGATGTTTGTGTGTCGTTTTCTTTGCTATGGTACTGATGACCGGGTTCCACAGGGGGCTGAGTTGAAATCCAGTGTCTCTATTAACGTTGTTCGGTTCATGAACTATGGCGAGTGATTCGGCTACTATCCTGGTCCAGTAACTGGTGCTCTTGGTAATGATGGATGTGTCCTTAAATAAAACTTTATGGCCTTCTTTTAAACTGTGTTCAGCTAGACCTGATTTTTCTGGATGGAATAATCTAATGTAATTTTCATGTTCTCTGCAACGTTGTTCAATGGTGCGTCCTGTTTGTCCTATATAAGCCTTTCCGCATTCACAGGGTATACGATACACGCCTGGTGTCTTTAAGCCCAAGTCATCTTTGATCGGACGAAGTAAGTTCCTGATTTTTGGTGGCGGCTTGTGTATGGTCTTAATGTTGTGTTTTTTTCAGAATCCGGGAGATCTTTCCAGAAAGTTGTCCAGTGTATGGTAAAACTGTTATACTCAATGGTTCTTCAGTTTCTTCTTTGGATTTCCTGAACCATTGAGTACCATTGAGTACCATTGAGTATAGCAGTTTTACCATACACTGGACAACTTTCTGGAAAGATCTCCCGGATTCTAAAAAAAACACAACATTAAGACCATACACAAGCCGCCACCATACACTGGACAGTTTTACCATACACTGGACAACATTTGAGACTCATCGAACCAACTTGTTGTGCTTCCCAAGTTGATGGAGGTGCTTCCGAATGGTTTCTCTACTCCCACTGAATTGTAGTCCTATTTCCTCACATATCTGACCAATGGTCGCCTCAATTACTGCCTGAAGATCTTCATTTTGTACATGTCTTGGGTCTTCGTCACGTGGTGCGTCTTCGAGTCTTTTGTCAACGTCCTAAACCTCGTTAAACCACCGCTGCACTATTCTCGAAGTCACGACACCTCACGAAAGATCTAGCATAGTACTGTAAAAGCCTAGAAAGCAAATCTTAAAATAGTTCAAAGCTTGTTCATGTACAGACTACTTGCTGAATTCAACAAATTTCCACTCATGAACTATATTTTTAACCGTGAAAAGAATTTTCCGATTTTTGTTGTGGAAAATTTAGTTGTAAATATTAATATGCAAATATTTGTTAGTGTGTTTCTTTATGTAATATTCTGTTATTTTTTCAAATTACTGTTGTTACATGGTTTCTGTTTACTTCTGTTTCTTTCTTGTTAAACTGTTGTTACGTGTTTCAGCGTAAAATGAGTAATATACTACAGTCTTTCAAAAATAGTCTGATAAAACTGCAATTTAATTACCTTAAATTCATATTTGTGTCCCTTGTTATTAATGTTCAGTATGGAGCACAATCCCAATTTTAATGAGAAAGACATAAGAGGCTATGATTTCTGTATAGTAATTTTATCGTATGTTTTGAAATTAATAAATTAGTCATTAGATTTAACAATGTCTATATGTACGACAACTGCTGGTTCTTGATAGGTACTGGATACGTATAACAAGATAAAACAGCTATCCGACTAAATTCTCTTGTGTTCTAGGGTACGAAGCTGAAATATCGAGCAATCAGGAATATTTTTTTCTTTAGCCTTGCAGAGCTCGTCCGTGCCTTTGGCGCGGGAGACCCGGGTTCGATTCCCGGCGGGAGCTCATGTGGTTCGGATTCCACGTTAATCAGTAGGTCCACACTCAACTCTTTAGCCTTGCAGAAATATACCCACTTCTGTCAATCAAAATATAAAAAGTGTCCTTTAATAAGTAACTTCCCCTACTCTTTATCTATGTTGGGGGAGGGAATTTGGAATTAATTGATTTACTTTTCCATCTTCCTCAATTCATCATGTGAGAATCTTCAAATTTCTCGTTCATCGGAGGATGAGTGTGTTCAGCATATGAGGATTCAATTTGATCACAGATTAGAAAGTGGCTTTACACTCTTCACTACCTTTCATTTGACCGATACATTGACTGATAAATATATTATTCTTCGTAATTCAATAACTTTTCCTTAGGTTTCAACTAACGAAAGACAACCATTGTTTTACTTTGGTACCAGTAAATTTCTCGTACTTGCTAGAAATTTACGTAAAAAAACAAACAAGTTTTTACACAAGACATAAAAAGTTAAAAGAAACTTAAACTATTCAGAACCATAACACAAAACACAATTTCCTCAAACTTACTACTTCCATCAACTCAAACAAAGCAAACTTCCAGAGCTTATATTAATAACAGAGACTGTGGAAAAGAATATTCGTAGCGTGTAGCTAATATTTCTTATGTTTCACTCTTATTCCAAGCTTCGGAGCAGACAAAACATTGAAAGCTGAAACCAACAAAATTGCCAACAGTAAGTAAAGTGGGCTTTTGTAAGTGCGGAAAATTGTTAGACGCGGCGACTGGAAAAGTTCATGAATATCAAAAGCAATGAATTGTTGTTGCATTTGTTGCATTGTACAATCATCCCTCATCTCATCGTGCATTCTTTTGTTTAAGACTTTTGCCTATCATAGAAGATTAAAGCTAGAAATATTATGAATTGTTTTCTGAACATAACCAGTCACTAAAATCGTATTAGTTTTTGGTGTATATATAAGGCTACTGTACGAAGTCAATATAATAATTTATAAAATTGAAAATCCAGCGATAACTAATACACATTTTTAAGGAATATTTCAAAACCATACTCATTGTGCCAATCCAAACAAACAGTAACCAGCGAAAGACGTTTTATTTTAATTTTTAGCTTTGTTTCTAGTTTATGTTCTTAAAATATTTTACGCGGCTTTTATGAATATTTCACCTGTTTAGTAGATTTATTTTTATTGTGTGTAATTACAAAACCCTGCTTCGTACCGATCAGAAACTTTTAATTCAGACACAGTATAAAATATGAGCAACAGACTCGTACACATCTTATATATGAGATGCCTATGAAATGCCTAAACGAGGACCTGCTCTCTAATTGCTCCCCTAACAGCCAATCATCTTACAGAAAAGAAAGTTTGAAACACCAAATCTCTTTCACCTGTTCTTTCCGTACATATGCATACAAGTAACCATATAACACGAACATAAACATTAATACTTAGCTATTTTCAATATTTTTCCGCTAGTCATCAATTCTAAATCTCTTCACAATTCATTACATTGTTACTTTTATTTCCAATATACCATATTTCTTTACATTTTCTCACTAACTTTCTATCAAAAAAATATATTTACTTTCATTTCTGCTTAAGCAGCGTTACCAATGCATCAAAATTGCAAGTCGAAACACAAATGACAGTGTTGAATTTTTGACTGACGTTTGAGTATAACACAGGAAAACGGAAAAAGGCGAATGATGCATTTCCGAACTTATGGAATCCAAAATAAATCCATTAATATATATATATATATATATATATATATATATATATATATATATATATATATATATATATATATATATATAATGTTGACATAAATTCAAACTAATCAAAAGAAAAAAGTACGGTAACTGGTTTTACTATGACCGATCCCGATTTCGTATAACATAAGCCATCATTATTTACTAGACTCTTAATACTGTCATTAGTATCAAAATTTAGCACACATTCATTATCGTACATACTTCTGCTAAAGATATAAGTACAGCCAAAATAATATGCATACTCTACTTAACTATTAATTGAAATATTTTTTTCAATAGGGTACACTGAATTATAACATATGTAAAATCGAAAACATATTTTTATCAACCACGTTAATTGTAAGTATGGTTTTCAAAAATTATTTTGAAAAACTGTTTACACATAGATAAATTTCTTCTGTGTCTTTATTAAACAATGGGCCTAATTACTGCAATTCATTCCAAGCTTAGGCGCATCACTCAAATTAATAGTTGAAAAATTACAACTCTTTCACTAATTTATTTCTTATTGTCCTGCAAAAGATTTGCTTTTTTCAATATCCAACTGTATGTATGCAAATGGAGCAGGCGTATTACCTACGGAAGGTAAGCAAAGGTATTGAAACCATGCGGGTTTTTGCAATGATACAAGTTCTTATCGCACTGGTAATAGTTTCACACTAGCAACCTTTCACTTATGAAATAAAATATAGTTTTTCCACATTGTGCAGGTATATTTTACCGACAGAAAACAAACTCTAAAACAGTCATCTTTCAATAAGACTTACTTATTGTAACCGTCGGATAGCATTTATGATTTTACACTAGTAACTATACACTTGTATATATTAAATACTGCTGTACTCTTACCATTTAATTCTTTTGCCTGCAGAAATTTGTTCCTTATGAACATATCTTTCTATACAGAGTATTGAATTTTACCCGTAAATTTTGCAAAATGTGAGGTGTCTAAGTTTGACCAGTACCATTTCTGCTATTTTGCTTCCCTTCAGATTCCAGTAAGTAACGAAAACATTTGTTCAATTTACTTTCCATATTCTTATATCAACATATATTAAAAGGAACATATAATGACTTTACTACTATCACAAATACATAATTGGAGGACATATTTTCTTTAAAAACAATCATATTGTTATTTGATAATATTACCTACACCAATGTAACACACACACTAACCCACTGATTTTCGTTTAATACAGAACATAAAATTAAAGTAATATACTGCATTCCTAAGTTACTCTTGCAACCTCTTCTCAACTATTCGATTTATAAATCATATTATGGAAGTGCATGTCAAGTCTCGAGCGCAATTCACACTGCATGATTAAAAAATGGGCAAACAAACCAAAAAGTCACTAACTTTTTTTGTTATCACAAACACTTCACTTTCTACGTTATTATGTACTACTGTTAAATATCCTTTTTCTGCTTTACTGTCATAAAGATTAATGAACTTCTATATGCAAATTTATTATTGAGTATCAATCTAATTTTCAGTTACCACAGCTGGCTGATTCCTTAGTGTATACATAAACTTTCAATTACAAAAATATTAAACAACACAATACAGAATATATCGACATTGTGGAACTTGTTTGCTAAAGCAAAAATGAAAACAATGAATAACTGACAATTTAAATCCATAGAATTTCTAAAGTTCAAGAATACATTTTGAGCAAGGTCATAATTTTTATTAAGCATGTATCGATAGTACAGTTTAGTGGAGGAATTGATCATTTTGAAGTTACATTGATAACGTTTGTACTATTTCATCAATACAAAAATGATGCTCATTTCAAAAATACTACGAATTCTCCTCAATTCTTCGAGAATAATATGTAAGCTGCATTGTAAATCAATTGAGAGACGGTGCTGGTGCCAAATGGTACTTGTAACAAAAAATACTTATCATCGTTACCTGTGCAGTACCAACAGAAAAACAACTATGAAATTCACTGTTGTCCAAATGATTATGAACATTTAAATACTTCACCAAATCTTCTAAGTAAGATTTAACTTACTTTCACTTCTGTAGGAGGATACTAGTATTTTCGTAAGCCTCTAGTGTATAAACGACTACTGCACTTCAGGTTCCGAATCTTCCGTCAGCAATTTGACAAGTGAAACTCCAGTCTGGACTGGAGTTTGAAGATTATCATCTGTTAACCAGAATGTACACGTTTCGGCCATTACTTGAACGTACGCGAAATGAAAAGAACTACTGACTCCGCTGCCAAAGTTCAAAGAATTACTCGTACATATACTTTCGTCATAATCACGACATCGCAATTCGACTATTCCTGGAACGTACACAACAACAATTGCACCATATATACTTGTAAACCTACCGACTTTATTTTTTCATGCTATCTGTGCACTGAATAAAATTAAAGTTTTAGCGATACACTTTCGTGCCTATCAAAGATATGTTTTGCTAAATTTTACAATATATCAGCGGCGTGGAAATTAAGAACTTATTCCTGCTATCGGCATTCCTGCTTAGATGTCATAAAATGGGCATCTCTCGACTATATAACAAGTAATATTGAACAAATTAAAAGATTACAATTGACAAACCAGCCGACAAACCCATCTAAAGAATAATCGCCTATTGGATACCTAAGTTACAAAACCAAAGTTTATGAGGAACATTAGACACATTTAATAGCTTAAGCATTAAATATAGCGAAAGAATGAATATGGAAAATGATAAAAAATTTTAATGGTTACATATTACACCTGGATTTTACGTCCGTTTTAGTAAGTTTCTAATGGAATAAAGAACGGAAACTGCTTCAAACTCTTAAACCGCTTGGCTCTAAAATAAAGCAAGACTGAAATAAACTTAGATCTACAGTATAAAGAAGAAAATTGTAGACTGTATCTTTTCCTGGCAAAATTCCACAAGATTAATTTCTTCCTTATAAGCTTATATATATTCAGTCCAAAGTTGATTTGTTGGGTCCCATCAAATAGAACTTTTTTGATATTTTCTTTATCGTTATTCTAGGTTTTCAAAAATATACATCATGATCATATATGTGGACATTAAATATTCTTATTCATTTGGTGATCCCATTTAGTGGTCATCTCCAAACCTTCTCTTCGATAAACAATAATTTCCATACTACAACCACTGTAGAGATGATATTTCGTTGTGGGAATAGATTCGTTACAGTACATCCGAATTGGAACTACAATCTGCATTAAAACATGAACCATAAATTAACAATTGAAAGGAACTGAAAGAATGAGCATTCACAAAAATGCGAAGACATATCGTGTTTCTTTCAGCCAATAGAAAGAAATGTACTTAAACTCATTTAGAGTTGGTGAGCTTAAAAAAAGCAACAAGAAAGAAAAAGTGACCTTATATTGAAGAGATTAGTTTATTGTGTAAATGCCATACTACATAAACTTCTAGAGAGGCACATGGAATCGCATCAGATAACGAGGGCTTCAACATTTGTAATTCCAACCAATATTGAAATTATTTTATTTCCTAATCCCATTTGCAAATAATGCCTATTTCAAGTAGGAAAATTTTCCATGATTGCCATTGTGCAGTCTTCAGAATATATACATATTTCTACTCTGCAGTGAAACCCGTGTTTTGAATTGGTGGTATTTGCACCTAGTGAATATTTATTTCAGATTATTTATTAAGTATACACAAAACAAATGTATAATAAATATACAATGTTTTTCTAATTTACACATGTAGTACAAATAAAGGTATTATTACTAGTAATAGACATTGTTCGTTCTTTCTAAATAAACGTTCTCAAAATGAAAAAAAAAAGCAAGAAGGTCCAGTATAATAAATAATATATAATTAACTTTACGTACACTTCGTAGCCATTTACGCTCAAGTTAAATGTCAGATTTATTACTATTATTATTATTATTATTATTATTATTATTATTATTATTATTATTAAATATTTATTTATTTATTCACTAAGTTTCATACAACACAAGACCAAGTAACAACTGAAACTGACCATCGTGAATAAGATAAAAGATAAAATCACAAAAAAGTAAAAATTAAAAAATAAAAGAATAACAAATAAACTACCATAACAAATAAATAAAAGCAGAAGGTTTACCTCTCAATATGCAATATTCTCATCAGCTGAGATCCAAAGTATCGACCAAAAGTAAAAATATTAAGATCTGTCGATACAGTATTGTAATCATGCGCTAGTCTGTAAAATATAGGACGCTTAACAATTCATAAGCTTGGTGTCTCGTTGTGAAGGAGCCAGAAAGTTGATCTAGGATAGTAAGAATTCAGAATCAATTGTACCATTGATAATCTTATGTAGATGAAGTAAGTCAGCTGCGCGGAGTCGTTTGCCAGGGGAATAAAGTTTCATTAAAGAATGATCTGTCTCTTGTCTAGAGTGATCTCTAGCTCAGGAATTCTAAATCTTACTGAATGAAGCTTAGGACTGATTTAATGCCAGAAAGATTAGTAGGTACGGTCATATTCAACACAAGTGAACAATATTCAATTATCTGGGAGATGAAAGCCTTATAAAATATCATAAGGGTAGGTAGACCTTGTATTTCAGGAAATTTACAGAGTAGACTAAGTAGATTCATAGCTCTGGAAGAGGTCCATGTAAGGTGATTTGCAAGGGACAGTTTTTCATCAAAGACAACACCTACATCTTTTTGAGACGAGACCAGATTGATGGGTACATTATTGACATTATATATCTGATGAAGTACATCAGCTTTGGAGAGATAAAGAGGGTAGAAATTTGTTGAGGTTTAAAGACAAGTTCCAGTTCAAGTTCCAGAGAACAAATTACTGAACATATCTATGCCAGCTTGCACTGAAGCATCATGTACAGAGTTAATGAGTAATCAGTTTACAGTTATCAGCGAAGAGCAAAAGGATTGTTGAAAAGGATGAATAGCTGCTAGGTAAGTCATTCGTATTTACAGTGAAAATGAGAATGAACCCGACAGACTCTCCAGATAAGACAGGATACGGAGACAAGGATCCAGGAAAAATAACGAGTTGTTGTCTTCTCAAGAAATAACAATCTATGAAACAAATTATTATTATTATTATTATTATTATTATTATTATTAGTATTAGTAGTAGTAGTAGTAGTAGTAGTAGTAGTAGCAGTAGTAGTAGTAGAAGTAGTAGTAGAGTAGTAGTAGTAGTAGTAGTAGTAGAGTAGTAGTAGTAGTAGCAGTTCACTATATCAGGTGTTTGCCATTTCAGGTTTCGTTTACATATGCATATCGTCTATATCATTATGCAACCTAATTTATACCTGAGACAAGCGACAAAGACATTACATTTTCGTAATTAGACGAATAGACATTACGTTTATACGACAAAGACATTACATTTTCTTCCGATATTTTGACATGTCCCTCTTCGAAGTTCCTTTTCAGAAGCTAACCAACTTTTCCTTGGTTCAGTTTCTTGATGCGTATGCAACCAACTTTTCTTCCAGATATATTTGGTTGCATACATTTCAGAACTTTAAGATCGTTTCGGAAGAAAATTACGTACTTTGAGAAATATGACATGAAAACAGAATCTCTAATTAAAGGTGAATATAATCGGTTATCTTCTGCGATATAAAGGGAATGGCATATACGAGTGAATAATTATTAACATATTGGTGATAATAACGGAGGAAAGAATATAGCATCAGAATTAAATGCATAAATGCAAGTTGCCAACCGAAAGTCGTTACACAGCTTGGGTTCAAAGTACAGAACTTCCCTCTAAATATGAGCATTCTATCACCATCTGCCGATTCGTGACTCTGACAGTATTTACAACTGTACCACTATTGAGAGTGTTAATATATATCTTAACACAAGTACATCATAGGCATAAAGCACGTCTTAACATGAAAATAAGAAAAATTATCTGCAAGTTTCCACATACACAGTACGAAAATAATACGAGAATTATGCACAGTGATAGGCTCGAGACCTAGCCAAATTATACAAGCATGGATGTTGAACTTATATTGTGTACTTATTATATGTTTCATTTTAAATTTACTACGGACATATTGTCAAAACTTGGGAAATCAGTTAGATACAGAGCTAAGAAATTCGAACGTGTTTGATAGCAGGTACATTACGGTAGTTTCTGTATTCCCATTTTAAGTGTAAATGTCACTTAAGGCTTCTAGGTGTATTGATTTCGTCATGTATTGCTTTCACATTGTGTATTTGTTTGTAATTATTATTCTTTTCCTTTATGACACGAAATACAAATATGAGATAAGAAAAAACATTCCATTCATTCACTTATTAAACTTAGTAATTTAGAAAACGTTATTATTGCTCTATTCTTCAGTGAATTGGACGTTGACGGAAGGAATTTGATATTTTCTTTTTTTTGAAGTTCTTCTTTCTAATGGCGATAAATTTATCAAACATTATGGAGTCTTAAATTAGCCCTAGGCTACCCCTTCCAAACGGGGGCTTAAATCACATAACTAAATTTTACAATGTACTTTTATAAGGCTTAATGTCCATCTCGTTTCCTCCTGTTGCTTGTCCCACTACATGTGATTATGGAAAACTAGGCACACGCGATTTTATAACCTTTAAACTTTATATGATTTTCTTTTAGAAGTGCCTTATAAAATCATGATTTTTTAAAGTCATGATCTTTTAAAGTGCCTTATAAAATCCTAGTTTCTTTTGAATTTGCCAATTATCTTAAGTTTAAAATTTCTATTATTATTATTACAGCATTAATTTTGGTATTACAATTTCCTCTACCATTTCATTCCTGTTTAACACACTATACTCTTATAGTGATAGTTTATAAAGATAGTGAATGATTAACTCTTCCATATACTTCATTCACTTTGATGTGTTAAGCGTACTTTAGTATATTTTGGTTGTCCCTATAAAATACTACACTTTTGGTGTTTATTGGAGTGTGGTATAATGTGTATTATGTAGCACCTTGACGTATCTCGTTTATATTTGTGTAATTTTACATTGTAATATTTAAGAACCTCAGATTCTTGTTGTTATTCTCAAAGGGGACTTTTGATCTATTCGTTTCTATTTAAAGTTAATTTAGTTTCATGTGTGTGTTGTAATGTAAAGAGAACGAATAGTAAATGAACACTATAAATATTTCTTATGCAAAAATTTTATTTTGGGATATAATTTATTAATTAAGTATCCTTTTCCTTTTATGGTACAGCGAGCTGTCGTTTGTTAAACTGTTATAAAAGAATATTTTGTTTTCTATATTTTTCTTCGTTTAAGCATTCAAAAACCATTTTTGCAACTGATTATAACAACATTCATCAAAGGACTTTCTTGTATAATACGACTCCTTGTTAGGAGAGAAAAATAAGCGAAGTCTCATAAGGTTCATTTCAAATATGAATTGGCATATAAAATCGACTCTGTTGCTTAGAGAAAATTCCTTAACTCGCTATAAATAAAACAACCCATTGTTTTTTTATTATGTTGTTGTTAGGATCTTGATAAGACTATTGCTGTTGTCCGCATTTTTTAAATACGAAAGTTGCTTTAACAGAATTGTAAAATTGTTTAGTTAGATGCTTAAACAATAAAAGAAGACACATTTAAATACTGTATTATTATTTCTATATAACTATTTGCGATGTGCTAATGTTTCAGGTTTAAATCAGTTGAAAGTAAAGAAATTGTTATGTGTATCTGTGTATGCCAGGATAAATTAAATTCTTTAACTGCGTTCTTCTGTCTGGTTTATGTTTAGCAGCTTCACATCTCTAAGAACCTAGAGTTCGGTTCTCCAGTCGGAATCTTTCGTGTTTCAAAATTTAGTATTTTATTCAAAATGTATTTTTTATGTATACATTGTTTATTGTATAGAAGAGATTTTTTTTATTTCAAGTATTATAAGCAATACGTAAGTCACTGTTACAAATAACTACTGTATATCACCGATAAGAGAAGACTAATAAAACATAGTTACAATCAGCTACTTAACCGTGTTTTCTGCAGGACAATACAATATAAATAATATCCTCCTTCACAATAAGAACAATATTATTATTGGCAGCAATCGATGGACTTTTGACGCAATAAAATTCAATTTCTCTCGATTTTTATGATTACTATGCCTGAAAGTTTACACTCAAGTATGTCATTTTGTTTAAATCAATGGCATATATTAACTGATATATTTCTCAACTTCCGACATTTATTTTGTTATATCACATACTCGATATTATATTAGCACTATCTGTATCAATAATAATACTGTGATCTATGAAAAAGCAAATAACTGACAATTACATCTAATGTTCCATACTATCACATGTTTGCACAAGAAAATTATTTGTTCCAAAAAAGTTCATGTCGTTAATGGCCTTAAAATTACAAATATGTTTTCACCATTATTCTGGAATACATTATAAGGAAAATCAAAGATAGCAACCATGGCTTAGCACTGATTCTACGGTGACATCCTTCTCCACTTAATAACCTGTGTTAATAATTCAGTAATTTAGAAGTGTTGTTGTTAATTAAAATAAGTGAAAACAAGCAAGAATATTGACAATGCTAAAGAGGTAGAATGGGAGGACACTCAGTAGTTATAGGAAAAAAGTCATATACCCTATACCAAAATTAACTGTATATTTCTAATATATGATGAACTAAAACAAATTTACATCCTTGATAATTGAATTTACAATAAGAAATTATAAAACCATATTTTAGTGTGTGACATGCGTAAAATAACTTGTTAGGGAGACCATCCTGATATTGGATATTAACATTATCTTACTGTTAATTACAATGTAGCACCATTTTGGAAGAATTAAAGTTTTTGTACTAAGAAAGATTCTTCCATTCTCACTATCTGCCTTGTTCCTTGTATTCTCGACGAATTACCAGATATGCCGTCTCTAGCCAAGTGACCAAGCAAACAAGAGACTCTTCTAATGGATCGTGAGTTAAGAAGAACTGAGATGATCAAGTGCGTAACCACATTTCCCTGCAAGAAACAAGAGAAAGATAACCCGTTAGAAATATCTAAGCTTACATATTGTTTCTTCCTATGTTTGCCTCACTTTCCATTTTTATGTTTGTCACGTAGGCTTTTGTTCAAAATGGGACATCGTTTTTCTCTTCGAAAATTGGTCCTTCTATTCTAAGGAGGATGAACAAATATATTCTACAAGAAGTGAAATATTAGAAGAGATGTTTTAAAACTTTTTAAAATAGAATATTAAAATAATGTTACAATACAAGGAAAAGGTATGTTCTACAACTTAGAAAAACAACAATATTCCCCATTTCCATCTCTACGATTAATATCTGAAATTTCCCAACGAGGAATTGTACAATGTATAGCCCATATACTTAATATTTTTAGGGGCATCAAGTCTAGATAGCTCAGGTGGGCAGAGTATGTACACGTATTTAGATTGGAATAATAGGAACGCTTTTAAAATTTTGATTTGAAACTCAATTAAAAACTAGTAGGGAGAGCTGGGTGCAGATTGCAGAACAATATTAAGATATATTTCTTAGAAATAGGAATAGATATTACAAACTGGATCCAGTTAGGTAAAAGCAGAAGTTAATGGATAGGTTTGTGAATAACAGGCACTGTACTTTCAGGCTCATACGTCTTAGTTAATTGGTTCAAGAACTTAGTTGAAGATTATTTGAGAAGAAACTGTACTTTAGTAATTTGACAGAAAGTATGCAGTACAGTACAGAAGAGTTTGAATAAAAGAGGAAAATAAATTATAATTGATAAACGGTATTAGTGATTAAACTAGCTGTTCCGAAACAAAGTGATATGCATAGAAGTGTATGCATGTTGACATAATATTAGGTACTCCACTACTTAGTTCAAGATAGACAGTCAAACGGTTTATCTTTCAACAAGAAATATTTCCTTTATATCGTTATGAACACAAAGGGTCACTTTGGTGGTTTTGTTGAGTGAATTGAAATTGTATATTATTACATGTTTTACATAATTAATCTAAAATGGAATTTCTATATACGTATAATTCTGTTACATACTAGTAATACGAAAACAGATGGTTGCTTCTCTAAGGTTTTGCTATGTTATACCTTACATATCAATATGAGTATAAATATATTTTACTTGGCAAATAATCTTGCTATAATGATTATGGTTTATGGATAATGAAAATATAATGATGTAAATATTTACCAACGATTCCATCTCCTCATATATAATTTGAACTAATACGGACTGGTAAGTTTGTTTCGCTTCAATCACTCAATTTATGGTAAACATCATTAGCGTCTTCATTAAGTTTCTAAAGATGATATGTTCAACCGAAATTATATATAAAGTGCTTACGCAGTCACGGAAATTATAATATTTAAGCATAATAACTAAATGATAATACCGTGTTATATTAGGAACTTTGTAATTAATTTTTTGTTGATTTTATCGTAATAGTTATATCTGTTTCTACAAACAATGCAACATATATAGTAGATTGAACTTCCAATTATTTTTCAAACAGTTAAAAGCTTATTCTTTATTCACTAAACTATTGCTATAATTCATTGCAATTTCTTTTGATATCATCAATATTATAGCGTCCACGGATATTGGTACTTCATGCTGAATATTTTCAGTTAAATAGGTATTAATTTTAAATCTTATATTTCCTCTGTTTTGTAGGTCTCAGATTATTTATTATACGAATTTCACTCGATCTCTATACAGTAATTATTTTTCTATTGATATTTTTCACTTTTTCAGAAAAATAATTAATTACTGGTTTAAATTGCTGCAGTAATATACTTTGAACTTACATATATAGATCACAAATATAAACAAGCAGATTTCTTCTTGTAATCGAAACTAATTGGGAGCACTGAAATAACTTTTAAATTAAAAATTTGTTAATTATATCGCAGTTTTAATTCAAAGAGGAATTCAGAAGTTCACTTATTTTTTCATATCTAACATCAATATAATTAAGCATATTTTCCATTTGATACAATGTTTATTTTTATGCCAAAAATTAATAGCATTTTGTATCATTAAATTTACTAATAAAGTTAATTGTTGCACTTCTTTATATTCCAACCATGGTGATATATCTCGTGTTATCACAATCTGGAGAAGGACATTACTCAATGATATTAAGTTTTTAAAAAATCATTTTAAGAATCTGTTTATAGAAAAATGCACAATTTTACTTTTTTATTATAAGAATTTCAGTGAGTTATTCGAATGTTCAATAATTATTTTACCATTTCGTGTGAAATACAGCACCTTTGCTTGAAATATTCTATCTTGAGAATAAAATACCTGCCAATGATATACGATTGTTATGAGGCTGTCCGATAGTGTCTATCGCTTGTGATTGAAATCAGTCAGGAACAAGTAATGCATTCGTCTTATATATAAATACATCTTGTTTGTAGATTACAAGAATAACATGAAGCAAAGTAAGTGTTATGAGCCTTCTAATCATGGCCATTGGTTTCGGCTCGTGAGAGATAGTGACGTTATCCACCACCAACTTTAAGAATATAGTTAAAATAACTACCGTAATTTTTTTTGATTATTACGAAAATTGCTTGAATTTTCTTGTAGGTACAAGAAGAGCCCTAATTAGTTGATTATTAAAATTCTTAGATTAATGTTTTGAAATATTACGCATAAACACAATTTTCTTCATTTAACAGTGAACGTTGTACCTACACTAACTAGAAAGATTATCATATAATGAAGAAATGACCATACAATGCATTGTTTGTGTGTTATTTTTTTTTCAAAATAATGACTTACATAGTAAAACAATGAAAGTGATCCACATTTCTTATCTGCTTACCAACATTTGCCTTGCTTAATAGAGCGCTACTGTACTGAACTGTCATCTTTCCAGTCATCATTTGTGGGGAAAAGGATAAAAATATCAATTCTCATTAAAATAAACATGGAATGCAAAAAAATCGAATTTTAAAAATTGATAAATGAGGATGGTAGAGCTACTTCCATCAAATGGGAATCCCAAGATTAACTACATGCTAGTTTAACGATCAAGTTCATATGTGATGTGGACCTAAAACTTAATGTGGGGCTCAAAGCACATGAACTGAGACTAAAAACCGAAATTTGCCACCAACAGCAAAGAAGACTGTGTTTTGCTATGAGGAAGCTCAAGGAGGAACTTTGATTTCCCTACACATAAACTATGTGATCAAAAGTATCCGGTCACCTAGCTGAAAATGACTTACAAGTTCGTAGCGCCTCCCATCGGTACTGCTGGAATTCAATATGGTGTTGGCCAACCCTTAGCCTTGATGTTCCATTCTTAGCCCCCATTCTCGCAGGCATACTTTCGATCAGGTGCTGCTGGAAGATTTCTTGGGCAGTGGCAGCCCATGCTTCACGGAGTGCTGAACTGAGGAGAGGTATCGATGCAGGTCGGTGAGGCCTGACACGAAGTCGGTGTTCCAAAATATCCCAAAGGTGTTCTATAGGATTCAAGTCAGAACTCTGTGCAGGTCAGTCCATTACAGGGATGTTATGGTTGTGTAACCACTCCGCCACAGGCCGTCCAGTATGAACAGGTGCTCGATCGTGTTGAAAGATGCAATCGCCTTCCCCGAATTGCTCTTCAACAGTTGGAAGCAGGGAGGTGCTTAAAATAACAATGTAAGCCTGCGCTGTGAGAGTGACACGCAAAAAAAGGGGGGGCAAGCCCCATCCAAGAAAAACACGACCACACCATAACACCACCACCTCCGAATTTTCCTGTTGGCACTACACATACTGACAGATGACGTTCACCGGGCATTCGCCATACCCACACTCTGCCATAAGATCGCCACATTATGTATCGTGATTCGTCACTCCACACAACGTTTTTCCACTGTTCAATCGTCCAATGTTTACGCTCCTTACACCAAACGAGGCGTCGTTTGGCATTTACCTGCGTGATGTGTGGCTTATAAGCAGTCGCTCGACCATGAAATCCAAGTTTTCTCACCTCACGCCTAACTGTTATAGCACTGGAGTGCGTCCTTATGCAGTTTCTAATTCCTGTGTGATGGTCCGGATAGATGTCTGCCTATTACACTTTACGACCCTCTTCAACTGTCGGCGGTCTCTGTCAGTCAACGGACGAGGTGAGGCTGTGCGCTTTTGTGCTGTACGTGTCTCTTCACGTTTTCACTTCACTGTCACATCAGACACAGTGGACCTAGGGATGTTTAAAAGTGTGGAAATCTTACGTACTGACTTCTGACACAAATGACACCCAATGACCTGATCACGTTCGAAATCCGTGAGTGCCGCGGAACGCCCCATTCTGCTTTCTCACAATGTCTAATGATTACTGAAGTCGCTGATAACCTGAAGTACCTGGCAGTAGGCGGCAGTACAATGCACCTAATATGAAAAACGTGTTTTGGGAGTGCCCGTGGGGGTACTTTTGATCACATAGTGTATTTCCGTTTCTAACAATCCGATTACAATCATTCACTTGTTTCGTACAATCATTAATTTTTCTTCTGGCCAGTGGTAAAGCGTTAAACTTTGGTGCATGGGGTCCTTTGTTTGATCCCAGCTCACACCGAGTGAGCTTTGGGGTGGACTAACTCCGTGTGTGTGGATTTTCTCAGGATTTTCCGTTTCCTCCCAGTTTCTTCATTTTAACATTTCAATGTCAGTACGCATCATCACCGTCTCCTTTCCCTAGTCGCCATAAGCGTGGGACATAAAACTTATAGATTTTATTGCATTTTCATTCATATTTTCAAACAGAAATAACAGTTAAGTTCGTTCATGAAATGAATTTCAGGATTTTTTCCTTTTGAACAAGAACAAGTTAATAAATGGCGTTTCATTAAGACACCCAAAAATATTCGCCCCCGAAACAGAGTGCTTAAATTCTTAGTGAGAGTCGCCCTCTCCAATGAGTTTCCCCACTGGTTTGCATGTCGAATACATTGCAGACTACATCACTTAGTACCCCTTGTTCATTCTTTCTAAACATGATCAGTCTATACAGTATTTTCTTCCACCTTCCGTCATAATTTTGTCCTTACAAGCCACAGAGAATACATTCATTCACCTTTACAGTTGCCGTTCTTAAAAGAAAAATTATAGTATAATTAAAAGTGCGATTCTGTCATTTTGAAGGAAAATATGCCCTCCCCCCCAAAAAAAAGTCTGACTGGTGCAACCAACGCCCTAAAACCAGCCTTTGAGCATCCCTGCCTGCTTCAAATAGAAAATAGAATTCACATATTTTCTGGGCGAGTATTTGAGAGACATTATTACATCTTGATAAGTATATAGAATTTCATATGCACAGACTATTTACATGGAAATAAAATTCATATAGTTAGCAAGTAATTGTTTTTGTATAAATATAACTACGCAGAATAGCCATAAATAAATGTTTTGTATTACTAGGGTAAGTGTGCCAGTCCTCGAACACTTAACTCATTTTCTTATAATCCTTTAATCATTGTTCAGAGGATGCAACTAGCTCACATGTGTTCCTAAAGCTATATTTCATCTATATTTTATCCAAAACGGAGATAACTTATACCATTTATGTAATATTAGTCGGACAAACACCAATGCTTGAATTACTTTTAGTGTTCGACTAGGGCCGGATTTAATGTTTCGCTGCCCCTAGGCCAAAAGCGTTTGGCGCTCCCCTCCCCCGTCGATGAACAAACTTTTAACAATATAAAATAATCATAAAAAACTTATTTTATAAATATCTTCGTTTTTGTACAAATTTTAATGCATTTTCACTTTGTATCCCGTAAAGAAAGATTTGAATTGTTACAAATTCATGTTTTTAAAGTACATTTACAGAGAATCATTAATTTGAGTTTTACAATAAGAGCTAGCTTAATAATAAAAGAAATTCGTTTCGAATTTTCGATTGTACGAGTTAGTTTTAATATTGAAACTACCGAAAGAGTCTCTAACATGACCAGAATAACTGTTTGGACTGTTGAAATTTATCTAGATAGAGATTTGTAAGGTGGCAGACGTCGAGGATCACATGCGAAAGAAAACTTAGGGAAGAAGGCGAAGTGCATTATACGGACCGGCCTCTATGCAAATGTCTACTGCAGTATACGTTTAAAATTTCACTTAACTTCGACCAATGATTCAAGCCATAGATTTTCAAAATTAATTATTTCTTCGAGAGCTTCATTTTTACTTTTATTATTATTATTATTATTATTATTATTATTATTATTATTATTAATAATAATATTAATATTATTATTATTATTGAACTTTGACTTTTTGGGGGGCCGCGATGGCTCTGTGGAAGAGCGTTCACATCTGGTGCGTAGGGACCCTGGTTTGATCCCAGCCCCCATCAAGTGGACTTTGTGGTGGACAAATATCTTGTGCGTGGGTTTTTTCGGGGTTCTCCCGTTTCCTCCCACTATTTCATCCAGTATTTCATCATCACCGTATCCTTTTTCCTAACCGGCGTAAGAGGAGGACGTTAAACTCAGATTTCATTTAGAATGAAGGGTTACGAGAGATGACAGCCATTCTTAGATGCCTAACAAAATTCCAAAACCTACTTCTCGCTAGTTTTTACCATTTTTGCAATATGTATTGAATCCGCAATTTGTAATGTACTTCTATCATTTCCGATTTCGGTGGAAAGATAAGGATGGTAACTAAAGGTATTCTTGGGATTTTTCAATTAATTGCAAAAAGAAGCTTATCTCTATTACAGTGTTTACTTTATAGTGATGAACGTTAGAACCGGACGTAGTTGATTTCTGCCATTGTCAGTTTGAATAAAAGGTTAAGAGTGAATGTGAGAACTTTTCTTAGAAAACTAAATCGATTCTTAAATCAATTATCTTTTTTTTAAATATAGTTTTTGATTTATGTAGATCAATACTGAGACTGAAAGTTGTAATAAATTTATAACACTTGCGATTTTAGTATATTGTTAAAGCTGGAGATGAAAGGTCTTCTTGGGACGCTGGATCAATTGCAAGAAACCATGTATCGCTATATGTTACTGTCTTTGCTCTATAGTAATCAATGTTAAACCGAAAATGGCTAATTTCTACCTCTACCCATGGGTAAATCATCTTCATTAACGAACTTTTCGAAATTAGTATTTTAGCTATCGATCCCAGAAGACAGGATTCATTAATTCACTTGCATTTAGTAGTTCGCGTGTGAAGCCAAAGTCGTATAGGAGTACGAACTAATATTACAATATTGTAAATCCCACTTGATTGATCCTGATAAATCGACGTGTGTTTGTCACATTTGGTTGTATTAGGTAGTAATCCTGTGGAACAGAGAACGTTGAAGTACTAAAAGTCTAGGTTGTGTTATATGAATAGTTTTCATTATGTTGAGAAAGTGGTATCGGTATACCTTGATATTGAAAACAAGAAAACATCGGAAACTCTCCAAATACTGAAAACTATCGAAAAATCAACATCGAAAAATCCAAACTTTCGAAATATCGATCGATACATCAAAATATTGCAAGTAATACCCACGACCCTGTGCACCAAAGGCGCACGTGCTAGCGGGAAGAACTGTGCTCAAACTCACGAAATCGGCGCTCACGAGTTCGGAACTAACGCGCGCTCGACCTCAACCTCACGAAGTGAGCGTGAGGTTGAGTGAGTGTGAGGTCAGACTAGTGAGGCGAGCGTAAGGTTGAGTGAGCATGAGGTCAGACTGGTGAAGTGAGCGTGAGGTTGATTGAGTGTGAGGTCAGACTGGTGATGTGAGCGTGAGGTTGAATGAGCGTGAGGTCAGACTGGTAAAGTGAGCGTGAGGTTGAGTGAGCATGAGGTAAGACTAATGAGGGGAGCGTGAGATTGAGTCAGCGTGAGGTCGAAATGAGTTTGTGAGCGTGAGGTTGAGTGAGGTTAGATCAAAGTGGTCACCTCTGCCCGGTGCTTCATATAATTCTCTATTTATAATAGTGGTACACCATACTTCTTGATTTCTGTTATAGTTCAAATCCATTGCAAATAAAAAAGAAGGAAAACGTATGCATGCTTATATTAACAATTTCATATTTTAAAATACATTTAAATACTAAAAATATGTTTATAATAATTAGCCAGATATAGTTCCATTTTTTTTCCTTGAAAATTCATAGAGTACAAAAACGTTATAGAGAAATACTCAATGGTGAAAATAATATTATTCTCTTTCACATCTAAGATGCTTACAATGTGTAAATTGGAGATTTTGGGTATAAAGTGGTTACTGTTAGACATTTGTTTAAAAAATAAATGTAAAACAGAATGGTAGTAACATTTTATATACATACTAGCTAAACCTGCGCTCTCTACACAACGCATCATTCACATGTGAGCACGAATCTTCCTTTCATTGCTCACATCTCTACATATCCCTTTACAGACACAAATGAAAGATCTTGATAAAAATCGGTAAGGGCTACCATAAAAGGGAGAATCTTTCGATTATTTTTTCAATATCTCGCACTGTTTGCAAGACTTGAGCGTACTTTCAATTGTACTTTCTAATTCATGTATGGTCAGTGTTTTCGTTTTTCTTTCATGTTGTATGTAGTAAGCAAATACATTACATACACAATTAATTATAATGTCAGTGATATATAGTGTTCATTGGGCAAAACACTTCAAAAAAGAAAGATTCATCTTAGACTGAAGAAGTGGTTATCCTTCGTTGAGCATGAAACAAACGCCTGAGAGATATACTACTCTCGTATACAATCATGGAGTATTCTAATGTATAACTAGTAGGATGTGATTTTTTTCTAAATGTTAACACTTCCAGTGCACTCTGAAGAATGTGATAAAGAAGTAGCGGCCATGTTTTTTTTAAATATTCAATTAGAACTAAACAATCTACACAAAATATGCAATCGATCAGTAAAAACGACATCTTTCTAGAACCTATAGTTCCCGAGAACTCACTGTCGAAAAGATTTGCCACAAAAATATAAACTTTTCTTGACAATATACATATGAACCTAGTATTTTAATATATAGATAACCAAAAGAATGAACGATCATTGAATTTCAGGACATTTATTAGATATTCCTCTGTATTTACTTTAGATTTTTCATTGTCCTCTTTTAAATTACTGTTCCTTGTGGTAATTGAATTTATAATGTTTTGTAACTTAATACTGGTAAGACTTATACAATCAAATATTTCAGTCATTATTTGAATAAACGTTGGTATTAAAACAGGTATTGAAACCATATTAGTATTCGAAATCTTGGAGAGAAATAAGATAAAGAAATAATTATTTGACTAGTTGATATTTCAATAACAGAATGAAATCGATTCGTAAGTTTACAAGCAATATGTATGTCGCAATCTGCTTCTTAATTATGTATTTTTACGTATACAGAACATAAGTGAAAAATCAGTATGTTCCAGTAGATTAAAAATTATCAATATTGTTATCAACGAACGCATACACTTAACGCCATAATAAATCGTTTCTCTCAATTATCAATATGTAAGTGTACCTTCAAGTACATAAGCATCTTCAGCTTGATTTAGTCTGTTGATATACTGTATATGTCTTGTAGAATTTATGTTCCTTATGTGCAAAACATTTTAAGAGCACCATAAAGCTCGAAACTTTTTTCGGATGAAAAACAACCTAGTGTTGATAAAGTTTAAATAATTAAATATTTCAATCAACAATTCTTTGAGTTACGGTATTAAAACATAAGAAAAATAAATTGTTCAAACGAAAATCATATTTCGTTTGTACATTAATATCTCGCCAGTGTGATCGCTTTTAATGTAAATATTTCTTCACTGAAATGCACTATCTCCTTACAGATATTATTTTTAATCTCTCTATATTACATTAGAACCAATATAATAGTATACAAGCGGAAATGCACGAAGGCAGTGAAATTGAAGTATCTGCAATTTTCTTTCTATCTTTTTTGTTGAATTGTTTCTCTCTTTTCACCACAGATGCTTTCTGAGACATGGACTTAGAGTTGAAGGAAGAATCTAAACCACCGTAGTGAGTTAAATTATATCCCACCCATAAGTGAACCCGAAATCTTCAGACCAAAGGCGAATGTACTAGCAACTAGAATAGTGGAGGGAGCTAAATAAAATTCGATTTCACTAAACCCAGTCAATTGTTTGTGATCGTTTAATAAATTTAAACCTTAAATTCTATATAACGTGTGTGAATAATTTGAACTAATGTGATTTGCCTATAATAATGCAGTATAGGAGTTGGAAACATTGTTTGAACTAACTGTTCTTTCGTATCCTCTGCCCTTGTTGCCTTCCCTCTTATACTACTCTACTTTATTTTTTCAATTTATTTCTTTCTTCTTACGGTTTCTTTATTTCTACATTTATTTTTTGTCTCTTCTTTTCCGTTGGAGATCTTCTCTTCTTAGTAGTTTCGACACAATCCCCACCTCCAGACTACTTAGCATGTCAATGCGCTAGCAGAAAATCTGAAGGCAGACAGATTCTCTCATATATACCTTCCACACCCATGCACTTTACTCTTGACTCCAGCTATTCCGCTCCTCATCCTTAACAACTAAGGTGAAAGGTTAGGAGAAAGATGAGAGACCTTACGGAAATCCAGTTATGCAACTACCACAAAAGACTTGTATGCGTAATATAACGAGTAGTTCTTATCGACAAATCTCCGCCCCGGGAGTTTTATCTTTCTCTCTCACACACAAACACACACATCTTCCTCACCACCTTTCTGCAGCATAACTATCCTATGTTATTTTTCTTCTTCTCTTCTCCCTCACTCCATTGCTTTCCTTCTTTATTTTTGATTTCCTCCACCTTCTTGATTTCCTCTTAACTCATCTTGTTCTCGCAACTTCTTCACGTTCGTTGTCGTCGTGGAGCGGCCCTTGGGAGAGACACTAGAATTACGGAAATTATGGGCCGCGTTAATGATGGTGTTGTGGAGAGATTTAACGCCAAATAACGCTCTCGTTGATGATGAAAGGGAAGAAGCAGTGGTGAACGATTCCCGAATTTTCATTACTCTCTCTCTCTCTCTGCTGTGTGTAACTTCTTGTACACACTTACGCTTATACGTATGCGTGTGTACGTGTGTACATAAGAATTATCTTCTAACATAAAATGTTGAGTAGGATAAGTTCCGTATAAACATACCTTAACATCGAGACACACAAAGAATACTTGATTAAGAGGATGAGAAGGATAAAAGATAAGTTATTCTTGTGCCACAACTTTTGCGTGTAACCATATCACGATCTGTGAGAAATACGCATTACCACCAACGACATACTGCAACTACTAACATTACATGTGGCACTCACTGATGGTCTTAATTCAAATTCTCTAGGCATCATTTGCTATTAAGTCTCAGCCATGCATCCAACTAATGAACATTTTGAAACAGGTCATCTGTACATAAAAATATTTATCGGTTATGTTCTTTGTTATCCTACCATGTTCTTTATTTTCTTCAATGTATTTTATAGCTTTTCTTTATTACTTGTTAGTCTTGTTTTCTTTCTTTTCTTCACTTAAATTTATCGATGTTTATTAAGGTCACGTTAGTGGGTCTTTAAACTCTAATGCTAGTACATAGTTTGTTATTCAACAAAATAACTGTTTAACGAAAGTTAATTTATGGGTTCTGTTTTCTGCAGTAGAGAGACAGAGTAATTATCTCGGGCAAGTTAGTTAATGAAGTCAATTTGTTGCCATACTCACAGGTAACCATGTCCTCAAAAGTAGCTAGTCATACATATCACGCATAAAAATATGTGGCGAGATTAGAATAAGAATCTATTTTTGTGGTTTAAAAGTAAAATATAGGGTTATTCAAAAAGCTCGCTGATTTTGTCACATCAAATTATGGACTTTATTTTTTTTTTCAAAACACGCTAACAAAATTCATAAACGTGTTCATCACACATTCCAATTTCAGGTATGGTGGAAGACGTCGGGCGTATGATCTCTTCTGCTACGCTGGCATGAAAGAACTCTGTTCGTGAAATTCGCTATAACTGCCTGAATAACAACCACTCTGTCACCAACCATCGCAATGTTTTGCTGAGAACGACCACTACAACGACGCTCAAGACTTCTAATGTTCACTGCTGAACACTTTTCAATAAACTTTTTCATACGTCTGCAAAGTGTTGATTCATTGGATGACGTATTTCGCCCTAGAACCGCGCGAAGTTGCCTGTTAGTTGCTGCATAACTTTCTCCTTTCTGATGAAATGTTTCACAATTAGCACACGTTGTACTACAGTGAACTGCTCCACGGCTAAACACAGACTCAAGAAATACGAGAAATTCAAAGAGGATAATTGGAATGATTGTAGGTAGACCAACAATACAAAACAACTGAGAAAGAAAAATTTGCCAGACGATCCAAAATCGACGTACTTTTTGAATAACCCTTTACTTGTTTAAAGTTAAATGTGTTTCTTAAGTTTCATAGAGGATTTGCTTGAACTTCAGAAATATTGGTGTGGTTCAAACCTCACATACTTGGAGAGCCAGAGATTATATAAAGCGTGGAGTACTGTTGTCTAAATTCATGTCAATCTGCTTTCCAGGTTAAATGACAATTTGGTTAAAGCTCAAGAAATGTTAGTGAATTTGAAATCTCCCATACTTGTGATATACATCTCACATACTTCCGATATATACAACAATCTAGAGTATTGATGTTGTTTGGTATTTGGATAAATCATACACAAGACTGGATCCAGGATTTCTGGAAGGGGTTCCCCCAGTAACTACTACTACATTTGATTTAAATTTTTAAGTTTTTAAATGCTCTTGGGCTTCTGTGGTGTGAATGAGGAATATTACTTTGTTCAGTGAAACCTTTTACTTCAACTTTCAGAAAATCGACATAAACTATTGCTTTTGCAAAACTAAGCTTTCTTTTAAGCCTCAAATGGACACACATGACAGCAGAAAGTTTCGGCAAATGTTGCTTTTTCACTGTTAGGTTCTCCTTTTAGATAGTGAATATTTACATCTGCTCCGGTGTACCCCCATTAATCTGGCTCTGATCATACAACACATTTCCTTATAAACGTATGATTTGCGAGAATCTACTTCTTGTCTTTACCTGAGTCTATTGATGTATTCTTTTTACATGACGAAGTTAAGGTCTGAAGACTACTTCAAGCATTTAACTAGTACGTATATTAGCTTTTGTTGCTTTAACAATACAAGAAATTTTCTACACTTAACTTTATAAGATAAGTTCGCCACTGACAGCAAGTTACATTCCCTGGCTGCTTTTACCCTCCCCTTAGCATTTCGTAGATACATATTTCAAAGTGGGTGAATGAATTTTTAACCGCGTTGGAATGAAGGTAGTACGAAAATTAATATTACAATTTCCTTCTTGAAATTTAACCAATGTTGTCCGGTTAGTAGGTCTTTTAAATTACACTATTATGGTTCTAAACAATATATAGCAACATAGTGATAGTTGGTGGTTCAAAAATTACGATCACCTCTGATTACATTCCCAACCCGAACTGTGGTACAAGTAAATTGAGTGGCACTCTTCTTTTTTCTCTTAAGTAAAGAAAACATTTAGTTTCATCGTTTATTCGAACATACGATACTTTTCTAAACATAATGAATACGTGAGTCAAAATAAAAGATTCGCAAGAATTTAATGAAACTCTCTATGGTCTTCAGAATCTTATATGATATACGTGATGGTTCGATGCTTCGTTGTCACAATGAAGTGGTTACTTTTTTGTTCAAAATGTATTGTGAAAGTGAAGAGGCATTTTGCTCCATAAATAGCTGCTTACTAGTCCTTAGTTTTAACATATATTTTTCTTTCTGCCACGTATTATAAAATTAAAATACATCTTAGGGAAAAATGTATTACTTAATAAGTTGTATCAGAAATGTAACATTACAGTTTCATTATTCTTAGCTTGTCCAAGATAATTTTTAAAAACACTTTATGATATATAAACCCTAACTTTCCTCGAATATTTTCCATGTGATCAAAATAATCTGAGTCGAAGAATACTCTATTGTATGCGGTAAAAGTTTGACACCCCTGCTTCATTCAATGTTTTTTTGTAAACACTTTATTTTCTAATAAAAATGCAGTTTTGATCTACTCTTGCGAATTAAGCCTAATCGTTTTACCACGTAAACTGCAAAAGACAAAATAACGAATGTATCAGATGCAACTACAAGAACATTCTATATGATTATTTTTAGTAAAATTAAATGTAGTTTCATTTAAATGTTTTCGTTTTATTTTAAGTTCAAATATTAAATTTGATCATATTGTTTTTCACAGATTCCATGTTTCTATAATTTTAAACAAATTACATGGTGGGGTTGGGAACTAAGATTATTAGTAAATTAATAGGTCTGGACAAATATACTAGACTACTGAGATTAAATGAAAAATAGCTTGAAATTTATGTGTTAGAGGTGTTTAGTCTATTGTATTCCACAGTATAGGGAAATTTAGACCTTGTAGACCTTATAGTTTAGAAGATGTATACAAATATGCTTGCAATTAACTATATTTATATGGTGATGAAAGCAATTTTTGATTAGTAAGAATTTATGATATAGAAACTTTAATCTTTATGAATAATTTTACACAAGTGTACAATAGTAATGTTATAAGTGATGGATATTAAGACGGAGAAAAAAAACTACGAAGTGTTACTAGTTATGAATTTGTAAAAAAAAAAAAAAAATTAGTAATATCATATATATTCAACTTTCAGAGTATCCCAAACCACAATTAAAATTATTATCATTTGACACCACGTTACTAACATATCTTAACTGATGTGATATTTCTGTGCTTCAGTCTTGCTGGTAGCTCATATGGTTTGAATTACACTTTAGGTTGTTGGTGCATGTTTCATATAGCTTTGGAATGAAGTAATTCTATCTAATCATACATATTCGTAATATTTTATAGTATAATATTACATTTAGATTATGAATACTAGGTCTGTGCAGAGAATCGAGCCGAATACATCGTAAAATTAAAAGAAAAATGATATCCATTTTTACTCTCTCGAAATATTGCTACTTCTTTCTATAATGATACTTACTATTGTTACTGTCAGTGAGGAAATTCTGGATTAATGTTCCACGAAAAATATATAAGAGTTTGAGCACTGAAACTGTAAGGAAACCGGTTTGTTATGTATTTAATTGTTTAGGGAATTCATTTAATCTACAATGTTGCATAACGTTATCTTCTTTTATCAAGAACATTGTTCTCTACAACAACCAATGCTGTTCAATTTTCGAAATCTTTATATACGTATAAATGGATGACCCAGAATAGCTCTGAAACGCCTAAAACAATTTTAACCAATCTTGCGTACTACTTACAATCTGGAAAAGTGGACTGTGGGGTTGATACTGGCCTAGGGCACCTACAAGGAAGTGAAAGGGTTGGCATAAAAATGAACGAAATCAACCAACGTTAGTGTCAAATCTATATTTTTCGGGGTCGCTGAGATAAACAGTGACATTCTCGATGTCGTTTAATTTCAGGTAGAACCCATCACAATCCCTGTGGGGTTGATAACAAGTATAAATAATCGAAAACGATCAATATTAGAATTGAAACCATAGTACTCGATATCCTTAATTTGATAGATGACAGTTTCGGTGTCCTTTAATTTCAACTTCAATTGCCATGAGGGTAAGCACAGCTAAGTAGGAAAGAGAGGCATAAAGAATTATCGAAAACGATCGATTATTAATTCTAAAGTTGTCGATGTGACTGAGATAGATAGTGGCAGGTCCAATTCCATTTAAGTTCCAGTTTAGTCTTCATTAGTATCCCTAGGGGATGGGAAGTGGGTAAAATAGAAAAATAATCAAGACGACCTATAATAGTGTGTCTTTGTGTATGGGTGTTGTAGCATTCCAGCTACATGGAAATAGAGATTTGTATTGACTGAAATTAAAAAAAAAAATGTAAATCCTGATTAAATGCAAAAATTGTATTAATAATATCTAGTCAAATATTATTGATATTTAAGATAATTATATCTAATTATGATGTATTTGCATTATATGTGGGTCTACAGTAACGTCTATTTAACGTTTATGTGGTATCAGACGTTTTGAAAGAAAATGTTTCTTTTTAAAAAAAAATGAGAGAGAGAAAAAAAATGTAACGAGCGATAATAACGTGAGAGAAAATTTCCAATCCTGTATGGCGAGTCTTGCTTTCGAAGCAGCTGCCTCCTGAGGCTGATTTGCTGTTTTGTCCTCCGCTGGTGGAGTTGGGCTCGCGTATGCTTGTTCACCGTGTGTTGTTTCATAGCTTGCATGGCGCGTGTTGTAGTTGAATGCAGAGTTAAAAGTGAAAAGAATACAAGTGGCCAAAGGTGAAGTGAGTTTATTGAAATGCTTTCAGTGATCATAGCTGAGTGTTTTGTTAGTAATTGCGATCTTGGAGAATTTTGTTCCCTTGTGGAAAGTATTTTTCTTGAAATTTAATGGAGTTAAACCGGCATCGAGGAGACGGTGCATGAGTGAGCCTTGGTGGTCAGACAAAAGTGCCCATTAAAGTGACTCCAATCTGCTCCAATTTTTGATTATATTGTTTGGATTTCAAT
Source organism: Thermobia domestica (assembly GCF_964235325.1). NCBI lineage: Eukaryota > Metazoa > Arthropoda > Insecta > Zygentoma > Lepismatidae > Thermobia > Thermobia domestica. Next base: position 137,701,471 of record NC_137458.1, read on the forward strand.
GTGTTGTAATTTCTTAAAGCTATTTTTCCGCCTTTTTCTCAAAAAGAAAAAATCAATTATACTCACTTCGTCTCGGGCCCAAGTTAACAGAACGTCAGTACTAGACCATAGGACATAAGCTGTTCCAACCAGAGGGAAGTAAAATTATCTACAAAGGTAAAATATTGCTGGAGCTAAATTGCGTTTCGTTTAATCCTGGTAAGTTCGCAGTTAACTAGTAGTTTACATATGGGTTTAGTTGGTTACGTAGTATCATTAATGAGCTGGAAATGGGTTAATATAACTTGCATTCAATCGCTGACATGTATTCGGGTATTTTCCAGAGAATAAGAGTGATATTTTCAGATTTTTTGCGAAAAATTGAAAATTCCCCCCCCCCCAAATTTTTAGACTCACCTCACTAGTAATGCTTAAATGCTGTTTTGAGTGGAAATTCTTGTAATACGAATTGCTCTTAGCTAAAAAATATTGAGAGAAATCTATAAATTCAGGGTTCAATCTGAAGGTTCTAGATTTTAGTATAAAGAAAAATTGGTTAATTGCTCCGGAATTTAATTACATTGTTTAAATTTTTTTGGATATTTTTAATCATGTTGGTGAATATCTGTTCTTCAAACGCTTGAGCAAATATTCACCTATACTTATTGAAATAAAATTTGTTATTTGAAAACTGAATTTTGGTTGGTTATTTTTTGTTATTATTGTTGTTTAACCTTATACTAGAGTGAATACTGGATAATCACAGTCTAGCCACAAGTTAATCAGGTGAGCTTGAGCAGCGCGAATCCACCTGCCGTAGTCCCTTCTTCGGTGGAGTCTTGGTTTAGGATTTTTTTTTTTTAGTTTTCAACCTCTGACTCCTGGGGAATGGGGCGTTACAATGACAAAACAGCAAATCCCAAATAATTTTAATTTGTTATTTTCCTGATTACGTTAAAATTTAGAAAATTTTCACTTGTTAATTATATATATACTGTGTTTTTATAAATATTTGACCTCCACCTCCGGTTAAATAATTGATGGTTGTGTTTTGTAGTAATATTATTTGAAATTTGAACAGTATTAATCATTATTTATATTAAAAAAAAGTTTCTTGAATTAAATTTTGAAATTTCGATTGGATTAGTAGTTCTTGTATGGGTTGTTTCCATTTGGTCACTGGTAGCTTGTAGATTTTAGTGGTAACTTGGTTGTATGTTAATTATAAGTGAAATCATTTTGTTTATTTTGGTATTGATATTATCTTATCAGCATTGTATCTCAAGGATGGATAATCGAAATTATGAAAGAGAATACGGTAGTATTGATATGCCTATTGATATCTCAGGATTTGTAACCATGGATAGGACTGGCCAGGTAGATTTAGATCAGCATTCGAGTCTTGGTTATGCTAATATGTCTTTTACACCTCCGACTCAAGGAAGCTTTTATATTCGTCATAGGCCTGCACTAGTTCAGAATAATGAGGGAATGCCTAGTACAAATGATTCGACTTTTGGATTTAGTAGGCAAGTGAATCCCAGTTTAAGTAATGATGGACGGGATTGTCGGCAGGTAACCTTTTCGGAAAGTTTGAATGGACCACCTTTAGGAAATCATATAGGATGTCCAGAAAGTAATATCGAGGCTCAGAATCCTGAACCTAGTAATAGGTATTTGAATTTGGGTCAATACTATCAAAGAGTTTCAAGGATCAGGAATTCAACTCCTAGGGTAGTTAATACTAGGAATGAGCAACAACCTTATGTCAACTATGCTAATTTGAATTACCCCGAATGTTATAATCGTGATTCAGGAAATGCATCAGCAAATTTTGTTTCTCAGGTAGAGAATAAGCTCATGATTAAACATACTTTTAGTAAAACCTCTGAATATTTAGTGAATAAATTTAGAAATTTTAAGAAATTAGATGGAAATGATAGTATTCAGATGTTTGAGGTTATGGTTAGCATCGAAGAAATCTTATTAGATACTAGTTATTCTTTGGGAATGATACTGACAGCTTTGATTTCGCGATGTGAAGGTACAGTTTTGAAAATAATTTTGTCTGCCTTACATGATAACATTGGTTGGGAAGAGTTACGATATTCTTTGTTGACAAAGTTTGTGACACCAGTATGTATTCATACGCTAATATCTGAACGTGTTTATAGGAGGCAGAAATTGAATGAATTAATTAATAATTATGTTCGATCAGTCATGGTTGCTATGAATGTGTTAGGAATGAGGGCACCTGAGATTGAATTAGTTAATATAATCCTGAGCGGAATGAATCCGAATCAGAGACATAGAATGTTAAATGCGTATATTCCTGTTGATAGAAGAGAACTTTTGGAAATAGCTGACCAGTTCGTCCTGATTAATAAAAATCAAATTGATTATAATAAACAATCGGGTTATATCAAAAATAAATCAAATGTTGTTCTTTCTAGTAGTAATGCTAGAACTAATCGATTGTAAGGTAATGATAGAGATAATTTTAAGGAACATCCTAATAAAAATAATTCGAAATCGAATCAAATGGGTATCGGGTCTCGAAATTCGATATCTTCAGAGTCTCATTCGAATAAGCCGTATTATTTCACAGGGGAGAAACCCAGGCCCAGGGGAAATATTCCGTCAGAACTAAGTGGCACTATAGCATCCTTTGTTATTGGGAAAGTTAATAGTCAATTGACTGATATTTGCGTAGACGGCGGATCAAGTTTCAATTTGGTGACTGAAGATCTTGTGCGTCGTTGTGGGGCTGAACATTTTGTGAAGGAAGCGGATGAAAGAACGGTGAATGCTCCGTCTGGGTTGACTTTTTCAACTAATAGGGAAGTGTTACTTAATATCAACCTGTCCGATCATTTCGAGCGAGTTAATTTTCGTGTAGTGAAACAACTCCCATGTGACTGTTTGTTGGGCACTCCTTTCCTGCGTGAAACCAAATCAGTTATCGATTATGTGAACAATCGAATAATGTTGAATAATGGAAAGAAGGTAATTCGCTTGAACTATCGGCGTATGTTAAACGATAAAAGAAAGTGGTTGCGATCAGTTGATCAAGGTGACCAGTTCGAAACTCGGAACGATAGTGCTTCGAACTTAGTCTGGTTTTCTGGGCAAAACTCCGGTATGGCTTCGATATTTGTTAAGGAGGATGTAAATTATTTGGGAATTGCTAGCAAGGGAATACAGTGTGAATTGGAATGTGAACAACTAGAAACTGAGTTATTAAAAATTGAACATCCTTCAGCCTCTCAGTTGTTGAATTTGAGGACAGTGGTTGAGTGTGAACTTGGTAGAAGAGGTGTTCAGGGTCCTGATTTGTTACCTCGGTCAGTGGATACTGGGTTTAAGGATATTGGTTTCGGAGATATTTCGTCGCATCAAGAACTACCTTGGACTTTGATAGAAAATTTAAACAGAAATAGGGAACAAAGTGGTTCTGGAAAGATTCCTGTTGATTTGGCATTTATCACAGACAAAATTGACACTAAAAATTTTGTTTTGAATTCGGATGAAATGGCAGTTCCTGAAAGTCATGTGGAATGTCCTGTTGGAGGAAATAGTAGTTCTTTGGTGGCAACGACTAATTTTCAGAATGAAGTATCGGTGGAAGAGTGTCGAGCGGATTCTGGTTTTCCTGGTGTTCCGAAAGGACAACGTAGAAGAAAGCGAAAGAAGAAACAAAGTGATTCCAGAGTTGAATCTATGAAACATGAAGATAATAGCAAACCAGCTGTTGAAATTTCTGTTAAAGATGGATCCAAGAAGACTGTTGGAAACTCTTCAGATGCTGAAATGCATGTATTGTCATCAAAAGGGGAAATGGATAGAAAACTTCAGATTACCGATTCAGAAGCATCAGATGTGGATATGGAACAGTCAGAGAACTTTAAAAAATTAATAAGCCAGAATAGGAAATATTTGCCTCCGGATAACTCATGTTTTAATAAAAAATTGAAATCGGCAATACAGGTGAAAAACCTTGATAACACACAGGTGGAAAAACCGGTGATTCCTAATGAGTCCTGGAGATGTCGGGATTCGGGGACCTTAGCTTTTATTGATTCGTTAAAGGAGAAATACTCCGATGTAATATCGGATCGAATTGGCTGTATTAAGGATTTTGTAGGTAGGCTATATTTAAGTGAAAATAAGCCATTTAAGCAAACACCATTTCCCATCCCACGAAATAAAGAAAAAGAATTTGATCAGCAAATTCAAACTTTGATCCAACAAGGCATATTGGTGGAAGTTGACCACAGCAATTATGCTAGTAGTTGTTTTTTTAGTAAAAAACAAGAATAATACGTTTAGAATTGTGGGGAATTATGTAAGGGCCAACGAGTTAATTGTGAATGATGGTTATCCGTCTCCACATTTAGAATCTTGTTTAGCAGGCCTTGCCGATAAAGCAATTCACAGCAAACTGGACCTCCGTAAAGCTTATAACCAAATATATTTGGATGAAAAATCACGTGAAATAACAACCATCGTTACCCCCAAAGGGTGTTACCAGTATACTCGAGTTCCAGTCGGAATAAAGACTGGTAGTAACATTCTGGCTAGGGCAATGAATAAAGTATTGGGAGATCTAGAGTCAGAAGGAGTAAGAGTTTTTTTTGATGACGTCCTAATTTCTTCAAGGTCACTTGAAGAACATAGGAGGGTCTTGGAAAAGGTCTTTGAAAGATTTAGAAAATATAATATAACGATATCTCCTGATAAATGCTTATTGTTTTATAACAAAATTAATTACCTTGGATATGTTATAAGTGGTGATCAAATGGAGATAGATCCTGCAAGGGTTTCTGCTATTCGTAATATTCCACCTCCGAGAAATAGAAGAGGGCTGATGAAAATCCTAGGACTTTTTAGTTATTATTCGAAGTTCGCTCCTGAGATGCAAGAGATTATGGGACCCTTGAGTTCTCTTAAATCTGTAAATAACAAATTTGTTTGGACAACCGAACATCAGTGTATTTTGGAGAAATTGAAAAATACACTTATTGAAAATGTAGTTTTGAAAATACCAGACTTGAATAAGCGTTTTATTGTTAATATCGATGGGTCTGGGAAGAGCATTGCGGGATGCATTTCACAAGAAAACAGCAACGGGGAAATCCAACCGATCGCGTTTTATAGTAAGAAACTCTCAGAAGCCGATAAACACAGATCTATTTATGAGATCGAGTTTATAAGCTTGGTAAAAACTATATCCAGGTTTAGGCATTATTTAGTCAAGGAATTTGATATTCTTACTGACAATAAAGCCTTGACATGGATCTTAAATAATTCAAAGCGTCTCATGAAATATGGACCGTTTGTTGAAACATTATGTCAATTTGATTTTAAGATCAAGCACATTAGATCAGGGGAAAATTTAGTTGCAGACATACTTACACGGGTCTATGATCCTTACGAATTTCACATTATGGATAGTCCAGTTGGTTTGGCTACATTTTCCAACAATATGAAGCTTGCCAACCTGTGGCGGTTACCTTTGGTGAAAGAACCTATAGAAGCTCTTCAGAGAGAAGATCCAGAGTTAAATGAAATAATTGACAAGTTGGAGAAAGGTGAAGCTTGCCCAGGATATGTTTTAAATAAGAAGATCTTAATGAAGCGGACAAATTCAGCCATAAATCCTTTTAAGATTGTTATTCCTAGAGATTTGAGAAGACTCCTGATTGAATATCATCATGACGATCAGTTGGTCGGTGGACATTCGGGATCTTACAAAACATTGAAGAAGTTGATGAAAAGATTTACTTGGAATAATATGGTAAGAGATGTGAATGAATACGTGAGATCGTGTCAGAATTGTCAATTATCGAAGGAGGATAACAGGAAGAAAATGGGTCATCTAATGTCAGAATTCAGCAAGCGTGTTAATTCACATTGGATGTTCGATATCATTGGGGCCTTGCCAACTTCAAGAGGATATAAATTTATATTAATTGGAGTCGATAACGCTAGTCGTTTCGTCATTCTTGAGAAATTGAGGACAATTAGTTCCAGGATCATAGCCAATAAGTTACAAGACGTTTTCACCAGATTTGGTTTCCCAGAGGCAATTTCTACCGATAACGGATCAGTCTTCGTATCGGAATACTTTAGTAAGTTTTTGTTTGGGCTCGGGATTAAGCACATCCGATTAAGTCCATATCACCCAGAAGGGAATCCGGCTGATCGATTCATAAAAACCCTAAAATCGTCGCTTCGTTGTTATTTTTCGAGTAAACAACATCGTTGGTCATCCTTGGTCCCGGATCTTCAATATACTCTTAACATCAGTGAACATGCTGGTTTGAAGATGTGTCCCATCGAGCTTTTTTATGGACGTCCTAATTATACACCTCTTGAAATACGATGGAACATCGCAGAAACAGATTATGGTGGTAAATCTTCGGTTGACTTGTGGACTGCAGCCATAAGCAACATGGAGAAAAGCTGGGAGAGAAGACGGAAGCTAATGATGCAACGAAGACGAGAAGTTACTTTGAAGGTTGGTGACAAGGTATTGATAAAGACCCATATTAAGTCATCTCTGAGAGATAAAATCACCAAATCCCTGAGTCTGAAGTGGAATGGTCCTTTCGTAATTAGAAGATTTTTAACCCCAAATACGTTGCTGGTTTCTAACGAAGAGGATACTCAAGATTCATATCGTAAGTCTCACGTTTCTGAGGTTAAGTTGTTCCGGGAGCGTAGAAATTAAAATTTCCCTCTGTAATATGCAATAATCCAATCGAAACATCAAAAATTAAAAATAAGTGCTATGTTACAGAATTTATAAATTAATATTTCTAATTAAATTTGTGTTGGTTCTAAAAATTGAATTAGATTATTGAAAATTCTATATTTATTAAGATTCATTCATTTTAACGATTGCTATGGCCATGGTAATCCAAATTCTCTTTTATTTGTTAAACTTAGGTAATTAAATGCAAATATTATTGTGAAAATATTTATAAAGTTAAAACTGAATACTTTAGATTCCAGATCTTATTTACTGTATTTAGGTTTATCCATATTATTGTAATAAATTTCTATTGTTTAATTAATTGTGATTCTTTGTATTTTTTTAGGCAAAAAAATCCTTGCTCTGGATTTTTTTTTGTTGGACGGTGGAGGATGTAGCATTCCAGCTACATGGAAATAGAGATTTGTATTGACTGAAATTAAAAAAAAATGTAAATCCTGATTAAATGCAAAAATTGTATTAATAATATCTAGTCAAATATTATTGATATTTAAGATAATTATATCTAATTATGATGTATTTGCATTATATGTGGGTCTACAGTAACGTCTATTTAACGTTTATGTGGTATCAGACGTTTTGAAAGAAAATGTTTCTTTTTAAAAAAAAAATGAGAGAGAGAAAAAAATGTAACGAGCGATAATAACGTGAGAGAGAATTTCCAATCCTGTATGGCGAGTCTTGCTTTCGAAGCAGCTGCCTCCTGAGGCTGATTTGCTGTTTTGTCCTCCGCTGGTGGAGTTGGGCTCGCGTATGCTTGTTCACCGTGTGTTGTTTCATAGCTTGCATGGCGCGTGTTGTAGTTGAATGCAGAGTTAAAAGTGAAAAGAATACAAGTGGCCAAAGGTGAAGTGAGTTTATTGAAATGCTTTCAGTGATCATAGCTGAGTGTTTTGTTAGTAATTGCGATCTTGGAGAATTTTGTTCCCTTGTGGAAAGTATTTTTCTTGAAATTTAATGGAGTTAAACCGGCATCGAGGAGACGGTGCATGAGTGAGCCTTGGTGGTCAGACAAAAGTGCCCATTAAAGTGACTCCAACCTGCTCCAATTTTTGATTATATTGTTTGGATTTCAATGTGTTGTAATTTCTTAAAGCTATTTTTCCGCCTTTTTCTCAAAAAGAAAAAATCAATTATACTCACTTCGTCTCGGGCCCAAGTTAACAGAAAGTCAGTACTAGACCATAGGACATAAGCTGTTCCAACCAGAGGGAAGTAAAATTATCTACAAAGGTAAAATATTGCTGGAGCTAAATTGCGTTTCGTTTAATCCTGGTAAGTTCGCAGTTAACTAGTAGTTTACATATGGGTTTAGTTGGTTACGTAGTATCATTAATGAGCTGGAAATGGGTTAATATAACTTGCATTCAATCGCTGACATGTATTCGGGTATTTTCCAGAGAATAAGAGTGATATTTTCAGATTTTTTGCGAAAAATTGAAAATTCCCCCCCCCCCAAATTTTTAGACTCACCTCACTAGTAATGCTTAAATGCTGTTTTGAGTGGAAATTCTTGTAATACGAATTGCTCTTAGCTAAAAAATATTGAGAGAAATCTATAAATTCAGGGTTCAATCTGAAGGTTCTAGATTTTAGTATAAAGAAAAATTGGTTAATTGCTCCGGAATTTAATTACATTGTTTAAATTTTTTGGATATTTTTAATCATGTTGGTGAATATCTGTTCTTCAAACGCTTGAGCAAATATTCACCTATACTTATTGAAATAAAATTTGTTATTTGAAAACTGAATTTTGGTTGGTTATTTTTTGTTATTATTGTTGTTTAACCTTATACTAGAGTGAATACTGGATAATCACAGTCTAGCCACAAGTTAATCAGGTGAGCTTGAGCAGCGCGAATCCACCTGCCGTAGTCCCTTCTTCGGTGGAGTCCGGGGTTGGTTTAGGATTTTTTTTTTTTTTTAGTTTTCAACCTCTGACTCCTGGGGAATGGGGCGTTACAGTGTGACTGTATATTCAAGAGTAACTCTGGAACTCTTTTAGCAATTTCAACCAGACTTAGTACATATGACTTACAAACTGAAAAAAAATGATTGAAAGACATCCCAAGGGGACGGCGCTGGAAGGAGTGACATATAAAAATAATCAAATAGGACTGATATAAGTGTGAGATCCACAGGTTTTTGTTGCAAAAATGATTTGTGACGTTCCCAATGGCGTTTAACACCAAAGTAAGCACCGTGGGTTGAGAGGAGGAGACGGGGGAAATATAATACAAAAATGACTGAGATTAGTGTCTAATTCATAATTTTCTGGTTGGAGAATATGGCTGACCCATTTTAAATGACTTAGAACATACTCAGTGCTTACCTTCAGCAGTGTTTTTAAAACGTATCAGTTTGATTAAAGGGCGTATTCTGCGGAGGTAGAATATTTGAAAATGTTATGTCTAAAGTAGATAATCTGTATTTTTTCATTATAGTTTCATTAAAATACGTATAATGAGGGAGAAGGAAATTGGAAAATTCCCCATAAGCATATTTTTTCCGTACGAAGAAAGGGCATTTCTTAGAGCAAATAACAAACTGTAATTAACTGTTAACTTGTTTGTGTTGGGCAGCACTTATATTGCTCTAATTTGTAACCACTATTCCTCTGTGTTGGAAAGTAAGTTAACTGATGAATAACTCGAAGCACTTTGCCGGTGCAAAAATACAGCATTTTTAATAAGAACATTAAACTATAAGAGCAAAAGGTAACACTAAGAATCTACTCGACAAGATGATAAAAGAGATAACGCGGAAAGCAGTATTATTCAAGGCAATATGAGTAACTTACTTTTGCTGATCACATCGCTGTTACTGTGAAGAGTGCACTAAAAGTGCTGATAATTTAGTCTGAAATTCGTGAAATTGAATATCTCAATAGTTTCTTCCAAGTATTTGTATCACTTGAAATTGAGTATTGCTCATCTATATGCAGTCCCTCTAACTTCTCCAGTTTTGATTCTGTTCATAATTTTTTCCTTCCTGTTGTTAGAGAATGAGTTTTGTCGCTAGGAATACTTAATAGAACTGAGCTTCTTAATAAACTAAAACTTAATAAACTAAATAAACAGACTCCCCAGAAGAGACTCACAGTGACAGATTCGTTGCTCATACGTGAGATTTATAAATGGTAAAATTAGTTCTGAGCTATAGATTTCCCTTCTCAATTTTAGTACAACTCTCGTCTTACAGACTTCTTAGTACTGTACTTTATCTTGGCAACACTGTGGGACAGTTTACCGACATATATTTATAACGTAACTCGTTATACACAGGTTTTCAGTCATGATTATAGCTAGATTAAATTACTAAAATCACTTAAAATAATTTATGCTGCGTTTAGCTTTCCTGGCTTTTATTGTGGCAAAGACTTATTGAAATAAATACACACCTATATATGATTATGCGTGCATCCCTTTTTATGATGGTTTCTGATTATATCGTTTATTTACAAAACGTTGCTATGACAACGTAAAGACAAAAGTTCATCACAAATCATCATATTAGAAGCAATCTCTTTCCTTTTCGTATTTTCTTCTTATTATTCAAACTGGTTGGTGCATATTTTAAAATCATACATTGCCCGGAAATATAAGAAAAGATATTTAAAATTACACTGAAAATACAATGTGTCAAAATACAAGATCTCTCTGTAATTAAGGCATATGTGTTATAATTTTATCTTCTTTGCTATGATACTCCTTACAAGTTTCGTGTTACATTGTTCCAGTGTAAAAATGTCGCGTACTTACCTTAACTGTTGAATGGTTGATATCAATATGTGAAAGTGAAAGTTGGTAAATAACTTCTGATTACTCATATGTATATTAATTTGTTTGCTGATTGTGCTGAACAAAATGACCAGCAAATTGTTAGGGTATGCAAATATACTTTCCTATTGTATCCGCAACAGTGCGTTACCTGAGAATTACAGCAATAAATTTAAACACCGTTCATTGGCAAGTAGTATAATGTCTGTTTAAGTGTAAACTAAAATATATAAAAATAAATAAAATAAAATACAGAAATTTTCCTATATTAAAACATTTATTTGAAAATTGACATGCCAAAAATGGAAATTTTAATGGATGCTTTTTGAAACGCATTACAATAGTTACGATGTTGATTTGTCACTTGCGAGAGAGAGAGAGCCCATTAGCAAATGACAAGTACATTGCTAGTGTGACTAAGGTAGTCAAACAAATGCTTATTGCAGCATTAAATAAGCTTAAATGTAAGGAAAATTGTCCTTTCTTGACCTTTGATGCTTTAGTCTACTGGAGAAACGAAACAATAAAGTTACGCAGTTCAGCTGTCGACCAAGACTCAAAACTGAGACTGAAGATTCACTCAACCATCAGAGAAACTTATTAGTTTCTTACTTTTTAAATAAACAATACAGCTTAAATATGAACTTCCACACTTTTGGTTTTGGCTGGATGACCCTTTTTGAAATAGAAAAAGTTATGTGTTTTTACTATATTTATACAATTCAAATCCATTTCCTTGAGTATGATATAAAAGTGATTTAATATTTAAATTTGGTTATCACGATGTAAAAATTTAAACGTTTCCATTTCAGAGACTGATTAATGTAATTTCGTAACACTTCCCTACTCGGGGGAAATTACTCACTAATGACTTCCAACATTTAATGCGCAATTCACAGTTTTCTCTTTTCTTGAGACTAATCAATGTAAGTTCATAACAAATGGACTTCAAACTCCATCTCAAATATTTGTAAATAAATTAATAAAATAAACTCATGGAACAACATTTATTAATACTCTGCACTGCTAAATGGATGCCAGCTTTAATTTTACCCTTAGCGTTTTGATTTGTACTTTATCTTTCTTCAATGATTGCCTTGCTTCTTCGGTAAATTTACAAAGGTATGCCTCTCTTACGTCAATGCGGATGTTACTACCAATATGATCAGCTTATTTAAACTCACAGCTTTCTAGAGTTAAAGTTATCGGGAATCAGAATCAAAATATACCAATTCAATAAAGGTAATTTGAAACGGAAGCAGTGGCTGTAGTAGAATACAATAGAAACTCAGATTTTAATAGTTACCTCGGTTTAATCATATGAGAATAAAAATCAAACTAAATCCCATAGAATCACTTTACTAGTAATTGTATTATTAAATTCAACGAAAACAACACGATCATTTTGTTTACACAACATTGTATAAAATCCACAAATAGCGTAAGCCCATTGGACCTATTATTCTCTCCATTGAACGCATCCTCTGCTTTCAGTTGAGCAACCTCAATGTAATGGTTAATGTAATTGCGACAATAGTACTACACTAGATTAATCAACGTAATGAGCTGACATCAAGAGTGAACATCGCAATTAGGTATGTAACTACTCATTGTGTACCTGTCAGGATATAAGTTATACATTAAACGAAATATATGTCATTGTTCTGTTATACAATACATTGCGAGAAAAATTAAACATTATCTAGTTCAAAGAAACCGTGTCTATGTTTCGATTATTCTATGTTATATAAATTAGTGATAAAATAATCCCACTTTTCTCAATGACGCGTGAAATAAATTTAAACAGTATTCATATTGTAAATAAAAGCATAACATGAATTAACACTAGCGATATAAACGAGCCAAAAATATACACACACTTTGACATTGCAAACGTTAATTCTAAAATAGTAAATACAGTATTCATACGATCATATAATTTTCTTAAGAGGTGCTTTTGAATTTTTTTCGAATTAATTTAGATGTTAAAATAGATCATTAGTAACAGTTAAAATCTTTTGATACAGCCGAATTGTTGTACGAACTACGCTCCGTTATGTTACCAGTGTGATTCATACAACATTTTGATGTTGACAAATAGCGTATCTAATGTAGCTAGTTTGAGTAATATAATCGTTTACGGTCTCTCAAATATATATGTCTCGAATTGTTAGGTCCGGGGATGTAAACCAGACAACATCTCTTCGACCTACCCATAGACCTGGTAAGATTTCACCCACCCAGACATGTTCAAAGTTTCGATGTAGTCGAATGGGTCATCAGATAAAATCTGCAAGATAAAATGATATGAAATGAAATATTCCACGATTATGCCCTTTAGGCTAAGAGAGACTTGTGATTAAGGCAAGCGAATGATGGTGGAAAAATCAGTAGAATGAGAATGTGGGATGAAATGGCAGTATCCCGAGAAAACCCATGGGTACGACGTTGTATACCACAAACTTACATGGTTGGGGATCGAACAAGGAACCCCACACAAGGAATGTAAGCGCTCTACCACTGAGCCACTGTTCACTACCAGGTAAAGGACATCGACGATATCTGTTGAGAAAGTATTAAACTACTGTATACTCCTGAATCCGGCTTTTGGAATCGATTTAGCATTAGAATTAAAGATTTCTCTCCTAACTTTGTAAACAAATGGAAAGTGGCAGAAAACATCCACTTTCGATTTTAAAATATATCACTATAGAGTAAAAACGGTAATAAGAAGTGAGTATATGTTTCCTGCGATTAATTAAGCATTCAAGAAATATGTTCAATCTCCACTTTGATCTCACTACTAAATACGTAAGTGGTGGTCATCGACTACCACTTCTGATTTCAATAGTCATCGAGGAAATATCCATAGAAACCGAAATCCTCCAAAATAAGTACACGGTTTTATGTTTCATTGCTGTTTCTACGGAAACAAATTATTACCAAATCATTGTAAATATTAGTCCATATATTGTTATGCTTATTATTATATATGTCGTTGTGTGTGCATGATCGTTGTGTTCCTGTTCATTATGCAATATACAACACGGTTTTAATGAACTGAGTTTCATAAATTTGGGAACTGAATATTACCAAAGAACTACTTTTTTTTAAAAAAAAAAAAGATATAAGCAAAGCTCCTAAACCTTATAGTTTCTTAACGAGAGATAAGTGAAGATGAGAAAAAAGCAAATTCAGAGATATGTTACTTAGAGATGTCATATCTCCATACTGGTAGGAACATGGACCACAAATATCTAACAAATTTTGTAATTGTACCTTGGGCCATAAGATCTATCTCAAAGATTTGATGCATATCTACTTAATCTGATTTCCTCTGTGGTTATTCCACCACGTGTAACATTTAAATTCTCCTCCATATTGAATCCGATTAAAATATCAACTTGCCAATAACTAACCGTCGTTTCCCATTATATTCATTATCCTCTATGTTTATTTATAACCAACTTTGTTTCAGAGAATTTTAGTTAATTTCTTGCACAATAACCATGTTTGTTTTTCTCTTGTTTTCGACAGCCTCCCGCTAGAAAGTTCCAAATTTATGACAGAAAGCTCATTAACACCTTGCACATGTTCATAGTTCATAGTCTTCTAGAAAATAAGAAACGAAAATACATACATTACATACGAAAATACATTAAAGAAAAATATAGAAATTAATACTGTTTGTTCTTTCAACAAATTTTCTCCCTTTTCGCTAGTCTAGTATCTGTTACATGTTTCTTTGGTCCCGGATTCGATTCTATTGTAGATTTATAGCACATTGCTGTGCCCATCTTAAACAGTAGGTCCAAATCTCATAGAGAATTGGTGATGAAACATGGAAACTAAACTTGAACAAATAATGTTTGAATTGCAGAAGTATACTTTCGATGTATCATTGAAACGCATATGTAGTTTTAGCATTCACAGTATATCACTTCACATCTCGGCAAGAGTTGCAATCGGGGCTAAAGATGAGAAATACTTTGATTTACTTTTTAGACACTTATCTTTTGTTCGTAGTTGTTGTGACTTATATGATTTAAAGTGCCAAAATATAACAAAATAAGTAAGTTATAATCGAGAGCTTTGTAGTGCAACACGGAATGTGCACCAATGCCCTCAGAAGTGCATTCATGTTAATGGTTTCAATTTGGAAATCTGCTGTGGAGATGTGGTCTTTTCACCTCCTTACAATCATTCATGTCATGTAGTACGTCTTACTGTTGTTTTTGTCATTATCCATTACTTGTTTAATTACTTAATTATCATGCAACAATTACATAAGAAATTGTCCTTCACAAGAAATTAATGAAGTAACAATCATTATCAGCATGTCCCTTCTAATATTTATATAAAACAAGTTCCCTTTCATTTCTATAGTTTACAGTTTACTGTGTTTGTTTACTTTGTCTACTTCATTCGAGTTTCTGTTCGTATCTCAGTTATCGTTCAATAGTGGACCAATGTTAATATAAACTTTTTCTTGCATAGAATTACCCATACTACCATTTCCCAAAGCATCGTCTTTCCATCTCTTGCTATCCCTCTCTCTTAAGTGTACAAATAGTACCCTTGGGTTAATTATCTCTTTGTTGTGAACCTAGTTCAAAGAAAAGATGTGGTCCTTATGCATGAATAATCATGTAAAAAAAAATAATATCTGGAGGCTTAACATAACATACGGACAAAAATATCTAAAACAACATATGAAAATTCCCATGGGATCCTTTACAATGGAAAGAAAACAATACTGGTAATAAGACCAAACATCTAATTAGAATATAGTAGTGTATATTAGCTATATAGCTTTGATAATATTGGCAACCTCACAATATATGGGGTAGGTCATGAAGAGAAAGTTGCAATTACAAGTGTCTATTCGAAATATGCTTATTTTACAAAATGTCTCCTACAAATATTTAGTGATATACGTATTATTATAGATCCTATTGCAACCATTGTCTAAATATGTGCTAAGTCGGGTTAGTTATGTTTGTATCCTACAGCCATACTAGAATTCTAGCGCTTGGTAGTGAACTATATTTCAACTGCGTTCATGATCTCTTCAACATTGTGAAAGTTATGTTTAACAAGATGCGTCAATAAGAGGGAGAAGTGCTTAGCGAATATACAGATGGTGATCAGAAAAATGGAAACACCTGTAGTTGGCAACACGTCAGATGTATGCGTTGGCAGTGATGTCGTGGCGCCCGCAGCGCCGGACCGCTGGTGGTGGTGTGTTAGGTCGGTCTCCATACTACGTCAGGCGCAGTGGAACAGCAGTGTCCAGTGGCTGCAGCAGACGGAGGTAGTGTAAAATGGGAGACTTCTCAGATTTTCAAAGAGGGCAAATTGTTGGTGCGCGATTATGTGGAGTGAGTGTGACGGCAGTGGCTACTGTGTTAGGTGTGTCGCGTGGGACAGTGTCGAAGGTGATGACGGCCTACACAACACACGGGAAAACCACATCGGGGAAAAGGAACAGTGGGCTGAAGAAAATCATGAGTGACAGGTCACGCCGGGTATTAAAGCGCATTGTCATGCAGAACCGTCGTGCCACTACCGAGCAAGGGACGGAGGAACTCAATCAGCACCTCCCCCACCCTGTTTCGGCAATCACAGTCCGCCGCGAATTACATGACATGAACTTACGGGGTCGTGTTGCACGGGCCAAACAGCTCATCAGGGACCATAAGGCTTTAGCACGCCGCAAATGGTGCCGCGACCATGCAACTTGGACCGTTGAAGACTGGAAACGTGTGATATGGTCAGATGAGTCATCCTTCACCCTATTCCCAACCACGGGCCGTGTTTATGTGTGGATAACGCCCAAAGAAGCTTATGATCCGCCCAACTGTGAAACATGGCGGCGGCTCAGTGATGCTGTGGGCCGCCATATCATGGTTTTCGTTGGGTCCTGTGGTCACACTTAGCGAACGAATCACTGCCAACGATTATGTCGCAATTTTAGGAGACCACTTGCATCCTATGGTCCGGATGTTGTTCCCGGACAATGACGCCATCTTCCAGGATGATAATGCACCCATTCATCCGTTGTTGCAGCGTGTTTGAGGAACATCGGGATGAAGTTCAACACCTCCCCTGGCCCGCCCAATCCCCAGATCTCAACATAATTGAATATCTGTGGTCCGTCTTGGAAACACAACTCCGGCGACGATTTCCAGCTCCATCCTCTCTCACAGAACTGGCCGATGCCATGCACGAGGAATGGTGTAAAATTCCACTTGCTACCATTCACGACCTCTATGCCTCCATCCCACGTCGCATCAAGGCTGTTCTGAAGGTGAAAGGTGGCCCAACATCATATTAATCTGGTAAGTTGCAATTTCGTTCAGGTGTTTCCATTTTTTCTGATCACCATCTGTATATGCTCTTGTGCTTGGAGAAGATATATTAAAGAGTCCAGTTTTTATTTGCCGGGATTCTTAGGTGGCGAGTCCGTTATAAACACGCGCTTCTTGTACTAGACTTCGCGTAAAAATAAGGAACACCTGTAAGAGGTAACAGGAAAGATGGTAGTGGAAGTCAGATAAAAAAAAAACGTACACGCGAAATTATTACTTATTCACCTTTTGGAATTGTAAAATTAGTTTACAGACACAACTCGGATATCTTTAAACTAATATTACAAAACGACTTGTAATGTGAAGGTGTTTCTTATTTACATCGTCGAACTGATCACGAAATTACTGGTTATCATTAACACTAACAATGCGGGCTTTCAAAAGTGGAAACGGAACGACTACACTAAAATCGTAACGAAATCACAAAAATGTTTTATCTCTAAAATCATGGTTACCCTTTGACATCTTCCACATCTGTGTACTAGCATTGTATCTAATTTTCATATACATATACTAGCCTTTGGCTAGCTGAGGGCTTCCCCCCACACCACCACGTTTACTCGGCCTACGGCCTTGCATCTCTTACGTATTAGCCTTTGCATTAACAGTTAATTTCGTGCATTTGCTCTTCATATTTCCTGAATTTAGCCAGCTGGGGGCTTCACCCCAAGAAAACTTATATTTAAATAAAATGGAGATGTCTTCATTCGCCTTTAAACCCCTTAAAAATTAAAAATATTTACTTTTGACAATTTTCCTATAGGTAAGCCGCGGAAGGCTACAATCATGCTAAATTTAACCATTCTAATCCTACTAGAAGTGCCTAAACATTTTGGGGTGTAGAAGACGTCCCATATAAATAACATGGGAAAGATTTTTCAATTCCCCATAAAACCACTCTACAGCTGAGAATTTTTTGTTTTTGACGATTTACTTGGGTAACGCTAGCAAAAACGTACAAGCATACCGAATTTCAAGTTCGTATTCCAATTTCAAGTACGTAAAATATGAGATTATATGTCCAAAAAGGGACCCATTTAAATAGCATGCGGAATTTCTTCATTTTCCCTTTAGACCCGCTAGCAATTAAAAATATTAATTTTTGACAATTTCTCTGTCCGTTAGTCTCGAAAACCTACAATTATGTCAAATTTAATCATTGTAACCCTACAGAAAGTGCCTAATAATTTTAGGGTGTAAAAGATGTCCCATATAAATAACATGGAAAAGATTTTTCAGTCCCCCATTAAACCACTCTAAAGTTGGATTTTTTTTATTTTCAGTGACTTCCTTAAATAATTCTATAGCAAATGCACAAGTATACCGAATTTGTAAGTTGTTATTTCAGTTTCAAGTAATTAAAATATGAGATTATAGGTACAAAAAAACATTTAAATAACATGGGTTAATTTCTTCCTCCCTTCTTTAGAACCCCTAAAAATTAAAAGTATTCAATTATGAATATTTTCCTCTCGGTTAGTCCCAGAAAGCTACAATCATGCCAAATTTCAACTTTCCATATGTATAGACCAAACTTGTAAAGTTACAGTGAACTACAAGTGAACAGAAGAGAAATCAGGAAGATAGTATATTATGTTTTACATTGCAACATCGTTATTACAAAACATTAAATTTGCAGTATTTCAGCTAGACTTTACCACATTAATAATTGCTAACAAATTGAATATGGTTGTTATGGAACGAAACCCATGACTGTTACCATTAGTCCAGTCAAATTAAGGTTTGAAGTAGACATTTAGAATAAAAAGATGGAACCTTCTGGAATTTGTTCGTGATTTCTTCCTCATTAGCCTCCAGAAAATAAAAAATTCCAGTTGTGGGTTTTCCGCCATTTTGAATAATAGTCTGGAATCTTGGATTTCTCACTTGCACTTAGTTTATGCCACATAACTGTTAAACTATTTAACATAGAAGGATAATTCTTTCTTTATTATACTTCCAATATTATAGGCAATGTAACAAATTACTATCACTTTTCTCCGAGTAACCATTTTTGCATAACGTTAGGATAAAATGAAAAATTGGGATCTGTATTAGGGGACGTATTCTTTTCATTGTCCCATGCATACTACTTAACAGAGTAGAAATATGAAAAAAAGTGTTCGAATAAAAGTTATTGGAAATTTCATAAGCTTTAAAACGATGTATATATTGTCACTATATACAATGTCAGAGATGCGCAAGGAAACTTCAAATGTAATAGAACTGCGCACAATTTATGTTGAAACATATGAATGAATCATTGAACATGAAGAAGAAAAGAGACTCTTTAGTGATTTTAGACGCTTTTCATTGCAATTTCCGGTAAATATTAACAGGTTTCGAAGTTCGGCTAGTTTAATAAATAGTTCGTAAAACAGTGGCGTAAGCATGGGGTGCACAAGAACTATGAAAGTAGACTTTCGCACTATCTTTCTATATGTAAGCCTGTATTTATTGAAATTAATGTTTGAGATAAACGTTTCAGAAAGAAGATGAAATCCATTGAAATATGTTTTACTGATGTTATCCTGCAAAAATCCAGTTGCTGGATATCAAGCCTTTTTGAATAAATAGCCCAAGTCCAGTGCAATTACGACAAAAATCGATCAAACTTAAAGATTGTTTTTTTTTTTTTAAAAAAAGATTAAACCTGTTAGAATATGTTATATGCATTGATATTATACTAAAAGAGTCTCAAAACTCTAGTTGCTGGGTTCTCATCGTTTTAAATAAACAGTAAGCCATCTTGAAATTTATCCCAATGACTAGTTTTTGCCTTATGGCTCCTAAGTAAATAAACGTAAATGTATCATTCTTTCTTTATTATACTTTCAATATTATAGGTTATATAATAAACGATCACTTTCTCCGCGTTGGCGTTAGCAAGAGTTCAGCATACCTTAAAGTTTTATCTATTGGTGCTTAAAAATATAAATTCAGGGAAAAATAAAAATGGTGATTGAAACAAGGGATTAATTATTAAAAATGAAGGAAAATATACTTACCGGAATTATTTGAGTTGCGTTTTGTATCCTATTTACAACAAATACCATCATATCCTGTTTCATGATTTTCAGTATTTCGCTATCTTTTATAATTGTGCTTAGATTCCTCTGCGCATCTATTAAACTGCTAAACTAAAAGTATTTTTATTATAAAAAGAAGACATACACTGATCACCACTTGAATTACAGGCACCTACCTAATGTGTTTAACACTACCTTTCGCTTTGATAACGGAAGCTACCCACAAGGCATGGACTCCACGAGGCGCTTGAAGTGTTGTTGGTGAATCTCAATCCATATCTGCTGCAGTCTCCCATAAAGTCTCTTCTGACCCCTACGATTTGACTACGGTCAAGTGCACTCAGGTCCTTCGTCTTGCCCATCATACACTGCAGTGTCACGGATACGAGAGATTAAGTACATGACAGCAGTACTCTCGCGATGCATTTCGTTCACATGCACTGGTGGAGTATCTCTAGAGCGGTTACTGCAACTTTCCTGTTGTCTCTAATTCAACTGCTGATCCGTGTATATGGCAGAGTAAAAAGCCTCGCGACGATAAATGAACTTAAACAAATGTTCTAAATATACCAGTGTACTTTGAGACTTACTTTCTCGATGATGTTTTGCAGTTGAATGTCCAAAGTTTGCGTTAACTTCCTTCTCAAAGAATTTGGCTTTTGTGGCAGCTTCATCATCACTTCCTTCATCTGCATCTTGAATTAAAATGGCATTCGTGTCCAATACTCTGCTCACAAAATGGTATACAATCTAGCTGTCTTCTTTTTCACCCACAATTATTTCTGCAGTTCGCCTGACAGTTGCATGCTAAACAACGAACTTGTATAAACTTTAAATTTTAACACATCTTTTGGAACACTTTGTTCAAATGTTACAGAAAGAAGGCAATCACAACAGATTATCCAGCTGCATTCAATTTGAGTCATCTTGTTGATCTTTCTCCACTGCTGAACTTGATAGAACACATGAAAACTATGGTGATTTGCAGGAGCTGTTGTTGGATATAGTACTGCTAATTGATAGTGTCACTAATGCGTTGTTTGGATACAATTTTTCTGTACATGGAGACTCTTGTACAATCCAGATTTTCTTTCCATGCACATTTACATAACACTAAGAACATATTTTCTCCAGCAGATGATGTTGGGTTGTTGAAAACATCCATTTCTTGACGCAGTTCTTCATTTTTTACTTGTATTTTGTACGTGACTTTCTCCCCTTTACTGTGTGGAGCAAAAGTTGTATCACAACCAGTGAAGGCATGCAAAGAAATAAAATGCAGTTTACGATATGGTCTCTGAAGATTGGAACTACTGTATATTATATGTGATGGTTTCGTGTCAGAAATAAACATGTAAGTCTCAGCTGTTGCGAGTGCTACCATCAAAACTAAAATATCTGAACCTTCTCCCACTATTACTGACGAGCCAGATTTTGCAAGATTTGTTGCGATTAACACAACCAATATATGTCCATCTCCAGGAGATTGATGTACGGTACAACCAGATTTCTCGAGATATTTTGTCAGAAGTAATATCAATTCAGATATGTGCTTTGTGTTAAGAAGAAATTCCTTTTGAGATAAATGAACAACGTGGATTTTATCCTCAACGATTATGCGTAGTCATTATTCCTTTGTTCGTATACATTGTTTTATATCCTTTTATAAAAGGTCAACCATCATAACCATCAAATACAATAATTTATTACCATAGTGTTTTGTAATAAACTTCATATATTGCTCATATAATTGGCCGCGAAAAATTAGGGAAACCAACAACTAGAGGTTTGGGACTCTTTTAGTATAATATCAATGCATATAACATATTCTAACAGGTTTAATCTTTAAAAAAAAACTTTACGTTTGTTCAATTGTTTTCGTAATTTCACTTAACTAGGGCTATTTATTCAAAAAAGGCGGAAAACCCGCACTGGATTTTTTTTGCATAACAAATCAGTAAAACATATTTCAACAGATTTCATCTTCTTTTTGAAACGTTTATCGCAAACATTAATTTCAATGGACACATAGGCCTACATACAGAAAAATAGTCTACTTGCAGAGTTCTTGCGCAACCCCCTGCTTACGCCACTGTTTACAAACTATTTATTAAACTAGCCGGACTTCCAAACCTGTTAATACTTACCGGAAATTGCAATGAAAAGTCGTCTCAAGTCACTGAATAGTCTCTCTTTATCTTCATGTTCAAGGATTCGTTCATATGCTTCAACAGAAATTGTGCGCAGTTTGATGACGTTTGAAGCTTCATTGTATATAGTGACAATATATACATCGTTTTAAAGCTTGTGGAATTTCAAACAACTTTTATTCGAGCATTTTTTCTTATTTCTACTCTGTTAAGTTGCATGAGTCAGTGAAACAAATATGTCCCCTAATACAGATCCCAGTTTTTCACTTTATTCTAAAGTTATGCAAAAATGGTTACTCAGAGAAAAGTGATAATAACTTGTTACATTGTGTAACGATCTCTTACATTGGGCCCATACCATCCAGGTGGAAATACTTCTGAACGCTTTATAAAGACCTTAAAATCATCGTTGAGAACGTACTTTTCAGATAAACAGCGTCTTTGGTCTACTTGTATTATAGGCATTCAATATACCTTAAATCTGAGCGAGCATTCTCGACTCAAGATGTCACCTATCAAAGCCTTTTTTGGACGTCCAAATTACACCCCACTTGAAAACCGATGGGACATTGTAGAGTCAGATCTCGCTGGAAGAACATCTAATAATATATGGCAATCTGCATTGTCAAATATGGAAAAAAGCTGGAATCGTAGACGAAAGTTAATGTTGCAACGTCGAAGGGATGTTAACCTTAGAGTTTGTGATAAGGTCTTGTTAAGGTCTCACATCAAATCTTCTTTAAAGGATAAGATAGCCAAGTCTGAGTGATAAATGGCATTTACCATATGTTATTAAAAAATTTTTAACACTCAATACTGTTTTGATCTCGGATGAAAACGATAACTTGGGATCGTACCGCAGAAGTCACGTGTCGGAAATTAAAATTTAAAGAGAGCCACGTTACAGTTGATTTTATAAAAGTCTGGTTGTAGAAGGAGAGAATTTCATGTATTCGAAGTTTAATGTTTGTAATTTATTGTAAAAGTTTAAGAAATTCATTCTCTGTTCTTAAATTATTATATTAATTTTTCTTAATTGATGGCCACCAATTAAAATATTATGTGTTGTTGGGAATTTACGTTTGTAATATACATTAAAATAATTTGTCAGTGGATAATTTTTTGAATTGATAAAAAAATTTTTGGTTGTAAATATTTAGTTTTATTCATTAGCTAAAAGTTTTTAATTTAAAGAGTGAATATTTTTATTCAAATTAATGGTAGTTTGGATGTATATTTAGTAAAACAACAGTCTCCATGGCTTTCAAGCGTTTGGAGACTGTTGTTTTATCAACGCCTAATGCTGCTGCAAGTTGTTCCTGCGTTTGACACGAATCCTGCTCGAGCAATGCTGTCAATTCTTCGTCTTGAAATTTTTGGCTGTCCAGCTCGCTCTTGGTCTGCCAAGCCGAAATCACCACCTCTAAACCGTGCAAACCACTTCTGACACGTTCGCTCAGCTAGAGCATGGTCACCATACACTTCCACCAAAATACGATGACTTTCAGTCGCACTTTTCTGCATGTTAAAGTAATGCAGCAGGACACCCCGCAAAAACACTTTATCAGGCACAAATTGCGCCATGTTCACTTAACTACAAACTGGTGTTGTTGACGCTTTAATCCACTGCCCTATACTACGAACGATACGCGATGACAGGGGTTTGCAACACATGTGTGGATACACGGATCTTTGGGACGCTCCGTTCGTTGCGCCATCTCTTGTCCACCCGCACGAATTAATTCCTAGACCAAATAATAACTTTGTTCAATCGTTCTGATTTTGAAAAATTGAAAGAAAAGAGTTTAGAATCATAAATTTTTCATTACTTGTGTAAAAATAATCCGATTTTTTAATTAATTGAATGGGAATTCTTGGTATGAGTAAATACATTCTGAGCAAATACTAGATCGAGTCAAAAGTTTGTACTCAGAATTAGAAAAATGGTTTATTGTCTTATTTTGCTACTATTTAGCTAGGAATTCAGGATATATGATCAGGATATATTCAGGATATGAATTTTGAAATTAAACGCAACTAGTGATTTTTGTATAAATTTTTGGTTTTTGGAATATTAACATTTTTTTAAGTTGTAGTACTGAATTTCTTTAGATCGATATATTAGTATTTTGATTGGAAGATTATTTTTTCCTGATTAATTATAAAATCTTAGGCTGATTCAAAAGTTTGCATATCTTTTAATTAATGCTATTTTTGTGTTATTTTGCATCTTTTTGGGTAAAGATCTCGAGTTTGATAGGTGTATTAAATTATTCGGTCACTGAGATAGATTTTTAATTTTTTGAATTTCCGAATATTAATTGAAACTGTGTTATAATTATAGGTCAAGTAATGTTGGGATATATGAATTGTGTAGGATTTTGAATTTTCATTGAAATTTGAATTGTTATTAATAAAAATTAAACAATTAAATCCCGGAATATTTCTGATGTTCTTGTTTATGAAAATATTTGGGAAATTTGAATTACTATTAATAAATTAAAGCACGGATTATTCATAAAGTTTTTGAATTGGCGACATTTAGATATTTTTTGAATTGTCTTTGCCTTTTTGAATTTTTGATCGGTGTATATACTGTCAATTAGTAGTTGCTTTTCACTTTTACATATTTTATCTTTATTGATCAATTATTGGAAGACATAAGTTTATTAGAATCGAGATTTGAAAAATGAATCTAAATTAATTAGATTTGAGATTTGAAATTTTGAATGAAAGTTTAGAGTCCGCATTCCTGTGTTAAATTTCTATTGAACCGAATTCTAGTATTTTGAATTTTGTATACTTTGATTTGTTTTAACGGTGAATATATAGTCAACTAAAGATTGACTGTATATTCACCACCACAGATTTGGTTGTAATAAAATTGTTATACAAAATTCTGAATTTTGTGTTTTTCTTTGTATTTGTTGTTAAATATTTTTGCGTACCCGAACATTGGATCATAGATATCTATTGAAAGAGACTCGGCCGAGACCTGTGCTTCCCTCATAGCTTCGTCTGCCATTAGTTCTCCCCGAACGAGTCCGGAGGAATCAGTCGATTTTATTAAATTTGGTTTGGTCAGGTTGCTTCGGATCCTTTTGAGGAGACAGGTGGATAGGGATATTACAGTTGCCTATAACTTTAGAAGTATAATAAAGAAAGAATGATACTTCTATTTTAATTAGTTTAGAAGTTATTTGGCATAAACTAAGTGCATGTGAGAAATCCAAGATGCCAGCCATTCATTCAAAATGGCGGCAACTGGATTTTTTTTGGATTTTCTGGAGGTTAATGAGGAAGAAATCGCAAACAAATTCCAGAATCTTTTTATTCTAAATGTCTAGGCTTGGCCCGTTTTTTATGTAATTTGACTGGGCTATATGAAATTCACCAATCACACAATATTATTACTTTGTCATTCGTGTTTTGATCTTGGTAGTAGTATTTTTATGTTTTTCTCAATTATATAACAAACAAATACTGGTGTATCTATAATGAATGGAATGAAGAATCTAATATACATGGTTGGAAAATTGTGGTCTTTCATGGCTACATAATATCTAAGTATAAAAATTAAGATGTAAAACGTTCTCACCTGTTAATTCAGACATCGTTTGTGTTAAATCTGACATGGTAGGCTAGTAAACAAAACAAACTCTTCTCATCTCTCCCTCGTTTAGTCAAAAGTTACTGGCCTAATTCAGGACAGAAAATGTTTGCAATACCCAATATTATTCCGAAGATGATTTTATCATTCTACTACCCTAACATTTAACGTTGAGAAACCATTTTGATACTTTTCTAAACTATCAATGTAAAATATGTAGTTTTAGTCATAATAAGAATCAAACTGTTTTCTTAGAGTTTTATATCAGAGTTTCAAGGGGATTAATGCTTAAATGTAAATTTCGATTACCTTATTCAATAAAAATTGTTACTGCAATTAAGAGAATGAAATATATTTTATTCTATTTTCTTGAAGAAGAGAAATAATTCAGTTAGTTCAAGATGACGTCTAGTGGTGTGTCTTTGTTTTGTTGTGCTCTGATATTTTTAAGTTTTTGTCTGTTTTTTCCGTGTGTTCTAGCGTTTTGGTTATCTGTATCTGCACGATGGTGTGACATTGAAAAACAGTGTGCGTCTCAGTGTTTCGTTTGTGACTTGTTTTGCTCTGAAAGGATGTTTTTTTCCTGTATCATCCTTTTCAAAGGCTATTTGGACTGCCATTACGAAACCTTCTTCTTCCGGGCAGACAGCTTCAGGTAAGAAATATATCAATAGATGGCACCACCTACTGCTGATCGTTCTGCTTAGTGGCGATGTCCACCTCAATCCAGGACCCAGTGAGGGCCATGCCCTTTCTATCTGTTATCGAAACGTTCGATCCATTAAAAGCAAACTAAGTGACTGTGAAATACATTTACCTGAACTTCTAGAATATGACTGTTTAGTTTCTTTCTGAAACGTGGATGACTTATGATGTGCTTGATTGTGAACTGACATTCTCCAATAACTTTACTATATACAGACGGGACAGGGGTTCACGTTATGGTGGTGTAATGATATGTGTGACCTCTAAACTAAAAAGTAAAGAACGTAACGAATTATGCAGCGAATACTGTGAAATCTTATGGGTTGAAATAAACATTCCAAACGGTCCAAACCAAATTATAGGCTGCTTTTATCGACAACACAAAAACTCTCCCTTGTACATACTGGAAGCATGTCGTGACTCTATGATTGCCGCCGTAGCAGACTGCAATGCAACACTTCTTGGAGATTTCAATCTCTCCATTGACTGGCTTTCCCCCACATGTGGTGTCCCACATTCTAAAAACTATTATACTGACTCTTGGTTTTTGGACAATTTTATACATGCTCTGGGCTTAGCACAGCATAATATGTATTCTACTAGAGGTGATAGTAACCTGGACTATATTGTGTCAACCCACAAATCGACGGTTGTGGTCCCTTAGTTAACTTTTTACCCATCTGATCACTTTTCCCTCAGTGTGTTCTTTCCTCGCGTCAAACACAAAATATATCAACGACAAAAATCAGTGTCTTCTTTACCCCAGTGGAAAAATGCCCCTTGGAGTGGAATACGTCATGTTCTTTATACTTTGCCTCAGGCTCAGTTGACGATGCAGCTGACTTATTTACTGACGCCACACAGGCTGTGGTTAAAGATTTTATGCCTTTTCGTAAAAGACCTTCTTCAAAGTTCACCCCGTGGTTTGATGAGGAACTAAAGTGCACACTTTGCAACAAAATAGTGCATGGAAGCTATGGAAGGATTTTCCCAGTGAATATACCTAAAAAACTTTACAGGTATTAGAAGACATAGTAAATATCTTATGAAAAGAAAGTATGAGGAGTACATTCAACACATTACTGTCGATGCAATAATAATCCTAAGCGTTTCTGGATCCTAATAAACAACCGAGAAAATAGTTCTCGTAAACCGACAGAACTGACCTACAAAAATGCATGTGTAAATGAAAAAGACAGGGCAAAGATGTTTAATGAATATTTTGCTAGTAGCTTTGCTTCAACCCCTCCCATCTCTTCTTCCTTCCTCTTCAAGCTGTTTGTTCTGAATCTTTGTCTTCGATCAGTACCACTCCGACCGAAGTACTTTCTCTTCTATTGGCATTGCCCCAGCAGCGCGCTTTAGGGCCAGATAATATTTACACTTGCTTCCTACGCAGTGTTGCCAGTTCGCTTTCTCAACCCTTTTTGAATTTACTAAATCGCTGTTTGGCAGAAAGTGTCTTTTCCACCTGTTGGAAGAGAGCTAATATCTCTCCTATTCATAAGTCTGGTGAGATAAAAATTATATGTCCTTCTATCAACATTTTTTTTTTTTGTTATCACCTCTCACACTCGTTTGTGAAAAGATAATCAAAAACAGTCAGATCTTTCAATTTGTTGCTCCATTTATAAACTCCTCACAACACGGCTTTTTGCCAGGAAAATCTTGTGTTACTAATTTATTTGTTCTTCTGTCCGATGTTGTGGACAGCATCTCAGAAAATTCTGAACTCGACATTTTGTATTTGGACCTGGCTAAGGCTTTCGATTCCCTTCCACACCATCTTCTTATATACAAACTCAATTGTAGATTCAACTTACATGCAAATTGCTTAGTCTTCTGGAAACCTATCTCAGTAATAGGACACGAGTTTCAGTTTTAGGTTACTTTTCTGATTTTATTTTCGCAACTTCTTGAGTTCCTCAAGGCAGTGATCTGGGTCCACTTCTATTCCTATTATACATGAATGATCTGCCTTCTTTGTACACATACAGCCCTACCAATATTCTATTCGATGATGACTGCAAACTTTACAGACAAGCTCAATCCGAGTACGATGCGCTTGCACTTCAACATGATGCTTCAATTCTTCTCAACTGGTGTAACTCTTGGAAACTTAGCTTAAACATTGAAAAATGTGCTTCTCGAGAACCTATAAAACACATTCACAAAATTGGTCATAATAACATAAATCCTGTCTCTTCTTTCAGACATCTTGGTGTTATCATTGACAGTAAGCTTACTTTTGCGGATCAGATAAGCACAATATCTTGTATTGCTATGAGAAAACTGGGACTCCCTTATCGCTTCACTGACATAAAAAATCCTAATTCCTTAAGCTTGTTCTATAAGTCATATGCTGCTCCCGCTATTGAGAACTGTTCTCCTATCTGGTCTATGGCCTGCCCTACTCATTCAAAAAAAAAAGTTAAATTCCGTAATTAATTTCTTTTTATCCACTGTATATTACCAAGTACCTCACCTCCGAACCCTTCAAAAAATGACATTTTAAAATCCCTCAATATCCTACCTCCCCTAATGAGAAACAAAATTTCTGACTTAATATATTTTTGCAAAAAAAAAAAAAAATGTAAATTGCCACATATCATATGAACAGTTGTTAAGTGAGACCAATTTTCGCCTACCCGCTAGAACAATACGGTCTAGTGATCTCTTTTACACTCGAGCACCGAGAGTTAATATTGTCCAAAGGTCTATTCTAAACCGAATTGTCAGTACCTATAATCAGTTACCAGAAGCTGTAAACGTTTTTTTTTTCAAGTGAGTATACTTTCAGATCATCTATAAATAAGCTATTTTTGTAATGTCGCTGTTGTGTTGTACTACCTTGAACTCAAATTGTTATTAAATTGTTATGCTATGTTATGTTATGCTATCAAATTCTTAAAATGTTTTAGTGTAAAATGACATATTGCTGTGTCTGAAACATGTTATAAATAAATAAATAAATAAATAAATAAGGTATATTATCATACATACTCTATATTTCTTTCTTAAAAAATTAATATTTAGAAAGTATAAGCTAGTTGTTTTCCTGTAAGATTTGACGAGGCATAAAGTTGTTCGGTTCATTTAAAAATTTCCTTCGTTAGCTTCTTAAGTTTGTGTTTCTACTGATTGTATTTGTTTCCGGATTGGCCATAATACAAAATTCTTCTTTAAATACAGTACGTACTCTTACAATTCCCCATTCTGTTATTAGTTAAAATTTCCATTAGGTGCACTTTGTCATTTTATTGCACTACCTCAGATTTGAAAAATAAACAAGCAATGTCGAATTATAATTACAATTATTTTGCAAATATATGGTTCCTTAAAGGTTAAGTAATAAGTTCTGTAAATGTAAGGGCTATTATGAAAGTTATACTCAATTGTTTAGATATGTTTAAAATATTCTAAAATCATATCGCTGGTATGATGATGATAAGAACAGTTGTACTTATAGTGGTTACAAAATCAAAAGAGATGGTTGAAATAAATTTTACTTTACAGCCTTATTAATTTAGTTGAGATAAAAGTTGGTGAAGCAGATGATATTATTATAAAAATAAAATTAGTCACGAAACATATCTACATATTCTTATTACAACTCAGCAACTGAAGAGTTATAACATTTAGAAGTTCTAATAGGGTCTATGAATTTCTGAATTGTATAAAGGTAACCAAGAAAGTTTAGTCGCCCTTTTGTGGGGGGTCTCTATTCCATTAGTTCTAACACACGAATGGAGATCAGATGAAGATCCATTGTTAATGTGAACATATTCAACATACTACCCGGTTGTGACATTTCAGTTACACCGTGAACTTGCGTAAGAACAGAGTGAGCATGGGACATCCACAGTAGGGTGGATCGAAAATATCAAAAGTTGTCCAATTAAATAGCACTAGGTGTCAAAAGTTTTGTATTGACTAGTACAACATTCGTGATTTTTTTTCAATATTTTGTACTTCATCTTCATTCTCCGCAAGGTCCTCAAAATTTTGCAATTTTGATGAATATTTGATTTTTTTGAAAATATTGATTTTTTTTAAAGCTGCCCAATGACATCGAACTAGGTGTCAAAAGTTTTGTTTTCACTAGTGTAATATACGTGATTTTTTTCATAATTTTTGTACTCCATATTCATTCCCCGCAATAGCCTTAAAATTTTGCAATTTTTATGAAAATTTGGACTTTTTAAAATCTATTGATTTTCTTTAAAAAAAATTGCCCAACGAAATTGAACTAGGTGACAAAAGTTGCATAATTACTAGATTGAATACACCATTCAAAATTTTCAAATAATTTGTATCTTCATTAACCGCAAGGGCCTGGAATTTGGCAGTTTTTATGGTATATTCTAAGGCATATTCTACAACAATTAGATGGCGCAACAGTGGGTCCTCAAGAACTCTCAGAACTATAGGAAAAAGTTTAGCCAATTATGAGGATTTACCAATCGTTAATTTTCAAGCGAATGAAGGAACTTTCCCGGCCATGGAAGTAAAAGACGTCAGAAACCGTAGCACAGGCCAAAGATATATGTGGGATATTTGCAAAGCAATCTCTGATGGTGAGTGTTCACCAAATCTTGCATCAAGAAGTCCTGGAAAATTATCCCATGGAAGAAGGATCACTACTACTAACGTAGTGTTTAGAGTGTACATAAGCACTACTGACCAATCTTCGAACTTGAAGGAGCTTCTTGCAATCATCATGAAAGTGTATGCTCGGATGTGATTTTACATTAAATGTAACCTACTATCAAGGATGTTTCTGTGAACTTATATCGTATTATAGTATTTTCACAGTACTTAAGCAATGAACTGAAAATCATTGTAGATAGAACAATTCACCCAATGGTTTCTTCGCGCATCCAGAGAATTTACTGGTATCTATGCTTGCCGATGATAGAAAGCATATTCGAGAACTCGTTATGAAAAAATCTACGAATGTTATACTAATCAATAGACAACTTTTGACATCTAGTGCTATTTAATTGGACAACTTTTGATTTTCCCGATCCATCCTCCTCCACAGAGCGTCATAAGTGCGTGTATGTTGTATGAGTTCAAACTGGGGTCAAAGCCCACTGCAGCGGGCCGGGATATAAGCCAGGCCTTTTGTGATGATGTCATGACTACATGAAGAATGCAACGGTAGTTTAACAAGTTTAACGACGGTGACGAAACACTCGGAGATGCACCACATGCAGAAATACCAACACATGTACAAACTAAAGATATTCAGACAGCAATTGAGGTGAATAGTAGCCAGACATGTAAGAAACTGATACTACAATTCAGTGTGAGTGCAGAAACCATTTTCAGCACCTCCATCAACTTCGAAGCACTACAAGGTGGGTCAATGGGTCCCACATGATTAGGTTTCGGGCCAGAAATCAGGCATCTGTGTTTCTTTGCTGTCTCCTCTGAGGAAGAAGCCATTTGTGGACATTATGTTGAGATGTGATGAGAAGTGGATCCTGTACGAAGGCTCAGACGCCGTCATCGTTGATTATCATCCCATGAACCGGTTCCAAAACAGTCGAAACCAGCACTGTACCAGAAGAAGGTCCTCCTGTTTTGAGAACTCCTCGCGGCATCGTGAATCGGGAACTGCTACCAGCTGGTCAGAGCCTCAATGCAACTGTGTACTGTCAGCAGTTGAGCTGTGTTAAAAAAAAAAAAAAAAAAAAACTCTGGAGCCAGCACTTCTGAACTTCTGATCGCAAAGGGGTCCTCCTGTTAGAGGACAACGCTAATCCACACCTGGTTTTGATAACCGGTGATACCATTCTACGCCTTGGATGGGAAACACTATTGCATCTGCCATACTCCCCGGACATTGCACCGTTCGATTATCACCTGTTCCATTAGTTGGACAATCACCTAAGAAGACGCCAGTTCAAATCCCTAGTAGAGGTGCCAAATGTACTTGATAGCTTCTTCGCTTCAA
This sequence comes from Thermobia domestica, assembly GCF_964235325.1. Classification (NCBI taxonomy): domain Eukaryota; kingdom Metazoa; phylum Arthropoda; class Insecta; order Zygentoma; family Lepismatidae; genus Thermobia; species Thermobia domestica. The sequence continues at coordinate 137,733,834 of NC_137458.1, forward strand.
GGCCCACCAAGTTCTACAGGGATGGAATCGATGGAATTCCAGAACATTGGCAGAAGAACGTCAATGCCGATGGTTACTATTTTTGATCTTGAAGCACGTCTTAGCTGACATATCCATGTTCGAATTTGGTAGGTTAGAAAGAGTCAGAAATTTTTTTGTTACCTTTATAAAATATTTGTCTTGCATGTATTAATACCCGAAGTATTCACAGGTTTTTTTTTTTTTTTTTTTTTTTGTATATTTACATAAAATCATAATGCGGGTTAGAGGTAACGACAACGGGTACTGATTACGTATTTCACAACTGAATGCTCTAAAATCAATCACACACCTTTTCGAGTTCTCAAGCTAGGGTACCTGCTTTTTAACGTTGGATGCATCTAATACTTTCAATGGTTAACCTTCTTCTTCCTATTTTCACCGTGTTTTTGTGTACTATTATAAAAAAGTTGAACATGTAGATACAGCTTGTTTCCAGTTCCTTTGATTTTTTTTTAAACTGAAAATGGTCGATCTTTGATTCTCAAATGATGATATTTAACCAATTTGGCTCTCAGTGGAGCAAATTTTTAACGCTCTTACTTCAAACTTTCAGGAATTTGTAGCTCCTCATATCTCCATATTCTGGTTGAATTTGTTTTCACAATTTTACCTGACTTCCTCAATGCAATTGGTGTGATGGCATATTTTAAAACATGTTTTGTTTCGTTCATGTGTTAAATCACAAGCTAAATTGTATATTTAGTAGTTGTTTCCACTTTTTTAATAAGTTCAGAACTTTCATTTAACTTTATTATTAAATAAATAAATAATCATATATTCAATTACTTAAGATTGAGGAAAAAATAGTTTTCGAACATTTTTACAAAATTGTGAAGGAACTTCCATCCACCTTGTAAACAACGAATTAGAAATATAGTATTTGCCTAATATAATAAAAATATAAACTAATTAAAATACAGCAACTTAACAGCTTACGATGTAGTAACGATGTTAAAATAAATTAATATCAAACGGTTTGTACAAAAATATTTTAGAAAATCAAACATTTTCTAATAATCAACTGAAGACCCTTCTGGAAAAAGAAGCCATAAACCAAAATGGTGAAACTAAACGCAAGCTACTTGATATAAAATGTGATATTTCGCTATTGTAAAAAAATAGACATTCTATAGGAACACATGCGCACTAAAAGGGGATATCATTTTAAAACAGTACATGAATACACACATCATTGTAACATGTCATTTTAAAACAGTATATGGATATACAATACCTTCAAATAAAAATATGATTTAGCAGACACCTGGTATACTTCTTTATATATTATTTACCTATGTAAACATACCAAACATACCAAACTACCTCAAAATAGACAGTTACTACCTTTATAACCAAGAGTTCCAGAGGTCACTTTATATGCATCTTCTAAAAACTAGTGTCTCTTTCAAAATTACTTCTCATCAACAACTTTAGCTCCCCCCATTCAAATAAATCTCACTAAAACATTCTAAAAGCTAATAGTAATACCCTCATGTGCAACTTAACTTAATAGCAAAATGTCATAATTCTTCCCTAATCGACACAAGAAAACTCAAACATACCCTCCAGCTAGTTTACCACTTAAAGAGTACATAAAATTTCCTCATTTGCCTCAAGCGACAAAGGACCACTTAATATTTCTATATTAGATTGATCATTGCAAACATAATTTCAAATTCATGTAACTTAGTGTTGTAATTTCATGGAATTTTCTAATAAATATTGTCATAAAAATATACTTGGACATTCTGCCATTTGAAAATTGTAACAAGAATATTAAACATTTTTATGGGCCTTTCATTCAGAAATTGATAATGAAAATATTAGAAGGGAGAAATATATTGAATATTGTTTGATATTGTAACAGTAATAATTAATCACTACACATATGTGAATGTTAAAACCATTCTCATGCTGTATAATAGCATCATTAGTATGCCCTTTATTTTCATTAAACATTATGTCTAACAACAAGCCTCTCCATCTATGTATTTAAACTAGTAACGTACATCGTTTTCTTGATCAGATTTCACAGGAGTGTAATTTAGTCTTTGAAGTGCAATATCATTAAGTTGTTGGGTATTGTATTTATGTTTACTGACGAGATGATGGATATGTAGAAAGTACATTTATTAGCAAAGTACAGCCACTTGCTTCGTATTTCCTTTGTTTGTATAACTGGATCTTGAATACAGTGCCCTTTGTAATCCTGTGTTATATTTTGAAAATCTTTTTAGTAGGGTCCAGCCCATCGTAACCTCGAATTATGAATAATATATTAGACACTGTACCATTGTTATGATGTACGGTTTAGCAAGTTGAGATTATCTCCATTTCTCTCAATTTTGCATACATGAGTCGAAATTTTATCTGGATTTACCAACGGAATATCCTCGGACAGGAGATAAATATGTGATTTTCCAGGACAACACGGACTCGGACCAACCAGAACAAAACTTTTCTTTTTAATTTTTTCCTCCGCATACATAAGAAAGTCAAATATATTTGCAGCATATTTCCTTCTTTTTTCTTTCTGCTGTACTTCATTTCAGGTTGCTTTCTAACCAGTATACTTGGAAACATTAATCTCTACACTTCACTTCTTACGAATATCGGGCTACATGTCAATAACAAAACTATTGCTACGGACTGACATGAAACCAAAATATGAAGAAAATATTCTACACATAACATATGTTCATTTTCACTGTCTTTTTTTTAAATATGGATCCATAGGCCTCTATTCCAAAAGGTTATTAATTTGTAAAATTGACTCTTATCTCTGAGGATGAATCCACTAGAATTAATGATATCTGCTGATTTTTGTTAACATTCCATTGAAAACCGTACGTGAACCTGTATTCAATAGTGTTCTTACCAATAATAATTTTAAAATAAGAAACACAGTATTAAACTTGTCGATTCTCGTCTGAAAATAACTTTAAAGAGCTTATATTTGGCAGATAGTACATAGAAACTCTCAACTTGTATGCTGTATTGGATATTTGTACTAGAAGGTAATACTTATTTTAGGATAAGGATTAGAAATAAGACATCTAAGCTTTCCGAAAGAGCTATGACCATGTTAGAACGTCACGTGTGAGTGATAACATCCCTATGCAAGCCCACTGTCCGGGGAATCGAGAAAGAAAAAAAAATGTGAAAGGAAGGATGCTGCTAGGATCATCATGTTAGGTACCATCCCGGTATTCGCCTGGTGTTAATACGGAAAATCCAAGCAAATCTCACACATGATGGCTAGTTTGATAAGGCTGTTACATTTTTCGACCGAGTGTTCTCACTGGAAATCAGACTGGGGACAGCTTGCACCAAAGGCGAGAACATTAGTGACTACGCTACGCGGGGCAATATTTATTTTTATTTTTTTTTCTTTTTTGCTATTTATTTTGGAGACCTGGAGATGTAGATGTTGCTTAAACTATTTTCCATCCAGGTCCGGGGATTTTCTTTCGCACTTCATCAAAGGTGTCAAAAACAAAATAAAAATACTTTATTTTTCTTTCTTTGCTACTCACAGTAAGCACACGTTAAAGTTTTTTTAGTTTATTAATTTAATTATTCATCTATTCTCTCTCTCTCTCTCATTTTCTTCTTAATACTTTCTTTGCTTCGCATTCTCTCTATCACTTTGTATGTATGTATGTGTGTGTGTGAGAGAGAGAGAGAGAAAGAGAGAGAGAGAAAGAGAGAGAGAGAGAGAAAGAGAGAGAGAGAGAAAGAGAGAGAGAGAGAAGAGAAAACATAATGAGAAAAGTTTGTTCAGAAAATACCGCTTCCAGTCTTTTCCCAGTTATCGACGTTTTTCCTCGTTGTTCTAGTTGCAGTACTTGTTTTCATTATTTCATGCTCTTAACTTGTCCGTTCCTTTCTTTCCTTTGTCTCATTCAGCGTGTACCTCCATCACTACCACTATTTTCTTTTTTGGCCACTTCCCCCCCACACTAGTGACTATTTTGCATTCCATTGTGCCCGGTACGTTCTTTGCAAACCTTTTTTCTACCATTAATACTCACACCGAAGACATGAGTATGCTTTCATCTTTCTATGTTTGCACAAAAAAAAGAAGAAAAAAACTAACACCGACATTCCTTGAGATCTTTGGTAAAGAATGTGACCACCGTTCAAATACAAAGGTTGGTGATTTTGTTTATACTCTTTTTTTTTTTAAAAAAAAAAATCTCCATTTACTTCTAAATATACAGTACTTCTACCATGGTATTTCATCATGAACTGCACTTAATATGTTACTGACTTCAAAGAATTCATGTACTTACACAGTTAACTGGATAGAATATACAAAAGTTATGTTAAATAAATTACGTAGATGAAGAGTGCTCCTGATAGATCCTATGCTGGAACGTGAAAATTGTTCGATATTACTTTAAAAAAATAAGCGTAGTGTAGATCCCTGTACAAGAAAACAAGACTGTCGTAGTTATTGTAGTAGGCATACTATAATAAAAAGTAATCTTTTTTCTACAAATCTTTCCGGAGAAACAATCACTCCAGTTAGAACGCGTCAGTTATATCTTAAAAGTTTCCAGGAGACAGGTTTCTTATTAGCATTGTCATTAAACGTCTATTTCTTCTATACTGATATTTCCAGCTCAACAATCACACCACTTCCAATGAGTTTGTTAAAACCTTAAAGTTTCTAATGCACAAATTTCCTTGTGCGTATGATGCGTTCATTCACCACTGCTGGCACTGTAAATGTCCTTTGACAAGGTACCTTCGCGAAGTGTCCCCTTCGCATTCGTGAAAATTGATTCAAATGCAAAGTTCTCTGCAGCCCAATGTAAATTGTACTATTTTTTTGGTGGGGGGGATATCGGTAATTTGCATATTTATGGGATTTCATATATCTGGAATTCAATCATTCATTACTATAACGCTTGGACACAAAATTGGTTTCTGTTTCTTTAAATGTAACTGGACATGAATGTGGACATATGCTGAACAAATTGAATGAAGGCACATGTTACCCACCCCGGCCGCTATCTTGGATCTGCCACATTGGATTCAACTTTGAGCTTTCCAAATGGGAATAAATGCAAATGATTCATCAAATTCATGTACAATTTTCTCGGAAATTCATTGGTGTAGTGAGTTGTATCGCAAATTCTGCCGTTTGGAAAGTATTGCATGTTCAATGCCAGGCACTTCACGAATATTGAACGAAGTAGAAAGTTGTGCAGGGCCCCGTGTGTATATGTAATATTTTACGTGCTTTATCGTTAATGAAATTGTCTGAACGTACATACATACATCTACATACATACAGACGGCAATACGGAAATGGTAGGTCTTCACCCAAATCTGGTCGTACCTGGATTCACATTAGGCATTTCGACCGTAATACAATACTTCCTTGTTACAGTATGACATGGAAGTACTAACAATCTCTCACAGAAATGCAATGAGATTATGACACCAATGTTGTAAAGAGTTTGTTTATGCAATATTTTTGCAGTTAGAAATTGTTTTCATTTGTCAACATCAAAAACGTGTCACTGATATTACTCTGCAATTCCTATTCGCAAATTCCCCGGAGGGATTATCATACAATACCTTCCAGATGGTACAAGCTACGGTAAAAGTCACCTATGAATTTACGAGAAAATAGTACATGAATTTCATGTATCATTTGCATCTATTCCCATTTGGAAAACCCAAAGTTGCATCCAATATGGCGGATCCGAGATGGTGGCCGGGTGGGTAACATGTGTCAGAGAAGCAATACTCTATTCAGTTTCTTCTGCATATGTTGCATTCATGTTCAGTTCCATTTAAAGAAACTGAAAATAATTTTGTATCCGAGTGTTATAGTAGTTTATGATTGAATTTCGGATATATGAAGGACAATAAATATGCAAATTGCCAGTATGGGACGCTAAAGCTAGTACAATGGACATTAGGCACCTGAGATCTTTGCATTCGGATCAATTTTGCACGAATCCCGAGGGGACATTTAGCGAATGTACCTTGTGAGACTAGATGTACACGATATACAAGTTTAAATTTGCCAATGATAACAACTCTCAATTCTGTGTTGCCCATGATGCATTTTCCATTTTAATACGGAACTACCTCTTGATTGGTTGGTCCTGCTAATCTGTTTTGATGACTCTTACTGATATTGTGACGTAGGACACCTGATCTCCGTCCATCCATTGGTTATGTTACAAAGATTTTTTCTAAATCAAATCGTGACATTTCAATCGCACCAATAAAATGTATCAAAATAGTTTGCCACTCTCATAAATGTAACAAAGCATTAAACATTATCTCAATGTAATATAATCTAGCTATTTGAGGAGCAACTCTGGAAATGAGAATTAAACTAATAGCGTATACTCACTGCCTATAATACGCGAATGTATTTCTATTGCCCCGACGCTGTAAACTTTACCTGGTCCCACCCACTTATTTATTCATTCTTACTTGGAAGCGCGTAAGATTTTGCTGTGTAGCAATTAATCGCACACCCTGAACTTCCTCAGTTAGTTACATATGGCTTTATTTACCAGGCATGCCAACAACTGAATTGTTTCAGGGACATGATGTAATAAGTAGTGAACAACAGATGTACTACGTGATGGAAGAACGATTCAAGGAACTATTTATTTATTTATTTATTTATTGTAACAACAACACAACAGGCGTCCTGCCCATTTACAGTGTTTGTTTACATATATGGTAAAATATCATTATTTTTACAGAAGAAAAACATACAGAAATTTTTATTGTTTCATTAATTAACTCAGCTCATCATACTACAAATTGTGTTCCTAAACATTTTTTTCAGACATATTGAATATGTCTATCATTTCACACTTTTCTTCAATATTATTGTAGTGAGAGCTCATTCTCCATAAAGGGGATTTATACAGGATGTTAGTGCGTGCTTTCTTACAGTACATGGTACTACTATTGCTTAACCTCGTCCTAGACGTCGGAACATGCAGAAATATATTAGAATTTAGTTCTATGCAATCAATTTTATTATTTATTATTTTATGTAGAAAAACTAAACCATTAACATACCTACGTTGCTATATTGAAATTGTTTGTTAGTTCTGGGTATGATATGTATGCTGGGTACATTCCAGTTTTTTTTATAAATTAGTAATCTCAAAAAATTTACACTGCACTATTTCAATCATTTGGATATATTTTCCATTATGAGGAGTCCAAATAACAGAAGCGTATTCCAGTTGGGATCTGATATGCGAATAATATAGTTTCAAAATTGTCATGTGGCTACGGAAGTCTACTTACACGACAAACAAATCCAAGTCTCTTATAAGCATTGTTTGCAATAGTTTCAATGTGATTTGCGAAAGTCAGTTTTGGGTTGAAGGTAACACCAAGGTCTTTAACAGTTTCCGGCCTACAAAGATTTATACCGTCAATGGTATAATCATAATTTATGTATTTTCCTTTTCTAGTAAATGTAATAGCTTTACATTTAGTTATGTTTAGGCTAAAATTATTCACGTGGCACCAGTGTTTTACATTTTCCAAGTCTTCCTGGAGGTTTTTACAGTCTTCAAGTGATTTAATTTGAGTATATAATTTTAAGTCATCTGCAAAGAGTAAAGTATGCGATTTCTTGATGTGCTTAGTTATGTCATTGATAGTGATGAGGAATAATAAAGTTCCAAGGTTTGATCCTTGCGGTACTCCCGATGTAGCATTAAAATTGTTGGAGATATGACCTTTGTAAGCTACAGATTGTTTACGATCACGTAAGTATCATGTGAAAAGTACTAATGCTTGCTTAGAAAGATTCATAAGAGCTAGTTTTTCAAGCAAAATGTCGTGGTTAACTAAATCGAACGCTTTCTGAAAGTCTGTATAGAATACATCCACCTGCCCTCCTTTGTCTAGTTCTGAAGCTATAAAGTTTGTTATAATTGTCAAATTAGTTGAAGTGGATCTATTCTTGAGAAATCCGTGTTGGTATACAGAGATACTGGATCTAACATGATTAAGTAAGCGATTGTGTATTATATATTCATATTTTTTTTTTTTTTTTTTTTTTTTTGCAAATGGGTATAGAATTGCAATTGGTCTAAAGCTTTCTATATTTTTAGCATTGCTAGTTTTTGGAATAGGACATTATCAAGCTTTCATTCCATCGGTCTGGAAAAACATTATATTTTACGGACATGTTTAATAGTATATGTATAGGATGTTTTATGATATCAATATGTATCCCTTTATTACGTAGGGTGTGATAACATCAGGGCCACACGCTGTTCTAGATTTCAACCTTTTAATAACATGTTCTATTTCTGATATTGTCATTTCAGTGATTTGGAAAATATCGAGTGATATACTTCTAGGTTCGTGTGACATTAGAGCATCAGTGTTACAACTCACAGGTTCATGATTGTAAACAGACTTAAAATAATGTGCAAAAGCCTCCGCAATATCCCTGTTACACTGTAGACTTTCACCATTATACATAAGGGGGCCATTAGTCAAATGCCTTGTTTTATTTTTGATAAAATTCCAAAAGTTTGTTGGATCATCTGCTATGCGATTTTCGGAGTTAGCTACGAATTCTTTGTATGCTTTCGCAATTTTTGTCTTTATCTCCGTCCTTAAACTACAGAATTTATCATGGTAATATGTATTATTGTCTATTGTGTTCTTCCACTTTTTCTGATAGTACGATTTTTGTTTGATTTTTCTAATTATTTCTGAGTTAAACCAGACAGGAAAGATTTTATTACTGGGATTCTTTTTAGTTGGAATGCATTGTTTAAATACGTCGTCAATTAATTGATAAAAAGTTTCTACAGCTTTATTTACGTCATTTAAATATGAAAGGCAATTAAAATTAACTTTTGAAAGTTCTAAATACAATTTATGATAATCGGCTTTTCTGAAATTAAAACCAGATGATCTGTTGTTTACTTTTTGTTTTGGAAAACGTTTAACTGAAAGCGCTATAATTAAGGGGGGATGGTGATTGTCTATAGGTACCAATGGTGAATTTTCCCGGTTTACTTCAATTTCGCATGCATTCGAGAGTACTAGATCCAGTGTACGGTTATTGGTATTTTGTATATTATTATACATAGTTAAATTATAGAGTGACAGGAAATTGAGGAGGCTTTCACATTTAGTTGAGGAATGAGTGAAGTCAAACATAGAATTGCTAATTTCCGGGAGGTTGAAGTCCCCAATACAGAGAATAGAGCTACCCACTGGGCAATTACTTTCAATGAATTGACAGAAGTTTTCGTAAGTGCTTATTTTCGATTCTGGCCCTATATACAAAGCACAAATATACACATCTAATGATTTGTTTATAAGTTTGATTAGAATACATTCAAATCCTGCATCATATGAACTAACAAACTGAACATTGAAATCTGAATGTATTGCTATTTTTCTACATGTCTTTAAATAATAACAAAATGAACCATATTTACTGTGCTTCTTGCTCTGAGACTACGTTTATCCCTGATATTTTAAATTTAAGCTCAGCACTCCGTAAATCAAATGCATTATGCTTTTATGTTGTAACAACTTGATAAGATGATTACTGTTTCTACTACTAAGCAAGCCAATTGTAAATACTAAAAGTTAACTAGCTAAAATATATTATCAACGTCTATGCCAACTAGCAATATTACCGTTCTTCACCGAACGTTATGCAGTATTGAGTGTAGTACAGTCATTAGTGTTGTCTAATTAAATGGACTTCTGAGATATAATTATGTAATCCTCTTCCCTTTAAAACGCACAACTTTAAAATTCTTAACATGCTGAGTTCTTCCCCATGGTTGCCTGAAGTATGGTAAACTAACAGTGTAGATTTATATGAAGCACAATTAAGTATTCGGATTTATATATACTGTAGGGTGATGATAATAAATTCCTAAAATTATTAACTTAATGATTAACTGTTCATAATAAATGTTGTTTTGAGAGAGAAAACAATACCTGTATTACGCACGAATAAATAAATAATGATTGGTTAATTGCTTTGTATTTAACGTTTCGTTTTCATTAGTGATCCGTTACGAACTTCAGACAGTCGGAAGATCTGGTCTACTATATTGTACTACATCAAAGAAAAGTTTACTCATAATCCGACCAATAGAGTAGTCAAGAAAAAATTCAGTAAATGTTTAAAAATATACTGACGGAGAAGCGTTTCAGGACACTCAGTATGAATTCACGGACCTGGTCTGAAGTTAGTCATAAGGAGTATCCAGCCCTTTCGGGAACCTGGGTTTTGGGGGTAATTTTTAGACTTCCTTAACATAGGATCATGGCTCATAAATTATTCTCTATAGAATGGAGCAGGCTTTCAAATGGTACCACTTGCATGCCCATACCATATACCATGAGAGGGAAAAGTGATGTCAAAGGGAAAATTTCGGGGATTTTATTTTCATATTTTGGGCCCCTCTGGAACGGCCCTGTGTGAACGTAGAAATCCCAAAATATCTGATAAATAGTACTCGGTAGACTAAATGTGTGTGCCAAATTTCAAGTTTCTATCTTGAATAGTAAGGGCGGGAGAAATTTTATCAAGAAACCCCACTATGTCCCAAATTACCGCAAAAGACTCTGATCTCAGGTAAAAAAATTTCTGAGACATCTCTATTTCCCCTAGGAATATAATCCGCCAATTATTCTCTTCAGAATAGAACTGCCTTTCAGGCGGTACCATTTACCTGTCCCCATCATTTATCTAAGGCGGGAAAATGCTGAAGAAAGAGATTTTTTGGTTAAAAGAATATCCCTTGTCCCTCTGGACCCCCCTGTTTCAACGCAGAAATCTGAAAAAAATCTGTTAAATACTACTCGGTGGACTGAATGTTTGTGCACAATTTCAATCTTCTAGGTGTAATATATATATATATATATACCGATAATGCCCCATATTCCCCTATACAGAAGGATATTTTGTAAAAATTCACGACGACTTCCCTAATTACCCTAGGATCATGGTTCGCTCATCATTCTGAGGAGGGAAAATCCCGAAGAAATGGATTTTTGGGTTAAAATATCCCTTTTTTCCAACTTTTTGCCTCTCTGCTCCCCCCCCCTGTTTTAACGCAAAGATCTGAAAGAAATTTGATAAATACTACTAGGTGGGCTGAATATTTATGCACAATCTTCTAGGTGCAAAAGTAAGCCCGCCAATATATATATATATATATATATATATATATATATATATATATATATATATATATATATATATATATATATATATATATATATACCGACAATGTCCCATATTCCCGTATACAGAAGGATATTTTGTAAAAATTTCCTGAGACATCCCTAATTACCCTAGGATCATGGTTTGCACATCGTTCTCTCCAGAATAGAACTGCCTTTACGTGTCACCATCATGTATCTGAGGCGTAAAATAGTGAAAAAGGGGTTTTTTGGTTAAAAAATCCCATTTTATTTTACCTTTTGCCCCCCTGGACCCTCTTCTGCTAATGCAGAAATCTGAAAAAATCTGCTAAATACCACTCGGCAGACTGAATGTTTGTGCAAAATTTCCATCTTTTGCGTGTAAAAATAAGCCCGCCAAAAAATAATGAACATAGGCTTAATAAAAGAAAATATATTGTTTAAAATTATGACGTCATCACCTCCTATGTCTCGACGTACGAAGGTGTGAAACCATACGTAACGTCTTCTACAATGCCTCTGGACTTGAAAAACAAAAACAGAAAAAAAAATCGGACGAAAAAGGTCAAATAGAAGAGTTATGACGCAATGTACTATGAAACACCCGTATGGTACAAATTGTACCATGAGATCCAGTAATGCCTTTAATATGGTCTTGGGGGCTATTAAAATGTTACTGGGACTATCTGAGTAATATTCAGTTTAATAGAACACATAACTGTTCGAAATGGCCACACAAAAAACTGTTCTTATACATAGCTGACTGCGCAGTTTCAGTTTCTGTCTAGGAAACGGTGTTCCACACTTGCTGTAGATTATCGTGTATTATAGAAATGGACCCTGCCTGATCCTAGTTGGAGGTCAGATACCATTCAACCGTGTCTCACTTACTTTTGGTATGGGTCAATCAAGAGAAACAGAGTAGAATGGAGGACATTTTAAGTAGAACATGGTTTGTTGTTCTGACAATAAAGAAATGCACGTTAATTTTCTGGAAGCTAGTGATGGGTAAATTCCCGGGAAGATATTTTTGGGGATATTTCCTGGGAATATACCCGGCAAGACTCCCCAAAATGAGAATGTTTCAGGAATTTATGTACAATCACAAAGAAAATTGCATTCTGTTACTATATTATGATTTCAAAGTTAAATTCGTTTTTCATCACAGTATTTTATTGCTGTTGTCCCGAGTTGTTGCAAGCAAGAAGTTAGTTATTGGCAAAACTAGTTTAATTTTAGCACATGCCCTGCTGAGTTATTGAAAAGATGAAGAAGAAAATAAAAAATGGAGTTAACTAACAAAAAATGGGTTGGATATGAAATATATTTTTGTTTTTTGGACAAATGTATTTAAAGATGATACATGACATATGTTGTAAATGTTAATTCAAGATCTGTGATTATATAAATAATAGAAAAATAAAAAAAAAGGTTTACAGCTGGCACAGTCGGTAGGATCAGTATTATACTATAGCTATATAAATAAACCCATTATATGTAACATTAAATTGTAATGAGTAGTTGATAGAATTTTTGGTAGATACAGGAGCTGCGGTTTTTGCAATAGGACATACTTCATCTGTATTAAAAGGAAAACCAATAGAATCATTTCAAGGATGGAAAAATAATGCGGATGCTTCACCTATTAAAACTGTAGGTAAATCTACGGTTAAAGTTCAATATTTAAAATATGTTGGAGAATTGCCCATAATGGTAGTACAAAATGATATGTTTAAACCCATATTAGGCAGAAGTTGGTTAGATGCAATGTATCCTCAATGGAGGATCCAATTATCGAATATGTTAAATAAATCGAAAGATATGAAGCAGATTGACGTGAATAAGGATATGTCAGTGGTTACCTTACAGAATCAATTATTAGTACAATTTAATGATGTATTTAAAGGTTCAATTAATGTGCCTATTAAGGAGTTTAAAGTATCAATATCACTCAGACAAAATGTTACGCCTATTTTTAAAAATACCTATGATGTACCTTATTCCTTAAGAGAACCATTTAAATCAGAACTGGATAAATTGTGTAAAGCAGGAGTAATAAACAAAGTGGAACAATCTGATTGGGCTATCCCAATGGTAATCGTTAAAAACAGGAATGGTACGGTTAGCCTTTGCTTAGAATTTAAACGTACACTTAATTTGGTAACTGAGAAGGTCAGTTAGCCCGCTTCCGAAAATAGAGGATATACTTAATAGGTTAGCCTATGCCAATTGCATCGTATTATTAGATTTAAAGCAGGCTTACCTACAGTTGAAAGTAGAAGAAAGTTCTCAAAAATATATTTCATATCCAACACATTTTTTATTAGTTAACTCCATTTTTTATTTTCTTCTTCCTCTTCTTTTTAATAACTCGGCATTTGCTAAAATTAAACTAGTTTCGTCAATAACTAACTTCTTGCTTCCAACATTTATTTTCATAAAACATTGTTTCTAAATCGTTGTCGTCACCGAGGAAGATGAAGACCTCTAATTTTGTAACATTTTGTGCTTATTGAATGTTTCACATTTTTTAAGTATTTGAGTGCCCCATATTGATTTCCTTACTGAATACTGTTTTTTTTGCTTTGTTTAATATGAAGAATGTTTAATTTATTTTCATAAAATATTGTTTCTATATTATAGTAGTATTATCAACAGTGAAGAATTCACTAAGTGAAATTGAGTGGAAAAACATTACATGTACTGCAAATAATTAACATCTTATTTAAAAGTTTTGGCACATGTTTGAAAAAAACAATTAGGCAAATACTGACAATCTTATGGGTTGGAATAGAATTTTTTAAAAGTTTCGTTTATGATAATATCGACCATATTTATGACATTTGAAAACAAATGTTATTTCTGCAAATATTTCAAAATGCAATGCAAATATTGCAAATATTTTTGGACTCGTACTTTTTTTTTTACTCATCAATTCATATAGTTTTGTGTCTTAATATTGAAATTGCACTAAAACACTTGCTGTCAAAGTGCTATTCAGAAGACTATCGGTGTTTCTTATAATATATTAAATCACGTCGTTTAATAATAGAAATCACATGCCTTAACCTTAGCAACCATGTGCATGTGTCTTCATAAGAATTTAACCACTGGTTGAGATGTCTTGTTTCATTTCAAAAACTAACAATATATATATATAAATTCTAAATAAGTTGAAATACTTACAACGTCCTTTAAGTTATGCTTATTCCAATTTACCATATATTTCAGTCGATATATTTAAGAAACATACTACATGAAAGTCTTGCAAAATTACGACTTTGTTTCTAGGAACAACTAACATTAAACAGCTTCACTGTACAACGCTGCTTCTCATAATACCTCCATACTTTTTTTTTTAAAAAAAAAGAGCAAAACGACATATAACAACTTTATTCTTTAGAACATGACACCTATTCAGTGGTGCGAATTTCTTTCGTAACGCAGGATGTATTCTAGATGCTCATGTACGTATTTCTACTTGTAAATATATTGTTGAGGAAAACATCAAATTTCCGCTTTCTACTTCAATATTCTAATTAGTAGCTTCGATAATCCAATTTCCTGTTTCAACACGTTCAATACATGCAACATAGAGATTTCAACGCTGAATATGTGATTATGCAGATTCTTGTTTGTTTCTGACATTCATTGAAATGATCCGCATTGATACTTAGCGACGAATATAGAATTTTAAAAAAAAAAAACATGCTAGGAACGAGTACTGTCTAATTACTCATAACTAAACAGAGAGGAGACGTGATGATTGAGTAATTACAGGGACGTTGTTGAATGTCAAACGTTTTAATTAATGATTATTAAATGTACGTAAAATTGATTTATGAAATCTGCACAAGACAGCTAGAAAACATGGTTTGACGGCGCATAAAGAATTAGTTTATAACGGTGTTTGTTTTGCTAGTTCCTGTTTTTAATTTGTCCTATATTTTCTCCTTATTAATTTTGATCATAATATTGTCTTATTATCCTAACATTAATATCGTGCCAATATAAATATTAGTGGTACGCTTAGCGTAAATTAAGAAAAAATATATAACAGTGGTTGTTATAATTATTAGAACTAGAAACTTGATAAAGGAGTATTTATATTCTTTAAAAGTACATTCACTTACAAACTACTATGTATCAAACAATTAAATGTGCTTGTTCGCTAGAGACGTTTTAGTGACACGAAGTGAACGAATGAATGACACCAGCTTGTTTGTACTAAAAGATTGCTCTCACATTATATTTTAATCACAATTCCCCCCTTCTTTGCTTGGATAACCTACATTCAGAACGCAAATGATTAGTATTTACTTTCTTTTATCATTTCTAATGTCTGTTCTCAACATTACAATTACTTATTTTATACATGTAATATGCATATTATTGTCACTTCTTAAATTAAGTGAAAATATAATTCACTATAGATATTTCTTAAGTAAATCTGGAATATACGAGGGGGAGTCAAATGAAAACCATAATTATTTTTTAAAATATTATTTATTGGTCACACAGGGTAGAGAAGTAAATCACTTTTCAACATAGTCCCCTCCTCGTTCAATGCAAGTCCGCCAGCGCTTCAAAAGAGCCTGAATACCTGCAGAAAAAAAGTATTTTGGGGGACGGCGCAACCAGTCGTGCACCGCGTTGCGTACTCCTTCATCGGAGTGGAACTTCCTGCCGCCCATTGTTTCTTTGAGCGGACCAAACAGCGGACCACTCCTTGCTCGCTCGCTTTGTTTCAGGCTGATGGTAATGCATCCATGTTTCGTCACCAGTGACGATTCGTGACAGGAAGGCATTACCGTCACGTTCAGCACGCCACAAAAGGTCTTCACACGCATCAACACGTCGCTGTTTCAGTTCTGGCGTCAGTTGTCGGGGCACCCATCTTGCAGACACCTTATGAAACTGGAGAACATCATTCACAATATGATGTGCCGATCCATGACTCATGTGTACACATGCTGCAATTTCGTCTATTGTCAGACGGCGGTTTTCCAAAACGATGGCTTCAACGGCTGCAATGGTCTCTGGAGTCACTACGCGCCAAGCCTGGCCGGGGCGTGGAGCATCGGCCACAGACGTAACACCATTTGCAAATTTCCGGCACCATTCATAGACTTGTGGCTGTAACAAACACGCATCTCCATACTGAATCTTCATTCGCCTAAAAATGTCAATCGGTTTCACACCTTCACTTCGCAAAAACCGAATCACAGAACGCTGCTCCTCGCTGGTGCATGTGGCTAGTGGGGCTGCCATATTGGAACTGTTGTTGCGCCGGTGTTTGTGCATCTTCCGGCTTCTGCCACCTAGGAGACATCCGGCATACTATCGTACACAGGCATGCCAACTTGCAGCTCACTGGCGCCATATGCGGATTTTTATTTCTACTTTTATGGTTTTCAGTTGACTTACCCTCGTATTTCTAGTCCCTAGTCTCGAGAAGTGAACGTTTCAAATGTATATCAATCACATGATACAAAGAATTGTTGGAACAGAACCAAGTATAGTGGTCCAGACACAGACCTTTGGCCATTTATAAAATACGAAACAAAATTAAAGATGAAAATTAAACTCATATAGTGCAAAATAAATAATGAGAAATAAAAGGAAGAAGGGGTTGAGTTGAGTTAGTTTTGAGTTTAACGTCTCGTTCAGTAGCGAGGCTATATGAGACATGTACCTACTGATTGACGTGGAATCTAAACCACATGAATTAGTACCGGAAATTAAGCCCCAGTCTCCCACTCCAAAAGGCGGTACGCTAAGCTTTTAGCTACGAAAGAGCTCAAAAAGAAGGAAGGGCGTATGTAATTATTGGGACTTGATGTATTTAGTAGAACTGAAAGTCGTTAGGTTTTTGAGACTTATTTATTTATTTATTTATTTATTTATTTATTTATGGTTACATATAGATCACAACAGGTATATTACCTAATGATAGTGACCTAGACAATTTGTATATAGTTACAGCATGCATGAATTCACATACATAATTACAAATACACATTTATAGATATGGCCATTTTAATTAATGAATCTTCAATAGGATTGCACAATAGTTCTTAGAGAACGGTCATTTATGGTAAATATATCAAGTGCAGGGTTACTTTCAGCATAGGAATTAAAAATATAACACATTCTCCTAATAGGTGACATGTATAGCGTATTTGTTCTAGCAGTAGGTAAATGAAAAGTAATATTTCTAGGACGCGTGCGTTTACATGGAACATGTAATTCTAACTGGGATAGTAAATACTCAGAGGCTATATTATTTTGCAATAATTTCATTAAGAAAATCAAAAGTTGGGCGGTACGTCTGTCTTCGAGAGATGAGATATCGTGCTTACGAAGGAGGTCGGTATATTTTTCGAATTTAGGATATAGTCCGGTTTCTTTATAAGTTAAGTACCTCACAAAACGAGATTGAATCGCTTCAAGACGTGTTTTGTTTTTCTGACTGTTGGGATGCCATATGATTGAAGAGTACTCAAGTTTGGATCTAACGTAACTATTGAACAGGGTTTTAAGAACATTAGTATTTGAAAAGTCAAAGCCAAGTCTGATTACGAAGCCGAGGTTTCTGTAGGCCTCACTAACAATGCGATTGATGTGCTTGTTGAAGGAAAAGTTGGAGCTAATAGTGACCCCTAAATCAGTTACAGTGTCCACTCTTTGTACAGGAGTGTTGTTTATACTGTAATTAAATTTGAGATTATTAGTTTTCTTAGTGAATGTAATAACGTTACATTTTTTAATGTTAAGATTAAGTTTGTTCGATATACACCAAGTGTGTAGTGCGCTTAGATCTTCTTGTAGTGCGAGAGCATCGGAGGGCTGGGAAATTCTTCGATAGAGTTTTACATCATCAGCAAATAATATTTTAGTACAATTTGGTAGCACATTTGGGAGATCATTTATAAAGATTAAGAATAACAATGGACCAAGGTTTGAGCCCTGAGGGACCCCTGACGTTACAATGAAACTTGAAGTTGTTATATTTTTATAAATTATATGTTGTCTGCGATGAAAGAGGTATGACATTAGGAATTGTCTCGCTTCAAGAGTGAAGTTGAATGAAATAAGCTTGTTCAATAATATATCATGATCCAGTGTATCAAAAGCTTTACTGAAATCCGTATATATTGCATCAACTTGATTTCTATTGTCAATTTGCTCCGCAATGAAGTGTATGAATTCAGCGAGATTAGTTGTTGTAGATCTCTTCGGCAGAAAACCATGCTGATATGAGGATATTAATGGTCGAATATGATTAAAAATTCTTTGATAAATGATAGATTCAAATATCTTAGCTGGGGCAGATATTAAGGCAATGGGCCGATAATTATGAACGTCATGGTTGTCGCAGTTGCTTTTTGGTATTGGTAAAATATTCGAAATTTTCCACTTAGATGGGAACAGGGATGACGATAGCGATTTATTAAATATGGTTAGCAGTGGATATTTTAGAATTTCAGCGCATCCTTTTATTACATATGGAGGTACATCGTCCGGGCCAGGGGAGCTTCTAGGCTTGAGATTTTTAATTGCATTTTCTACTTCGTTCAGATGTATGGGGTGAAAATTTAGGTTGTCAATTATTTCAGAAGTTTCACGATTTGAAGTGTTTTGTATGTCGTAAGTAGGTGATGAGTTGCTGACGATTTTTTGAAAGTGCCGTTTAAAAGCATTTGCAATTTCTAAGTTATCTTTTAAAATATTGTTTTCAAATCGAAGAGTATTATGATCTGATTTCCTAGTTTTGTTTTTTACATACGACCAGAAAGCTTTTGGATTTTCTAGTATATTTTGTTCACAGTCGTGTACATAGTTTTTATAAGCTTCGTTGATTTCTCTATTAAGGCAAGCTCTAATACTACAAAATTTTTCGTGATGATATTCTGAAAAAACTCCTCCACGTTTCCATTTTTTATGGTGGTATTTCTTACTTTTCACAAGTTTAATTATATTTCTAGTAAACCATATGGGATAGTTACGAGAATATCTTTTTGATGGAACACATTTATCAAAGATTGAGTATAAAATGTTATAGAATTTTTCTACCGCTAGGTCAACATTAGCACAATCATTAACCCGTTTCCAGTCAGCGCGCGAAAATTCATTATACAAGTCAAAAAAGTTTGCTTTGGAAAAATTATAACGCGGTTTTATTTCAGAAGCTGAAGATTTGGGCTGTTGTGCCTGTCTAAATTCTATTAAGAGGGAAGGATGGTGAGAGTCTTCTGGAACTAAGGGGGGTTGTTCGTGATGAACAGTGGCATTAGAGATATTGGTAAGCACTAAGTCTAGTGTCTTGCCGTAGAAGTTGATTATGTTATTAATACTATTCAAGTTGAGGTAGCACATAACATTATAGAGGTCATTGTAGGTACCAGTAGCAGTGTCAAATTCAAAACTTGAGCCTTGTATTTCCGGTAAGTTCCAGTCACCTATTAAGAGAAGGTTGTAGTTTGGGTTTACAATAGCACATAGAAAATCGATAAATGATAAACACACTGAAGCTTTAGTGGCAGGGGGAAAATATACTAAGCACAGGGTTAATGACATGTAATTATTAATAGCGATCTTAGTTATGACAGAGTCCACACCTAATTCTGGGGAAGGAATTTCGTATGTACGGAAGTTCTTTTCTACAGCTAGAAGTACACCGCCGCCAGATTTTTTGCCAGACAGAATTAAATTACGGTCAGATCTAAATATTAAATATCTTTCGTCTACAATTTCCGAATCAGTGTGGGTGTTTGTAAGCCACGTCTCGCTTAGTGCTATAATATGATAATTATTACTTAGTATGTTATTATATATGTTGTTGAGTTTTGTGCGCAGGCCACGAGTGTTTTGATAATAGATACTTATGCACTTGTGTTTACGATGCACTGAAGAGTCACTTATAATAAATGATGTTTCTATACTTACACTTTCTTGGTCTTCTACCGTAGCCTTGTCACATTGCTTGACGAAGTTAGTATGTTCAAATATTAGGTGTTTGAATTTGTCGATATTAATAAAAGATGTTGATTAAATAAGCACAAGTGTACTGTCATTTAATATTTTTGAAAGGTATAGGCTTCGCCTGTTGATATAAATAATTTTATATTGTTCTTTATGATTTAAGGTTGGAACAACATATAAATGTAAAAAAAAAAAAAAAAAAAAATAGTTAATGAATTATACAAGCATGCAGTTTAAGTGTAACACTGGAGTTCAGTATACTCCTAAGTAAACTATGAATCTAAAGCAATTAATTTACAAATTAATCATGGCGGATTTTAGCATCCTTTGAAACATTCAATATTGATAGTAGAAATATACAATCTTACTTGAAACGCTTTGAGCAGGTATGAATAGTAATGTCGTACAAGAATGCAAAAAGTGCAAATCTTACTGACAGTCATTGGTAGCAAAGATTTCGAAAATATTTATAACATGACATGCAGTGGCAGATTTACGATTTTGTTTCGAGGAGCTTTGCTAACTTTTTTACTGGAAATGTGAAAAGTCTGCAAGATAATTCATTTACTTTAAAATACTAAATAAACTTTCGAGGGGGGCTTAAACCCGGAAGTCCCCCTTAAATATCGCCACTGTGACCTGGGTACAGGATCCAGAAAACAAATCTTACAGAGATCTTAAAGAAATATTGCTGCAACACAATAGGCTAAAGTGAGCATGATTACACAACGTTCTGACCTGCACTTGATGATTCAATTTATCATGCAATTTGCTGTATAATTGAGAAAACAAGTTTCATATTGTGAGTACGATTCTTTACAAGAGGAAATGAGAAGGGATCAGTTAATAATTGTTATGAGAAACGTCTCTGAAAGGAAGATAATAATACCAACTAATCTAACATTGCAAGAGGCTATAAAGAAAGCTTTTAAGGGTAAACATACGATACAGGAGATAATATGGTTGAATTGTAGTCAAAGTGTAAATCATATTAAACCATAAACTAATTTCAATGACAAGAAGAAGGCAGGTCAGAGTTCTCAGTGATCACCAACAACAATAAACAAGAGAAGAGCTAATGACAGTTAAAAATGTGCAACGTCTGGCTGTACGTAAAATCTACTTTACTTGTTGTGGATCCAATCAATTTTCTGCCTCATGCGAAACCATCAAGACGGATATACTGCAAGTTGATATCTTAGAAGAGGATGACAAACATATTACAGATCTACAAATTACACAAATCTCAAAATCTGAAGAAGAAGAAGAAGAAGATTATCTTCCTATCTTAATAAAGTATACGTTAGCAAATGGCAAAACGAGCTAGATTAGGAACCGTGAGAAAATAAAAGACGCTACAAGGGCTGAATTTGGATTTAAAAGGCATCAGAAGTGTCACTGTTCATCTCAGCGACCTCAAGAACTATAGATTCGACACTAATATCAGTCATTTTCCATCATTTGTAAATGTCTTTCCCTTTTCCTTTAAGTTACATCGTCAAAGTGGTATAAAAAAAAACATTTCATGTTCGAAGTTCATCTAGGTTGAAAATTTGATCGAGATCGGTCGGGTGATTTAAGAGTTATTAAGTTTTATTTATTTTTATATATCTCCCCCTCCTTCTCCTCCCCTAAGATTTACCGTCAAAATGAAATGATAGAAAACATATCAGGTCCAAACTTTATCTATGTTAAAAATGTGATCGAGATTGATCGTTTGGTTCAAGAGTTATTGTTTTACTTTTCTTCAACTCCTCCCTCCCCCTCCCGTAAGTTCTGTCATCAAAGTGAATAGATAAATACCATTCCAGGCCCGAACCCCATCTATTTTGAAAATTTGATTGAGACCGGTTGGGTAGTTCAAGAGTTAAGTTTTATTTATGTTTATATATAAATCTCTCCTTCTTCTCCGCCTTACGTTCTACCGTCAAAGTGAAAATATATTTTTAAAAAAATTCCAGGCCCGAACCTTATCTATGTCGAAAATTTGATCGAGATCGGTCGTTTGGTTCAAGAGTTATTAAGTTTTATTTATTTTTATGTATCCGTCCCCTCCTCTCCTCCTCACCGCCAAGTTCTACCGCCAAAGTGACATGATAAAAACCACCAACCAGGTCCGAACCTTATCCACATTGAAAATTTGATTAAGATCGGTCGGATAGTTTAAGCGTGATGGTTAAAATGACAGTCACTTTTATTTTTATTCTATTTATATAATTCCCCCTTCCCCTCCCCTTTCCTTAGGTTGCACCGTAAAAGTGAAATGATGAAAATATCCCAGACCCGAATCTTATGTATGTTGAAAATTTGATCAAGATTGGTGTGGTGGTTCAAGAGTTATTAAGTTTAATTTATTTTTATAGAATTCTCCCTCCCCTCCCCCTTCCCTAAGTTATATCGTTAAGGCGATATGACAAAAAACACCTGAAGTCTGAACCTCGTCTATGTTGAAAATTTGGTTAAGATCGGTCGAGTGGTTTAAGCGTGATGAAGTCACAAAGACAATCACTATTATTTTTACTTTTTTTTTTACATATATATATCTACCCCCTATCCTCCCCTTCGTTGCACTATAAAAGTGAACTGATGAAAACATCCCAGGCCCGAACCTTATCTATGCTGAAGGTTTGATCAAGATCAGTCGGGTGGTTCAAGAGTTATTAAGTTGTATCCATTTTCATATATTTCTCCTCCTCCCCTCCCACTCCCTTGAGATCTACTGTCAAAATGAGATGATAAAAAACTTTTCAGGTTTGAGTTTCAACTATGTTGAAAATTTGAAATCAATCGGGCGGCTCAAGAGTTATTAATTCACGAACATAGTCATTTTTATTTTTATATTTAATGATTTTTGTATCTTCCCCTCATCCCCCTCCCCTACATTGCTCCGTCAAAGTGAAATGATAAAAATCATCCAGCCCAGAACCTCATCTACGTTGTAAATTTGATCAAGATCGTTTGTGTAGTTCAGGAGTTATTATGTTTTATTTATTTTTTCTATGTCCCCTTCCTCCCCCATGCCTTAAGTTCTACTCGCAAAGTAAATAGCTAAAACATTCCTAGGCCAGAACCGCATCCACGTTAAAAATGTGTTCGAGAGCGGTCGGGCGGTTCAAGACATTAAGAGTCACAAACATGGTCATTTTCACTTTTATAATATAGACTAGCTGAACCTGCGATCTCTACACAGCGCATCATTCGCATATGAGCATAAATATCCTTCTCATTTCTCACAACATCTGTACAGACACAAGTAAAAACGTCTTGATAAAAAAAAATAAATAAAAAAAGTCTGCAATTCGTATCATAAAGGGGAGATTTTATTGATTATTTCTTTCTCAATATCTCGCACCGTTTACAAAATTTGAGCCTACTTCCGGTTGGAGTTTCTAATTCATGCATGACCAGTGTTTTCTTTCTTCTTGCATGCAGTATATAATAAGTAAATACATTACATACACAATTAATTATAATGGCAGTTATATATGGTGTTCATTGGGCAAAACACTCCAAAAATATTCATCTTACACGGAGAAATGATTATCCTTCCTTTTTTGTTATTGGGGCCGCGGTGGCTCAGTGGTAGAGCGTTCACCTCTGGTGTTTGGGGTTCCGGGTTCGATCCCAGCCCCCGCCAAGTGAACTTTGTTGTGGACAAACACCGTGTGTGTGGGTGTTCTCGGGGTTCTCCCGTTTCCTCCCACTTTCTTCATTCCACCATTTCACTCATTTCTCATTATCACCGTCTCCTTTAGCCTAACCGGCATAATCGTGGGACGTTAAACTTAAAGATTTCATTTCATTTTTTTCATCATTATTAGGCCATGAAACAAACGCCTGAGACATATGTAACCCCTATATACAACAATGTGGTGCTGGAATATACAATGCGTACGATATGATGCTTTAGTTTTTTTTTTTAATTCCACCACTTCCAGTGTACCCTTAAAAATGTAATAAAGAAATGAAGGCCATGTTTGTTTGTTTTTTAAAAAATATTCAATTAGAACTGGACATTCTACACAAAATTTCCAATCGATCAATGAAAACGTCTTCTTTCTAGAGCCTGTAGTTTTCGAGATCTCATTGTTGAAAGGATTAACCACAAACATATAAACGTTCACAACATATAGTTTTAAAAAACTCGGAAGATAGAAGCACAATTGACGTGCATTGATTTTAGAGGAAGCTTATTAAAATACAAAAGCTAATTGTTCCTTAGCTATAAAGGCTAAGGAACAATAATTTTAAAACATAAACTTTATGAAAAAGATCTAGTTAACTAATTTATTTAAAGTACACATACTCAAAATGCTTGTCTCTGTTAAACGTGAAATCACACATAACCGTAAATGAAATATTTGAAAGCCAATGTTATAGGTTAGAGCTCAGTCGCTTTTAATTGCTATTGTAGCATTTTAATAGATAGAGTGTTCTAAGGCAAATCGTATGCAGGAAACTGGTTCTCGCTATCAGTTGCCGATTTGAACTACTACGATAAACGTTGCAACAGAAAATAGCTAATTTGAACTACTTGCGATTTGAATAGAGGTTTAACAGAGGAGGTGTAAGCCACATTTAGGACGCTGAATCAATTGCATTAGACGAAACCACTTCTCGATATCACTTACCGTTTTAGCTCTTATACTTGTCGACAGACGGATTGATAGACAGACAAAGGTTTTGTATAAGACAACCGATGCTTATGGACAGAAGTTAGGAACTCATAATTCTATACATATAGGGGTGACGTTTGGTGAGTGTGTATGTGTGAAGAGAGAATACCACAAGACAGGTTTCAAGCTAACATTAGCTACTATATTTTGTAGATGTATTTATTGTTTCCTCAAATCATCATCAAAATATTTATCACTAGTTCAAGTAGAGGCATTTTAATTTTCAAATAGATGTAATAATTTTAAACAGGACTAATTTTAATAGAATTGAAACAAACACAGATTGTTAGTGGGCAATGAACATACCAAATCTCTCTTCATCTCCAGTTTATAGCATATACATATCTACCTAGATATAGATACAACCATATCATCCTTATTAAACTCATAATGGCAAAAGATTGCATGATTTTGATGTGGAAAATAATTATTCAATGGAATCAATATCTTTCCTCGTATAATTTCACATTAATCAAATGCTGGAAGGATTTCAAGTGTCAAATAAATCACTGTGCTCTAGTTGTGTCATTAATCAAAAGAGGTTGAGAGAATGGACATCCAATGGAGTAGATGAAGCGGAACGCGATAAGAATATTTCATGAACGAACCGATATTTAAATCACTTTTAGTAATCCCGAAAAGAGATTAGGGTTGCCAACTTCGTGGATATAGCTATGGTAGTACCCGTACCTTCACATGTAACTTTTTTTCCTTCTGCATGTGAGAGCCCAACATGGTGAATTATCTTTCCCTGTCTTCATGTACAATATCCAGTCTCACTAAAAGTTAATTAAACCAATACTTGCTTTCTCCGGTCAAGTTGAAAACGTAAACATGATTACATGGTTTTAAAATGTGGGCATGGAGCACGAAGAGGAAAACCTGATAAGTTGAATGGAAAATGAATAAGAAGAACATGATCTAATTGAGTAATGAACAACTGTTTATATCTAGGTAAAATTAAAATTAAATATATATATATATATATATATATATATATATA
This sequence comes from Thermobia domestica, assembly GCF_964235325.1. NCBI lineage: Eukaryota > Metazoa > Arthropoda > Insecta > Zygentoma > Lepismatidae > Thermobia > Thermobia domestica. Next base: position 137,759,739 of record NC_137458.1, read on the forward strand.
TATATATATATATATATATATATATATATATATATATATATATATATATATATTAATTGAAATATTACTTCTGATGATATTGTACTTTGAAAAGTGATTTAAAGGAAAATATAGATTAATATAAACAAGTATAGTGATACAACCAGTTATTCGTTGTATTTCATTATTTCTCAATTTGCATAATATTGTTAAGTTGGCTGAAACATTCAGTTAATAGAGGCAATAGTATTCAAGAGGCAATTGATAACTAAAGATGAAAAATAAACTAAATTTTTTTGTTAGTAACAAAGTCTTAAAAGTGAGACTGAAGTTTCGGGATTCTGAATCTATCGATCTGAAAGCTGAATATTGCCACTCACCTTTGAAACAAACTATGCACACGTCCTTCCAAAACTTTGACACGGAGAAAAAAAAGCAAAACAAAATTTGTGTTAGTTTAAAGAACTTCATTTCCCTTAAGCATAGCCATTAATCTCTCGATAGAAAAACAGACGAAGAACATTATAATCAAAAATTAGTTACTCACGTTTGATCTTCTTCTGCTGTTTGCCATTGTCTAAAAATTGCAGTTAATGATGAAAGTAAATGGCAGATTAAAATATAGAAGCAACTATCTTTAAATGGTCATTAAATGTACTAAGTATATTTGATAGTGAAAATGAATGAAAGAAAATGCAAAATCACAATCTGAAGAACGTTTATTATTATTATTATTATTATTATTTGGGCACCAAGCTTGTAAAGGAAGTCACGGACTACAACAGAATCAAAGACGGACTAAAAAGCGACTTCTAGCAAAGATTCGCACAGAACATCACCAATATAATGAGGGAAAGGTTCGCAGACATGTTATTTCTGATGCATCTAAGTATAAGCTATAGCATTAATATATTATTGAATATCCCACTGAACGCATTAAGAATGCAATATGCATTTGAAACATTCATTTAAAGTAAATATAATGTTGATGTTCGACCAGTCCACAGCTCGATTCAACATCTGCTGATGAATATCCTAATAACCGAAGTCTTCCTCTTTATTATCACATCTCTTGCATAGTAAGTACATAATTAATTATTATATTTGAAGGGTAAGGGAAAAACAAGGAATGTCCATGTATGTGCTTTTTCCGGTGCTTTGCCCTATCTGTTGGTGACTCTTGGTTCTATTTGACTGTATATGCCATGCATGCGTAGATGTAGAAATGTATATATAAAATAGGCAAAAGATTTAACTAACCCTATTCTTCTTACGCGGTTTGCAATATTAAAACGCCGTTTTCTCGAAAATGCAGTTTTGTGACATTCCTTCTTTTTTCCCCTTACCCTTCATTTACGACAGCAATCCCTATAAATGTAAAAAGTAAGCGACACATTAAAGAGATCAAGTATTACATGCACCAAATATTTGAGATGTAAGCTCAATAAGAAAGTTCGGAAATTTTTCGAATATATAACAAGTAAAATAGAAACGATCATCATAAAATAGCACTATAATCATTATGTTAATTTTTTAAATCCTAAGCCCGTGTAGGAATAAGGGTACCTTTTTAATGCAAACTGCCAAAATTCAAGTATAGCTCGGGTATTATGTATGGATATCTCAGATCTTCCTAGGATGGTGATCGGTTCTTAGTTTGTGAGAAATTTATTCGAACTTGTACTTAAATGAAAATATTAATTGTATGACAGTAGGGATCAAATTATGAAGATATTGTACAATGAAATCAGTTGCCAATTACGTTGTTTTTCGAAATTTCGCTGACGAACATAGAGGAATGTTAAATACTCAGAAAGGTTTACTCTTTCACTGTAGTAATACATGAAAGACCCAAAATGGATGAAGAGAAAATAGTAATTATTGTTGCAGTGTCACCCAATGATACAAGAATAATAAACTAGTTTTTCAAATTTTTCACGGTACTTCTACTTGTAGAAAAGGAAAACATTTAAGTGAAAGAGCATTCATTTGGAGAAGTATTGTAGAAATTGCACCCAATATTATCAACAAATTGTGTATAATCTTAAAATTGATTATTCAAATATTAATTTGCCATATGTATTAAAGTTCACTATACTGATATGACTATTAGTTTCATATCACATGCTACGAAAATTATACTTCGAATAATCAAGTGGAAATTGTATGAAACAACAAATGAAGAAGTTGAAGAATGCGAGTGAGATGAATTTGAACTTAAACGAAATCGAAAATATTACTATTCATCTCATCAGCTCCCCAAATAACTATAGATTGGACACTAATATCGGTCGTTTTGGTTATTTTTTTTTACATCCCACAATGTCCCTTCCCCGTCCTTGCCGAAAATGTCCCAAGTTCAACCAGAGACCGATCATAGTCTCCTTTAGCCTAAAGACCATAATCGTGGAATGTTTAACTACAAATTTCATTATTATTGTTTTGCTAGGCTTTTACTCGCTTATCGCTCTCAAATGTTGTGTCCTCTATTTGAAACTAGATGTGAGTGGAACGAAAGCCCACACAACTTGTATATCTTTGAATCATAACATGTATATCTATAACTGACAGCGGGAGTTTGTAAGGGTTTCATTTTTTGCCATAATCAAAGTTTTACACGATATATCTAACATTTGTACCAATCAATAAACAACATGTGCCAATTACGTTTTTCACAACATGCTATTTCGTGTAACTCTTCCCAAAAATAGTATTGTGATGACACGAATTTTCTGCAGAATTTCCGCAAGCAGAAGATCCTCACCTGCTTTTGTTATCTGTATTAGCGATATAATGGGAATTGTAATATGACAACAGATGTAACAATCCCAATTAATTATTTGTACTCGGACAATATGACACAGGTAATAACTCTAATTCCCAACAGGGAAAAGAACAATAAATGGATCACTGAAGTAAGATACATATATGTGAAGTTACAGATGAATAATACATTTATTTTACCTACTACATATCCGAATAAGACAAATATAAACAGAAATAAGTTAAATCAGCAACTTGTACTCACAAGCTTAAATGATTGTCATTTATTTGGATTACGTTACACATGGTGAAATAAAATAGATACTGTTTATTTGTTGTTAGGATACCATGTACAAATGGACGTATGTAACATACAGCTGGCGTATATAACACACAATAGACTTTAGATGTAAAATATATAATTCCAGCGGTATGATGTAATATCTAAGCGGGAGAGGGTTAATACGTATATATAGCATACATATATAATATGCTCCATAGGTATACCTTGAATTTCTGAAATTTACCGCCGTCCGAATAACTTTTCTCAGTGCACCGCCTATGTAATGTGATCATAAAATGCCATAATGCTGTTTCTGAGATAGTACTTCGTTTATGAATGATTACGTGTGCTATGTTATAGGTAGACTTCGAATTTTAGGGCAAATGTCTATTGTTTTCCTTTCACAGTATGGCAATGTAACTTTGAATCTTTAGGAATTATGAAAATTTAGGCCTACTGAAACAATGTTTTAGTGACCTAAAATGCCCTAAAAGACGTGTTAGCTCCTACTTTTTACCTATTTTGTTCTTTAAAAGCCTAAAATAACCTAAAACAAGAAAATAGAATTCTTCACATATTTTTTTAACAATTAAAAATAATCATATATTTTAATAAAAGTTTGCAACTCTTATATATCGGTGGTGTAGATGATTCCGAAGATCTACTTCTCTGTACCGACGCTGCCTCTCAACGTCTGAGAATCTTCTACCTCAACTTAATTCATGTTACCTGTATGGCACATGCTTTTCACAGGATTTCTGAAACTATCAGAAGTGAATTCTCTGAAGTAAATAACCTCATTTCAAACATGAAGAAAACCTTTTGTAAAGCTTCATCCAGAATTGCCTTTTTCAGGGAAAAACTTCCCGACATCCCTCTTCTTCCACAGCCTGGTTTAACACGCTGGGGAACATGGTTTGAGGCACCTCTGTACTATTGCTACTGCTTGGATGCTATTGCTCCTGTTGTTGAAGAGTTTCCTTGAGGTTAGTAGTGTGTGCAGGGGCATCATTTCAGACTTTGCTTGAGGAGGACAAGAGCACCACCGACATAAGGCTTTCACGTTTTGTACTAGCATATTAGTAGACAATCGATTAAAGTATATGTATTCCTCAAACCCTTGGGGAGGCAATCCCTAAATGACTCCCCTGAGTGCGTGTCTCACAGCTTTGAAGGAGCTTGTAAAGGACGCAGTAGTAAAGAGATATATTGTGTACATAGAGTCAAATTTTTCATTTTTGCCTATAACAATTGCCAAATTGGACGGTAAGGAAGGAACACTTGTTGAGTAGGTGACAATGGTAAAGGAAGCAGAAAGAAAACTTCAAAGTGCTACGGGAAAAGTTAGGGAAAAAGTGAAGTGTAAGTGGAAAACTATGATTGGGAAAAACCGAGGATTTGATGTGTTGGATCGCACGGCAAGAGTCTTGATGGGGGAGAACGTGATGCTTCCGGAAGAAGCACTTTAATCAAATGCAAGCAAATTCAATTATGCACCTATAACATCGGTTTCAGTTGAGAGATCATTCTCTGCAGCGAAAATGATTTTTCAGACAAAAGACACAGATTGACTATAGAGAACCAGGAAAGACTTTTGGTCATTTACTGTTCTGTGAACTATGAATAAAATCTTATTATTGTGATATGTACTCTATATGTATTGTTGAAAGACACAAAGACGTTTGGAAAATTTACAGTTGAAATTTTAGAGCCTGTTTTTTTAATTTTTAGTGCCAATTTTCATATTTTAAATGCCTATTTTAGGCGGCTAAAACCTAAGTTTTTCGTGCCTAAAATTCCGGTCTAGTTATATGATTCGTTTAAATTACAGTTTTTTTCTATTTCAAACAGTCTTAAAATACGTATATTTAATGGTTAAGTTCACATGTATTTTCCTTTAAGTTCAACCTGAATGGATGAAAATGGAGACATACTATACGTAAAAATAGAATATTTACTACTTATTTTACTTAACAATATTGAGTACTTTTAAACGAGTAAGAGCATTTCAGCTATAGTATTCTCTACGGTATTACTGCTAGTATCACTACAAAACGCTTTCCCGTTTTAATTTTCACTCTCTTTTATCGCCATACTTTTCAATCCATTAAATTGGAATTTCTTTTCTCTCTCTTACCCACGCTTTTCGCAAAACCCGATATCTTCTTCAGAGATTCCGCCATAAACATTTATTTCAGTACAGGTGGTTCGAACGTCTGCCTTCACCAGCTCTCTCTTTTTCTTTACTTTCTCCTGTGTTCCATAGCGCTGCGTTCCTAATTAACGCAATAATTAACAGGAGCAGGGGAGGAGGTGGGAAGAAGCGTACATTGTCCAGAGGCCAGATTAGAAAACTAATCCTCGCGCGAAATCCCATTCCGTGTCGCCTTGAATAAAGATGCCTGAGACAACGGAAGATGCTGAGAGAGAAAAAAAGGAAAAACACACAAGCGGTGTTAGAAGTTGGAGAACTTGTCTCTGAGATTGCCATTGCAATTCCCTTGTCAAACTCTCTTATTTGAGATTTCTCTTCCAGTTGCCTCTTGTCGTTCATGGATTTGCGTTGCTTTTTTGTTTTTTCTTTCGCGTCTTCACAATTGTAAATTCTTGTTTAGTCAATCTAATCCATCGTTCCAACAAACATGTTTTTTTTTTCTTCTTTCATTTATCAAGTTACTCGCCTTTCTATCAATCAATTTATTCTTCATACTACTCATTTATTAATCCAATCTTTTATTAGTTTTGCATTCCTAAATATTATAATTTTTTACGTTATTCGTTTATTACGACAACAAAATCATTTTCTGATATCATATATATATCTTATCCCATATTTCTCAATACACTCATTCATGAATTGGTTCATGATTTGGCGTACCTATATTTTGCTTATTTTGTGATTATGTACTTTTTTTTAAAAAAAAAGCAGGCTTCTTTACAACTTTTCATAAAAAACTTTAATTATAATTATCCATTCTGGAATCACTCTAATTCTTCTTTTCATATAGGAGGGGCATCGAATAAGTTATCTATCTAGACAGAAAGGAATGCAGATAGGCTCATCTGGTCACCATTGTTTTTCGATGTAATCCCCATGAAGGTCTATGCACTGTCACCACATTGTGGACAGCGAAGAAATGCCAGAGAAAATATAGTCTTTGTCATGGCCTGCAAACTATTGGGAAACAGCCTGTTGGACCTTGTTGTCAGACAAAAATCGTTCTGATAGTGTTGCTTCGCTGTACACTTTCATCAGTTGTTTCTGGATCTCCTTTGGTCTCTTGCATTCTTTAGTGAGAAACTTGATGTTCTGGCGGTGCTCCAACTTCTGCAAATCCATTGTTCGCTATGTCTCACATTTACTACGGGGCATAACACAAACATTTTGCTCACGGTGACTGCTTTGCTCCGACTGTCCTCAAATTGCGCAATGGGGTTCCTCACAGTGGCCTTGGCGTGAGTGTCAAGCGTCATTATGTTCCGCCGCACACTTCCTGTCTAGGTGGATAACTTATTGAACACCCCTCGTATATACATATTTAACCATCAATGTAATATTAAATTAAGAACGTTTGACCCTTTACGGATTGCTAATATTTTCGCTTTCTTGTTTCTTGTTTGCCAGCTCCTAACTATTGGATAAGAAATTTAAATAAAGTTATGTTTTCAGTTTTAAGTTCCACAGATATGATCTTTATGTGAAAGGGGACGCATAATTAATGAAACTGAATAGTTGGTAGAATGAGAATTTAGAATAGAAAGGAAGAAGTCCGTAATATCTCAGGAACACGAAATTGTGCACTAAAAACTCACATAGCTTGAATTGAACTAGGAAACAATCGTATAAGATATGAACGCTTTACGAATGAACAATATTGGCCCGCCATTAGTGAATTAACAACAGAAAATTACATTTTTTGAAGTTCAAAAATAGGGACTATTGTTATTATCAAATATCATTGTATGCCATTAAGGTTTATTTTATCTTATTTCCGATTTCTATGTTCACATTTAGTTTCATCAGAACCTAAAGGCTCCATTTGTCCATTAGTTTACAATATACAATCAATTTCATTAAAGGAAACGGTTGTGTATTATGAAATGTCCTTTTATGGATACACGAAGGTAAAACACCTCTGCGTAAATATGCGTGCACTAATTAATCTGAACTAGGGACTAGAGACTCGGACTAGAGACAAAATTAGTAGCTTATCTAAAGTTCCTATTCATACATGTAGTGGCCGGCTCGTGAAGAACAGTTGCAAACACCGAACTAAATTCTGTTTTATAGACTGTTAGTCTATGACTGGAAATTGAAATACCAAACTAGTGCAGTAATGAACACCAGCATCAGCACAGTATTTAGGCCTGAGACCATCAATATGTAGACAGTTCAATTCGAAATGATGATTGGATAGACTACCAGCTCGTGTGGAAAACGAGGCTTTGAAGTTCGAAATGGAAATATATTTACAATAAATGGCGCTACAACTTGCTACATGATGAAAATTTCTACAAAATAAATTTACAACCACCTCAAGGAAGTAAGAAAAATGAAAAAGGTACAATAATGGTGATACATTCTCTATATGCTGAATAATACAAGCAATTTCGACTAGTGTGATACACCCCACAGAGCACACGACGTCCCTAGGACATCCCATTTTGATCTCAATTATCCCATATTGTTCCCGGGATTATCGGAACAATGAGTAGACATTCCATGGGCGGCCTGTATGGGACGTCCTAAAGGATGCCCACGAGACGTCCCAGATGAAACAGAAGATCCCAGAGAAATCCCAAGCCGGACGTACCTAGGGTCATATTATCCAATGATTTACCAGTGGACATTCCTTTGAGGTTCCGTTGAATATCCCGTTTTCCGGAATATCAGCGGACATCTAAATTTCTGCGGAGGTCCTATGGATATCCCGTGTGCAAATTAGGATTATCAAGGGATGTCCCGTTTTCTATTGTGGATCAGTCTCGGACGTTCCATGGGTGTCTCTGTGCTATGTGGGACTGGTGCATCCTATCGTGACGGGTGAAAAGAAATGGATTTATACGAGCACTCCAGCAGGTCAGAGCAATGGTTTGGTATCAGAGAGACACCTTGCAAGAAGACAAACCACTTTTCCATGTGGTCACTCTCTAATGAACTACCGCTGTTATAATAAACTATAACTTTATGGAACCTAATTAAACAATCACAATAGAGTTCTACGGCGTAGATGTCTCTCGTATGCATCAGATCTTACACTAACAGCACCACTAATTGTTAACAGAAAGAAATCATTCATCTTGATTAACAGAACCCGCCACCATATGGGAAAAATAAGTTTCGCACGTCACCACGAGATTGAATGTGAAATCTTCTCACATCTAGTATATAGTCCTGATCTTAACCCTCTGGATTATCATTTTGTTTTGGACCCTGTAGAAAAATTTCCATGAAAATGTTTCGACAATACAAACGCTGTAAAAATCAAAAACTTCAAACCTTCTGTCATTTCCATACGTCATGGCTTCTTCCACAAAGATATTGAGCCACTGCTATTGTGGGCGGTACTTTAATAAAAATATATATATATTCTAGTAACAAATTTATTGATGTTCCATATTTTATCTCCAAATATACTTCAGAATTTTCTATACATTTCGTAATGTGCAAACTCAACGTGTTCATTACTTAACATTAATTACGAATTAAAATAATTACGAATCACTATAAGCATTTTCCCACGTTAATATGAGGAGATATACAAATAGTTAATCCACTATAAAGGGGACTGAGGAACTCATAACGTGCTTCAAACTTCCACTTTTATTATCAACATATCTGATTTTTTTTACTTACAATTACCCCTTCATATAGTAGGCGAACAAAATCGTCCAGATGTTTCTCATTTTTCTTCTATTTTCCGAGTTCACCATGTTTTCATCATAATTTAGTTACAGTAGAGCGTCGATTATCCGAAGTAATTGGAGGACATGGGTGTTCGGAAAACTGGTTTGTTCGGATAATCGAACTGTACATGTTTATTTGCCAAAAAGAAGTACTGTACAGTAAATTTATTCATAAAAACAGGCATTTCTTTAAGTATTACAAAGTAACGTACAAAGGCAACGCCTTATGAAGGCCCCATTAGAAGCAATGTTCCGCCAGCGGTGGCTCAGTGCGGCGATTACTGTGAGAAACTTGGTTTGGGAGTGAGGGGGATGATGGACGGTAGGGTGGGAGAGTAACAGGTGCGAGCGAGTACACAGTTCGGTTAAGCGGTCGTTCGGTTGACCGACGTTCGGATAATCGACGCTGTGCTGTACGTATTAAAACTTAGTGGTAAGAGTTAAAACGATCAATTCTCATTTCAATACTGTTGTATTCGCCTTTACTTCGGTGTAACTATAGAAATATTCGGTAGGAATTTTAATTTCGTGTTATAAGCTTAGAAAAACTATTCACTTGTAAAAGCGTGCTGTAAGTTCACTGTGCTGGTGCTGATATGACTGTGATACGAAAAATTAATATGTTTATACATATATTGCATTGAAGAGCTATAAAGTACTTACAAGGAACGGACATGAACCTGTCATCCGAACGTCCAAATCAAACCTAGTTCATTCGATAAACATAATAAAGATGTTCGTGCACAAAAAAAAAAAAAAAAAGTGCCATGGACAACGGAGTAAATATCTGGGCCCATTAACCCTGTTAGTATAAAACAATCGTAGACTAGCAGTGAGATAGCTATTGCATTTATACTGTTCATTGGAATGTAATGGTTTATAGTTCAGCATTAAACAAGCTTTCCAGAGGAGGTAAGTATTGGGGCCCATAACGTACTTGGACAGGGAAAATTGGGAGAATGTTGGGAAAATTCACTCCAAAAATCCCTCCCATCAACTTTGGGCTCCTCTGAAGTTGTCCCGAGTAAAAGCAAACAATGCAAATGGATACTCTAGGAGATAAGAAATGTGTATACCAAGTTTTGTATTGATAGACAGAATACGGATGAGCGGAAAGTATATCTGTTCCATTCATTCAAATTATACGAGATACATTAAGTGAATAATTAAGATAACCTTTTAATAAGTAATATGATCCGTGACATTATTATGGTTTCACATGATAAGTAACTTTTACACTGTCAGGAATACAAGACACTATGGATTAAAGTATAGAATTGGTAGAGAACTTTTCATAAAAGTTCAATTTATTATGAAACACAGATTTCCACATTAGGTTCCAAATTGGCAATTTAATTTTTTAATGGTAATTTTGATTGCCTATTTACTTGTTTTGCGTACTTGTAGATTGTGCGAATAGAAATACATCTACTGAGAGATAGGTTTGATTTCTTCAGGTAACATTATTACAAGCTCATAGCTTCTACAGTATAAGATTCATTTACCATTCTTGTGTTTCCATTTTGTCCTGTAATTCGTTGAAAGATACAAATATACAGAATTTATAATTTGATTTTTTAAACATTGATTACAAGATAGTTCCATTTAAAGAAGCAAATACCTCGTATACCCAGTCATTTGACTCTAACAAAAGGAATAATGCACTACAATATTACAATAGTTAATAATCATAAATAAAAATGTATTTTTCCCCACAAATTGTACTTTGATATTCGTAACCAATCTGCCGCAATGCACCATTATAAACTTGACTACAGATTCCTTGATGTCGACGCGGTACGAGATTTTCGTAATAATCACCGAGCCTTGTGGTTTATATGATATTAGACGTTTCATCCTTGGAATCTCGTATTAGATGGTCACTAAGATATTCATTTGGTCCTGTAGTTCCATTGTGTTACTCTAGCTATTGAAACAATTGAAACAAAATATCTTGTTTAAGGTCTCACGATTGTGCCTTTTAGGTAGAAGGACACGAATAATTAATTTAAATGAATTACATTTGACAGAAGTATTGCATTTTGCATCTCCCAGAATATCTCGCATTTCCTAGAAACTGTTGTGTTAATTTACAAAGAGAAATTTTGAATGCTTTTTAGTCAGTTTCTAAGCTTGTGGTACACTATTGAGTGGTTTCACTGTCCTCAAGAGGAATAAAATATGTTCTCTGTGAACAACTTCAAACCGAAACTTCCTGTTCGAAAACAAATACTTCCTTGTAATAAAAAGGAGATATGCCTTATTATATTTACTAACATATTCATGTGAAATATAATTGTTAAATTACATAATAATGTATCCTCAAGAAAATAGTAATGAAGGAAAAGACAAATCTTAGTAATTGAAATGAACTTACATACATACATACATACATACATATATATATATATATATATATATATATATATATATATATATATATATATATATATTCAGGGTGGCCCAAAAGTAAGTATGCGATATCGTACTGATTGCATTTTATCATTTCGTATTGTTATCCATCAGGCAGATTTAGTTTCTTTATTATTTGTCCTTAATATGCTTTTACTTACATTTTAAGCTCGGAAAAGCCAAAGCAAATAAACCCATAAACTAAAATGTTATACTACCATAGATGAATGCAGGGGTGTATACCTACTGTCTGGGCACCCTGTATAATAGTTTTGTGTGAGTGTGGGGGGTGAGTGAATGTAAGAACACGACGTATGTTAATCAAGGATGAATTCAGGGGGTAGCCCGGAGGGAATCTCTCCCCCGAAGAAAATTCATTCCCCTCCCGGAGAAACTCCCAAAATTTCAGTCACAAAATGCAGAAATTACTTTACCCAATTATTTATTTTTCTTTCTGTGCACGTACAGACGAAATCCGCTCTCTCAATATACACATAAATGAAGCAGACCCATTCTATATAAATATTAAGCATGTAACATTTAAGATAGAATACCAAATAGTCAATAAACCTATATTTCTTAACGCTAAGCTTGGCAGAACATGAAATTGTCAACTGTTGAAGAAAGGTTTGTATTTTAGTAGGTATTATACTCTCGTCCTATATTATATATTAGTAGGTAGCACTAGCAAAGGTTGAGATAGGAAAGGAAAGATAGGGAAGATCTTTCGATCATTCCATATGATCTCTGATGTCAGCAGACTTCAGTTCTTGAAAATGTACATTATTTTGAAATAGAGCGCCTAAATCCCATTTCTCGCATCGGAAGTAACAGACGTAAATGTGTTTTACGATTGTTAAAGTAAACACACCTTTCTTTAACTAAAAATAACTCAGTTGAAGGGTGAGATTCAGAGGGCGTCATTTAGAGGGTTCAGGGAGGAACAGTTATCCCTCCTGGGTTAGAGACTTATATAAAATTTATCAATATAATACAGGTAGTTGTATATAAGTGAAAGATTGCTATTGAAGGAGACGAAGGAGGGACAAGCGGGGCGACGGCCCCGGGCACCGAAGTAAGGGGCGCACGATTCGGGAGGGAAAAAGAAAAGAAAAGAAGAAAAGAAAAAAGAGAGGAATGAAACGTGCACATATGGGCATGTGCACACATATAAAATGAAATAAAAAAAGGAATAAAAAGTGCTCAAAATCAAGGAAAATCAGGATTTAGTTTTTCAAATTTCCTCACCTTTCGCAGCTGGTCTGTCGACCTCTCATATGTACGGGAGTGCAGTCGTATACTCTCGCCCCTACGCTGATTTTCCACAACACGGCACTAATCCTACTGAAGATTTCGTAAACTAAACTATTGATGTGTAGAAACCAAGGCTAATATACTTGATTTAGAATCAGAAGTGTGAGAAAGAATAATTACTTTTTGTTTAGATATTCCTATGTATGTTTGTTTTAGGACAAAAATATTTGAGTAAATCTAAATCGTTTTAAAAACTTCTACATTAGTAACAAACAGTAACTAGACCTACTGAATATAGGAAAAAATAACTAAAATAGCTACTGTAAAGAGCTGTTAAAGTTTAGTCTAAAATATTTTTGCCAGTCTTTATTTAATGTTTTAGATAAAATTAAACGATTTTTTAAATTATAATCACATTGAATATTTATCAGCAATTAGTCTCAATATTAGCTAAGATGTTCATGTGAATGGAATTGTTAAATATGCTGCTTTCTTGCAAAAATACAGAAAAACAACTCCCCCCCCCCGAGGGGTTCCCACTCCCCCCGGGTGAAAATGTCTGAATTCAACACTGATGTTAATGGATTTTCAAGAAATATATTCAGAAACTTGAAGTGGATTTGTATTTATTCTCCAGACATATTCGCAAAGAAAGAAATATATTTAAAAGTTTGAATATCTACTAACAACAAGCAAGCTCTATAAACTAGATAGGCAGTACTAACTAGTAAGAAATACAGTTAACGTTAGCGGTAAAGATGTAGTACAATTAATAAGATACACTGCGAGGTACGTATGAACATTTACAACAATTAAAACAAGCAATAGATTCACAGTGTACACCACGGAAAAGAGCTTAGTTCGGGTTTCAGTAAACTAAACTCTTTAACAAACTAAATTTACCAACCCTAGGATCAAACTTATCATTTCTTCTCAAATTAAATGAAATATACTTTAAGAGTTAGGATTTCGTTTTCTGGGCTTTCGGCACCTATGGCCATTTAGCCCGTCACGTATGAAGGATGACGTCCCTCGATGAGCATAATATCCGGGGAAATGGAAGGAGAAAGAATTGGGGAAGGAAGGAAGCGGATTGAGGCCTATAAATTAGGTACCACCCCGGTATTTGCATAGTGTGAATGAAGAAAAGCCAGGGAAACCTCATCCAGGATGACTGACCTGAAAAAGCCTTTCACACTTTTTCGACCGAGTGTCCCCGCCGGAAATTGAACCAGAGCCTGCTCGCACCGAGGACGAAATCGTGACCGGTACCAACTACACCATGCGGTTTTACAAATATATTTTACGATAAATAAGTATTTGAAAATAGAAGATATTTAAGTGTTTAGATTTGTCAAATACAAAGCCATTTAGTATAATTTTACTGTTGTTTATGGTGGCCTAATTAGCATTTTGGATCCTAAGAATTATACTCACCCTCTAATGAAACAGCACTGCCGATAGTCAAGCATCAAGCAAGGGAAATATTTATGGAAATATATGCGGAACAGATTTTTGATTATCCATATTTTGGAATAAACTACATGGATCAACTCTATCAAAGAGCTCGATTTCTAAGTCTTGGTCCCTACATCTTGGCCAAAATTGAAGATTATCCGTCAAGTAGTTATAGAAATTTTGTGAGTTCCGCACGAACAGAGGAACAGACAGAACAAATATATATAGGGGACACTAGTAACTTAAAGATCAGTCAAAAATATTTAGCTGACTGTGTTTATTGAGACGTATCATACTTATTATGAGGATATATGTTCAGATCATGAGATGCACAGGAAAAATATTGAGTAATGGCAGAGTGTGCTAACCATTTAGAGAAGAGGGCATTATCAATGCGTTATATAGAAGTAAGATTATACATCTTCTTGATTTATTTACCGCAGAAGATGATTTAGTCATTAGGATGATCTAGTAGTCCTTACACTCCGTGTTTCCCCAGCTACGTTTTTACAGATGTTAGCTTTGAAACGTAAGAAGAATGAATAAGAAACCCCATTAACGTTGTCTTCAATAGGATCAAACTTGGACATGTCGATTAATAAGTATTATTGTTCGCGGGACGAGAAGAAAATGGCATTTTAATTTAACGTCCAATTTTCAAACTCTTTTATTCTAAGGGAGAAGATGATTAAGGCAAGTATATGATTATTTAGCAATTGATGGAATAAGAAAGTGGGAGGAAACACTAGTACCTCGAAAAAAAACCACGGAAAGATTTTGTCTACCACAAGCTTACTTCACTGGGGATTGAATCTCGGACACCACGCACCAGAGGTAAGCGCTCTACTGCTGAGGCACCGAGCTCACCCTAAGACGGGAAATACTTTTTCAAATTTTATGGGAGACGAGAAATCTCTTGAGTGTCGTAAACAATACTTGTTCACCAAAGTCTTAGATCTAAAACATTGCTTCATTGTAATTTGATTCATAAAATAAACATTAAAAATTTATAAAGAGATTATGAAGAGCATTTATGAATGTTGAAAGACATACATGTCATTGTAGAATATATTTCAATAAAAAATATGGTTCAATCGTTGTTATAGTACACCCTTCTTGGAACCCTCGTGACGCGGAAGGATCCCGATAGCGCTTAGATGAAATTAAGGAAAAGACCAGAGCTTAAATAATGCATATATATTTACAAAACGAGACGACATGAGACTAGAGAAAAAATTCATCTAGAATCGAGACTGGACTTCTACTGCATTTACTATAGGACATAAGAAAACCTTATATATATTGTCTCGTGGGCAATACTGTAGTAATTAGGTCTCTTACCAATTATATCGCAGAAGCTCTGACAATCTAAGAAATATACCTATTTAAGAAGTACAAAATTGCTCAAAAAATAATTTATATTGAGACGTATACATGTTTTAAATGATAAACGTATTCAGTAGATGAGAAAATGCACTAAGGATTAAGGAATTTTCTATGAAAAATATTTCTTATAGACAATGAAATATATTGGAAGATGTGTACATTTACTGAGGAGAAATAGGGATTTCTTACCTCTATTAGTAAATAAAGCATTAAAGATGATAGAAAGATGATAAGAGTCATTTTTCACATTTGATCAAGTACTGTGATATTTGTGAGGCTTTCTTGCAACCTGGCTTTAACCCTTGCTTGGCAACGAAAGAATCAAATATTATTAGTCGTGCGACAAACACGTGCAGATAAAAGATATTTAAATATGATGTCAACGACCCAGGCTTGCTTGTCAGCGAACAATAGAGACCTTTGTTTTCTTTCTAGCAATTTTTAAAAGTAAAAGGAAAGAAAAAAAAAAACAGTTCCAATTAAAAATAGATCTCTGAGAGGGAGTAATAAGGGGCATATACCCTTGACATAATGTATATTCTATGTCGTGTCACAGGGATAATGAAGAACACTTTAAAAAATAGTTTTCACGTGCATTCAATGCCTCGGATTTTACTGTATTTGTTGGGAATGACCACATCTTTTAAAGGCAGCAGTGATGGGATGTGACTTCAGACAAAACAATACTTACCAAGGAAAAATACCCTGATGATCACGGTTGCCATGAGACGAGATAAGACGAGACGGAACTCTTTTAACAAAAACATATATAATTTAAGAAACCTAATATTACGTACTTTCATGACACCTATTTCAGTCGACACAGGAGCCTATTAATTATACGACGAATACTGCGAAGTTCATATGAAGTGATGTAAATACGAGAATCATGTTTCTGTGACAAGTTACACTGAACAGTATGTAATATTAACCACGACAAATGCTCAGAAGAGGAAATATTGTGATGATAAACACTTTTTATCCCGTAATAATAAGAATGGTAGTAGTTTTAGAGCTACGTTTAAAGATAAAAAAATAAAAAACTTAACTTTATGTTCTACATAAATACATTGAGTACAACTAAACGAATACACTTTTAAAGCATTATATTTTACTAGTATACTCTATGTTTTAGCCTCATTTCTGATTGTTTAAAATGAACTCATTTTATTTTCCCAATAAGAAAAAAAGATGTACTAATAAATATTCATTTTGTCTCGTCTCCTACTTGTATTGATTTCACGACTTTTGTATCATTTCAGATCCTCTCGCTAACCTCATTACAAGAAACACTCTTTTTTTCTCTCTTTCCTCCTTCTTCATTCCACCCTTCCTACCATTTTTCTCACATGAAAAATAGACGACGAGACATGAACATAAAAGAAGTGTTTTTTTTTTAAAAAAAAAAGTAGGAACGAAAGCTTGGAAAGAAATTCCCTGAGTGTTTCTGTGTTCACATCCCTAATTGAGTCACAGATTCAATTAGGAAGAAGAGATAAAACAGGGACTCTTTCCTCTACTACAAATGAAAGTGCTGTATATTTCTTTTTTATTATTTCTCCTTCTATTCACCTTTTTTTTCTATGTCTCAAGCTTATTGCATTGAGGATATTTGTGAACAAATCTTTGTTATAATACAAAGAACATTAGCTTTAGATAATATATAGCATATACTATATTTATCTTTTGTTAACCTCCGTAAATAAACGACGCAATCAATATTAGCTCTAATAGCTTGTGTTATTAAAGATACAGTTAATAACCAAATCACTGTGTTAAGTCTTAAATATTACAAGGAAGTCGTGGTTATTTCTACTTTAAAACATAAAAGACAAATAGATCTTAACATTATAATTCCAATTGGACTAACATCAAATATTTAGTTCATATGAGTCTAAATATAAAGAACTGTTCTTACATTTTCATGTAAACCAGGGTTTATCGAACACTTAACCCTTTCACAGAGGAAGTCGACTTTTGTCGACAGAACCAAATTACCTTAACATGCGAATGTCGACTATAGTCGACGTGTTAAACTTTGTTTGTCCGTATCTTGGCTTTGTCGAGAGTAGTCGCCAAAGTTGTACCGTTCAATTTTTTTTGTGTTCTATTGTTTTCGATAAACAATAGAAATCACACAGAAAACCTTTGGCGACTACAATCGACAAACCCAAGATACAGACAAATTTTAAGACGTCGACTTTAATCGACATTCGCAGGTTAGGGAAATTTTTTTCCGTCGCCTTCCACAGTGAAAGGGTTAAGGACATTCCTATGAATATTTTATCATTATTTTCTATCAGTGGGGAACAGGGCCCTATTTGAGCGATTGAAAGGTAAAGGTGTTATTTATTGGTTGAAACCAGCCCGTTATGACAATTACAATTAACAATTTTGAAATTTAAACAACATTTAAATAGAAAAGTTGTATTACTTTTTGTATCGAACAGGTTGAGCTATATATCGATCAATGAGGTTTTGATTATCGAACAGGATGTTTTATATATTGAACAGTGGGGTTTAAATATTTAACAGAATATTTTATTTTTAAACAAGTTCACTTTAAGAATAATATGGATATAGTTTCATTGTAAACACATTGCAATAATTCCAAAATATAAACTAAAGTAGCAGACGCAAAAAGAAATATATATTAAAATGTTCTAAGCTACAAAATGTGTTTCAGATCGTCACTGTTCAGCAACAGAGGAACATCGTTTTTGTTGCCTTCCTCTTCTTCAGTTCTTCCAGGTGTCCTTAGAAGATATTACACCATTTTCTTCAGCCTATATTGATGGGGATTCTCAGTGGCTTCAGGAAGTTTGAGAAACTCTTTGAGAAAAATCATCACTACTACTTGAGGAAGGCAAGCATGATAATTCCGAAATAATCTCATTTTGATCAATAATTTTGACTTGTGAATTTTTACTCCAGTTTTCGAAATGATGGCACCTAGAAGATCCTTCTTGGGTGAAGGTGCGTACACATTTAAGTGTTCATGATCCCATGTGAATCTACGATTATCACTTTCTTACTCTTCGTTTTCTTCTTCTGAGCTTGAATCACTTGTTGTTTAGTTTTGATCAGCCTATTTAGTTTCATGTATCTCACTGTACCAGGTTTTAACACTTTTCCAATAACCATCCAAATCTGAGTCACCACTACTCTGTTCCTCTTCGTCTCGTCGTAGTTTGTCATGGAACATATTAAGAACACGACGAGGCATGAATTCTTCCAGATCATCAACCACGAACTTCAGTCTCTGATGAGGAGTAGGGAACAGTTGTTGAGAAGATGAAGGAGTACTCTAGTTATTCTCTTGCTGTGGTTTTCCCACTTGGAATTCAGATTATCTGCAACACACTTGCTATAGTCCACAGCAGCAGGACTTAATGGATAAAGACCACACTTACGAAATGCACTTTCTAAATTTCTGGTTTGACGGCATCATCCCAAACTTCCTTCAATGGGGTGCAAAATTTACCTTCGTTATCGATGCTCCGTTAATTTTGCTTTTCTCATCCTAAAGAGCATTCTTCAGAATGGAAGAAAGTAGAAACGCTTTCAAAGTCTTGACTGGAAGACCAATCGGAAAACGACCATTAGGAAGACCTAGGCGCAGATGGGAGGACAATATTAAGATGGATCTCGCAGAGATTGGAATACAAAGTAAAAACTGGATGCAGTTAGCTAAGGATAGAAGTTAGTGGAGAGCTTTTGTGAACGCGGCATTGAACCTCCGAGTTCCATAGGCCATAGAGTTAGTTAAAGATCATTCTTCAATGCTCGTTTCAAGAGTGAAAATACCCCTGCGTCTGCTGATTGCAGAAGATGAGTGGCATTGGAAAAAAGTCAATACACCAGTATTGGATGATCGTGATAATATCCAATGACTTGAAGTGATAGATGATTCCTGTGCCCTTGAAGAAAGAGAATAACAGGAAGTGGATGTGTTATTTTACTCAGTCTCTAGCAACGGACTAAACCGTTGAAGGTAAGTCAAAAATATTGATGTCTTCATTCAGCCAGTTTCTGTTTTCTCGTAGATCCATTGCTCAGGTACATTATTATTCATAATTTGTTTAAGTCGTATGTTGCTGTAGATGATCATGGTTTGGGCGCAACGCCCGTCAGCACAGAAATTGCCAAGTACTTTTATTCCTTTTCTTTTTAGATGTTGCTGTAATTTGAAGCTGTTCTTCTCCCATACCAAGGTACTTTCCTAAAACCATGTGAAACAGAAAGTTTGTTTCGTCTCCGTTGAGTTCTTCTTGGGTCTTCCATAATTGCACTTAAGCTCTCAGATTCAAGATAGCTCAAAAATGCAGCAAACCAGCCAAATCCGGCAAAACCTTGCTAATAGTTTTGGCCTACTTCTGAGACAGGCAAGGATGTCGTCCCATAAAATACCTAAATCAAACTTTCCCTGGTCTTCAATGCCTGACCGATGAGCTACTTCCTAAAGACTGTACGATTTCCTGAAGAGTGTCAGTAAATTACTTTTCTTACACGAAAATCCTCTCTTTGCCATGTTCATTACCCATTCAGAAAATCCCTCTTCTTCTTGTGGACTCAGGAACGGCCAAGAGCAATCTTAGTCTTCTGGCGCCCAGATACTATATTATTTAAAGTTGCTATAGAAACCTGGAAGGTTCTCGATGCCTGCCTTTGGGACATCATACCGGACCTCACCTGCCGAAGAACTTGTCAAAGCAGATAACGAATACTGGAATGCTTTCATTTTATTAATGGTTTGATTCTGATTTTGGGGACATATTCCTTGTTGCGGTTCTTCATTTTGCCCATTGTAAAATTCTGAGCAGCAGTTAAGGATACTGAACAAAAAGGTAAACAATTATTTCTGATTAACTTCAACTGTGTTTACTAGTCTATACATTGAGGAGAAGAGCCCGCGTCAAAAGTCTGAAATAATGCGATCAGCACGACGTAAGACCTCGATTAGATAGGCTCTCTATGACAAAACATTACTAAAAATGGAAATCTTAATTTTTTAAATAACGGTTTGAACCCAAGAACTATCAGATACAAGGTGGATGGCTTACAATTCAGTGTAATACTAAGTATTCAGTGCAAAAGAAATCAACAACTTAGTTTCATTAATATTTAAATCACCAATAGCCCTTCCAATTACAATAATGTTGGATACAAAAGAACTCTTTACCTTAAAGGAACCTCTTTTATCGAAAGGCATTTCGATATTACAAAATGGGTCTCGAATACTGAACACTATTTTCTTTTCCCTCCAAATAAGATTATAGCTGAGAAGTAACATTATAACAAATTAGTATACATATATTGATATTAACACATCGTATTATTAAAAGGATACCTTATAATGATACCATCACACATGGGAAAAATGATTATTATTGCGGTGCTGCACCTTACAAAAAATATATCACCAAAACCACAGACTAGGAAACTTTCCCACGTTCGCTAATATCGATACGTATAGACCTATTTATTTTTATAAGGCGAGGTTTGGAAGAGAGTGTTGAAAAATTTCAGATAGTACACAACGTTTTTGGTATTCTTATTTCTTAACGAAATGACCAAGGTGTTCGATATTTAGGGGGCGTTCGTTATTTACTGCCATTACAATACATACAAAGAGAAAAAATGTACTTTTTATTCAATATTGATCGTTTCAAATTCAAGGTTTCATTTTATGTCTCTTAATTTGAATCTCCATTTAATCTTTAGTGATATATTTGAGTTTACTCAAGGTGAGACGCTAGCATTTCGATCACTAGTCAATACCATATGTTATCATGAGAATGAGTAATTCCTTGGTCAATCTTTTATCTCTTTCTTACAGATATGGACATGAGTAAGCTAAGGGACATCTTACAGAAGGAGAAAGGGCTTGACCCATCTCTCAAATGACAGACTAACACCTGCCATCATCTTCGGGAGTTACGTGATACTTCATCATATAAATTGAGGTAGGCAGAGTCTCCCAGAAATTGGTTAGATTCTGTTGCGTACCTAGAAAGAAAATTTTGTTTAATCTCCCAAATGGCCGAGTATGACGTATCATTAAATATTGTAAGGATCCCCACGTTGCCGTACCAGGCAATAACCACGTGTGAACTACATGTGTTGATAATAAACACAAACAAACAGACGACGTTCCCGAAGAGGAGTCGATCACCATCGCCATCAGTCGGAAGGACGAGTACCCACGATGGAAGCCGACAAGACAGAATAAAAAGGACCTGCACACCTCGACCAACATCAATCTTCACGGATTGGTCACAACACCTAAAACCCCTCTCACGACGCTTGGTCACCGAGAGGTACCTATCCTTATACCCACGACGCACGGTCAACGGGTTCCTATCCTCTTTCTCACGACGCACGGTCACCGAGAAAGAGAAACCTAATCTACACCCCTGTCACGACGCACGGTCACCGAGAGTACCTAACCCCAAAGCCCACGACGCTTGGTCACCGGGCTCCTATCTAATCTCACCTAAATATTAGAGGAAATTCTTACTATAATTTGTGTACATAAAACTTTTGTAATAAAAAGGTGAAGGGAAAAGTCCAAATCCCGAGTACATTATTTGCTCTACCCGAGAAATCTTTACATGGTAGATGCGTCGGCGTCTATTTGCAGACACTAAAAGGACTTTCCTACGGGGCGCTCTTTTTATTAACGAAAACACGGACTTAGAAACTTTCTTACAATACAGTGTAAGTGTTACTAAAAGCAGGATCATATAAAAGATAGTATCCTTATTCTCATAAATACTCTCATTACTCTTAACGGTAGATTGATTCGTTACAGGCTGGCAGGTATTTATGCCGACAACTAGATCTGGGAAAAATACATATAAAGAAGGCGATAACAATATGGCAGAATCAGGCTCCCGTATACCTCTTAATATTCCTCACTTAACTAGATATTCTGGTCACAGTACTGACGATCCCGATCGATTTTTCATGCTGTTTGATCATTTGGCTTTACTTCAGGCTTGGACCCCCGAAAAGAAGAAAGAAATTCTTCCTATGTATCTACAGGACGTAGCTCTTGACTTTGTCTTACAATTGCAAAATCTGAATCAATTCGACACACTAAATTACGAACAGCTGAAAACCAAATTAATTTCTCTGTCCCGCCCAAATATACCAGCGTATAAGGCGGAATTAGAAATTTTTCAAATTCAACAAAGCGAGAATGAATCAGTCGATTCATATTTCTTAAGGAAATTGAGGGCTATTAGACAGCTGATGCCAGAGGCTTCAGAGGAACAGAAAATTCATTTTCTTTCGTTAGGACTACAACGAAATTTGCTGCAAAAGATAGCGTTGGAATCCTTTCCAACAATCCAGCGGCTGCAGGAACGACTCCAAAAGCTCAAGATCTCATGCAAAAGAGGAATTATGTAGAATTGTCACAGGCAATTCATTCTTTGATCGGCCAACCTAACCGCCCCTCACCACTCCCTTTGTACGACCATTATAGCCAAATGAATTCTAATTCATGCATGCCAACCCATGCACAACAGCCAACTTCTACTGTGCATCACACCCAACCTGCTCCTAGTTATTCGCAATCGTTACCTTCTGCACCTCCATCGCAGAATATCTTCCCTCCTCAGTCAACTTCCTCTGCACCAGAAGTTTCGAATCCGCACCCCCACCATAGTCAAAACCCGCCCTCACAACCTCCTCACACGGACCTTACCAAATTAGCAAATCAAATGGCCGAGTTATCGTTAATGGTAGCACAGAACGCCATGAAGTCTAATTATAGGCGTAACAACGGACGAAAAGCGGATACGAAGAATAGCAATAAAGGAAATAACGGTGGTAGAAAAAGGAACAATTTTGTAAAGGGCGACAAAATATCAGTCTGCTCAATTTGTTACAAGAAGAACCACGGAGCATCTACCTGTTGGAATAATCCAAAAAATTCCAACCAGGGAAACGCCTAGATGGGCTCGCAGGCCAAAGTCAAGCCTCGCGGGCCATTTCCGAAAAGTCGGCGCGGGCCACACAGACACCACCACAATTAAGATTTGTTGGCATTCAAGAAGAGCAGGCAACAGCGAAAACTCTTAAGGACACGAACGCCAAATTTTTCACCCAGACGACCAATAATGAACATCGTGAACATGTTAGATTGGGAATAGAAAATAATAAACTGTTACTCAATATTCATGTAAATACAAACAGTCTACCAGCTATAATAGACACTGGTTCTAGTCTTAGTCTATGGTCAAGACGGGACGTACCCCCAAAATGTACGCTAATACCATTTCAAACTCGTATCAAGGGCATTGCCAACAAAGTTCTAACTTTAAAAGAAATAGCTTTAATTAAATTTAAAATTGGCAACACTACTTTCTCACATTACTTCCGCATCATAGATGCTGACTTTAATCCGATTTTTGGGAATGACATTCTCACAAGACTTTTCTCTCAAATAGACTTGGAGAATAAATCTATATCATTATACAGAAAACCTAGGAAACCTACGTTTCCAATAGAAAAGCAAGAATCGGAAGAAATGTCACGAGACACTATGCACTCTCTGCACTTGCAAAGGAATGCAAACGTCATCACAGCAAGTAAAGTTACGATACCAGCGAAATCACATTTCTTCTTTCCTGTATCGATTCAAAGAGAAACAATTCATGACGCTGCATTTTACATTACTCCTTTGCAATCATTATTAGACCGATACGGCTTACAGGCAATGACCATGAGAGTACCGAGTAACGACCTCACATTACTCATTTCCAATCCCACGTCACGAATAATAACATTAAATAAAGGTACACCAGTGGCGTATACAGAGGAGGGCGTGGAAGAATTTTCATTTACAATAAAAGAAGACGAAAAGAAAGCGCATCAATTTCGTACTCAAGAAGAGATAAAGGAAAGATTAAGGCAAACTGCTAAATCTTTTAACATTAACCTTTTTGACATAAATCCAGATTTACCAGAATACCAGCGAATAGCTGTAACCAATTTATTGTATAAATACAGGGATGTGTTTTCATACAGCCCAGAGGATATAGGCTATTTTAGAGGATATGGACACAAAATTCGTATAGATAAAAGTGCGTCATTCCATCACCGTTCCCCACCGATTCCATTAGGGATAAGAGATCAAATTGATAAGCAGATACAACAGCTGTTAGATGCAAAAATCATAACGGAGACGCAGACTAGTAATTTCTCCTCACCTTTAATTGCAATTAAAAAGCCAAACAGTTCAGATTTCAGGCTTGTGTTGAACCTCCAGGCATGCAATGTTTATACGAAATACCTAAGCGTACCATTTCAAAATACAGAGGACGTTTTACAGGTTTTAAAAGGGAAAAACCTGATTTCAAGTTTGGACATTTCCCAGTCGTATTTTCAAATAAAATTGCATCCAAAAAGCACTAAATATATGACTTTCGAGGTAAATCATACACGCAAAAGTTATAAATTCCTTAGATGCGTAATGGGTCATTGTTCCTCTTCCCAATCTTTGACTATAGTAATAAAAATGCTACTAGACGGCTTACCTAAACGCATTACCAATTTCGCAGACGACATCGTTATCGGTTCTTATACATGGGAACAACAACTTTCAGATTTGGAGCTTTTATTTCAAAAATTAAGGAAACACGACTTCCGAGCCAACCCCAAGAAGACGCACCTGTTATATACAGAACTACCAGTACTAGGATTCCTTGTATCCGGAGAGAAGATAAGCATCTCACCAAAAATCGCAAAAAAGATCAAGAATTTTAAAAAGCCAACGACCAAACGCATACTTAAGAGCTTTATTGGCCTATGCTCTTATTTACGAAGTCATATCAAGGACTTCACGACCAAGGTAGAACCTTTCCAGCAACTTCTTACTAAAAATGCCAAATTTAAATGGACAGAAAAACATGACGAATTATTTGAAAAATTGAAAGAAGACATTTTGAATGCCCCTTCTCTCTATCATTTCGACGAAAAGCTAGAGATAAGGCTATACACAGATGCATCCTCTCACCAGATTGGAGGGCTATTAGCTTGTTTTGATCCCAAAACTAACGAAGAAAGAATCGTTTCCTATTGTAGCAGACGTCTCACAAAAACTGAGATCAAGAGCTCAGTATGGCAAAAAGAACTGTATGCTATTATATATGCTTTACGCAAATTTAGATATTTCTTACTTAATCGTAAATTTAAATTGTTTACAGACGCAAAATGTCTAACCTCTTTACGTAGTCACCCGGACAGGGTAGGGAAATACACTCGCTATAGACTTTTCTTAGCTGACTATAATTTTGATATCTGTCACATCGAAGGAAAGAAACATCCGGCTGATATCATTAGCCGCTTAGAGCAGAATAGCAGTGATATTTCAGAACCCATGGACCCACATCAGGCAATCGAAGATCTACATGCATACAGATCTAATTCATTAGAAGAACCCATTCTCCAAATAGAATACTCAGGATCTTTGAAGAACTTACGAGAAGAACAGCGTAAGGATGACGCATATGCTGATATTATAACAGTTTTAGAAGGGGGAGAACCGGCTAAAAGTTCCACCACGAGAGCAGCCAAATATTTCCAATTAAAAGACAACATATTGTATCGAACACAAAAACATCCAGAACTTGGGCTACTTCATCTTTTGTGCATCCCGAAAAGCTTGGCAGGACATTGGTTCGAGTCTATTCATAAAGACCCGTCAGCTCCTCATTTTGGGTTTTCTAAGACATATAAGACTGTCCTTAACAAATATTACATGCCAAACATGAAATCATACTTGGCATTCAGAATCAAGAACTGTAGAGAGTGCCAACTCCTGAAAAAACTACCCAGAAAACAACAAGGTGAACTTCTGCATCACCCGATAGGCCACATAGGAGAACGATGGATGTTTGACGGCTTAGGTCCCTATCCGCACGAAGATGGAAAACCAAAATATGTTTTAGTCGCCATCGAAACAAGTACACGCTATATAGTGACAAAGGCTGTTAATGGGATTACAGCAGATACAATTGAACAATTCTTATTGGAAGAAATAATTCTGAAATTCGGCGCCTTTCGTTTCCTTCATCTGGACAGACATCCTGTGCACAGAGCGAAGAAGCTTCAAAAACTAGCAGAGATATATAACTTTGAATTTAAGTTTTGCCCTGCTTTCAACCATCAAGACATAGGATTAGTCGAAGTTATGAACAAAACACTCCAGAATTCCTTAAAATTTTTCGTCCAACAAAATCACGAAACATGGCCAAAGTTATTACCTCATATTACTTTTGGTTTAAATAGTTTCGCTCAATTAGGAACGAAGAAATCCAGCTTCTTCCTCATGTTTGGATACGAACCCAGGACCATCAGCGATTGCAAACTAAGGATTATCCCTCAGCTACAGCTTGAACGGGACCAACTCGTAAAACTTCGAGAAAAGACACGGCATAACTTACTGAAGGCACACGAACAACAAAAGAAGTACTTTGATAGAAGACATAAACAACAAACTTTTCACACTGGAGATAAAGTACTCATTTACTTTCCCTTTCGAAGGATTGGAGAGTCATCACAATGGACCGATAGATACTGCGGACCGGCTACAATAATCTCAAAACTAAACAATAATCTTTATCGAGTTCGCATGCCCCATAATTTCAGGGAGAGAGAACAGAATATTTCCATTGACAGGATTAAGCAATTTCATGCCGCCGAAGAATATATATACAATGATAATGATGACGTACGCACCAGCTAGGAAGAAGAAAAGAGAAGATAAGAAGAGAGAGAACCAAGATCATCATCCTCTCAGCAGATATCAACGAGCGACATGCGAAACGCACTCTTCATGATTTAGCGGCAAAGAAAGAAAAAAAAGCGAGACAAGAAATAAAACATGGAATAGAAGAAAACAAGATACAGCATATGATACAGCTAACTATTTGAAGTGACCAAATCTAGTACCCACCTTAGTATTCAAATCTCAAGCGATCCCTTGTCTTTTTTTCTCACTCTTAATTCCTAACCAACCTGCATTCTGTCATATAAATAAGCATACATACATACAATTTCCTTCAGTGAACAAAATTGCAAGCCAGCATTTTCTTTCGACTTCGAGCGAACGAACTTCACAAGGCCAGCTATAACATTTTAATATTCGCTTCTCTGCTGCGTATCATAAAACTGTCACTAACACATTAACCTACATATACAGAGCGTTGAGAAAATCAGGACTTTTGATTGGCAACCTTTTTTCCGCCGTGACTACAATTATCAATGTAATGACTTTAGCCATTCTCTAAGTATGTTCTGTCATCTATTAACTATTACTAGCCGGAACTAGACCAATATTCGAAACTTTTATATAATAGCACTCTTTGACGTGCGAACTTCATAACATATACTACGGACATTACCATCAGTGACGTAGTTATAACTATTAACTGTAATCACCAGAGCTTCGACAGCCTCTCCTTTGAGGGAGATGACGTAACATACGGATCCTGCTTAGATTAAGAGGACAAACTGTCAGTGCTCAACTTCAACTTTAAAACTTATGTGATAATATCTCAAACAGTGATATCAGTGACCAGTGCTTTTTAACTTTGATTTTGTGTTTCAGTGTTATAGTGTTTTCCAGTGTCTACTGTGCCCAATATGCAGATTCCATGCTGGCACAAACACGAAAAAAATAATCCAGTGGCTTATTTTTTTTCTACGCCCTGGGGGTGTAAGGATCCCCACGTTGCCGTACCAGGCAATAACCACGTGTGAACTACATGTGTTGATAATAAACACAAACAAACAGACGACGTTCCCGAAGAGGAGTCGATCACCATCGCCATCAGTCGGAAGGACGAGTACCCACGATGGAAGCCGACAAGACAGAATAAAAAGGACCTGCACACCTCGACCAACATCAATCTTCACGGATTGGTCACAACACCTAAAACCCCTCTCACGACGCTTGGTCACCGAGAGGTACCTATCCTTATACCCACGACGCACGGTCAACGGGTTCCTATCCTCTTTCTCACGACGCACGGTCACCGAGAAAGAGAAACCTAATCTACACCCCTCTCACGACGCACGGTCACCGAGAGTACCTAACCCCAAAGCCCACGACGCTTGGTCACCGGGCTCCTATCTAATCTCACCTAAATATTAGAGGAAATTCTTACTATAATTTGTGTACATAAAACTTTTGTAATAAAAAGGTGAAGGGAAAAGTCCAAATCCCGAGTACATTATTTGCTCTACCCGAGAAATCTTTACAATATGGAAGTGTACGTTGTTTTGTTAAGACGAAATTTTTAAGGTAACGAAAGCAGCAAGATTGGAATTGAAACCTCCTGGAAGTCAAGGGTTTCTAAAATTAAATTGGACTCTGCCGGTGTGTGGTCATATTATCGTTTTGTACCAAGTGGTGGATGTGGACTTGGCTTTAAACAGTGCAGTTCCAATACTGGGTATATTTGTACTCCCACCCACTAGGAAAACTTCTATAACTGGGAAAGTACTTTGGTTCATCATGCTTAATAGAGGTAGCCTATTGCCTTCTTTGAAGATTTAGAGTATTACATGGACAATTTTGAACGTAGCATATTACTGCTAATTCGGGCCGGACTATAGAATTTACATGCCAGCTTAGAAAGTTCGTTGGACACTTATTCCACCACGGAAACTCATATCCTACGCACTGTAACGTATGAGTCTATGAATCCTAGAAAATCATTTTTGTCACCGTTCGCTTTCTGTTGTCGATGTCCATGGGATATAGTAACTCACGTTTTAGAAATTTTCACATGAATTCGTACGGATGTAGAGGCACACAAATTAACATGTGATTTTCATAGAAGGTATTCTGGCACCAAGTATTTCGTTACCTAGATCATTTATTTATCTTAACGCAACAATTATCTGCTTGAAAACCGTCTATCAGTTATAGCAATTATTTCGAAGTCTGGAATGTATGACGCAGGTGCTGGTGTTTTCGATCACAGACCGGAGGAAGGGGACACAGTAAATGAGAAAGGAGAGCTAACGAAATAGATGGAATGGAATAAAAGAAAGTTGGCACTGTTCGATTAGTGATAAGTGCATCTGCAAAACCATTGTTTACCTGTCCTTATTCTTCTCCATCAACGATAAGTTTGCTGCTTTCTCGTAGTTCAGTGGTTTCCTACCAGTGTGTCGCGACACACAAGTGTGAAGCGTAATTCTATACGTCATGTAGCTCAATTTTAGGATTTAAAAATCATGAAACAACTAATTATTAGGTTTTAGGGAGACTATGGCAATCAATGCGACATCAACAATACTCAGTACGACATATATACCACTTTATAGACAATATATACCACTTTACAATAGAATGTTTCCAAAAGTTTCAATATTCATACTGAATATCAGGGCACTATAAACCGTTAGTGACATGTAGTGCTATCCATGAATGAAACAAATGTATCAGTTTCAACAGTCTAGCTTCACCACTTCGTTGGAAGCAATCATTTGAGTCAGACATTGTGCGTTCATCTTGTATACTTAATAACAATACTGCTCCTAAAACTAACTGCTTGTTCTCCCAGACATAAACAGGTAACTATTTCTTACTCGAACTCATTTCATTATGCATTTCTTTATTTTGTTTCTATATCTTTTACAGTTATCAAATATCACTGGTCCACATTTTGTTGGGGCAATAACGATAAAAATGCATAGATTCCAAATACTTGTTATACTTTTGACTATTCACTCATCACATCAGTGAATATTGTTGAGGTATTGTCAGTGATGCTACACAAAAATTCTCTTTACATGTTTCTTTTCTCTTTCCCTCGTATGACATTAAATTCATAGTATGATTTTAAGTACTTTCTGAACCCTAAACAATATCGGCCTTATTGAAAATCGTTCTTACTTGAAATTTGCTTCGTATTAAGGATTTGATTACTGCATGATACAGTTGTTAGTCAAGCTCATAGCGTGACGCTAATCATACGTAACACTGAATAAGGTCTTAAATGTTTTATCTGTTTGTCTTATCGTGCAACGTGTAGCTATGAAGAAAACCTTTAGAGTAGTTATTGTAGGAATTGAAAATAAACCATGATAATCACAGTTGATCTTCTGACGCAAATCGTCTATTGAGTGAAGTGATTTTCTTGTTCGTGTTCAAACTCAATTTGTTTACACTTTTTCTTGGAAAGTTGATAAGATTTTCAGACTATCTAGATAATAAGGAGAGCACAGTGTCGCATATGCTTTAGTTACGAAAGATGTAATGGATATTCAAATACACATTGTTGATATTTAAATACAATGTTGATATTCAAACACACATTCAAAATCCGAACAATGTAGAATGAGTCTTCAACTATTGTAGAAAATAATTAGATCTCTAGAGTGTTCAATGCCAAGAACACAATCATTACCCTACAATTTAATCAGTATACTATGATGGGGCAAATATTAATTGAGAAAACAAAGGTATCAAATCTTAAGAAAACTAGATACTTAAAACTTTTTTATGTAATTAAGAAATTTGCAAACAAGAATAAATATTTAGCACAGAACTCATGTATTACCTATATGTAGGGTAAAAATAGACGGACTTGCATATCATAATGGATGTGACGTGGATAGTGTCGAGGTGGCTAAAACTTCTCCCAAAGTTTCTGAAACGCTATAAGAAAGTTGATGGTGGTGGTGGCCGGGAGGACAATCCAATATTACCTTACTTTACTCAAGTGATGAGTCGTTTCAAAATTGCTTTCCATGAAATTGACAAATTAAAATTCATTGTTTTTATCAATTTTCTATCTACTTCACCACGTGAACGTTCTTTCTCGTTAAGCAGGCTCGAATGGCAAACAGCCGCCTGACCACATTCGATGCCGGACATTAAAACCTACGGACTGAAATTCATCAAAATGCAGTTATTAAAAGTTGATAGAAAGCTTATTCTTATTATTTCACATGTGATCAAAACTTAATATTCTAAAATACTGTATATTATGTATTATACGTGCCAATGATACAATTTCGTTATTCTTGTATATTTTTAATCCAATTTATAATGGTTATTTTTTTTGTTTGTTTGTTTTCTTTTATTGTCAACCTGAGTATCAGTTAGAAACATTTCTTCCTATGCTTATACATCCATGCTGCATTTCTCTACTCTCTTAGTAACAAAGGCCTTTGTTGTATACAGAAGCTACTTCCAAAATCCAGAGCTCCCTCTTGGGTAAAAGGTTAGCGTACGCGCCTTTGGCGTGGAAGATCGGGGTTCGATTCCGGTCTTAATATATATCGGGTGTCAAAAAATTCCGCCGAAAAACTTCGGGAGGTAAATCCTCTCATACAAAGAAACAAAAGCGCTTAGTAATCATGGGTCCGGAAACGCGTTGTTTCGGAGATATAAGGCGCCGAAATCGTGGGAAATGAATCTTCAAATGCGTATATTTCAGAAACTATTCAATGTAGACGGTGAGGTTTGAAAACTCACCAGCGAAGTCATACCCGCTCTTGTTAAACTTGCATGTTTCATAATCTTGCAATGCCTCCGTAAGGGATTCCCTAAAGGAGCATGGGGATTCTCGGATAATCTGCCGAGTGAAGATGGCTCGAAACTTGCTGTGTGTGGTTGCATAACCGCCACATACGGATGGTGCCCAATAATGAAATTCGGAATATGAAGTACTGTGAATATGCAGTCGAAGGTTCGTAGTGAGGCACGTGCGGTGTTGTTACAGCATAACACACGAAGCTGTATTGAGTGATTGAAATTGTGAAAACACTTAATGCAAAGAAAAACCCCAAATAGCACGATAGCGAATACAGTCAGCACATTTCCAGATATGAATAATGTTTAGCAATGGCTAGAAATATCGTTATGTCTAGTGAACTGAGTGGATGTCACTAATGAACGAGACCCAATATTAAGTACTTTACATGAATTATCTGATTAAATTATAAGAGATTTGTGATTTGAAATCATATGCATTATCTTAATAAGTCTGCAACCGTCTATCTGATTTCAATGGTACTTGTTCCTTTCAGTTGTTGCACCGTTACGTGGATAAGCAAGGAAGCAACAGAAAGCAAGGTTGCACGTTGACGCGCCGTGTCGCGGGGTCAATCCCCACTAAGAGTCCAAGCTTTGGACTCAACATCCGAGAGATGGATCGGATCGCATTTGAAACTTTAGGTCCCGTCTCCATATAGCGCCGCTGCTGAAAAGGGGTGTTAAACATCTTAACAAATAAACAATCAAACAACAAACAATTGTTATATACGTACAATTGAATGATACCGTAGTGCGCGAATGTGATATCTAAATGAATGGTTTAGCTCGTTGAATTAAATGTAAGTCCTGCTACGGTTTGTTTTTCTCTTCGGGTACCCAAGCCGCTCGTGTTAACGGATTCCAAAATATGTAAACAGAACAATAAACCACCTTCATGTTTTATACCTTGTCTTTATTCCTCCATTTAAAGTTACATCAAGATTTTCTTCGTGTCCATTTTGTTAGGTCTATGAGGCGGGGACGCTCTTACAAAATAATAATCATAACGTCATACTTTTCTCATGTTTATTTTTACTTACAATGCAACTGCTGGAGCCTCAAATCTATACGTCTATTCCAACTTAGCACACCAGAGTAGATTAAGTGTAGAGAGAACCGGGTACGTGCCTTGTGTTCAGTAGCCTATCTTGAAAGTAAAAACTGGAGGGAAAGGAGGGTGTCAGTATTTTGCTATGTAAAATACGTAATTTGGACTGCGTTTTGGTATTTATTACATTAGTGATTTTCTAATAACGCAGCAAAATTGGGGGACCAAGGCCCCCCGACCGCAGCCTAGATTCGCTACTCTTTTTTCAACCATTCTGAGTGGCTTTCTTCAGTTTCACGAGTCGAATGCCAAGATGGTATCTCAATAAACGCTCTGGCCGCAAGGTCGCCTGCATTTGTGTCTGAACTTTAGTCGTCGGATGTAATTAACTCTCATAATGTAAACAGATTTAGGCTGCATTCAAATGCACACGCAGTCGAACTCTGGAGGGTATTGTCGATCTTTAAAAACAAAAACAACATTGATTATCATTTTGCTGTGTGTAAGGAAATTGGTGTCTGGTCTTCTTTAAATCTTAAAACATGTAAGAGGTATTTCAGTTTCACACAATAATTTTAACTGAGTCCAGAATATTCAACAAAAAGACATTGTCCTTGAAATAACAGTACATAGCGTTTTTCTTATATCCAAAACTGTTTATAGGAACAAACATACGAAAGAAAAGACAAAATAAACATTGTCTAACAGAGTCATGCTGTTAGTGGGATTCGACTCTAAACCATATGACAAACGAGCACCTAAAACAGCTAGTCTACCGAAGACTAACGTGTATTCTGGAAGCGACTGTGCTTGTGCGCAGTGCTTACTGTCTGTGCTTTATAAAACACCGTAGTGGAAAATAGAGTTTACTTGGGCAGAATAAAGTGATATGCATCTGGCATATGGTGCAGCTTTGGGAAATGCAAGGGAGGCACAAAGACTGTATAGAGA
Source organism: Thermobia domestica (assembly GCF_964235325.1). NCBI lineage: Eukaryota > Metazoa > Arthropoda > Insecta > Zygentoma > Lepismatidae > Thermobia > Thermobia domestica. Next base: position 137,793,747 of record NC_137458.1, read on the forward strand.
ACGTTTTCCAGAACGACGGTGCCCCCATCACGCTAGATTTACGTCAATTGATCGGCAGCTGCGAGAATCAAGTTCCTTACATATTCACGGAGGAAGACCACGATGCAGGAAGACCACGAACAGTGAGAACACCAGCATTCGAAGAGAATGTGTTGGACCAATTTGAACAAAATCCCTCAACAAGCACGCGGGCCGTTGGACATGTGTTGCATGTTCAGCACGTGGTACCTACGGCAATGTGTGGAGAATCCGCAGTTCGCGCGGTATGTTTTGTTTACGGATGAGAGTAGTTTTACTCGTGACGGATGTTACAAAGCTCATAATAGGCATGTGTGGGCAGCAAACAACCCGCATGCAATGTTTCGCTGAGGTCATCAAGAACGATTCACAGTTAATGTGTGGGACTATATAGTGGATAATGTCTTAGTAGGACCTTATGTATTACCTCCACGACTGAACATGCATACTTACAGTCTGTTTTTTTTAGAGATACTCCCGGAACTGCTAGAAAATATCTCCCTTGCAGTCCGGCGACAAGTGTGGTTCCAGTATGACGGAGCTCCCCCCCATGGGCAGCGGCGTGTTCAAAATACACTTTCTGATATGTTTGGGAATCGATGGATCGGGCATGGTGGTCCTGTAGCATGGCCTCCTAGATCACCGGATATGACACCTATGAACTTTTACGTATGAGGATACATGAAGGAGTTGGTCTACCAGACACCAGTGGAGAATGAATTGGACCTTGCGGGCCGCATTGTCGAGGCTTTCACAAGAATTCGTGTTAACCACGACATTTTTCCTCGTGTGCGAGACGAAGTGCTTCGATCCTATCTCTTGTGCATCGAAGTCAATGGTTTACATTTTTAGTAGATTTCTTGACGTTGTAAGGTACAAGTGAATTACAAACACCATTTCCTGTATTGATTCGTCTTCTTCTGTCTTTGTGCTTTGTGTATTTTATTTGAGTGCCTGGAGGTTATGCTTTACAACATTGCACGCCCAAAATTTTAACACTAATATGCGAATCACATTATCGCTGTTTCCAGGAGGTCATTTGTCAGCTGCTTCTTACGTATGTTAATACTATACTCCACAATGCTGCGTAAGTTAACATCCATTTGTCCACGATAATTTATGTATATTTTGATAGCAGGTTTGCATCTAGTTTCAACAGCTCTCAATCACTTTGCTTTATGTGTTATGCTGTAACAACACCGCACGTGCCTCACTACGAACCTTCGACTGCATATTCACAGTACTTCATATTCCAAACTTCATTATTGGGCACCATCCGTATGTGGCGGTTATGCAACCACACACAGCAAGTATACAAGTGTCCACCATTTTGTATCCGTTTGAGTTATCGTCTTGGTACAAGAAAGTACTGTTAACAGGTGAGAAAGTCGTCCATTCATACCCCTTTCGAGCCATCTTCACTCTGCAGATTATCCGGGAATCACCATGCTCCTTTAGGGAATCCCTTCCGCAGGCATTGCAAGATTATGACAAATGCATGTTTAACAAGAGCAGGTATGACTTCGCCGGTGTTGTTGAATAGTTTCTGAAATATACGCATTTGAAGATTCATTTCCCACGGTTTCGGTGCCTTATATCTCTGACACAACGCGTTTCCGAACCCATGTTTACTGGGCTTTTTTTGTTTCTTCGTATGAGAGGGTTTACCTCCCGAAGTTTGACGGTGGATTTTTTTGACACCCAGTATATATATATATATATATATATATATATATATATATATATATATATATATATATATATATATATATATATATATATATATATATATATGTGTGTGTGTGTGTGTGTGTGTGTGTGCACTCCTGGAGTGAATCTGTCGTATGCTTACGACAAGAGCTACTAAATATGTTTCATGGAGAAAAGTGTATATACTGTACCGAATTGGCAATGAAAAACATGCTTTTTAGCGCTATAATAAAATAGTTTCTATCGATGTTCTCAAAACCTAAGCATGGCAAATTTCCCTCCTGACCTAAGTCATTTCGTTTAGCTCCGTGGAATTTATCGATTCTCTCGAGATCTGATGGTCGTGAACTATCGACCCATAGAATTTCCAGTTTGAAACAATTGAGTTTTTGTGAGACATGAGTGCCTTGCGAGTCAATATATTGGCCATCTGGACTAAATTCATAAAAGATTCATCCTATGAAATTTTTAACTCAATTTTCTTAATACCACAATTTACTTTCGTATGTATTTAAAACGTGTATTGCTACAATTGAATCTACTGGAACTTTGTTTTGTTGTCAAGGAAAATTATTGACCAAATGTAAATCTATTTAAGAAAATTTATTTTGCATTCTGTTAAATTAGTTGTTTTATGATATTTTGTAATCAGTGACTTACAGTGGGATACTGGGTTCAGAAATATCGATGTGAATAAGGAGTAGGCAAAGAAGATCCTGGTAAACCTAGTCACGATAGCCGACAGAGCAATGAACTTATTTCTAGAATGCATTCCGCTTCTTCCATCAAAGTTTTCACAGTTACTTTTAGAATATTGCCGAATATCAGTCCCATCTCTAGTTATTAATAGTATTAGTTTTCCTCGAAAGCGAAAGGATATCGTTACTGATGACAAAATATTTATTTTTTTTTTAATTAAATAGGATCACACATAAATGTTGACAGTGGAGCTGAAAATGAACTACAGTTGCCTGTAGAGCTGAATGAGGGTTCAGGAAGCGAACAAGACAGTTAAGGAAGTGCTGTAAATTATCTTCTTTTACCCAATGTTGTATCGAACTAGGAATATTTCATTTCAGTGATTAAGTGCTAATGATCTCCGGATTTGAGTACAGAAGAGACATGAGAATATTGGGATTGGTTAAAAACAATATCTTCAAGTTTATGGACATCAAATTAGCAGTTGCATACAGCCTTCTTACATCGCATTATCAGAGACGCTTGCAATAATCAAGAGAAGAGGTTGAAGAAGGAATCCGAGATTCATCTCTTAAAAACAAGAAAATATAAAACGACTATCAAACATAGGAAGGGAAAAATGTGGTACGCACTTGAGGCAAAATGTCGCAAGGATAAGTTCTTTTTGTATAAAACCTGTAAAATGATTTTGCCTAAGAACAAGTGTTTTGTAAAATTCCATGAAAATTGCATGTGTTATTTGTATTAAATTTTCATATTTCAATCTTACTTATGTATAAACAATAGCTACTGGTTATTACGAAAACAGCCACGACATAGTATTCATTAATGATGTGATCTAAAGAATAAAACTCTAAACAAAAATTACTTTCAAAAATTCTACCTGGCAGAAATCGTACTTGTAAATATGATATCATCATAGGCATTCCTCATTATTGGCAGGTCACTTGCCGCAACTGAGGAGGTTCCATGCCCCACGATCTTCCGCTAAGCTGTTCGTCATCACGTACATTTTTTCTGTTTTGATATCATCCATTAATTGTAGTCTTCTTGGCCCCTCACTCTTTTTCTTGCCACCATAACCTCTAGCACGTTCCTCGTGATACAGTTACTTCTTAGCCAATGTCCCAACCAATTTCTCTTCCTCTTCTTAATTATATTTAAAATTGTCCCTTTTCCTCCACCATTTCTTACACTGTCTCATTCGTTTCATGCTAGACCAAGCTAATTCTCTCCATTCTTCTCCACACCTACAATTTCTAAAGCCTCTAGTCTTTTCCATTATTTTTTGCGTCATGTCAATGGGTATGACCCATACAGCAGAATACCTCATACGAAGTATTCCATGAGCCTTTTTTCAACTCTTTAGTCAAGATCCCACAAAATAGTATTTTCGTCCTCCTAAAGGTTTCTTTGACCATTCCTATTTTGTTTTGTTTTTCTTTCCCGTTTACACTTTATATTATCACTAATAATACTACCAGATATCGAAAAATAGTCACCTGTTCTATTTTCTCCCCTCCTACTTCTATTCTATATTAAAATCCTTATGAAATATAAACATGATCCCAGTGGTCGTCCCATAATAAATCTCACGTTTGGTTAATCACCACAATATTAAATTTAGAAATTTAGACTAATTTTCTGAAAGCAACGAGAACTAATTGCAATTCTAACTAAAATATCAGGAGGATATGTATCACATAATTGAACAACGTTTTATTTCAAGAAAAAACTAAATTTTAAGCACTTCAATTGAAATACATATTTCATCTTTGGACTTTTATTCTCGTTAAACGTCAATAATTCTGAAAGATTATATTTTGCTGCACAATATACTCAGCATTTCATCTCTGTTTTTCTCTTTTATCTTTTCTCTACATTTCAAAAGTATTTGCTCATTCTTTCTCGTTTTTACATAGTATCTTGGTGCTTGATTAGTAAGACACAATAGTATACAAAAATACATTAAGTGAATCCTTTTCTTAGCTTTTTATTTAGAAACTCAAAAAACATAATCTCCTTTTATTTAAATAGATAGATAACCATTCTACTCTTTTATTTTATTTATTATTACTTTGTATTGGTAAGATGACCATTCACTGATATTTAATATTTCCGTAGTGCACATGTTAGGAAATTCTAGCTCATACCTCTCGCATCGTTTGATTATAACAGTTACGGAAACACTCTATCACCTCATGATCAAGCGCAATGCAGGAACGTAATCATGATATAATATAAAGAAATGCTAGTAGATGTGAAAGAAAGTGTATTTCCGTTTTTATTGCAATTACCAATCAACAGAAATGATACATTAGAAATACAATATTTGATTCTGTTTATTCTGTGTTGATAGAAGGACGTTTATACATAGAGAAGTAAAATACACAAGTACTAAAATATAAGAGGTGTTAGATAGTTGAGAGTAGGAGCCAGAACACATAAAATGGTTGTTTGGACAAAATAAGTTTGATCTAGGAATTGAGTCTGTGATCAAAATTATTATTTTAAAAAGACTATGTAACCTGAAAACCGTATTCTGTAATATCCTATAAGTGAAATATTGGGTTAAGATTGTATGGTTCCCTGACATGCATGTATATACAATTTGTACTATTCAATCTACACATTGAATTGTCTTTATAAAGAATTTAGACCATGGGATATGGTTGTGCACAATTGCCCGCTGGATTTTTTATTGTTTTAATTCCATTTACTTTTAAATTAAATAAAGCATTCCAAACTCTAATTTTTGTAAAGTGGAGTCTTTTCGTGGCCCAGTAAACTAATTTTCTTGCAGGAGAGATACTATAGTCTGATATGACTAGCGATGTAAAGATTGTTCTTGACTGATGGACTACGCAGATTTGTCCGGGTCATGGTTCGGAATCCAAGTAAATAGTTATTTTTTTCACGTCCTTTATGACCTTGATGTTGCATTAAAATGCAAAATATTAAAGGAACTTAATTCTAGGTTTAAATAGATTGCTAGAAGTTAGTCCGTTATACTGTATTTTCTTTATTGATCAAACTCTGATCCATCGACTTTTTCCTCTTCCTCTTAACAAGGGAACCTGTGGTTGGACAGTATTTCTCTTTAGACGATGAGGTCGTCTCTGTTGTGGAAGAGTGGTTTGCCAACGAAAGGAGAAACCATTACAATATTGGTTTCTACGTTGACGGTATATGGCTATAAAAATGTACGGTTAGGACAATGTAGTGAAAATCTAACTTTATACGCAACACAACAAATACTTTGCATCTAGCTCGACTCTTGCTATCTAAGGTATATGGTTGCTACGAATACAGTTTTTCATAGAATCTTAAAAAAGTTTGTAGCAAATTATCATAGTGTCTGAAACTAAAATGTTGAAAAACTGAATTCGTGATTCTATCCGAATTTTACTCTAACCTTGTAATAAGATTTACTTTCCTAAACAATATTTAATGATTTCAAATGATCTTTTTTCAAACTAAAATAGAAAAGAACATGATATTTTGAAGAAAATAATATAGGCTCAGAATATAATTATTCTTAATAATTATATGAAGTAGCCTAACAAGCACTAAGCCCCTTGTATAAGGCATATGAGCTGCAGCGGGTTAGGTCCAACATCAATCGACAGCTGATAGGCGAAGCTAATAGATATAAAAAAAAGTGATGTATTTCTTATAATTAGATGTAAGGTATTTCGGTGTGAAGTTGAGTAAACATTCCTCGAAACTGTGCACCATTTTACAATTTTATTTCCATATTTTTTTTTCTACTGGTTGTTGCCAAGATATATTATCAAAAGTGACATTACAAAATGGTTCCATTGATTTTTTGTGACACCTTAGAGTAAAATCCGAAAAACAAAGTTTAGCCGATGACCCATGTTCGTTAGGAATTTCGGGTAGAATTTGTACCTTCACCGAAACACTGCATACTGAGGCCCATCAACTGGATTTGTTTGTTTACTAAACCTAGCAGCAAGCCTTGCATTTACAATATCGCGGGTCTCATTTTCGCGTGACCGAAACCTCGTCGTCTGAAACGCCGCGGACCAAACTCTTGCCTGGTCAAAATATCGCTTAACCAAAACCTCGCAAGCTAAAATCTTGCCTGGGCAAAATCTCGCCGATCCACATTTCTCACGGGACGAAGTTTCATCATAGCGATTTCTTCAATCCACAATGTTCAAAATATTGGTGTATATAGACCTCCAGTATAGGGCACCTCCACAATATTATGGGCTGATATTATATGTGCCTAGGTATATGTATTGTTACGGAACACATTACCTGGATCAAAAAGATCCCAGAATTCAGTAACAAAATTTAAAAAAAAGTTTATTCCTGAAAATTGATGTTGTCTCCTTCGAAGTAATCCTCATCGACTGTGAAGTACAAATGCCAGATCGCAAAACATTTGTGATACTCGATTTCCGATATCCATCCGATCCTTTTTCGATTTTCGTATTATTTTCTCTAGAATACATCTTCTTAGTTTGTGAAATACTAGATTTTTGGAATCAATTTTGAAAGACCGATGTTATTTGAAGTTCACTCTTACCACATAGTTAAGCTAAAATAGACTCAATAAATTTGTCCTAATTTAAGTTTATTTAACTATTATATATCCATTCAAGTCGATCCATCAATTTGTTTTGTTTCTAGTATCTAAACTTTCATTTTCAGATTATTATTATTATTATTATTATTATTATTATTATTATTATTATTATTATTATTATTATTATTATTATTATTATTATTATTATTATTATTATTTTCATCTCAGGAACTATTGTCATGGAGAGATTTTCTCTGGGCCAGATTCTGGGCGGTGAGGTTTTGACCAGACGAGATTTTAACTAGCAAGGGTTTGGTCCAGGCGAGATTGGCTAGGCGACATTTTGATTCGCAAAATTTTGGGAGGCAACGTTTTGGCGATGTTAGATATTGGCCCATGGATTTTGGGCAGCGATGTTCGGATGAGACATTTCGTCCGTATCCTCTGAGTTAACTGTTAGGTTCAGTGTTACCCTATATTACAAATTCAGTTAAGAGCATTGTCTACAGTGCTGTATATAATAAAGCTATGCTCTTTTGTAATAGGAAACGAAGATTTGTTTCTTTTTGCAAGATAAATCGTTGTTCATTGGGAATCTTCTGACTGTACAACTGCTACGAGTATACCTCATTTTGACCATATATATATATATATATATATATATATATATATATATATATATATATATATATATATATATATATATATATATAGTGATGTTAAATTATTAAGGCTTATTATTATTATTATTTTCTTTGTTTACGGTGTCAGACCATTGGTGTGTAGATACATGGATACAATGACAACAATACAAATTAATAAAAAGAGGAATTCCTCAAGGTTCCATTATTATTCCCCTTATATATGAGTGATAAGACGTTCGTATATACAGATAGAGGGTTAAAGGAGGTGATAAAACAAATTCTTAGGTTTCTGAATCGATTCTAAAATATGCTTCTTGGCATTTCTTACCGTGTTTATCTCTATGGAATTTGAAACAACATATATTAGTAAATTCCAACCACTTCTGGATTCCGGATAGAGTTTTACGGATGGTTTCAATGTGTTCTCTTGAGACGCTGAGTCCATCGCAAAGCACAGCTTGTTTCTATCTAGTATCACATTTTTATCTATGGCGATTTTACATTCAAACAGAAAATTGTTAATTTGTTAATTTCCGTAGAGTGTTGTGGATAGTGATGGTATGTTTTCTTGACATGTCGAATCGATTGTCTAAAACTGCTTCTCGATATTTATTACCGTTTCTGTTCCATGAAGATCGACGTTGAAACCGGCGATGGTTGATTTCTACTTCCTTTTTGAATAGAGAGTTAACAGAGGATATGGAACCAATTTTTGGAACGCTAAATCAATTGCAGAAAAATAAAACACTTCTAGATCCGTTTTACTGTTTTTATTCTATGGAAAGCAGTATTGAAACCGGAAGTAGTACTACATTTCTACCCCCTGTGATTTCTGTAAAGTTTTGCTGATAATGACAATATGTTTCCTTGAGATCCTGAATCGATTACAAAATTTCATATACGGGATTGTAAGACATATATTTTTTTGGATACATGATTATGCAATGTCAATTTGTTGATATTTCTTCTGCAATTATTGTAACTCATTTCAGATTTAAAAAAAAAAATGCCTTCAAAGTGAAACATCACTTTCCATCCCAGCCCCCGCCAAGTGAACTTTGTGGTGGACAAATACCGTGTGCGTGGGTTTCCTCGGAGTTCTCCCGTTTCCTCCCACTTTCTTCATTCCACCGTTTCATTCATTACTCATCATCACTGTCTCCTTTAGCCTAACCGGCATAATGTGGGACGTAAAACTCAAAGATTTCATTGAAACATCACTATAAAGCCTACCAATGTCAAGTTGTTTCTGGTTTCACTGTCACAGCCGATGAGACTTCTTTCCTATAGAACTCTGAAGCCGCAGCTGTCTCTTAGTATACCTGCAAAGACAAACAAAGAACTTGAGAAACTGAGACCACTAAATTTAAATTATATTATCAAAAGTATCAGGCACCAGTCCATTAAAGAATAAAATGCAGGAACACTAAGTGTCAGAGAACTGCATTTTTTTTCTTTTTAGCAAATTTAAAAACAGCTGAAAGAGTATTTGAAAATGGTGGCAATACGATGTTGATATGTCGTTACTATAGCCAATACGGACATCACTAGCTGAAGAACTCATTTTTTGCAAGGGGAAAGTTAGGCCATGGAAAATATTGGAACAATCGTTTCCCCTTAGAATACACACTTTGATGAAAGTATAGTTTAAAACCCATGTTTCGCATTAATTTTGAATCTCATACTCCTTTAAGGAACGCCATTTAAACAAAAGTTGTGATTGAAACCCAGCTCCAGGTAGATACTAGGTAGGCTCCAAAATTCATTTCAAAGTGTTCAGCCGTTTCCCCGTGATATGTTCACAAACAAGAGACAACGTCGCTTTCAATCGGAAGGAGTAAAAATAACTATTTTTCCTCTTAAAACAGGAAATCTTAAAATCAATGAAAAAGTGTCTCCTTATTTCTAATGATGAGTTAATAGCCGAGTTTTATTTCCCTAATTTATGGAATTTATGTGGTATTATGGCATTATTATTATTATTATTATTATTATTATTATTATTATTATTAAAGTACTAACAACAGTAATAATGAAAGTAATTATAGTAGAATTATCCGCTTAGTAATGGCAAATATGTTATATTTCAATAATAACCTTCAAGATTAATTTCAATTTTGAACATAATTAAAATATTCCTATTACTTCCTACATGGACAAAATAAGATAAATTTATGAAACATAGTGGTCAAGCATTGATTTTTTGCTTTATTGTCAAACGTGCTAGTATATAATTACTTTTATTGTACACGTATTAGTATGCCGTTACTTTCCTGACAAAATTGTATGCATTTTGTTACTTTCTTTGTAGACGATTACGCTATTACTTTCCTTGAAAACGTGTAAGTGTACCGTTGTTTCCTATATAAACTTGTAACTATGTTTATTTCCTTTTAAGTGTGTATGTCTTCCTTGTGAATACATAAGTATGCTGTTACTTTACTTGCAAATATGTAAGTATATCACTAAGTACTTTCCTTGCAAGTTATCGTTACTGTCCTTATAAACTACAAGTTTGTCTTTTTTCTTTGTAATCGTGTATCATTGCCGTTTATGTTTCAACTCCAATAACTAACTAAGTAGATTCTAACTCTATGGTTTATGGAACCTGGAAGTTCAATGCCGAATTCACAACACTCTCCTTTGACTTCCATCCTTAGGCAACTTGATCCAGTTTCTCTTTAGTATTCCTATTTCTGTGAGATTCATCTTATTATTGTTCTGTCATCTGCAACTAGATCTTTCTAATGATCCGTTGATGGTCCTTTTTTTTTTCGATTTGACTTCCAGTTAAAATTTTGAAAGCATTCCTACTTCCTTTCATTCTAGCTACATGCCCTGCCCAACTGAGCCCTAGAATTGATGACTCTAACAATGTTTAGTAAACGGTATAAATTACCTGCTCACTAGTACGAACAGTCCCTTTGATTTTCAAGGGACATCAGGTCTAGGGTATTGTGATGTTCACAGGAAGTCCAACTTCTGCCAATGGAAATCCTGTGAAAATTTAATACCTACTTATGCACTAAGAACTTGAATCCTTACAACGCTCCTGTGCGATATATTTCATGAATATCCTAATGTTATCCATGAATATCCTATCCTCCTGTTTGAATACCCAAATATTGTTTCATGAAACTGAAACTCAAAGGAGATTCCGTAGGTATCTCAATTATTCTTAAAATTATCTCTGGGTACCAGAATGTCTTGGCACAATATGGGACCCATGGGACCTCCAAAAGATGGTTTGTTGACAAGTTGTATTATATATAGCTGTTGACTACCCAGAAAACCCTTCTTCCTTGGTATTTCTATTTTCACTTACTCTTTTCCAGAATTTACGCTAATTTTAATTGGAATTTAGGGCTACTAATTTTAAAATGCTGCTTGATTATTACCCAATTTAACTTAATTCTTTTCTAATTTTCTTGTTATAAAAATCAATTCAGATTCCACCCGTTGTATGACTGACATGATCTTGATGAAACAAAGAAAACATTATGAAAAAACAACTAACATGTGTAAATATCTAAATAATGGAAATTGGTTGAAGTTCACAAGTAGATTCTGATCTATAGTTTTACTGTAATAGGTATATCTAAATCTAGTTTGCTTTCTTACATTTATCTTATAACTTAAGGTATATTTTACATTACTATTTTGTGGTGCCATTTCAAAGAGATTGTAACAGTAACCAATGTGATTTCCACTAAATTTTACTATAGTAATATTAGCAATCTCCACATCATGATAGTAAGCTTCTTTTCGCTGTCCAACAAGAAAAGGTGTATATCTAGTGGAGGCAGTCGATGATGTAAATGGTGAAGGAAGAACGAGATAAAGCAAAAGACACACACAAAAAGGAAATATATAGACATACACACACACACACAGAGAGAGAGAGAGAGAGAGAGAAAGGGAGGGAGGGAGGGAGGGAGAGACCAGATGAAATCTCTGAAATACAGACTTGGTCTCTAAGAAGACTTGGCCAAAGAAGAAGAGCAATGGGTTTTCTCGGAAGCTTTTGCAAGGACACGTTTTCTCATATAAACTCTCAGGGAAAAGCAGATCTATACACAGGCCACTATGGCACTTTCTCTTCCAATCCTAGACACAGACCAAAACACTCACAAGCCTCTGATTTATAGAAGAGAGTTTGCCATAAATTGGTATGTTGGCAGACACCCGGCTTCCACCATAAACTGCAGCAACTACTGGCGGCACTGCGAAATAGGAAGAACCGTTTCTCTGTACCAAAAACTTCAAGTTTCCTTTATTTTTTATCTCTGAATATATCTCTAAAAAAAACTAACAATCTCACTCCATGAATCAAACTCTTATGTGGTCAAAGGAGTTTGGGAGAGGGGAATGAGTTGAAATGTTCTAGTGGTATATAGATCAGATATATTTCAAAACAAGTAGCCACTGTATCGTGAATGTTGTATCTGTCACTCTAAAATAGCTATCTTAATGTTTCTGATATACGTTGTTTATTTACCTGAGAATTGTTGGTTTTTATACGTTTTCGCCTATGGTATACCTCTATCAGGGTCAGTCATATTAGATCCAAGTGAACTATGTTTTTATTATCTGTATCGGCTTACCACTAATCTGAGATAAACAAAGTTATTTGTATACTTCCGCAGTTCAAAACATATCACTCGGACTCTTGCACTTTGGAGGAGCAGATTATAGACATGCATTTTGACAAATCTGTATAGTGCGGAGTACTTAAAGCAGGGAGAATCGGAAACTATTAAAAATGTCTTTAAGTAGAATTTCTATATATATTTAACATAAGCTGTTTTCCACCATTACGTAAAGGACTTGCTTGTTGTATCGAACCATAACATTTGCCAGAAATGCCGTCAGCTAAATTTATGATACAAAGGCAGAACATACATGCACAGTTAAATTAGCGCCAATCGCTGCGCATGATTACAATGTAAGATTTAATACTTTAATTATTTCATGAAACATTCTCTATTACACTAGTATTATGTGTATAATATGTATTATATCTTTTGTATTTATAATAATGTCGTAAGTTTATATTTTTAATTCCTCAGTATAATCTCAAAAACATTTATAATGTATTTATTTTTGTAGTGCTCAATCGTATCTATTGTAACTTTTTTGTATTGTACTTTGTATTGTATGATACTTTTATTACCACCAGTGATGATATATTTACATTGAAGTGTGCTACAATAAAGAAGCTTTATCAGAATAAATTCAGGTTAATAGTTCTTGGTTAATAAATTACCAATAGAAATTGCAATAAAAGTTAAAATAGTGCCGACTTACCATAATATATTAATTACTCTGATTTTAGGGTTTTGTGGCCTCGGTTTTCTGTTGTGCTTTTGTTTGCTGCTAGCTTTTCATTTACAGTTATTTGTACTATAACTATTTGCTTAACATTAGATTTAGGAAAAAGATAAACTCCATGGTATACTTTAGCTACTTTAATAATTGAATAGCTTAATGAGAAATAAAATAAAATTTACAAATATAAAGACAGTTATTACGATGTTGAATAATACTGTTATTGTAGTATATTGGTTTTATGTTAATTGCAAAATTGTATTTAACTCTTATTAAACGTATAAGTTTATTGAAAATATTTTATACTGCACCTAACCCAAGTAGATATACAGGGTCGTATCCAGAAGTAGTAGGACTAATTTTTACTTTTAAAAAATATCGAATATTTTGCTACATCAACTTAACAATCTTCAAAATAGGCCCCTTGGCCATTCACACACTTCTGGTAGCGAGCCTTCCAAATCGCGAAGGCCTTCTGAAAGTTGTCATCTGGGATGCCGTTCAGCGGCGTCGTCGTTGCCGCTTGGACCGCTTCCACCGAGTCGAAACGATGTCTCTTAAGCTGCCTCTTGATACGGGGGAACGGGAAGAAGTCCGGCGGTGCCACATCAAGGCTGTAGGGGAAGGGGTGAAGCAACGTGGACACCGATTTGGTCAGGAGATCACTCACAATCCACGCGCCGTGGCACGGCGAGTTGTCATGGTGGAGCTTCCATTTCCCCACCAGGTCTGGTCGCACGCGTATGATCCGATTTCGCAGCCGTGTGAGCACTTCCACGTAAAATCTTGCATTTACACCAGGAGGTACAAATTCCTTATGGACAATGCCATGACGGTCAAAAATTGCAATCAACATCGATTTCTCTTTCGATTTCGACATTCTGGTCTTCTTTTTACGGGGTGATTGTGCGGCTCATGGTATCCTCCTTGTAGGCCTGCATAAGCATGTTCTTGGTTTCGGTCGCTGATTTTCCCGGTTTGACGCAAAACTTGATGGCGTACCGCTGCTCCAAATTTCGCTCCATCGCAACTGACGACGAGGCGTTACAACAGGAGGTCACTAACACAGTGGTCTACACTCAACTAACGCATGCAGTCGACTGCCACCGCTCAACACCTGTTCCCAAGGCTCCCCTCTATAACATCCGGCCTTGCAGCTCCCCCTACATTGCTCCGCGCATGCGGGAAAAAATCAGTCTTACTACTTCTGGATACGACCCTGTATAAGTTGGCCTATTACCAAACTTAAGAAAGTTGGCCTTTTGTTTAGCACCAATGACTAAAATGATTTTAAAATCAAAAGGAAGGGAATTTAATTTTACTTAAATTATAAATAACTTTAAATTGAGGGTGTATCATTTGGTTTGTAGTTTTGTCGTTTTATCGTGCACTGCACTCAAACTTTAGTTAATAAAATGTTATTTTACTTTTTTGCTCATTACTGTTTATTGAACCTTTTTTTTCATCAAGTTAGCTCCGCTGTTTCTTTGTGTGGAATGTTTCTTGTTGCTTTTATTGTCTTGTTTACCAGAAAGTCCTTAGAAAATTTGAAGTCCTGGAAAATTTTTCCGAGTTTTAAACGTCTATTCCATCCACTGAGTTTTATTATCACAACCAATGTTGCACTTTTATAAAACGTTGATTAAAATACTTTACTTAGTATCTGGTCTTTTGTTGTAAGCGGGAATTGCGACTAATTGTCCTATATCACAGCTCGAAAATACCCTACTCTTGCGGCCTCCCTCGTTTCGACCGCCTGTCACAACACTAAAACTGTTTTCCAACGCTCAGGGCAATAAGATGTTTTGTTTGACGAGTTGTTATCCCTAAATTGAAGTCTGGATTCCGCGGTTCGATAATTTTACCCACTTAACTCCTCTCAAACCAAAAACTCCTGTCCTCATCTTTTATTATTTTGCACTAATTACTTATTCATTTTTGTTTCTCCCTTCCTATTCGTCCTTTACACACAATGACCATTTTTTACATTTTGACACACTCTTTGTCTAACTCTACCAATAATATTTTTCTTTTACCGGTATTTTGTTTCAGTATGTTTCATTTCCTTTCTTATTGGTACTCTCCTTTTCTTGACCACCCTTTCTTTTTCATTGGTTTCTCTCCTGTTTCTTAACAAAGGCCTCCCATTTTCTTTTTTTCTTTTTCTTTTTCTTTTCTTTCTTTCTTTCTTTCTTCCTTTTTTTTTTTTTTTTGAAAAGTCACCCTCTTTGGCCAGAGACACCCTGTTGAGGTTACCGTACTATCAATTTAGAATGATACTCCAGTGACAAATGTGAATGACTTGCGAAATTATTTTTTTTAAAATATAGATTTGAATGTTTATTAATCTTGGTTTATGAAATACTATATATATATATTTTTAACAAATTTAATTTGATTTTCTTAGATGTTACTTACTTAGTAGAATACTAATATTTATATTTATTTTGCAATCTTGTCTTGATATAATAATGTTGAATAAAACTATATTTCTACCACTTATAGTGTTAATAATATTTGTCGGTTAAATACAATTAAATTAATAACCTATAAGCTATATATATATATATATATATATATATATATATATATATATATATATAATGGTAATTAAGGTATTTCTATAAAAGTATCTATATTTACTTGAATTTGTTATACACTATTAAAATGATTCTCCTTTCTACAAGTTTTATGATATTGCAAAATACTAGTTACCAATAATAATAATAATAATAATAATAATAATAATAATAATAATATTAATAATAATAATAATGCTATTTTATTTCTAAATATTTTTACAGATTATGTACAGCTAATCTTGGTTAGGAGTGATCTTTTTCTAGTTTAGCAGTGGATTGATAGGTATAATGTTCTTCTATAATTACACGTATGTGAATAGATTTAATATAGATTGAGGAGGAGAGAGAGACAGACAGACAGACAGCGGGAAATTCTTTTAAAGAAATAGTGCTTTATTTATTCTTTTAGATTTGCATGTGAAATATACTCAACTTCGAGCATTGTTACGTATTACATTAAGTTTAGTTAGCTAATTATTTTAGTTAAGAAGATACCCTCACATTCTTTTTTGTCCTGTGCATTTCTACACCCCCCTCTTCTCTACGCCTTCCCTTGGTCTGTGATGTTTTTTTTTTCTTGGGGTTGGTTTTCGGAGACCTATTCTTCTTTCTCACAGTTGCACCCTGACCGCATGGGGACCAGATTTTCTCGTAGTACATGTTACGTGTCTTAATAAATATCAAGAGACGCCGGAGAGTTTTGGGAAAATTTCCTTAAAATGACCATAAAACTTGGTACGTTTTTGTTATTATGGGGTTTGTGTTTTTTGCTTATGTGTCAAATAATTAAAATCCTTTTCTAGCGTCATGTCATGCCATTCTGGACCCATTACGTAGCCGAATTCTGGGATTGCTTTTTTTTCGAAGCAAAGTGTCGGGTTCTCAAAGGGTTGGGTACAGTTTCTTCTACCAGTGCTCAATTGTTGCCAAATCTCTATGAGTCTAACTTTAATAGCGCAATATATAGATCATTATTTCACGCTCGTCCCTTTACTAAATAGTATTATCCTCTCGCGGCAATGTTACCTATTTCATTATATACTTTTAGTAAGCGAATCTTTATTTATACACTAAAATTTTCGTGTGCTGTTATAAATTTAGCAACGTATTGGTCATTTCTGTTCCCGTTGGTTCGTCTTCAGTTAGTGTGAAATGTGTGAATGTTAGCTAGTTTTGGGAAATGCCCCCACACTGGTTTTAAAACCGCACTCCCATCTGCTATATCTATGTTCATTTTTTCGAAAGTGTTTTAGTGACAACCTACAAACAACAATTTTCCAATAAATAAATAAATGGTATTGTCTCGTATCAATCAATGAACTGTTTATGTTAAAATTCCTCTCCGGGGGGCAAAGACGCATTAATTTAAACTTTCGTGGTTTACTCGTGTGTGTTTGCAAAATAGTGAGGACAATTTTCATTTTTTTCGAAAAGGACAAAAAATTGGATGTATGCAGAGGCAGTCCGTCTTATTTATTGTTAACTTTAATGAATGTAGTTAATTAATATATGTAATTAAGCATATTACAAAATCACCCTAAGCACAAAACCCAAAGGCGGAGAATCATTGAATAACATCAAAAAATAATATAAATTCCATAGTTTTTTATATTCCTGTGTCAATATTGGTTTATCCTTTTTCAAATAAATGTGTGGAAATATATGTGTATCAACACAACAGTATGGAAGTGCAGATATTTATAATACGCTTACAACTACACAATATTAAGCAGGTACACTCATGTCCAAAATGATTATCGCATATCTATAACTGTCTTGTAAGAATATAATTTGATAATGATTTTGCAGGGTATCTTTAATACTGATACGAGGTGTATAATTGGTAAATGTATATTTGTAGTAAATTTCAGAGGAAAAAAATTAAAAATATGAAAATTAGAATGAGTAAAACAAAATGTTACTAAATGGACAAGAAAGTTTTATTTTCGTTTTATTATTTAGTGCTCTTTTGACATGAAATTTGCCCCATACATATCTTTGCCGATTATACACATACTCAGCACATTATACACATACTCAGCACATTATACACATATATAAGAAATACCGGGCGAATTCGTTATCAAATTTTATTCCTACAACAACATATTTATAGACATGCGACAATAATTTTGGATATGAGTGTACATGGTAAATTCCGAGTGGATTTCGGACATACAAATAAACAAGGAAAATGAGTTCCATAAACAGAGATCCAGAAATGATCCGGAAATTCTTTTCTAACCATTAAAATGTATGTAGTACTAGTCATCTAGATGACTTTTGTTGCTCCTATCTTTCCCATACATATTCAATTACAAACGCTATTCAAAATATGCGTAATTTTGTCAAATTCTCGAAACAGTTTTTTTAACCAAAGACAATTTAAATTAATAACCAGTGAAAAATCTGTTTATATATTTCAACGTTTTATCACATGTTTTGTTCAAAAGATTCGTTTACACACTCCTTCAGCAACGGATTCAGAATTATGTCTCAGAGAAAAAGAGCAATGTCGGAGCTTTCGTAGCCTTCCTCCTAGGGATTACATATATACTTCGGTATATCATGTTGATTGAATTAAGATAGGTAAATTCAATCTAGGTTTTCTGCTGTAGAGCACGGTTTGTATTAATAAACAAAATATCATGTAATATATCAGCAGTTAAGATCTTACATGGATGCCGTAAAAATAAATATAATAAGTATACACATTCTTCATATTATTGCATTGTTTCATAGTATTATAATTTTAGTTACATGATATTAATTATTATGCTATTTCCTGAATTGATATAATATATTGATGATTTGTATTATAACATTAATTTATTATATATTTCTTATTTTTAATCTACCAACTCTTATTGATGTCTTCTTTTTAACAACTGCTGCCATAGAAGTAAGTATTCTATATTCACTTTTTTCTTATAAGTATCTTTTAATATTTGTTATGAATCATTTTCTGCCTATATAGTTAAATTCCATACACCAGTACATTTTTTTAAACTATTAAATCAAAATAGTGTAGCCCATATTTACTATTTTTTCTTTAAAACTACTTTCAATGTTCTTTTAATGAATTTCAGTCAGTTACGAAATAGTTGAATTAAGATGCAACATTTTAAGTAGGAGAGAGACACGCATCCGTAAACGGAAAATATACGAAAATAGATATTAATTTCATCAAATTTGACAACTTTAATTTATAAATCCTATCTTCTTTGCAAATAAAAATGTCAATTGTGTGTAATTCAGTGCTTTTCAATCTTTTTTAAGGGGTGACCATAGGGTATAACGATTTGTTTATACCCAAGCGTGTTGTAGGTCCCGATTTGTTAGAATTAGGATTAGGAAACAGATTTCTGGGCTTTCGGCATTTATGGACATGTTAGCCAGTCACGTATGAGTGATAACGTCCGTTGGCGATAACACTATCCGTGGAAAGAAAGGAAGAAACGATTGGGTAAGGAAGGAAGCGGCCTCTATGTTGAGTACCACCCCTGCATTTCTCTGGTGTGAATGAGGAAACCCCAGCAAACCGTCACTCAGGATGGCTGACCTGAAAATGTTTTACATTTTTCGATGGAGGCCATGTCCACGAAAATAGGGACAAAAATTGATGAAAGAAATATAGTTATAATTTTTAGTCAAGTTGTTCTTTTGATAAAAAATATAGTTGTATGTATTTTTAATTTTTTTTCAGAGAATTAGTATTTTCTTATTTTTCCCGTAGGTTACCTTTCATCTACTAAGTTTTAATGTTGATTATATTATACAAGCCTTATTTATTATTACATAGGTCTTACTTTTTTCTGTCCGTATCCCAAGTAAAATTTCATATAACTGATGAAACCTTTTCTTAAGGTAAAGTTCAATGTTCAACTTAATTAAACTGTGCTTATTTCAAATTATTATAAATGTATGTTGCTTAAAAGACCGTTGACAAATGTAACATGAGTTACCCGAATCTGTGCATATTCCACTAAAATAAGTAGTCATAAAATGTAAATAAAAATTTAATATTTTTGTCATATCTAAATTATGTGTGCCCCTATCTTACATAGTAATTTCATGCACATAGCTATGCCAGGACAAAAGAAAATGTACTAAAAAATCACAGGTTCTGAATGTAGGGAAAAAATTGTAACGTGAGTTACTATAGTAATTTCTTTTCTCCTAGGTTTGCTGTATCATATAAAATGACGATATTTTGTAATTATCTGTACAAATATGACAGATTTTCTTTTTTTAAAAAAACGGAGCTTTTAAGTTTATTGTGGTTAGTATCCTTCCAAATATACGTCATTACGTAACGTGAGAAACCATGGACACACTCTGGAGTTTCTCCACCGAGAATCGAATCCGAGACCGCTGGCAAAACAGACGAGATCCTTCGTGACTACACTATACTGGGCCTCCAGATTCAAGTTATTCTTAATTTATATTACTTATAACTACGTCAAAAATAAATTTTAAACATCGTTATTTAATAATTAATCTATTTTTTCTCTAAATAGGTGAGTCAATATATAAGTTTAATATAAGATTATTACACTAAATATTATAATATTTTAATTATATAATTTTATGTACTATCAAGGAATCATCGCGTACCCAGGTTGAATACTACTTATATGGAAAATTAAAACATAATGAAAAGTTCACAATATAAAAGTGTTTACTATGAACTGTCTGTGCGAAAAACTAAAAGGAACAAAATATTTAGTTTGTACTACAGTTGGGTACATACTACGCATTCTGTAATTCTAACAAATCTACGTTTATGAAAAAAATGAAATGACATTTACATCCCACAATTATGGGGCTAGGCTAAAGAAGACAGTGCTGATGATAAATGAATGAAAAATGGTGGAATGAAGAAAGTGGAAGGAAACGAGAGAACCCCGAGAAAACTCCCGCACGCGGTACTTGTCCACCACGAAGTTCACTTGGTGCGAGCTTTGATCGCATCAAGGACCCAATCTACTAAAGGTTAAGACTCTACCACTGAGCCACCGCGGCCCTACATTTATGAACACATCCATGGTTAGAAGGAGGGCGAAACCTTTTAAATTTAACGAAACGTTTATTGATACATTTCCTTATGTGCGTATATGCGTATAAACGTATTTATACTGTATAATTAGATGCACACACAATTTGAAGCAGGCACGTCAAAATCTCAAGGAAGCATGAAGATCTCTGAATTGTATATGAGGTACGCCCATCAATACTTCAGAACAAGGATAGTTCTTTGGAACAAAATTGAGAAATTACAAACCTCTACTTTTAGTATAGATCTAACATTGTAAGCATTTATAATACTTGCCTAAGTGAAATTTAAATTTGTGTATTCTCCATTTTATTTCTTATTCTACTTCAATGATACGGGTCGATGATAACTGTAATGATACACGAACATCTATAAAACGAGAAATGAGAACACAACCCTAGCATACACGAAAACTAAGTAATACATTTTGCTACTTTGCATATTCATAACGTGAAACTAGTGATTCTAGTATCCTTTTCCGTCCTTTTTCGGCTAGTTTGTGTTTTACACTAATACTATTACTAATAATGATCCCATGAGTCCGAGTTATGAAGTAGCTTGTGATGTTTTAGTTTTAATGTAATGAAGTAGTTTTGTTTTACTTTTCGTCGTTACCACTAGGTCCTGTACGAAAGGAGAACCTTAAAAAGGAAGGCAGAGGAATATAGGTCAGTAGATGAAATTCTTGTGCCGGTGTGTATATATATTTACACATATGTGTGTGTGTTTTCCTCTTTGCGTAGTGGTTTTCCAGCAACATACTTTCTCTGTCGGTTTTGGAAAAGATAAAATGGGTTGGGCGCGTGCATAAGAAGAAGGACCACTACGCGGAACACGGCCCGAGGATGGATTTAGGAATAAATTCTAACTATACACCTGTTTATAGTTGTTGTTGAGTTGATGGAAGAATCTAAAATTAGATTTTACTATCCGACTATATCTTCTTAGCCTTAAGCTTCCTTGTCTCTCGGTTGCTCGCTTGTTCTTTCTGCTCCTCATGAATATATTCATATTTTCCACTTTCGTATCATCTTACTTGTTTCCTTTTTGTGGTTACTTCTTGTTTCAAGAGAGTTTCGAGCAACTTTGTTCTCACACACAAACACACTGACACAGACAGTTTTAAGCGACATATTCCACATACAACGTTGAAGAAAGGTTCATCATATCAGAATATATAAAGATAGCGTTTATGTCTCACTTTGCTGGGAAATGGTTACTCTTGAAGTTTAAGTACTACTCGCGTTATGCAAATCAACATTATTATTTCTTTAAAGTAGATATTTAGTATCTTGTTGTTGTGTTCTGCATAGTAATCGAAATTGCCAATAAATACCAGCACTATATATCCTAACCTGTTATATCCTCGCACAAGGGGCAGAATTAGCAAAAGTGCTAGATTACTGAGAACCTTTATGAGTGGCGTCAATAATGACCCCACAAAATACGCGATACGTGTGCAGTTACCACATGTCTTATTTTACACAATTATGCCTCCTTTACCAGGCCTTAAAAAAGATTTTCTTTTTAAAGAAAAATAGGTAAATAGCCTTTTTTTTATGAAAAGTGGTAGCAGACAACTGTTTTAACTTCAAGACCTATAACGTTGCAATGTTCAATTCGCAACACATCCATCTGTAAGAGCGAAGGAAGTACACGTAATATTTCTTTAATCAAATGATCCTCGGAGCGTTCTGTTTCAAGATGTGACTTCGTGATGTCACTAAATTAAGCTATTACCAATTTACATATTATTATTAATAACAAGGAACAAATTCAACTTCTGTGAATTCGTTATCCACATAATCTCTTCCAAAGTAATTCTGCTCTTTCCACGGGAAAGGAAAATATTTTACAAAATTGCTATGTGCACTATAAAATAAAGAAAGAAAAGAAAAGAAAACTTGAAAGAATTTACATTAGTTTAAATCTTGAACACATTAAATACATAATGTTTTCAAAATTGTATTCTGTGTTTAATTGTGAATATTTCTCATATTCATTGAAGGAAATGCATCATTTTTAATAATGTTATAGATTAATGTTCTGCTATTACATTGCAATGCCTAATGAAAAACTGATATTAGTTTATGTGTTCAAAGTGTTGGCCGGTAGCATTAATACACTTGCGATACCACCGAACTACTAATCGAACCAGCGATTGCAACGTTTCATGTATGACATCTGCACAGGAACGTCTGTTGGTCGCTGAAAGGTCGTGCAATGTACGAAGTTTTTGTCCATAAACAATATTTTTTACAGTCCCTACAAGTAAAAGTCTAGAGGAGTGAGGTCTGTGGAACGAAGGAAATATTTGACAAACCACCTTCCTTTGTTGAATTGCAGCCATGTTACTTCACTCTTGCCACCTACACAATAGAACAAAATGAATGATTAGCTTGCAAAGTAATAACAGGACAGCAAACATTAAAGTGTAACAAACAACTAAAATTGAAACGTTTCGGTCAATTAATTTCAGATGTGTTCACATTTGTCTTCATGTAATTAATTAAAATATGGAATACGTATTTTTGCCTCATATCAGAATTTAAAGAATGTCTTCAAATTGAAAACTCACTGGAGGAGAATTCAGTGACAGAGGAAAGGAGTAAACCAGTCTCGTCAGCTCTCTTGACAACGCTTAAATTTTATTTTCACTTACACTACACCACATATCCTTATTTTCCTAATACTTCAACTATAGTTTAATACACATTGTCACATTGCAGATTTAGTCACAAATATCATATACAGTTATACCATATTCTCGTTTAACAGAGCAGTACAGTAGGACGTTCTATGTTGTACTCAGCAGCAATTTCATGTTTCCCACAAAACGAAAGTTAAGATGAGAAATATATATTTTCAAATTCAAGCTGATACGAGTAACATGATGATTATCGTCTCGTTTTCTGGATACGAACCTAGGCAAGAAGACAAATTTCTCGAATTTTGTAGCCAACATTAGCCCAACCCCAGTTTTAGTGTTGCATGATCCATAGTATAAAAAATATAAATTTATAAATTGATTGAACGAACCGAACGAAGATCATTTTCCTCAAAGTTGTAATAATGAGGAAGTAATTACATAAGTCCAATAATGAGTATGGTTTAAACGTTGTTAAATCACCCTAAGTTGAGATATTAGTTCTAAACTTGCAAATTATGCTACGAAAAAATAAGCTATCTAATGCCACACCGGACTAACTACCTTTTCGTACTGAGAAAAATTCACTCTTATGAGACCAGTGTCAATTTCACACGAACATCTGTCAGATTCAAACTATATATATCCAGAATCCAACTTTCGAAACCCCAGGAGCATTGACCGTGTCAATTTTTGTTATGGGCGAAAAACGTGAGCGAATTGAGAAAGTGAGGACACACGTTTTTCGCCCATAAAACAAACTTGACACGGTCAATTGTCCCTGTGTTTCGAAATTTAGATTCTGTATAACAAAATACATCGAATCCATACCCTGGTGTCTGCTGATGAGAACTTTCTTTTTGTATGGCTGTGTTATTTGTATCCTCCCTATCCAAAATCGCTCAAGTTTTTGCCCATAAAAAGAAATTGACAGGTCAATCGTCCTGGGGTTTCGAAGTTGGATTCTGTGCAACGAAATGCATCGAACCCATATCCTGGGATCCAGTGCACAGAACTTTTATCTGTGTGTGTGTGTGTATGGCTGTGTAATTGCAGCCAATAATATTTTTGTCATTTGATCTGTCTAAAACCAGAGTATACATTAATTACATTTTTCCTGATTTCTTAGTTTACATATGAAATCATTTGAGTTTCGCGTATTTCCTACCAAACTTTATACCACAACAAACTAAGTGTCGGAATTTTCGTAAGAGTCACGTGAAGCCCATTTCCCAAATAGCTACTACTTTCACAAGAGCTAATTTTCCACAGCACGAAAAATATTTGATCTAACTGCTCGCAGCACAAACATAAGAAGTCTTATAGAATGCCTAAGTGCATTTATCCGTCCATCTATTAACGTGTACATTATTAGAAGAAAACGACAGCAGGAGATAGTGAATAACGAATTATTTTAATTGAAAATTATAAGATATAGAGACTAATGCTATATGGGCATCTGAAAGGGTAAAATGTAGTAATTAATGGTTGACTGGAGCTTACTATTAAGTTTGCCCGAACCACTCATACATTAAGAACCCCAAGGATATATTCCATCTTAGGGTTTATTCTTTTGTTGAAACTGATGGTAGTACAAATTGGTAAACATTCCCGTTTTAATATTGCCTCATATGAGATTGGACAATAAAGTAATGAGACTGGTTAGAAAACAAACTTTTACTTGCGTTTTTAACCAACTACAATTGCATCATCTTCAAAATAACTCCCTTGTGCTTGCATACACTTCCTCCCTCGGTGTTTGTATTGTTGGTAGCATCTCTAAAAGTCATATTATGCTATACCAGCGAAAGCCCTTGTTACAGCTGTTTGGATGTCCTGTACTGTTGCAAAATGATTTGCTTTAACGACTAATTTCACTTTTTACAATAAACAAAAGTCACACGGGGACATGTCGAGTAAATAAGGATGTTGTGGTAGGAATGCAATGAATTTTTGACATAAAAAGCTGCTTGATAGGCACTGCAATATGAGACGGTGCGTTAGTGTCATGTGGAGTCCAGTTGACAACAATGTCTGGACGAACACAACGGACCAGTTTTCGAAGTCTTTCTAGAATTTGTTTGTAGTAATGTTGGTTTAATGTCTGGTCTGGAGGTAACTACTTTTTGTGCACAATTCCCATAGAGTCAAAGAAGCACACAAGCATGCATTTTACCTTGGCTCCGACGTGTTCACTTTCTTTGGTCTTGGTGATTCCTTCGAATATCATTGCGAGATTTGGCGTTTTATCTTAGTACAATACTGAAAAAGAAAATAACATGGTTCCCCAGTGATAACTCTTTTCAATAATGCTGTGTTCAACTTAACTTGATCCTACAGATCGGCAGCCACAGTCCTCGGTTGATCTTTTCGTGTCTGTGTGAGATTTTCGGGAACCAGTTTGTTTCAATTTTTTCTCACTCCAAGATTTTCAGTCAATGTCAGGCAAGCTGATTCACGATTACTGTTCAGTTTGTTTACAGTAATTTTCATAGTTAATCGCCCAACATCTCGCAAAGTTTACTCACTCTGGTGTTGTCATCGGTTCGTGCTGTTGATGGTCACACTGATGTGTTAACCTTCAACATTAGTTCTGCATTCAGAACATCGGCAAAAATCTGTCTCCAACATTGGAGCGGGGGAGGGTTAGATCGTTGCCATATTTTTTTAAAGCGATTCAAAATGTTTATGAATTTGAAAAACAATGTTGTGAAGGATCAGCGGAGCAGGGCTCTCTTGAATATTGGGAGGTGTTTAGAGTTGAGGCTTATTCTGGGGGAGGGGAGGAGATAAGACTTATATTACGGTAAATGAATTTGATTTCTGAAGTGAACCTCTTGTATATTATATATCAGACGATGTAGTTGAAGAGGCAGTCGGACATAAATCATCACATTTCACCCCCCAAAAAAACATATTCCAAATCGGATTATTGGGGGACAGTCCCCCAGTTCCAAGATTGGAGGGGACATGTCCCCTTCATCCACCCGGGTTTTGCGTCAGTGATTCAGAAAACATTTTGTGCCAACGAAACACTTGCACCTTTGTTAAACCACGTTTCCAAAAACCTGTTGAAGCTCCCCATGTTGCTGCCGTATTCTCATCGTGATTCACAAAGGAAGAGATGGCATACCGCTGCGCAATATGTCGTGATTTTATTGTTGTGACGAGGAACATGCACACAACTCTAATCTTCAAGATGTTATGAAACATTGCAGGTTCTCATCACTAACAGTTGTAGTGGGGAAAGACCAAGGTCACATACTGTCTGCGGTAGCAGGCTGAAGGGCTGTCACCATATGTAGAGAAAAGTCAGTCTCATTACTTTATAGTGCAACCTACTAGGTGAGAATTTTAGTTAAAGATAAACTGTTTTTGATATGGATTCAGCATTCAAAGAATTTTCAGCCAAACTCGTTTATTGGTGTAGTATTCATGTAGTTTGGAAACCCAACATACTTTCACAATTTCAAACAAAATTAACCTGCCTGCTTCTTTGATCACTAATTATTTATAATCATTTTCTCAACTTATTTTAAAACTGACAATCAGCCGGGCTAACTGATCTCCAAATTTAGTTCATATTCGGTCAATGGCTACCAAGAAATAAAATACCACTACAATCCGAGTCAAGTCTGTCTTGGATTGAGCTTGGCCACTTAATATTGCGATCTGTATTCCACAAACGATGGACTACTTGCCCATCCAAATTTTGTTTAGATCCGGTCAGTAGTTATCGAGAAATAAAGTATTTACTTACACACACGCTCATATTCTTATACTTGGAGTGAAAATATAAGCTTTCATATGCTAACGCCGAAAGATAAAACATGGAACTGAAAGTTTCAATGTATTGTCTTACAGATATCGAAACAACTACTATAGTTTTCCCTTTAATCGTTTTCACAGGAAAGTTTAAACCTGTCAAGACTCGCAATGATATCTAGGTATGGCTGCAGCATTACGGAAGCTGCAAATAATTTTTAATGATTGTTTTCAATCGACTTGTACGAAATGCAAAAGTTCATTAAAAATGAATTAACGAATAACTAATCATTTTCTATGAATATTTTTTTTTTCAAAAATATCAACTTGAATCATATTTTAACTTCCAGCCGTTTATTTCGTCGCTATTGTTAGACAAATTGACAGAGAAACAGTGAAAAGCATGACTGAATTCTCTTGTCTGAATGAATAGTAAGAGGATAAAAAAAATGTTGATGCATTAATTACTATGCAGCGAAATTGAGAAATGTCCTTTTATCAATTGCCAAAATGCCAGGCTATCCAATTCAATTTTCTTCCCTTTTTTTCTAAACAAATAGTTTGTTTATTCACATTTTTTTCTTTTCATTTTTTCTTCCCTTTTTTGGGGGGGAGGGGGTATTTTTTTCTAAACTGAAACAACCAATAAATATTCAAACACAGCAGAAAACAGCAAACAAGCCGTTAATGGTGTCAGTTTTTCGAGTTGTTTCCTGCTTTCTCTGTTACCCAGAGTTCCGAAAACAAGTGTTGTGGACATTAGTCTAACAGGACTTGCCTGCTTTGCTTGACATTCACTTTTTTCCCTCTCGTCGATCCTGAAAGCGGTTACATAACCTCCCTATTTTGGCAAACACGAGCATAAAAAAAGGGAAAAAATGTGAGTGATTGTGTTTGAGGGGAAGGGGAAGGGTGAATAAAGAGAGAAAATAGTAAAATGGCATAAAAGAAGAAATAATTGATACCAACAACTCCCACATAGATATTAAGTCGAGATGACTCGTAACTGGCACAGTGGTCGAAGGGGAGGGGGGTAGGAGGGAGACACGACTATAAGTACGCAATTGTTTAATGTCAGTTTTGCAAAACCACATGTTCGCCATTACATTTCAACCGTGTGCTTCTGTCTTTGATATGTGGTAATTGCGTGTAACCTTCGTAGGGAAAGTGCGTCAATTTCGACGGATTGTTTTCGTTTCAAACATTGTTCCAAATTGTACGTTCTATATATGGCAGTGTGGCGGCGAGCGGGGCAAGGGAGAAGCAGACAAAGAGTTGGGGGTGAGAGAGACGTGAGGAGGGTTTTGGAAGATTATTTGTTGGAGGTCGAAAGAGAAGAGGGTGGGTCGGTTCATAGTTAAGCAAATGGTGCTCGAGCTACTGCATGGAATAAGGATAGATTGTGTTTTTCGTCATAAGAGGAGAGAGGGGTAATTGGTCAACTGAGTTGAATTGTATGACACTTTGTACGTAACAGATTGGTTTATGAACGTTTCGTGCAAAGCAATCAAAAATTGTTAAAACCAATATCCGATTACCGTTGTTGAATCAGAGGGTGTAATATTTCCTATACAATTTGTGGGCATATTGTTTGGGTTTCCACCGATACATTCTATGCATGTATTTATATGTATATGTTTCCCATTGGGAATAAGAGAAATTACACAACCTTTAACCTCTCAACACAATGAATTTTTATTTTTGCTCATAATCTAGATTTTCTCCAACACTGTTAGTTATTAATCCTAAAACACATATAAATGGGGGAAATACGTGGAAATAAATTCGTTCTAATGATTCTTTTTTTATTCGCACATTAATAACTAATGCCGACTGTATACTACAAAGCATAACGTTTTCATTCGCTTTTACGTCATACGTTTGGTATTATTTATGACCCAATACAATTACAATATCACTGTTGCATAATTGATATCTTGAGTTTTTAAAACTCTTGTCAATACATGAGGATTTGAAATATCCTTATTTTGTGATTCATATGTTGATATTACATGTGCTAAGATCAAAGGTAATTTGACGTCACTTAAATTTTCGATTTGGGTTTATGTTTCTCCGTGTGATTGTACTTCACTGTATCTCTGTTTTGTTTCCGATTATTATTCGTAACAAATAGTAGTGTCATTTTAGATTGCTAAGGATGGAGGAGATTTTCCGACAACATAAGATCTTCAGGTTTTCTATAAATATAAGTATAAAATCGATTAAATTGTTTTGATGTCTCAAACTAAAGGGGAATTGTCCCTGTACACCTCAAATGACGTTACCAGTAGTAAACGAACCTACCAAAACATACATTTCCTTAAGTGTCAAGTATTCAAGACGTTATTTCATTAAATATCGTTTCTCTCCATCACAAATTGCGTATGTAGGGTAATAGATGGCATGTGCATATTATTTTCGAAGTTAAATTGAATTATTATTCCGATATGTAGAATATAGTATTTACTTAACTGATGTCGGTACTTTGAAGACTCTTATATGTGACGTATGATTGTGAAACAAATTAAGTAGTGTATACTTGACATTTGACAATGGAAGCCCATTTTAAAGTGTATTTTAAGTTTGAAACTATCACTGAAGTTCAATATCAGTGGAGGCGTGAGTTTGAAACACAGCATCCTACATTCTATAGCTTTATGACAAGTTTGAGACACATGATTTGTGATGCGCCCATGGGAAGATTTGGAAGAGCTCGTGCAGATACAGGTTCTCTCCCATTCTTTGGCTATGACTCAGGGGTAAAAGTAGATCTGAAAAGGTAATGGAACGCATGACGTCAAGCTGTCCTCCATGCCTATCTTTGCCCGTTGTAATTTTTTTTAGAAAGCGGGAGTACGCCACAGAGATATTTTCTGGACGTGGGAAACGACGTCCCCCGTCTTACCCTCAATGTTATCCCTACTATGACTTAGCTAACTACAATAACTTCGAGTACTTGCAATAATTGTAAATGTGTAGGAAACTTGTATTGTGCTTTATTTTATTACATACTAGCTGTTATGCCCGTTGTTCGCACGGATCAAAATATTAATGTAAACAAACTGGACAACGAAAGAACAATTAAGAAACATTTTTAAAATTTGATCTATTCTGTTTGAATGTATATCCAATAACGTAGATGTGGTTTCATTGAGATGGCCGATGGAGACCAAATTTGAAAGTAAACACTATAGGGAATGTCACTGTCATCTTAGCGACCCCGATAAATAGGGATTTGACTCAAATATTGATCATTTTCTACTAATTTTACATATCCCCTAGAACTCCCTGGTTCCAAATTTCAAAAAAATAACGCCTCTGGCTCCAGCCGATGGGGGCTGTATTTGGAAGTCAACGCCTGTTGGAAAATCACCATTCATCTCAGTGACAGCAAAAACTGTGGATTTGACACTTATATCGGTATTTTTGGGTTATTTTCACATGTCTCGATGACCCTCTATTATGGGCCCCGTTCTTCAAATCATAGGGGTTAAATTTGAAAGTAAACGCGATTTTGAGTTTCACCATTGAGCTCTGCGACCCCGTAAACTATGGATCTCACACTAATATCGGTTACATTCGATTATTTTTACAACACCCCGTAACTCCCCTCCCCGCAGGTGAACCCCGCCCGCATGCAATGCGGCTGAATTTGAAAGTAATCGCTAATGAAAATATCATCATGATATCAGCGACGGCGAAAACTATGGATTTAACACTAATATCAGTCATTTTGGATTATTTTTACATGTCTCGATGATCCCCTTTATCATGGCCCCCGTTCCTTAGCTGATAGGGGCTAAATGTAAAAGTGAACACGATCTTGAGTTTAACCATGGACTTAGCGACCCCGAGAAGTGTGGATTTCACATTAACATCAGTCATTTACGATTATTTTTACATGTCTCGGTGACCCCCTTTATTATGGGCCCCGTTCCTTAACTGATGGGGGCTAAATGTGAAAGTAAACGCGATCTTGAGTTTCACCATTGAGTTCAGCGAACCCTAAAACTATGGATTTGACATTAATAACGGTCAGTTTAGA
The DNA here is from genome assembly GCF_964235325.1 of Thermobia domestica. Taxonomy (NCBI): domain Eukaryota; kingdom Metazoa; phylum Arthropoda; class Insecta; order Zygentoma; family Lepismatidae; genus Thermobia; species Thermobia domestica. Next base: position 137,824,799 of record NC_137458.1, read on the forward strand.
TTATTTTTACATATTTCGGAATCCACCTTCCCCCGATAAGCCCTGGTCCGCATATAACTGTGGCTGATTTTGAAAGTCATCGCTAATGAAAGCGTTACCATTCATCTCATAGACCGCGAAAACTATAGATTAAACGCTAATATCAGTTATTTTCGATTATTTTTACATGTCTCGGTAACCCTCTTTATTATGACCCCCGTTCCGTAGCTGATGGGGGCTACATGTGAAAGTAAACGCGATCTTGGGTTTCATCATTGAGTTCAACAAACCCAAAAACGATGGATTTTACATTAATAACGGTCAGTTTAGATTATTTTTCATGTCTCGAAATTCCCTCAGGGTGACCCCTTGTCCGCATACAATGGTGGCTGAATTTGAAAGTAATCGCTAATGAAAGCATCACCATTGATCGCACCGCCCGGAAAAACTATTGATTTGATACTATCAGTCATTTTCGATCATTTTTACATGTCTCGGTAACCCCCTTTATTATGGCCCCCGTTCCTTAGCTGATGGGGGCTACATGTGAACGTAAACGCGATCTTGGGTTTCATCATTGAGTTCAACAAACCCAAAAGCTATGGATTTGACATTAATATAGGTCATTTTAGATTATTTTTTACATGTCTCGGCAACCCCTCCCCCCCGTGACTCCTTGTCCGCATACAATGGTGGCTGAATTTGAAAGTCATCGCTAATGAAAACATCACCATTGATCGCAGTGGCCGCGAAAACTATTGATTTAACACTAATGTCAGTCGTTTTCGATTATTTTTATATGTCTTAGTGATCCCCTTTATTATGGCTCCCGTTCCTTAGCTGATGAGGGCTACATGTGAAACTAAATGTGATCTTAAGTTTCGCCATTGAGCTCAGCGACCCCGAAAAGTGTGGATTTGACATTAATATAGGTCATTTTAAATTATTTTTACATGTCTCGGAATCCCCAGCCCTGGTGACCTCCGGCCCGCCTACAGTGGTGGATGAATTTGAAAAAAAAAAAAAAACATTGCTAATGGAAGTGTCACCATTGGTCTCAGCGACCGCGAAAACTATAGATTTGTGACTAATATCGGTCATTTCTACTACTTTTACGTGTCTCAGTATCCCGGCCCGCAGGCGAATAGGGTGAATTTGGAAGTTCATGCGACCTTAAGTTTCACCATTGATCGCAGCGACCGCGAAAACTAAGAATTCGACACTAAACGTACCCCTGAGACACCCTTGGTTCGAATTAAAAAAAAAAAAAAACGCTTCGTCTTGATCTGAGGCCTGGACCAAGGTACCCGTGACCAAATTTTAGTAACTCTCGGTCTACTCGTCTGGTTCCAGGCAGCACACAAACAGACAGACACATACACATACAAACTCTTTATTATATTTGTATTAGATTAAATTTGTGAACCCCTATAGAAACTTTACATAGACTCTGAGTCAGTTACTTCTCTTAAGTGAAGCTACATTGATAGAACTTTACATTTTGTCACTACAAACTAAAGGGGGGGATTTAAATAAAGCTTTAGCGAGATATATACCCTAACAGCACAATTACATAGCAAGCATATGCCTATCATGTTCCTCAGGTACATGGGAATGTGCCCACTATGTGCCTTATGTAGCTATAAGAGAAATCACATGGATAGCAAGTGATAGTTACAGTCTTTGTCCGCCCCTAGGCACATACCTCACATGTACCTGGATAACTTACCTATTATGTTCTAGGTGTGTTATTCCTCATAACGTAAGCACATGCGATGCGACGAAACGCCAATGAACAATAAAATTAGTCCCTCAAAATATGTTAAATCGCCTTTATGTGTATTTTTTACATCAAGCTGAGTCTAAGAAAGAATAAAATAAAGTTAAGAAAAAATACGCGGGGTGGGTACGAATTACCAACTCTTTGATTACTAGACGCATGCTCTTTCGAAGTGGCCACGGAGGCGATGAAGAAAACGTCTCTTGTAGAGATATAAATCCTTGAGGTCTTTTCGATTTGGTTAATCAGAGTGCTCCTGTAACCGAGTATATTCGACTATAACCGTTTGAGATTAGGTAAAACCGCTTGCCATTTATTTTATAACAAAATGACGCACGTCTATTTACTTTATTTCATGTTTTTCCTATATTCACTTTCAAATGGTCGGCGACAGTTGCCATCTAAAAGTATACAATTGTACGCACACATCTTAAGATTTTTCACTTCATGATGTAGAGGCAGGGGCTACTCTTGACCCCTAGAGCTCATTTTAGGACCACATGCACATGACTGGCGATAGTTCGTGTTGGTCCTTTCTCGATGAATCGAAGGAGCGCGGACCAAAATGAAGTCCTCACTGTTACAAGGTGGTAACTTCAACACCTCGACTCTAGATATCTCTTTCGACTCGACAAAACCCAGAAACGCCACTGACTTTGCTACGACATTGTCCTCCAGAATCATACATAAACTGGAACAAATCCCAAAGCTTTTCACCAACAATGTCAGCTCTACTAATGGATGAATTTTGGTAAATGAGGTTATATGCTTTTTCATAAACGAACACGTAAAGTTAATTTCCTTGAATGGTCCCTGCAGCTATTTTTGTAGCTTCATCCCACCTATAACAATTCGTTAATTTTGAAATAGAAAACTATAGAATATTTAACATATAAAATGTAGTATAAATTAGACAAAACAGATCACAAATACCGAACAAATAAAAGGGTGTATTGCGTACGCGCCCTTGGAGTGGGAAATCAAGGTTCAATTCTCGGCGGGAGTTCATTTGGTTCGGATCCACGTTAATCAGTAGATCCCGTCTCATATAGCCTCATTGCTGAAAGGGATGTTAAACTCAAAACCTACTCAACTCAACAGGTTGTATCATGGGGCAAACCAGATATCTATAACTACAATATACATATACATAATTATCTAGTTCAACATCATAATCATGTGACCACCGAGCAAAATTTTACCGTGCTAACCTATGCAGAAAAAAAAGTAAGCTTACTAGTTCTGGGGGAAAGTTCTAAAAATTTATCTGCTCCTATTTCATCCAATTTGAATCGTTTATTTCAGAAACCCGTCAAACGACATTTTTTCACAAAATGACTTTTGTACAGAATAAATTACTGATACTCTAAACACATATTTTAGTGCAGAATCCAGTCGCCTGCCATGGCGTCAAATGGGTTATTATTAAAATCAAACGTGGCGTTTAGTGCACAAACTCGTCAAGTGATATCACATAACGTATTTCTGCAGTAAACATAATGTTCACCTGGCAACACTGCGCTACTAACGACATTTGGGGTTGCGTTTTTGTTTCAGTGCAGTTCCTTTGTCGACATATTCCCACAGTCATTATTGAGGAGTGTTGTGTACTAGTTAGAGTAGTGCTGTTATAGTATTCGTTGCACAGATTTTTTCCCGTTGTTTGGTTGCCGTGTCTAGCAGTAGTTCTGACAATGAACCTCCAGCAAAAATGAAACGTGGTGTCAGCAAGGAAGACAAATACCAATGAAATATTGTACGAAAAGCAAGAGTCAAGGGCGAAGAATACAAAAACTATAAAGGTAAAAGCGACAACCCATTTAGCCAAAATAAGAACTACACTGTTGTGTGGTTTTAAATGAACCTTTGTAATAGGGGAGTATTTGAAACTGTCACACACTATTTTCCAGTAAGTGTACATTCATTTCTATCCTGTAATGGGGATTTGGATCAATAAATCGTGTTTTACGAAAAGTAGAGAGAGTGTACACGTCAGACCGGTACGCAGAGCTCATTCTTAAAGCCAATACAACTGGACGTTTCTTCATCCACCAAATAACCAGCGAGAACATCTTCAACTTTAAAAAACGGGTGGCCTCACTTTCATAAGAAATATGCGAACTCTGATGAAACGTTAAGAGCCTATTGGAAGTGTCTTAAAAGTTGCTCTAAATAGCAGTATTACAACCCGCCGCACCCTTCAGAAGTCCATCTTGGATCCGCCCCTGGTGTATATGCATTTCAAAGAACGAACCAATAGATGAACAGACGGACAGACATGTAGTCCAACTTTTCTGGTATAGGACCATGGAACGTTTAAATTCGTCAACATCATGAACTCGATTATTATTATTATTATTATTATTATTATTATTATTATTATTATTATTATTATTATTATTATTATTATTATTTTTTTTTTACGAATTTCGCACTTTCTTCTCATCTATGGACGCTTGAAAGTAAAAAATATTACAAAGACTATGTGGAAATTCCACTGAAATTGATTTCATGAAAAGTAAGGGAAACATACAGTAGTATTGCCTAACCTTCTCATATTCTTAATCATGTGAACTTGCACAACCTTAATGCATTAGCACCATATTTTGGTAAAAGTAACACGTTTCTTCCAAAAGTTTGCAAATTTTGGGCTGGTGTTTGACAGTAGCATTGATTAAATTTCAAACTCAATTAGCATTTTCCTAGCATTTAACAATTGAAATTTAAAACAAAAACACACATGAACAATGTTTTCAAAAGACATTTCTTCCCTGCTGCTCCTCATTAAGTTGTCAATTTCATTCCCTCAAGCAAGCTTCTAGATATCTGCTAAGACACACAAAGAGCATTCAAACTTTAGTCAGAATTCGCTGCTTATGTCTCTTATCTTTTCTGATTTGGACTATTCGAAATCTATGTGTTTCGCGCAATTCCGCTTAATACATACAATTACTATTATTCTTCTTGCTACAATTTATTTACGATGTCATTGAGGAGTTAAGAAAAAAATTTGTATGATAAAAAATGTCTGTTTCATATTATCCCTGACTGCGGGCCTGTAAAGCTGCCGGAAAACTCATCAGGAAAATAGTTTCTCATACTTGTAACATAAAAATATAAGAATTAATATTTCCCTTTGTAGAATAAGACTACCTCATAAAATATAGACATAAGAAGAAATTAATACATTATTATAACGTCTTATTTTTTCATTCTGTCTTTTCCCGTTTATTCGGTACCGACAGTTTTAATGATTCGCTTCCATCTTACCCGGTATCAAACATCATCAATTATTAACCCCTTTTATTCTAAGTCGGTAGTCAAACAATCTATCCATCCTCTTTCTCCTGGCTTGCCTCTTCCTCTTTTTCCTACTATTGTAATCACCTACATCCCTTTTGTCTACCTAATCGTAATATCTCATAACATGAACATACCCCAGTAATATTCTTTCTTGTACTTTCTTTGACATCTCAGCCGCTTTATTGTTACTTCATATTCTTTCCTTTATGAGCTTATTCAATGTGATAGCACCACTACCCATCTTAGCATTTGGATTTCGGCCATTTCTACATCCTTCTTGATTCCCCAAGTTTGTATATCATACAGCATTTCGAGTCTCAATGCTGTTTTGCAGGTGTATCTTTTCACCTTCACACTCGTCGTTATATCACAAAGTATGCCATATTCCAGTCTATTCATTCTCAATTATGTGTTCTACTTACATATTTAAACTCCCATCCCTATTCACAGTGGAACCTAGAAATGTATATGTATTTACCTTCTTTAGACCTGACTTCTGTCTGTATTTTTCCTCTCCACTATCTCCAAAGGTTACTTTTCTGTTTCCATTCTACTGAATTTTAATTTCCTGTTCTCCAGAGCTCTTTTACACTTTCCTATTTGTGTGACATAAGACAATCGAATCTGCAAACATGCACCAAAGTGAAACGTCTTAAGTAATTGCGAATAAAACATCCATAACTTTGTTGAGTACATCTGGTCTCAAGAAAGATATTTGGTACAACCGATTCAGAGTCCTAGGTTCTTCATACATACCTTGGGAGACGCCATCAATCATACCTTTCTGTCACACTTCTATTTCTCATGTATCTCCATATCTCTTGACACGATTCTCTACGACTTAGGTAGCAACAGTACATACGTTCCTGAGCAAGCAGAACTGTTGCGCGTGTGTTTGTGTATGTGTGTGTGAGTGAGAGTAGCCAGCCAGCATCTTATCCACTTAATTGTCCAATTCAAGAAACAAATACGTACAGAAGTATGAACGTCGTTAATTTATTTTGCTTTGGTTGCTACGACTTGCCTGTACATTTCCTCAGGAGGGTGAATTATTTACCGATAATACATTTGACGTTAGTCATGCAAAGATCCACAACAAGGAAGCTCGCAAGTGCTTCTGGTTATATTCTGAGACTTACAAATTTAATTTTAATCCAGCTAAGCTGTCTTATTCTGATCAGGCTGTATGGCAAATGTTGCTCTGACGCCGATAAGAAGTGGTGAAATATCCATTTTCAATACGCAAAAATTCCCTCTTTCCTTCTGACTAAATTACACAGTTAAATGCATTGTAATATATTAGTGGTTCCCTATTACTTCAGAGTTACGAATGTTCTTTTCTATTTTTAAGACAAGGTATGGACCTCACACCTTCAATTTTTAGTATCTGTATAGTAGTAATAGCAGTAATAGTAATACTAGTTTATGAAAATTAACACCACCATTATTTACATCTTTTATAAATTATGTGTTATGAATAATGCCACGGACTACTTAAATTTCTTAGTCGGACACCTCGGAGTTCGTAGACAATCAGTCGGGAAAGAATATACTAGTGTACTGTCATTTTAATATTTTACTTAACAGAATTGTAGTAAGATTTTATGCATCCAATCAGAATTATAGTATCATTTTGTATATTCACAGATCTAACTGCGTAAAAGTTATTTTTCCATTTTTCGGTTTAGGGCAATTTGCGATCAGATTGTTGTAATTGCGAAAAACAGACATACACATAATTTTAGAGAACTGTCAATGGAATATAACAATGCATAATGTGATTCCTCTGTCTCTCTCTTTAACGTAACAGACTCAAGTGTTTACGTGTATGTTTCAAGGATACGTATGGATGAAGTAGTTCGTTCATAGTTCGTGTAACCTAATCCATCATTTTTACATGTGAAAATCTCGGTGAAACATACAACAAACTGTTCTTGGAATGTTGTATGGATAGTGAAGATATCCGATGTCTCAAACAAAATGTAACACTTTCTTCTCAATAACAACAACGAACAATATATATATATTATATATTTCAACGTAAATAACAAATGCCCGAATAAATGAAATTTGAACCACATCTGCGTTCGATTTCTACTAGGATAATATACAGCCAAGAAAGAACGATAGTGATATATCACTCTTTTCTGGTTTATTTGATCCCTGGTTAGATTGCAGCTCTCGCCAAGTGAGATTTGTGGTGGGCAAACACCGCTATGTGAATTTCCTCAGGATTATTCCAGTCCTTCCATTCGTCTTAAATCACCCATTTCATTCATTATCACCAGCGTCTCTCTTAGCCTCAAAGCATAATTCTGGGATGTTAAACTAAAAAGAAATTAAGTTCATATAGGATGCTATCATTTTCAATATGATTAATCCTATATACGTACGTCCTCAATGTTTTAATAAAAAAGAGGTTGATTAGTGCACCGATCTGTGGTGCAATTTACTGAGTATCTTGATGCTATTACCGTATTGTTAAGAATATACTAGTCGACGTTTTTTCCTAAAGAGTCATTTTTAAAATTTAAGTTCGACCTAGATGCAAGGTCGACTTATTTTATGTTCAGTTCGAATTATATTTAGGACAATGATGAAATAGGAAAATAAAATTTAGAAATTTGCATTTTAAGCACATGTTCATAGATGACCCTGACAGAACTCTATTTTCAGATGTAGAAATATTCCCTTAGCAGAGCCATATGCGCCTGAATTCTAGTATGTTTTCTCTTTTATTATTTTAAATCATTGCTAATTGAAATTTGTCGTGAATATGGTGTGTTTCTTTAGTGTAAAGATTAAGTGTTTTGCCATGATTCTTACCTGCGTCTTTGCTTTGCTTTATCTAAAAAGTGCGACCTTCGACAAATGACATAAAATATTTTTAGTTTTTCGCAGATTCTCGTCAAGATTTAAAGCAATTAGTGAAATCCCAAAATGGTATCATTCTATAAAGAAATTCTAATCTCTACCATCATATTGTATATAAAGTCAGTTCAGCCATGTTCGGCACGAATGCAAAACTTCAATTATTCAAGTCTTCTGCTCAGAAAACACCATTGCCTAAGTAAGCACCATTACTGTCAGTAGTGATCCTTGACGTCGAATCTACATTTACGTAGCAAGAAAGTTCGGATGAACTTAAAGTTGATGGGATAAATCGTAGCCATGCTTTTTGGATTAAAAATCGATTGGTCCTACATACATGATTCGATTGTGTACTGACAGTAAGACTCTAAAAGATGGCTTACTTCAAAATGCAGTATATATCATTCGCTAGTCATCATAGAGTTCAACCATCTCGCAAACTATCTCCTCTCGTTTTTCATTAAGAAATTGTCTTATCTACTTTTTGCATGCGACCAACATGTGCACTTTTCTATCAAGTTGTCCTCATTGCAAAGGATCTCACAAAATCAATAATTCGCTGCCGTGGTTGCTATTAGTCTTTTATTTTTCTCATAAAAATAATTTTACTGCACGAATCGAACTTTTGGCCCTTAATCATCTTGCCCACTTTAACATCACAAGAACACTCGCTACACATCACTCCTTGCCTTGACTTTAATCCATGAACCTGTTCTCTATGGCTACCAACAGCCTATCACCGGTGGCTCTTAAAACCCCTGCAACCATCAACTTATGCAACGCAGCGTGCTGATGGTGCAAAGCTTCCTGGACACCCTGGTAGAATACCAAAGTAAAGCAATTGTTATATATAGATCAGTAATAAAACAAAAAAGCATAATTTTATATTACCCATTTTCAATATAAACTGGAGAGGGGAATACAAGAAAGTAAACATGATAATGTCGTTTATTAAGGACATATTCAGGGATTTTATGGGGAGCATATATATAGTTCATCGTATATTGAACTCAAATTTGCGAATTAATTTGCGTTGAGTTGAGATGAGGTCAATATACGATACACTTTGTATATGTTCCCCATAAAATCCCTAGATATGTACTTTCGCGTACACAGAGTTCTCTATGGCTACCAACAGCCTATCACCGGTGGCTCTTAAAACCCCTGCAACCATCAACTTATGCAACGCAGCGTGCTGATGGTGCAAAGCTTCCTGGACACCCTGGTAGAATACCAAAGTAAAGCAATTGTTATATATAGATCAGTAATAAAACAAAAAAGCATAATTTTATATTACCCATTTTCAATATAAACTGGAGAGGGGAATACAAGAAAGTAAACATGATAATGTCGTTTATTAAGGACATATTCAGGGATTTTATGGGGAGCATATATATAGTTCATCGTATATTGAACTCAAATTTGCGAATTAATTTGCGTTGAGTTGAGATGAGGTCAATATACGATACACTTTGTATATGTTCCCCATAAAATCCCTAGATATGTACTTTCGCGTACACAGAGTAGGTACACAATATAAATTTGAAAACGATTTATCGTAAGCCATCCAAAAATTATATCATTACATCACTGGGCATATGCCATGTCAAATACCTCTGGAGTTACGAAAGGACCCAACATTAATACACACATATTAAGATACCTTCTTTTAATAACCTTCCCTTTCTTTTCATTTGATTTGATTTTCAGTTTAGCGTCCCTTTGAGCAGTGAGGCTATATAAGACGTAGACCTGCAGCTTAACGTGGAATCCGAACACATGAGCTGCCACTGGGGATCGGAACCAAGGTCTCCACACTAAAGGCTAATAAGCTTTCGTGATGAATATGAAAACCAGTAAGTGGTCTTTTATAACTAGTATCAATCACGTACATTCATTGATTTTTGTTAAAATTAAAATGCTACTTTCTTCACCTGGCATGACTGATTTAAATTACGTTATACATTAATGATTGTTGGCATAGCAACTGTAGTTTTAGCTGTGAAAAAGAAATGAAATAACTTGTTTATGTCCCATAAATTTACTTTTAGACAAAAAGAGATAGGTGAGTAATGAAAGTGAACGATTATCAAAGAATTAGTTTAATCATATTGTGGGAGGAAACGGGAGAATCTAAAGAAAACAAATGAATACGATGTTCCCCACAACCGACTCATATAGCATGGGACCAAAGCACAAGAGCACAAGAGTTGAGGGTTTAATGACTGAGCCACCGTGCTATCTATCGTTTTAGTGGAGTTCATCTCCCCTGCAAACTTCAATTACAGCGAAATTAGATTCTCAGGGAGATATAGTAATCTCAATATAAAATTATTAAAAAGCATCTTCGTGTCTGTAGGGTTAGCTCATGATTTCTGGTGGGATCTCATGTAGTTCGAACATTACGTTCAGTTGTAGGCTTGCGTCTTATAAGCCTTGGTGCTGAACAGAACGCTAACCTTCAAATCAATTAAACAAAAGAAAAAAAACTATTAAGAATTTTGCAATCCATAGTTTGCAAGATACTATGACGTTGATGTTATTTAATGACATTTTCTTCTATTATGTAATTATAGTCGTTAGCACTAGTGTAATGAGCTATAACTTATAGTAATGATCATGATTGTTACTAGTCATTAATGTACCGATTGTAAGACTTTAATTACAATGAAAATTCAGACTCGGCCTGCACAAAAACTATTGACAGATATACTTTACAACTTACTTGCATTGATTAAATAACAATTCTCTTATTACTAAACTTTGACGACACTTTTTAAAATGTATTAGATTACCTGAACGTTATGAAAAATATTAAGGAAGCTGGTATAATTCTAGGTAACCTAATTGTTAAATTTATTTAAAATAAATCAGGACAATGGAGTAGATAAACATCTGTACTCTACTCAGACGTATGAGAGGAAATGAATTTTAAGAGACATCTCAATCACATATTATCAATAACCATATCATTGGCTAAGAAATCGAATGAGAACAATGAAATTATTTAGTGCAGTCAAATTAGCAAAAAGTAAGAAACAAATTAGTAACAAGCTGAAAATTGGTATAGATGTTGGGAATGATGTTCTAAACAACATACTAGAAGTCCCCTAAAATTCCAGGTGACTTTCGCCACCGTATTGAAAATGGATGCTGGAAGTATCAAATGAACAACACACAGATAAAAATAGCAATCTCTTCGCTATGGTTGAACATAAAGAGATAAACTTAATGTCGTTTTATAGAACGTAGATAACACAATATTTTTTAAAGAGAAACAATTTTTCATAAAACGCATAGTTTTACTAATATTTAACTCTAAATTCTAACATTCCGAAAACTACCGTCAAACTGATTTACAATTTTATTGAACTTAGGAACTAAATATTAACAAGTTAAATTTGACATAGATGTTGATAAAGATATTTTAAATGACATACTAAAATCCAATAGCTTCTTCGTTCGCCATATTGGAAAATGTCAAAATGCCCGAAGTAATTGATAGATAATATTTTGTTAAGTGAAATACAAAATCTGGACCGGGCTAAATATTTGAGAAACTGTCAATGCAGTCGCAAGGGCGGTGCAAGGAGGAAAACATTATGACGTATTTAAGGTTGTCATCCGCCATCTTGGTGACCGCCATCTTGGAACCAACTTGTTTATTTTAAATGACAACATGGTCATGTGACATATTAAACAACATCCTCGTTCCAAGAAAACCCCAATGTTAAGATTATTTTTCCAAAACCTGCATCAGTTGTGAAGTTGTGAATAGATTTAAGATATGTTATATGTGAAATGCTGTGGAATGTGCTGTGCGAAGTTTCGAATTGAAAGATAAAGTAAAAATCAAGCTTTGTAACATCTTACATTACGTATTCTTTAATAACCAGAAAAAGAGAGAGCTAACACACATGAGACATGTTCAGCATGCCCACCGTTCTGTTCTACGCATATCCTTAACCCTGAGACCCAGTGCTTGTGCACTCTGCGAAGCATGGTTGGTGATATTTATTCACAGGCCGTAATGATTTTCCTTTACAGGTAGCCAATGTAAATAATTTTACACTTTTAGACAATAGCTTTAAAGTGTCCCTAAAAAATAGAAATCCAAAGGAGGTAGGTCAGGGGACCTTGCTGGCCACTCATCTACGTCCCAGTTACACCACAGCTCTTTTCAAGACTGAGAAAGTTACTAATAACGTTTGATTTTACTAAGACTGACAAATATTTTTACTTTGTTATAATGCAATGTAACGGAGATTTCAGTCTTGCGACAAGGCCACATTTATTTACTGCCACGTTCCTTTCTTTGTGTCCAATGACATGTAGATTTAGGAAACTACTGGCATGGAAAGCGTGTAAAATTGCAAAGAAAATGCAATCGGAAAAAGTGTAATATCAAACTACTACTTAAGTATGATATAACTTCAAATAACTTAGGTCATGAAGGAAGAATATTGTTACAACTACAAATATTTTTTACTCCCTCACTCCCACCGTGCACAAACAATACAAAAATACTTATTTGCTCTAAACATGACTAACAACTAGTATTAGAATATATTTTAATAACTAGTGTGCTCTATTCAGACCCTGCATTGCAGGGAGAGAATATCAAACTTTAAAATTCATTTTCCCCAAAATGTGTATTTTTGACTTGTATCAGTCTTCCACCGGGTGTGTGATATATTGAAATGAAGCTATGGATATGAGAATTGCACGTGAACGATAAGGATAATAAGGGAGTACAAGATCTGGGTGATAGAGTGCTCAACTGTAGTTCCCGAGTTCGATCACAGGTCATGTCAGTTTTTTTATCAACAACCTCGTGTCCATATGTATTCCCGAGGTGCTCTCGTATCCTTTTAGATTCTCATGTCATCAATTCTTTCACAAATTGTTACATTTTCGTTAATTATGCACTTCTCCTACTACAGATCATAGCCATAGGATATATAACTAAAATACCCAATTTCTTTTTGAAATGAAATACTTCAATTTAACGTCCTACAATTATTCTTTACGCTAAAAGGAACGATAATTAAGACAAGTGAACGATGATGGTAGAATTGGTGGAATGAAAAAGTGGAAGGAAACAGAAGTACTCCCAGAAAATAAGCAGACACGATACAAACTTATTTGACCTGGGATCGAAACAGGGTCCTTAGTCATTAGAGGTTAGCGCTCTACCACTGATCCACCATGAAATTTCTTTTTGAGAATAAGGTCTATTACATAACTAGGATATGTGTGTTAATGAAAAGAATAGTGCATCACTGTTAGAAATACGTGTCACCTTTAGCAGAAGAAAAATAACAATAGATGCAATATGTTACTATACAATAAACCTTTTCACACAAATAGCTACAGTAGATAAATAAATGAAAAGCCTGTTCTTGTAAAATAAAACCCATTCCTGTTGATAATTCAATGATTAGGCTACTTATAATTATTGTTATTATTATTGGCAAAAATCAGCGGCATAAAAATTAGTTTCTTCTCTTTTTACGAAAATTGCGCGTGATAATTTATCATCAACCCTCTTATTTATTCAACTTGATGCAATCTGTTGATTGACGTAAGTGTTAGCTTTACACAATACCAAGTCGTCTAAAAGTATTGAGTCTTTTGGCCAAGAGATGGTGTGAGTGTTCCAAATCACAAGGTATATGAGTCGCAGCAAGTCAGCCTGACACATTGCACAACTGACAGTTGAGGCTAGTAAGTGTACAAAAAAAGTGTTGGCATTCTTGTAAACAGATGCAAGGTTTTGCGCTTTGGAAATTGATGAACCTTCCCCAAAACAGTGGCGGATCTAGCCCAAGAACGGCAGGCTTGTCCTCCTAATTTTTTGAGCGACAAAAATAATTGAAGGTATTTTATATATGTTTTTGAAAGATTATAGTAAGCGTTGTATTTTATTTCTTACTAGAACATTTTTGAAACGTTAGGTATAGTATAGTTTTAGTAGCAATTTTTATGTTATGCAATGTGTGAAAAAATACTTGATGTCCATAACGTCAATATCCAACCTAGACCTAATATCCATCGTAAGAGAGTTAATTTGGAAACTTCTTCAGGAACCATGAAAAATTGTAAAATCATGATATAACTATCATAATCTCGGTTCTAGATGCACCTTCCCTTACTTTTACCTTCTAGATAAGCCACTACTGCAAAACTCAGCTACATTTTATAATTTTATTTCAATAAATATGCAAAAGTGCCCAGGCTTATTAAGAAATTTGTACTGTTTACGAGGAAGACACGTTATGTTATCAAAAGCAGCTACCAAACGAAAGTTCAGTAGCTTTTGTTCTGGAAATTTTGATATTCAGTGGTTGACCAGCAAATGTCAAGCAAGACCATAGGATATAGACAGTCGTGATATCGCCAAAGACCTGAAAATCATACACCAAATTTTGATTGTACAATATGAATGTATATATTTGTAACTTCACTAAAGTACAATAACAATGTTAAAAACAATATTCATACTAGTGGACTGTAAGGCTTGATTCGTACACCACATGAATGCAACCAAATATAAATTCACTGTAATTAATGATTACACCTTCAGTTTGCACACAAAAATAATACACGAGAATAAACATGTTCACAAGGTCTTTAGTTGTAAATGATTGTGATTGCGATGGCTTATTGTTTATGTTATATCATATGATTTTCGACCATGATATATGGTCCACCAAAACTTCATGTTCTTGCTGCCTCCACACTCACACACACCAAACAATAGAAAAGCGTTAAGCAACTTGAACACTGTTGCCAGCTAAAGGCACACACACTGTTAAACACACAAATAATCCCAAACATTGATAAACCATTTGGAGAAAGGTGGCAACAAAAAGAAGCCCGACGTTTAAGTGCCACACGATCGGAGATTCAAATATATTTACTCAATCAAATTTGTAACTGCGAATCTCTAGTGAAGCGTAAAGAATATAAGCCATTTCTAAAGCGATCGCTCACAAGAATGACATGTAGATAATCTATGTTCACAGTACGCGAAAGAAAAATTGTGCTCGAACCGAGGACAAGCTCCATAGTCTTTGACAAATCCTACACTGACGCCCAAGAATATTTAGTATGCGTTTGTTTGGATTGAAAGGACATTATGGTGTTGCCAGAAAATGTAGCAGTTTTATACTGTTATATTATAATCGTAATAAATCAATTTTAATTTCCAAAGCTCAATACTTTCTAGACAACCTGATATTATACCAAACAGTAAGTGCATGTCAAGAGTTAACCATACTTTTACATTATATATTATTAAACATATACTGTGTTTGTAGTGTCATACTGAAAAGTTTGATTATAGTATATTTCAGTATCTTCTGTCTTAATAGGTAACGACTTAGTGTACAACAATATTTATGTCTAAAAATTATAGTTTTTTTTTCGAAAATTGCGCATGAGAATTTCTAATCACATATACACATCAGTTGAGCTCACTAAGATCTATCGATACGTAACATTTGTTTTCGATACTTGCTAATAACACTATAAAATTCTAGTAATTAACTAACAAACAACCTAAGTAGCTAACTTTATGGAATACGGAACTCGGAACGCGGAAGTTCAATGCCTCGTTCACGAAACTTCTCCATTGACTTCCGTTCTTAGCCAACTGGATCCAGTTTTTACTTTGTATTCATATTTCTGCAAGATCCATCTTAATACTGTACTCCCACCTGGGCTTAGGTCTTCCTAATGGTCGTTTTCCAATTGGTCTTCCAATTAAAACTTTAAAAGCGTTTCTACTTTCTTTCATTCTGGACACATGATCTGCACACCTGAGAGCCTCCTAGACTATTGATCCTAACAATGTTTGGTAAACGGTATAAATTATACCGTTTCACGTTATAAAGTCTCCGCCATTCCCCATTCTAGTAATTAAGTTTACATTTTTAGGAACAATATTTTCTTTAATTTTATTACATCGCATTTTTATTATAATACTTAAGCTTATTTTTTTAAAATTAATTTATTAATGTTTCTCTCTCTTAACCTCATTTTTTCTTTCAACAAAAAACTATAAATCACGATAAGTGCTGTAGAAAAATGTCCCTTCGTTTCGCCTTTCAATGGTTTGTTTTAGATTTCAAGCGAGCGAAAAGATTTAAGAGCTGGAGCAACGTAACTTATGAACGTGTGACTCTGTTACAGACAGCTCAAAGTTGTTGCATTCACTCAGTTCGGCCAACAAGATAACTCAGCTGTAACCAGTATCGATTTTGTTATTTATTACCAGTCGAGATCTTGCACCAACACAGTTAATTGTACGCGATCCAGAGTTTTAATACAGGAATCTTCTCTCTCTCACTATCATTCACTTCTCTCGACTAAATGTTCTTGTGCGAACATGTTTTCCTGTAAACTGAGTGTGAAACGAAGAAGGACAACTGTATGTTCGCTATGCCAGTAAGCAGCATTGAGCTAGTAACCAAATATAGCTACATTTGTGTTTACGATTTAGTAAGGTTCTTCTGAAAATACTGAGGGTGAATGTGTTAGAGTGAGCTTTTCCAACGTAACGTCAAAACAAATTTAATATAAAATGACCTCAATTCACAGTTAAAATACTAAAATAAAATAAAATATAGAACAAGTGAATTAAGCATAATCGTAAAACAAAAATCCTCCATTTAACTTTTTTCTTACCAAGATTGATATCTTACTCCTAGTGAAAACGTATTTGTTATCTTTTCCTGTCACAAACTGATCATTAATTGTTGTTATACAATATTTGTTAAATTTCCTTTATACCAAATGCATTGAAAATGAAAATGAAATCTTTAAGTTTTACGTCCCTCGGTTATGTCGGCTAAGCTAAAGGAGACGATGATGATGAGAAATGAAGGAAATGGGGGAATGAAGAAAGGGAAGGAAATAAGAGAACCCCGAGAAAACCCACTCACACGGTGTTTGTTCACCACAAAGTTTACTTCGAGCGAACCAAAAACCCCACGCACCAGAGGTGAACGCTCTACCTTTTTTCTTAAAGTTAACTGATTTACCGAACGTTCCTCGGCAACTTATATACATAATTATCACTACCTATGTTTTCACTTCACTTTACTCATTTTTCCAGTAACCGATAACGACGAGAACACGAACACACTAACATTGAAGATAGTTAACATTCTAAAGTCTCTCCCACCGGGAATCAAAACCGGGACCCTGTAGTACACCAAGGCTCACGTGCTAGCCAGAAAACTAGCGGCCAGAGCATCACCACCGGTCCCCCAATGCATTAGGTTAGTTCGATCTTTTCGCATAAGTTATGAACCTATTCCTTCTGTACTAACATATCCAACAATAAAATGATTGAAGATTTCAATTGAATTTTTTCATACAGATCATTTATCACACGTATACCTTTCAGTGCTAGTTTAAAAACTATTACCCATTGCTCAATGATATCAAATATGAAACATGCATTATCAAACTTCCAAATTATGCTATGCATACATATCGAAAATGTTGTATAACGGCTGTGTTTGTTTGTGGGCAGTTATGAGTGTAAAAACAATAACTCATATCAAGTAACGATTTCTTGGAATCGATTCATAATTCGAAGAATAGATTCTCTTTTATCCGCTATCCGTTTCTTCGCCCCGTAAGTAGTAGAAATTAACTCACCTCCGATTTTAACGTTGATCGCCATGGAACAAGTAAGTTTCCTTTCATATTGTGAAATCACAGTAGACTTTCCAAACTATGCGAATTCACTGTTAAAACCGAAAGTAATAGATCTATAACATCAGGTGCTTGGAAAATATGTTCCAAACAATGGAAATTATTCGTAAAATATATGTTTTTTTCTTGCATCAACTTCTCAACAAAAGCCTGTTCGAGTGCTCCACAGTTTTACCACTTCTCTACTCCTTGAAATCTTACGTGTAAGTTATATTGCATCTCACCAGGTCATTATGATAGCAACAAAAGTATGATGCGATCTAATGAAGTTATAGTAGTTAGGAATTCCATTACTTCTGTGTGGTTGCTTGTGACTATCCGCATTTTTATCACCGGTATGTCAATGCAAAGATTTAGGGTAATAACATATCGCTTTTGCTTTTTTCTAAAGCAGAAAAGTCAAATCGTTGATGCTAGTGAATTTGATGAATTACTCATCTGATAAACCTGGTCCTACTGACTGAAAGCGGAAAGGATCGGAAGAAAAAGAAGAATTGTGATTTGAAAAATGTACTGATAAGGGAAAGCCATTAATAAGACAGAATTTCCGCATACCAGAAATCCTTTTACTGTGAAGAGTAAGATAACAGTTGTGATTAAGTAAACTGTGTGTGTGACGAGATGAGAATATGATAAATACAAAGTGAAACCATAGACACATTTCAACTATTCTCGGACAATGCATTACTCAATTTGAAAATATAGCAACATCATTCCGTATCAGCGTCTGTAAACATTGCGAAACGTAACGCAACATAAGACATTCAAAAATCAATTACATCTGCTTTGAAGATTATTGCAAACTGAAACGTAAATTTTATGGTGCTTTGACTTCGACAGAATCTTTCACTGCAGTATTATTTTTCTCGAAAGATGGTGACACCTACTCTATGTCAGTAACACTTTTTATAGTCAGGATCAAGTTCTAATATACTAAGTCTGAGTGATTTTTTGAAAGCTTGTTTCTTTCAAAAGGAAGTTTATAATTTATCTAGAAATAAAATAATAATTTTAGTATATAGTATGTAAATTATTATTTATTTTTGTCTGTCGTCCCATTTAAAGGGTGTTAAACTGTCTTCGGATAGATGCTGCATATTTAAAAGATAGAATGCATATAAATGTAAATGGTCTAAGAAGTGTACATTTATTTATTTATTTATTTATGTATTTATTTATTAGATAATTAGACATGCAGTGAAGTCATTAAGGGAAGAATAGCAGCATATAATCGGGAATAAGAATAATATGATGAGCAGCTAAGAGTGTCACATTGTCATTGATCTGAATAACACACATTTATTTCCATGACAAAGTTGTCAGGGGTGTCATTTCAGATTTCGCATGAGGGGGGGCAAGAGCACTATTGACATAAGACTTTTACGTTTGGTACTAGTATGTTAGTAGACAATCGATTAAAGGATTTCTCAAACTCTTGGGAGGCAATTGCCCCCTGCTGCCCCCTAAATGACGCCCCTGGATGATGTCTGGTGAATATGAAATTAGACTTAAAAATAAATGGAACGTGAAGTCATCACAGAATTAGATGAATGTGAACGCCACCTCATAAAGAACTGTTAACACTGACGAATGAAGTTATCAAGCGATTCAGGAACTGATGGGTACAGAGGAGGATGTAAGTATTTGTAAATATGAAACATTTCTGGCATCAATAAATCTTAATCTATCTGCAAATGAAGTGAAAAGTCATGAAGTGATGTAGTAGGAAAATATCGTAATAATTTTTAATGGATTGTAATACTGTTATTATTACAGGATTTCAGGTAACGTGAGATCGTGCTGGCTGAAACGTATTGAAATGTATCGAGCATCGAGCTGTTCGTGATGACAGAATGAAAGCGGAAAATGAATGACCTCTTAAAGTAATAGTGTCGGATGTTGTTCGTTGATGTGTTGCACTAAGCGATAGAATGGCGCTCTAGAGCAACAAGTTCGAATAGAATTTTAGCCGCGCAGATGGCCAGGGATAGATTAATATACTGCTAATAAGAAAGTTATACGAATTAAAGACAGTGGCCGCATTTAGTTCCCAGGTTGTACTAAACAATCCCTTCAGTATGTTGAGCCGATTTTGCACTTTGATTATGATACTGGTAAGGTGTAGAGTCGAGGCGAGTTTGGAGTCAAATATAACACGGTTATAAGTAAGAGTGTTTGATACCACCACAGATGTGTGATCTACTTGAAGGTTTAATCAGCTCGAGTGTATGTGTACTCGAGACCGGCGTCTACGGAGTAGGTTACTAATAGCCTGGCATTTGGAAGAATTAATAATCAGCCGCCACAAACGATACTAGCGTTCGATTTTTCCAATTCCTGATTGTATAATTTTATTGATGGATGACCCAATGAGGACCGTCGTAAAGAAAAGTCATCATCGGCAGCAATTTGAAACATGTTAGTGTCGTTTGGAACAACAAGGTAGGTGACGTAAATTACTATTAGTATACAAGTGACGAGCCTTGAAGCTGGTCAGATTGTAGGAAGATTGGACGGGAAAGTGTTATGTTAATAAATATATAAGGTTATCTCCCTATTAACAAAGAAGAGATGAATCGGTTGTGTAAAGTGATAGAAAGATTAGTTCTATAGTAAACAAAGGTGCTAGACCTTGTCAAGAGCTTGTTCTAAATAAAAGAATATCAGCCTGAAGAAAAACCGATGTTAAATTGATTATACGTAAACAGTCACGGAGAGCTATGATAATTGAACTAGGGTATTAAAAGGAGCTTGAAAGCCGGCTTAATAAATTTGATATTATGACTTGTAAGATGGTTTTGCATACGCCATATTTTCATTATCTTGCAGAGCCAGCTAGCGAATGGAGCGATAAGATTGTACATGAGATGGAGGTATGTTAGATTTGGAAAGTAGAAGGACTGTTGTGTATTCAGACAATCTGAAAAAAAAATCAGTAGAATTGATGAAAGTATATGTGGTACTAAGAGAAAGTAGGAAATAATATGATGGTTGTCCGAATTTTGCCGTACCGTCAAAATTCCATCAGAACTTATTGCTATAGTGCCATGCATTCGCTTAGTACATCACGTTGGAGTACAGCATCCGTACATGGGCTGGGGTAGTATCTGACGTATATCTTCTGGTTGAACCGCATCAGTAAGATTATTATTGGGTTCTAAAGAATGACTGGTAGATTGTCGGAGAGAATCAGAAGTTGCATCTGTACGTCGGCTTACAAAAAATGTAGGTGTTTCAGTGTATGCCAGCCTGATAGTGACATAAATTTATCTTGAAAATACAAAGCTAATTTATTAGCTTTATTCGTATCAGTGATAATTGCTTGACTATGTGAAAAATGTCGTATGGTGGTACCGGTAAGCTTATGGAATCACCGCCAATGTTTAGTACGATATGTTCCAGTGTCAAAAGTTCTGTAATTTGAATCCATTTCCGTTTCTTGTGCACAAAAGTATAATTTCAAATGAACCTGATGTATTGACGATGAATTCGAAGTGCTTCGAGATTGTCTGTAGCGTGATATTCACAATAAGCTCTTCGAGAGACAAGGGTGAAAGGTAAATGTAGTGTTTATGCAACTAAATTTTTGTTGTTGCAATAGAACTCTGTGAAGAGATTTGAATGGCAGCAGTAAACGCAGTGGTTGTGTGATCAAATTCTTGTTGGGTAGTAGACATTGTCAGCATCTTAACAGTAGAGTCGAGATAAGAGAGATATCGTTCTAATTAGCCCGTTTATTTCAAAATACGATGTAGAGGTAACAGGGGCCAGAATTAGAATTGCAGTAAAGTTGGAGTTTACACGGTACGTGCAGAATTAGGATCGATTCACACACATAATGATAATGATAACATTAACAACATTATTAGTAGTATCACTGACGGAGCATGTAGATTTCCGTAAAACATGAAACAAAATTGTTTCATACAAAAGAAAGCCAAGGAAGTTATCTTTTTCACCGGCTATAAAAATTGAGATTCATCTTATTAATGTAATGCATTCATGCAGAGTCTACGTAGCAAAACAATTCATAGTTGAGTGCTTTGTCTGGACAAAAAAGATGTTCACGAAAAAGGTGGCGTACAACTTCGTGACATTACATTCGGCAAGTCGTACTGCAAATAGGAGCGGGATTATGACTATTCGATAATGATGGTGTCGCATAACATCAATAACAGTACCTCGTTATATTCGAGGATCATTTCGAGTTTGTATCGGAGCAAGTGCATCTGGAAATAAGAATATTAAAACAAACTTTCATTGGTTGAATTTAAAAGTGAACTATAGGTCCGAAGTTTGAAACACGGAGTTATAAATTATACAGAATTTTGACTGTATGTATGATGTGGGTCAGGGTATGGGTGTGGTTGAAAAGGTGAATGTTTGGAAAAGAAATATTGAGGAAGCGTAATGTATCTTAGACAGTCATTGTATTACGTAGAAAATTAGCTGGCTGTGTTGGTGTATCAACGAGACGTATCTTCACAAGTTCTGGCTTAGCTCAATCTGGTTGGAGCTTTGCCTTACACTTGAACCTATAGGTAAGGCGATGTTTGGAACAATAGCTATAATGCTGTGATTCCTTAAGATTTAGTCAAAATTTAATTTTTCAAGTGAAAAGTAGACACATTTGATTGTATTTAAACAATCAGGTATTGCTTGTTAATTGAATTTATAGTATTAAATAGGGTAAACTTTTTCACAATCAAGGCTTCAAAAAGCAATCCGTAGGCTTTTCTTTGCTACAAGCGGCAACTATTGTTTTCTTTTTTTCCATTTCTCATAACCTATGTAAGTAGAAAATCATGTTTGCCACCCCTAAGTTTCATGGAGTCACCAAAAATTCAAGATGGCGAACAATATGGCGGTCCGAAAACGAACACAAATTTATTTGTCGTGTGGTATCAAGTTTAGTTTCGAATTGTATGTGTTCATGGCTGTAGAATTAAAATATGATATCAGAAGTGCGCACCGACAGGCATAGAGAAATGTGGTAAACAAAATTACTGTAAGCTTAAGAAACATTCATGTAAAATTGTATATTGTCATTTAAGATGATTGGAGTTCCGTTTGTGGAAAATTTAAAATTTTATATAGATTTCTGCTAAAGAGAATCTTTTCCCCTTAATTTAAACTTTCTGATTCTTGAGAGAACTATGCCATTAAAACTACAGACAAACCATTTTTCAGAATACCGTCAAACCAAGCAATTGAACATGTGAACAAAATTTGTAAAATATCTGGAGTACTTATCAACATAAGTACTCAGGAGAGTGCTCGACAGAGGTAGGAGCTAACACAAAATGAAAGAGGGAGATTATATGACTCGCCAAAAGATCTTCTTGGAATGCTGACACATTTAGAATATAGTCATAATGAGATATACACAGGAAGACTAAGAAACGATGCTGAAGATGTACAGAGCCTGCTGGAACTGCTTCAGAGAATTCACATAATTAGCTGTCCAGACGAATCATTAATTTGTATCTCAACTGGTGATGTGTTACCAAAAGAACATACAGAAAAGTTAATAAGGCATTACAAATAAGTAGAGAGACAATAGTCGCTTTTATACATGACAAAAGTTTGACGCAAATGCAATTGTAGATCTGTAAGCTCCAATAAAAAAATTGAACATGGTGATCTTCAAAAATATAATTCTAAGGAAATAAGATAAAGGAGAAACTAATCATAAAATGGCATGATGATTCAACAGAGACTTCTTGAAGCAGTATTTCAGGAAGATCAGTAGGTGTACAGGAGATCTTTACATACGAACTTACTAGTAGTACATGTTACGTGTCGTAACTTTATATATATATCTATATCTATATATATATATATATATATATATATATATATATATATATATATATATATATATATATATATATATCTAAAGAAATTAGAATGGAATTAGGGTTGCGTCTTAGTTTTCTTTTGTTAAAGGGTTAATAAGCGCCGCCAAGTGGTTGGTAGACGAACTATACAGGTATGTGAAATATGTGTGAGGCCGCTTCATACTGAAGTTGGTGATAGCAAGGGTAAAATATATCTAGTGTAGAATTGGAATCTAAGTGAAATCTACTTGTTACGACGAGTTTGTGAAGATTTTGTAATGGAGTTGTGATATTTCGCTCTTCTTGTTAATAGAAATTGGATTATAACATTGATATAAGGTTGTTCTACGAATTATTAATACTGAATAGGAGAATTATTTAAAAATTTAATAGATTATGTGACTCTGTGGATGTTTAAATGTAAGGCAGTAAGTCTCATTAGAAGCATATGTTTGTGGTGGATAAAGACTCCATTGTTCAAGATTTGTCAAGTTATTGTACATTCGTTGGTTTATTTAATTTCTATAAAGATATATTCGTTCATGAGAGTTTATCATTTAACCTGAATGGAGAACTTGGTTTTTTTGTGATCAGTTTTATCAATCTGATATTTCGCGGCAAGTAAGTAATTTTTCAGGTGAAAGAAAGCTTTATGTTATATGGTCTTACAATATTCTGATGAATTTAGTGAATTACTGTTTGTTTCTCTCTGCTTCAGTATCACAATTTAATCAAACAAAACGTGGGGTGATTTCTTGACTGGGATCGCCTTACCCTATGTGACTGTCCATGCTTACTTCGGTAAGGTCACATGAGCACAGCGTAACATACATCAATAATTTTAAGACCTGATGGCTCAATTAATTAAGCAGGCAAAGCTCCAATTTTTCACATACTGACAGAAGAAAACTACGCTGATTGGACTGGTTCAAGCAATGAGCACTGTGCTGTAAAAGAAGATGACATGTCTCTTATACTAGGAAAACCAAAAGATGTTGCAACATTTAGCAGATACATATTTAAGATACTTAATAAAGAACAACATTTCGGAAGAATTGATGTTATATTTGATAGATACCCCGATACACCTACTGCAAAAGATGCAACAAGACAGTCACTCTGCTCAACTTTGCTTAATAGTCCTCATTTAAGATGGAATACTCTTTTACCTTTAAAAAGTACGGAAGCGAATTATCAATAACTGAAAACAAAAAAAAAGAAAAGAAAAGAAAGAAAGAAAAGAAAAGAAAAGAAATCTACATTCCTGGCTGAGCAATTCATTTCTAATGCTACATATCTGCCTGATTTAGATTTTGTTGTTGGTGGACTGCCAAAAGTAAAGCTTTACATTCACAGATCCAACATATATTTATATTTTGTTGACAACAAGAAGAAGCTGATACATTATTTTACACAGTTCACATGCACTACACAGAGGTCATTCGACAACAGTTATCCAGTCTGATGACAATGATGATCTTGTCGTTTTGAAATGGCATGATTTTTCTCGAAATTGTGTGAATGCAGCGAAGTAATCCAATTAGGTACATTAATATACATGACATTGTTATTAATTGAAAGGTGCAGTAAAGGATATTCTGCTTGGTTTTCACAGTATAACAGGGTGTGGTACTGTCAGTCAATTCCATTCAATAGAGTAAAAAACAGCTTGAAAAGTTATTAAACAACTAAATCTGTTAAAAAGTATAGGACTAACTAGTACAATCGTTTTCTATGATATTGAAACATTTATTTGTAAATTGTATAGCTCATCCACAACTATCACAAGGGTGGAGCCTTACATCTATTTCAACATGGTAAGTCACTCAATAAGCTACCTCCGAATAGGACGCCTTGAAGTTACATACACAACGTGCTTTGTATCAAGTATTGATGTGGGCTAAAGCTGAAGCTCCAGAACAGAATCCTTGCTTACTAGCTCCTACTAACTGTGGTTGGAAGCTACAAAATGGTGCTCTCAAACCAATTTTCACGACAAGAGATCCTTTCCCAAGCAAACACCTGCATATGTCAATATACAAATGCGTTAAGAAATTCTGTGATGCTTCATGTTCCTGCAAGATTGCTGAAATAACTTCCATTCCAGGATGCACATGTTTTAGAAGAAAGTGCTTGAATACATTTATCAAATACGATAACGAAGAATACTTTTAAAGTTGCTTCCAATATGAACCTTTCATTATACTTTAGTGTGCTAATACTATATTGGTTTATATCCGAGTCTTTATCTGAAATTGCTTGTGTTTTTGAATGAATGTGCACCATGTGCAGAATACGTTTAAGGTGAGACTTTTTCATTTTGTTTAGTTCATGGTTCCAATAGTGCATTGTAGTTCTACGTATGATGTATTTTTAATATGGAGAGGTAGTGATTTTTAAGATTCACCATACGTAGTTTTGAAGAGTGTTTGGTGCTCTTTCAATTTAATGTGAAATTGGAAAATTATACCTATTTTAAAGGTATATTCGTTAAGATAGGTATTCAGACAATTTGAATACAATTATTGTAAAAGTAACTGAAGTGAAGTAAGCCTATCGTTTCTTTTAAATAAGTGAAGTAATATTAAATTCGTTATGAGTCAGGAATACCGGTCTAATTATATAGGAAGATTGAAGCATGGTATTGAACAAAAGTCGTTATGGATGCGTATTGTTACGTTTAATGTGCTGGATCTTAGAGTTAATGATTTGCTTACTTGCAGAACTATTCATGCGATTAAAATTCAGAAGTCGGATGCTCTTTAGTAACCCCACGGCACATAAATCAATGATTGCCACTTGTAGCAAAGAAGAGCCTACATGTTGCAACTTTTCTCTTATTCATTCTTCTATTATTTTGTTATTTCTTGCATCAAACAGGCATAAGTGCTGATGTTTCAGACGGATAAAATTTTTTACGACGGTGGTTATACCACGTAAAAGGAATTGGTCAATCAACTGTTGTTGATTAGTAAAAACGGAAAACCAAGCACGCTGCACCCAGATAGTATACAGTGTTTGACACATAGCCCTTCTTGGTATAATTCAGAGTAAGTTCATCATCCGCAGAGTCATTGCCTACTCCACGAATATTGGAGGGTTCCGTGGCAGAAGTAGAGGTCTGCATGGGCCGGAAATTTTACCCCGGGCCTTATACGGCCCGTGAATTTACAATGTGATGTCCGATCCAAGTCCAAAATATGTTTGAGCATTTAGGCCCAAGCCCGACTCGAGCTCGTGTGATAATCAAATGAGCCCGAAATAAGTCCGAACTACAGAAACTTAATAATTAACACAAATTTGTATTTTTATTTACAGCAACTAGAGGTTTAATTTTGCAGTTTACTTTAAAAATTTTCCAGAAAGAAGGGTGCAATATCTATCGTTGTACAGTATTTACAAAGTTAGGCCCGATATTTAAAAATTCACGGCCCGAGCCTGGTCCAGGCTCGAAGTGATATATGATTTCTAAGCCCGAACCCGTGCAGACCTCTAGGCGGAGGTAGTGTTCGTAGGCTTCCTGAAGAAAATTTCCCTCGGCTGACACAAAATTTTCCCTTTTCTTATCAAATTTTCCCCAGTTCGTTATGTGTCCAATTCCTATTCGACAAGTTATGTGATAAGATTAATTTATCTATATTAAAGGAAGCGCCATTTGTTTTATTTATTTGGATTTTGCTTTCTGCTTCACTTACTTTTAACAAGGAGCCGCGGTGGCTCAGTGATAGAGCGTTCACCTATGGTGCGACATCCCTGGTTCTATCGCAACTTGCACCAAGTGGATTTTGTGGTGGGCAAACACAGTGTGCGTGGGTTTTCATGGGATTCTCTCTTTTCCTCCCACTTTCTTCATTCCATCATTTTGCATTCATTTCTCATCATCACCGTCTCGTTTAGCCTAGCGGGACAAAGCATGGAAAGTAAAACTGAAAGATTTTTATTTTAACTAAAAACACATGCAAATACACTCAGCCAACAAAGTGTACAAATTGTTACTTTGAACCACTCTAAATACTCAAACTATTGCTAATGCCAGTGGCGTATTTAGGGGGTGGCTTCCGGGCTTAAGCCCCCCCGAAATCTTACTTAGTGTAGTAAAGTAAATGAAATATCTTGCAGAATTTTCACATTTCCAGGCAAAGCCGTCCCCCCCCCCAAGAAAGTTAGCAAAGCCCTTCCCGAAACAAAATCGTAAATACGCCACTGTCTATTGCATTGGTTTATTTCTGAAGAACAAACCAAAATTTAAGCATTTATATTGGTTAATCAATCAGCACCAGAATTTCCCTGGAGTTTTCACGTTTTATCGAAAAACTCCCTAAATTTCCCTCAATCTACGGTCACTGGGCGGAGGTGGTGTATGAATCCTCTCGATACATTTTTTTCAAGCGAAAATTTCCTACGTAAGTAGTTGGTACGGACAGTGAGTCACAGTTTGAATTACTTACTTCTACATAACTACTTATTGGAATTATAGTATACATATAAACAAATAACTGACAGAGCTAAGTGAGTATCTTTAGTGCAAATGATAGTTAAAATACTACGACACTTATAATGAAGAATTACATCACACTATTTTACAAGTAATTTTTAGTGATTAACTTATGTAAAGTTAATGAATCATGGGTTGAGCTTCGTAGAACATCATAGTATGATAGAAACAGAGACATTTACTGTATTCCGATAAATTTATACAGATATGAAACGTGAAGAAATCAAGATTAATGTGGTTGTTGAAATATCAAGAAAATATTACACACATTCTTCCAATCTCACATAATTCATACGGCAGACTATGGCGTACGAACGATGTAATTCTAGTGGGATGATACGTACACAAGAATAGGCCTAGCAGAGAGCTTTATTCGGTATTTGGCGTAATACCACAGAAGGGTCGTTTACACGGAACGCACTTATTCGGACTTTTACAAGTGACTAGAAAATGCTTTACATAGCTTGTCGATGTTAAATAACGTAATATAAACAGGCGATTACAATTCGAATTTCTAAACTGCTCAATCAATTCTTTGTTTAAATCTGCAAAGCCTGTATTTTCTAAGCTTTTCTCTACCTAAATATATAGTTATCTACTGCCTACTTTGTTCTTTAAACACAACTGGCCATAACATTTCTTCTTGTCGTCATACGGTTAATTTGGCATGCGTCATCAAATTTTATGTCAAATCTTCGTAGTCGGAACAAATCCAATTGAATGTTTAGTGATTGGATTCTTTTCCACATTCGATTGACCTTAAGTATTATTTCTGTTACTACTAGACTGATCTCTTTGTTTAAAGCTTTGTTTCTCACAACAGTGTTACTGCAGACCTGCCAACCTGGGAGGAATTTTAGGTGGGAGACTTCCTCGAAATATAAACTATAATAGCAGCAGCAGTCGGAGGACGGACAGACTATCTGTTTCTTTCTCTCTCTCTCTCTCTCTCTCTCTGCTTGTGTCTCACACAAACACACACGCATACGTGTAAACACAGCTCGGCCCTAAATTCGATCCGTTAGTTTCTATTGTGAGTGACCAACACAAAATTGTCTAATGATGGGGAACTGGTGTCTATGGATGGGGAACAGGTACCCACTATTATTGTATTTCAATGTATACTTTATTTCAGCCGAAAAATAAATTAAGTGAAATTTCAACGTTATTTTTTTAAAAAAAAGAACAGGTATGTTAAGCGGTTACTTTCCCCCTACCCCATTTCGACTATGCGGGAGTTTGCTACTTCGTTGCGAAAGAGCGAAAGTTAACGTCGAAATGCGGGAGAGTTGGTAGGTCTGTTACTGTGTTTCATGCTTTTTCTGCGTGGAAGTTCACGTACTTTTTAAGTTCATTTATAGTACTATCCAATTTATTTATTAATATCTTAAATGGTGGCTTAGTGGTAGAGCGTTTACCTCTGGTGTATGGAGACACGGGTTCAAACCCTGCTCCCGCCAAGTGAACTTTTTGGTGAGCAAACACCGTGTGCGTGGGTTTCCTCGGGGTACTCCCATTTCCTCTCACTTTCTTCATTCCACCATGTCATTCGTTGTTCATCATCAATGTTTCCTTTAGCATAGCCCGCATAACCGTGGGACGTAAGACTTAAAAATTTCATTTCATTTTCAATATCTGAAATCTAAAGACTTGTCTCAAGGACATACCATAAATTTAAAATTATAATGGCATATCGTCACCACTAATAAATATATATTCGCACCGAAGTCCAGTATATTAAATACAAGAAATTAACTCTGTTTACTATGCTATAAATAACCATATCAATGCATCATATCTAAATCTAGTCAGCATATACTTTTCTATTCTGGAATTTAACTCAGTATTTTATTTGCATAATACACATTCACATTTCTATTCATAATGTTTGTAAAGACAGGACTTGACCCCTAAGAATCTCCACGATGTAAACGCATCTATATGTTATGGCTGTCAGCATGGCTATAACACTGCACTTATTGGACAAACTGTGTATTTACTCAATTTTTACGCAATATACAAAGGCATTATTTTATTCTTGTGAACGGAAAAGTTATTTTCCTTGCTCTACTGTAAACGCTTTCGAGTTGGTGAGAAACTACGTTCTTTCTTTGCATACATGTGTTCTCTAGACTTATTGGCATAATCGATAATACAAAGAAATAATTCTTTCTGAACCAAACGCTTATCTCATTAGCAGAATGCTTCGGAACAGTGTCTTCCTGTTATGCTTAATTGCTGTTCTGCCTAATGACCCTCCAGCACTTTGTAACGCATTTTTGATCTAATCTTCTCTTT
The DNA here is from genome assembly GCF_964235325.1 of Thermobia domestica. Classification (NCBI taxonomy): domain Eukaryota; kingdom Metazoa; phylum Arthropoda; class Insecta; order Zygentoma; family Lepismatidae; genus Thermobia; species Thermobia domestica. Next base: position 137,855,094 of record NC_137458.1, read on the forward strand.
AGGCATAATAGGAATTCCTATTCTGCCTAATTAACGCAAAAAGAGATATTTAGATTTACGGGAAATTTAATATTAATTATTTTCCCTAGAATTCCAATTGCTTTCAGAACCTCTTGATTTTCTTATATCGTTTCAGCTTCTCTGAAATTAAATTAGCAATCATAGACTACCATTATTTTACTACGAGTATATCTACACGATATCTGTTGACCGCCTACAACTTCAGCGAGGAGATCTTATCCTTCTGGTTGCTAGGATATCGCGTACCCAAATTGCAACTAACTGAACAGTAACATAGTTAAAGGTTCTATTATAACTACCCTTACGATAACATGGATTGATACTTTCTCATGACGGAAAATTCTTTAAAATAATAAGAAAATTTATATTAAAAATGACTTTTGATATTAAAGTAATTCAATCAACATTTCCTCGTACAGAAGTTGAAATATTAAGAATAATAGTAACATAAAGATATAAATTGGAACAATAGAACCTAACAGATTAGGTTGCATAAAGCAATTACCAGCAACCATTCTTTTATTGTATGGTTAATTTCCGGATCTCTGTCCGTAGTCTAAATAATAATAATAATTATTATAAGCACAGTAAGATACTGTATACAAAAACTCTTCAGTTGTGTGAGATCTCCATTAGAAAGATGTAAACATAAGCTTGTTTGTGATTGTACAAAATTGGAAAATGTAAACAAATCCTTATCTCTGATTGGTGGAATGTCTGTTCATGATATTGAAATGAAACTTGTAGACATATTTGTATCTTTTGGTTTCTTTGATGCAAGTTTGTTTTCTTAACAGTTTTCCAATAACTAATTAAGTTACTCAGAGTTGAAATATAACATTCTACTTTCTTCGTGTTCGATCCCAGCCCTCGTCAAGTAAATTTTGTGGTGGACAAACACCATATGAATGAGTTTTCTCAGGGTTCTCCCGTTTCCTCCCACTTTCTTAATTTCACTATTTCTTTCATATCTCAACATCACCGTCTCCTTTAGCCTAGCCGGCATAATCGTGGGACGTAAAACTCAAAAATTTTATTTTATTTTTCTTCTTTCTTCGTTAGTAACATATTGAGTAATGTCCCCATATACAACAACTTGCTGACTACATCCCTGAATGAATATGTGTTGGTCTCTGCATACGTCATGTGTTGTTTATTACATTAGTAGTCTAGCAATGTATGTTGAATTTCTTCTTTTCTTATGAATATCGATTCTATTACAATACACTCCAAATGGAATCTAGAACATTTTGGTGTGAGGATGTTTGGTTGTAAGGGATGTTTCGGTATAAAGGATATTTGATAGCATTAATTATATACTCGTAATGAGAAAAAGGGAGAATTAGTTCACTAGAAAATATAGATAAAACTTGATTTTTTAAGCAGTATTTTGAATTTTGTGATTTTATACTGGAATACACCGAAACATTAAACCAAACCAGCTTCACACCTAAACGTCCTTATATTGAAATGTCTTACATCGAAACATCCTACACTGAAACAGCCGTATCCCACTTCAAATTATTGAATATGATTGACATGATTACGTGATGGATGGCATACCTTCTTCAGAGTTTATTCCAGTGCTAGAAATCTATTCCATGTCTATTTTGATAATCAGCCTCGTCTTTTTTCCTTTGCTATTTTTTCCGTTTGTCATTTTTTTTTCGTTTAGTATCTTTCTTAGTGTACGGTTGACTTCAACGTGAATAGTGATTTAGTAAATGTGATAATAGAAATAACCGAAGGGCTATATTCTCAGTGTTTTCATCTGATATATATATATATATATATATATATAGATAGATAGATAGATAGATAGATAGATAGATATATATATATATATATATATATATATATATATATATATATATATATATATATATATATATATAGTGATATTAAGTGTTTTATATTTTTCAAGTGTGTGCGCAGAGTTATTCGCTCAAGCATTCATGCCGTATTAAGTGAAAATTTTGTGTGTTGTTAGTATTCTTTCCTTTACTATATATATATATGTATGTATTCAATAAATATGAATTTGCTTAAGGTAATATTCTCCTTTTAATTGTGTGTGTGCGAATGCATATGGAGCCGTCCGCTTGCCAGTCGTATATACGCAAGTGTATGTACAAAAGTAGCATATGATTAAACCTGAATTTCCGAATCACTGAGGCTACTTATGTTATATCATTTATTTTATTTTATCACTGTCAATTGGCGCTTGAACAGAATAAGAGCTCTGAACCAGGTTGTTATCAACTTTTTCTTTATGAACTATTCTGGAAGTCAGTATCCAAGGGAGACGGTAGGTAGCAATGTGCTCACTATTTACAGAAGAAAATGTAAGAGGTAAATATATCAATGAGCAACTATCGACAGCAGGTTGATGACCAATAACGATGCCAGATACAGAGAACAAATTTGGGGAAACAAAGTATGTATCTTGAAAACAGTTTATTTTGTTATTATTGATGTTAATTGTGAGTGTCTGTATGTTTACTGACTAACTGGGTTTCGAAAGGCAGATACTCTCACAACTTGTAAAATTCTTCAGGTTGTTTGCGCTTCACTCTTAGGAATATTAATTTCGTGTCTTAGTGGTAGTGAATTTCTCCTTCGTAAAATGACTTGTAACACTGTTCAAGAACGAAAATGTAAATTGAACAAAATCAGCTAATTCTTATTGATTTTGTGGTGCTGATCACGAATTTGAAAGTTATTTTCGAATATTAGCTCTACTTTTCGTTTTACAGGCATGTCTAAGAATAACGCTTTAAAAATAAATATATTCGATTCGTTTGGAGTAAAATGTTACACTGATCCGGCAACACTGGAGAAACTATATGAACGCTTGATTTCATTGTGTTCCTTATCTGAGTAGTGTTCTGCTATTGTTAGAAAAGACAGGTTTAGTGCAGTTATCAGCGTTTTGGGTGTGACGTTTGTGTAGTGCAGGACATAAAAATACAACTACAAGTACGCAAAAATACTGGTATTTCGAATGTATATTTTTAAATAGTTGTCGAAACTATTTCAAGTGACATTTTCAGGATTTCAATAAACACGAATGCCGCGAAATTGTGTAAACAGTGCGGATAGCTTCTGCTACGTGTGTGGGGAAGTGACATTTTCCTCACAAAAGCAGACTATAACACCACTAATAAGAAAAGCCTATCAATATTACTTTGGTTGTAAAATAGGAAACCAAGATAAATCTTGGACACCCCACATTGTGTGTAACACTTGTGCCAGCAATCTAAGAAATTGGATTAATAGGAAGGGGCGCTCAATGCCTTTTGCAGTGCCCATGATTTGGAGGGAGCCAAGCGACTACATCAGAGACTGTTATTTTTGTATGGTTCCTTCCGTCAGGAAGGGAATTTCCACGAAGAAGAAGCGGGCCTTGATCTATCCTAACATTCCTTCTGCAATGCACCCTGTTCCACATGAAGAAGGACTACCTGTTCCTGACCCACCTAAAGAATACGATCTTTTTTTTGATGATGATCAAGAAGTTGAAGCTCCTGAATCGACCCTACGTTTGTTGTATAAGAACCTCCATGTGAACCACATAGACATACTCAAGAGGAACTAAGTTATCTAATCAGAGATTTGGATTTCTCGAAAAGCAAAGCCGAAATTTTAGCGTTACACTTAAAGCAATGGAATTTATTGCAGGAAAAAGTAAATATTTCAGTAAATATATCGGAATAGGGAGAAGATGTTCACTTCATTTTTACTATGGAAGACACACTTGTGGCATGTATAGATGTAAATGGTCTCATGAGGGCACTTAAAATTAATTACGAACCTACGGAGTGGAGGCTCTTTATAGATTCGTCCAAGGTGAGTTTAAAGGCAGTGCTTTTACATATTGGAAATGAACTTCCTTCAATTCCTGTAGGTTACACAGTTCATAGGAAGGAATCTTATGAAAACTTGAAACGTTTACTTCAAACCATTAAATATTACGATTTTCAGTGGCTCATTTGTGGTGACCTTAAAGTAATAGCACTGTTGCTAGGTATGCAGTTAGGGTATACAAAGTATTGCTGCTTTATATGTGAATGGGACAGTAGAGATCGTGGATCTCATTACCGCAAAAGTGATTGGAGTACCAGAGAAACTCTTCAGCCGAGAGTGAAAAATGTGCAGCATGAACCACTGGTAGATCGTAACCGAATTTTGCTTCCCCCTCTACATATTATATTAGGTCTTATGAAAAGTTTTGTTAAGAGCATGAACCAAGAGGATGAGGCCTATAAGTACCTAAGAGGACAATTCCCTCGATTAAGTGATGCCAAAGTTAAAGAGGGTGTTTTCATAGGGCCACAGATTAGGCAACTATTCAAAGATCACAAGTTCGACGAAATTCTCCAAGGTGAGGAGAAAGCTGCGTGGGAAAGCTTGAAGAGTGTTTGTTCACAGTTCTTGGGAAGACACCGAGCAACAAATTACAAACAACTGGTAGCAAAGTTGTTATTGTGGTACGAAAATCTTGGTTGCAATATGTCTCTGAAACTCCACTTTCCCCATTCACATCTAGACTTCTTTCCCGAAGATTGTGGAGCAGTAAGTGACGAACATGGTGAGCGTTTCTATAGATATGAAAGATATTGCAGCCATGGAGAAGAGATATGAGGGAAAGTGGAGTTCTAACATATTGGCCGACTACTGTTGGACTATTGCAAGGGATGCTCCAGATGTAACCTACAAAAGGAAAGCCAAGCACAGACGCTCAAAATAAAATAAACATAATCCTGTACAAGGGATCATTTGAAACTTTTGTCTACATTGCAGTGTAGTTCTTGCACAAAAAGGTATTTGTACATATTTTTCATGTTTTGGTGTTAATACTGATTTTTATTACGGAATTGTTAATGTTTAACTTGACCACGGTTAGTTCATTTTCTGTATCGGTGTGAAACTGGTATTTGCGCAATTTTGAAAAAGGGAGTACAAGGGTATAGAAAGCTATAGGTTAGGGTACTTCTTAACTCTCCAGCTTATCATATCACAGTCAAATAGATAAAAAAAAGTGAAATGTATTTTTTTACAAGGATTTTGCTTAAATGTTCTATAAATATTAATACATTTGTATATATACAGGTACTGTTGTACTGGGCGTTTTTTTTTCATAACCTGAACTAAGAAAATTCTTCTATTATCATTTCTTTTCATATTATGCTTAAATGAATGTAAAAATCGCAATTTCAAAGAATTTACATACTTTCGATCAAAATTTCTTGAAAAGTGTTATCTGTCTAATACATATTTTCCGAGGAACGAGAGTTGCCGGTATTTTATGGCCTGCATTGTTTGAATACAGGATTCTGACATGTCGATACGCTATCGTATGAATTCACATGCAAGCAGCGTAGTAACCAGTTCCTCATGAAGGCAATAATATCTGTTAGATTTGATACCACGGAATGTACATAGAGGCTTTCATTGTGGCAGGTAGAAGATTTGATGATTTATCAAAATTAGGTTGTTATATATATATATATATATATATATATATATATATATATATATATATATATATATATATAGTTGTAAACATGTACAGTCCCTTTGTATGTAACTTTCTTCTTTCTTCTGTTTTTATAAGGTTATTAGGATTTTATAAGAAACTTGCCAGCCTTCAGGATCCCTGTGTTCATTATACTTTATGGATTCAGTTGATTGTTCCTCCGATTGTAGATTAATCCTCATAGCGAGGAAAGGTTATGCATAAGAGATGCAAAATCGAAAGTAGGATACAGCAAATAAATTGAACTTAGAAGTTTAATGTAGTATTCGTATCATAAAGTATCCTATTCTGAAATTCGAAGCTTATCATAAAAGTCGATTAATCAGGTCGATTAACGATGAAAGTCGATTAATGGTCCAAGCTGTATAGCCATGTGCCTGGCATGTACGAAGAAATACATTATAAACAGATATTTATCAATTTATTGGAAACACACCGCATGTCTCAGTTGGCAATGGTCAGATGGAGAGCGCATAGCTAAGCTTTAAGTAATGGTGAGTTAAGGTAAACTCCGTAATACTTCAGGAAGAGTGGAATAATAGTGTGCAGTGATCTGAGCAGACGATGGCAATGTAAAGTGACTGATCTCTATGATTCTCAAATAGGGCCAATTTTGCTTATATCGTGCGAGCTAGTTGAAAATAGAATGCGTGTGTTGAGTGTGGCAGGAGAAAGAGGGTCCAAGGTGATGATGACCTAGAGAATCTGAGAAAAAAAAACCAGTGGTTGGAAGAAAATCTTCAGGGACACTGAAAATTAAAGCGGATTATCACTCAGAGTCATCGTGTGACTGTGATGTAAGAGACAGGAAGCTCAAACAGCTCCACCTACCACTGTGTTCACAATTGCAGTCTACCAAGGGTTACATTGCAGAGTTGCGAAGTCTGGTTGCAAGGACGAAACCATTGATCAAGGCCCATAATGCTATAGCACTACACCAATGGTGTCGCGAACATGTAACATGGACCGACGAAAACTAGAAACGTGTACAAATATAACATGGTCGGATGAGTTATCATTCACCTTATTTCAAACCACGGGCCACGTTTATGTGTGGTAAACATCCGAGGAAGTACATGATTTAAACTCTCTTCTTTCAAATGTGAAACATGGCTGTAGGTTTGCGATGCTGTGAACGTACTATCTTAGTTTCAAGTATGTCCTGTAGTAGTTAGCGCTACCGTTTGGAGTCATCGATCATGATTATATCGCATTTTTAGTTACCACATGCATCCTATGCTCCAGATGTTGCTTATCGGCAATAATATCATATTCTAGGATGGAAAACGACCCATTCACACAACTGAACCACTGTGATGTGAGAAGCATCGGGATGAAGTTGAGACATTTCCTTACTATCTTAATCCCCGACTTTGAACATAATTTAACATATTTTCCGATTTTGGAGACACGAACCTCACCCAACTTTCTCCTTCATGCACCATTAATTAACCTAAGTAATGTACTGTTCGCGGAATGGTGTAATATTGCATTTGCCACCATTCACAACCCCTATGATTGCATTCTGCGTCACAACGGAGCTTCTCGGAGAGTAAAAAGTGGCCCAATACCACATTAATCTGATAAGTTTAATTTTTTCCAGGTGTATTCATTAGAATGATAAGTATCCGTAAAGTAACGAAAATAATGGGGATTCATTAAAGTATATAACTTAACTTTTAAAACATTATGATATTGCTGAGAAAAATTATTGAAATAATATAAAAAATCAGCTTTCAAATGAAAGAATCGAAACGTTGCAACATATATGATTTATTTTAAAGATGATTTAATAATATAATTGATAAAATATTGCATTTAACATCTATAAAAAAAACCAGCACCAGAAAGAGAAATCATGTCATTAAGACGGCAAGATTTAAACCTATTCTCTATGTCCACACCCACTTAAAAAAATTAGTAAGTAAATTAAAGACATTATAGAATATAAAGAATATAGGAAGTGAAAGTATTTACAAATGCAATTTCGTAATGTGGCACCTCTCCGATAAACACCACCTTTACGAAGACACTTACTCCTCCTGTGGGGTGGATTGCGTTCGACAGTGAAATTTAGACTATACCGGTGGTAGTGCGCTACAAGAAGGACCACTCCAACTGAATTGGTCTAAACTGAGTAACCAAATAAAGTGTGTTCTAGGAGAAGGCAGTAGTTCAACTTTAGCCAAGTTGATGAAGATCATACGAATTTGAACGGCATCTTCGACGTTAGTCCCAGGCGTGGTTAGGGTGCAATATTGCGGGGCGGAAGACAAAATTTGACGCGTGAATTGGAAATTGTTGTCGGGATTTTAAAGAAGATTGGGTTGGAATGAACAAAATGAAGACTCGTAAGAAACTTATATATAAACAAACAAGTAAGAGTTAGAATAGGGTAGGAAATGACAGAAGAGTGCATTTTGAACGAGAGTTTGACAGAGATGCTGTCTCTTGCCAACATTATTGCAGTTGGTATGGCACTTGTAGTGTAATCTGAAAAAACAAAATCAGTAAAATGTTATAAACTTGAGGAAAGATTGTGAAGAATATGGGGTTAAAAAATAAATATTATAAAATCAAAAGCCATGGTGATTGGAACGAATTGATCGATGTCAAATATAAAAGTAGGAGGGGAGAAAATAGAACAGATGATTAGCTTTTGATATCTGTGTAGTATTATTAGTGGTGATATGAAGTGCGAATAAAAGCAGGTATAGAAATGGCTAAAGAAGCCTTTGGGATGAACAAAAGTCTGCTATATGGGACATTGAGTAAAGGGTTGAGAAAAATTCATAACATGTATTGTGTGAAGTACTCTGCTGTATCGGTGAGAAACATGGCCATTACGCAAAAATGATAAAAACCGACTGGAAGCTTTCAAAATGTGAGTGTGGAGAATGGAGAGAATTACTTGGGTTGAGCGGAAAAAGAATGAGAAGGGTTTAGAAATGGTGGAAGAGAAAAGAAAGTGTTTAGATATTATTAAGAAGATGAAGAGATACTGGTTGGGACATTGATTAAGAAGGAACTGTGTCATGAGGGACGTTATAGAGGATATGTAGGTAGGCATATGTAGATAATAATGAGAGGAAAGTGGCGAAGGAGGCTACAATTGATGGAAGATATCAAAACAGAAAAGAGTTACGTGAAGACGAAGAAGTTATCGGAAGACTGTGGAGCATGGAAGGTTCTCAGTTGCGTCATGTAACATGTCAATAATGAAAAATACTTACGATTGTAATGTAATGTGGAACTTAATAAAACTGTAGATGTCACACTTGCACTACTAAAATGAGTTCTCAAGTAGCGTGCAAACAAGAAGATTAAAGCAATGAAATTAATTAGTTTATGTGGAAATTGTTATCCTGTTTGCATATTTTTATGTTATGGATTACCAGCTTTACCATTTCCAACAGGTTTTTTGAAAAAAATATGTATTGCGTGGACACTTATAGAATATTTTCCTTTTTTTATTTGAATGAAAGCCCTTTGGTTAGTTAGACGTTGTGTGTCAGGAGGTTTCATTATGTTAGTTCACTCTAGTTTCGGCTTTGTTCTCAAGCACCAAATTTGAGAAGAAATTTAAGGAATGAGACCATAATAAAAAGTAACTTTTATTTCTAATTTTAAAATTAACGGTAACTTCCAATAGTGAGACAAGTAGGAGTAGGTGTATAACATCCAGCTGCAATAGAAGATATGGTCATTTATTCCGAAGTTGGTCGTCTTTGGCTAAAAGCATAATAATTTGTTCCTTTCTGTACTAGAGTTTAGTATTTAATTCACATAGTATTACCGAGCGAGCATTAGCGAGTCAAGGTGGGTTAGAGCCCCGCAGGGCATGTAGTCTTCTGTCTCTATTACAGCTAAATGGGAATTCGGACCTGTGTTCTAGAACCTTGCAGCCATGTTGGCTATACTACCGTTTTCCACGTTTCTTTACAGTTATTTGCTCACCGCATTTTATTATTTTTAGATTTATTAAGCAATAACTTTTGTTTACTTTAATAGGTTTTCCTAGTTATCACCAGCCATGTTTACAAAGCAAATGCTCATTACATTCCCATAATCCTACCTTGAAGTAACCTTGCGCCAAGTAGTTCCCTGCGCTTGCTAAATAGTTCCGTTTAGAACCGTTTATATAAGAAAATAAGCACATCTTTCGCTCTCCTAATACATTATCAAGCACACAAACTAGCAAATTATTTATTTATTTCCCGTAAATTTTAAATTTTTTTCTAGAAACGAACGACCAACTTTGGAACTTGACCCGAAGATACGAAGTCTGTTCTTCGGAAGCTCGTTTACATTCATCACTATTAATACAGGGTAAAAATTAACTCTACAAAATAAAAATTCGGGAAGTAACTAGTTATCTCCACTATCGAAGGATTATAAGCCATGGATATTTATATAGGTCGTACATTAGTTCCTGTGTGTAATGCTGTGACTCGCGTGCACTATATAATATGTTTTTCAAGCAAAAGAGAATTGAAAAGTGATTTTTCGCATTTTCGACGATTATTGAAAGATGTTTTTTAATCCATGTTTATTATACGAGGCGTATGTTTTAAATAAGAATAGTTTTGAAATTAGAAAAAAAGGAACAAATGTACATTTTGTAACAATTTTATTGTGGCATAAAAGCGTGCATCCTAATCTACTTTACTACATAGTATCCATCAATATTAAGGCACTTATCGTATCGTAAATGAAACTTTTGAATAGCAGTCTGCCGCCGGATTTGTCAACCACTGCAACACCGCTGTTTTGGCGTCATCATCGTCGTCGTGGTGCTGACCACACAGATGCTTCTTCTATTACATGAATATGTGGTCGTCATTGTATGCTATATCGTGACTGTCCTTTTTCTTCAACTCTCTGTACTAAGTCTTCAGTGATGACAGAAAGTTACCCACTTCGTCCTTCATCATGAATATTAGTGCTGTCATCCTTAAAATCTCTAACCCATTTCCGGACTATTCGATCGCTCATAATATTTTCTACATACACTTCAATAATCTGGAGATAAATTTCGGTCACTTTCACGACTTTAGCACTAAGAAAACAAATCAGAACGGGTATTTATCAGTCGGCAGGATTCTTAATTGGCGGAGGTATTTTAACTACTCCGAAACAAAGGTAAAAACGGGCAAATGTTTCCGTAATGGTGCCTATGGCTCGTCAAGAGATGTAGGTACACAGAGTGCATGAACAGGATGCTGACTGCAGCGTTGCAGCGAACGAACTGTAAACAATATTTACTTTTTAAAAAAAACATACCTCGTAACTTATTTCTTTCATTTGATATAACGAGTCACCTCTCGAAGGTCCTTATACTATATGAGTCAACATTGAAACATATATTTTTACTAGATTGTACTAGTTCCGGTTTGAGTATAAAAGTAGGAGCCAACTTGAAATTTATCTTCGTGATCTCGAATTCATAATATAAACTACTTCGTATTGTGTATTATTGTTGTATTTCTAAAATAAAAGCAACAAGGAACTGAATGCGGGTGAAGGAACTCATTTGAACCAATAATCAAACTTTTATTTAAAAGCTTAGTACCGCCACGGTGAATCGAATATGATACTACGTATTCAGGAAATATATGTGTGTACCCACTGTACCAAGAAAAGGTATCATCTCTTACGCAACCGAAAAAAGCTTCATGATAATAAAGAAACCGAAACTGTATTAGTGAAACTGAAACAAGAAATCCCAAGTGAGAAATGTCATAGATACGAATTTGTTTGTTTCCTTGCTCTAAGGAAACATCTTTTTTTAAAGAAGTAGGCTACAAGAGATCGATAACAAAGTAAAGCCGTTCTAAGATAATGGACAAAGAGGGTAAAGAAGACAGTGACAAAGCATCCAAGACGAAAAGACATATCGACACAGCATTCCTGCTACAAATTATGGGGTGTGATTAAGTAGAATCCCCTTGTGGTTTTCAGTCCACGAAGAAGACAAGACAAAGTTAGAGAAAATAAGACAGAGAGAGAGACAGAGAAGTGAAGGTAGAGGAAGAGAAGAAGAAGAAATAGATGAAATAAAGTAGAACATACAGAGTAAAGAAACCATAGAAAGGAAAAGACAAAATGAAGAGTTACGAAAGACTAGTAAAAGGTAGGAGAAAAGGTAGACACAGAACTAATTCTACATCCACGAAAGGAAATAGAAATCAATCTTCTGTGTCTATTTACGCGTCGCTTTTCCTTCTTCTTCTTCGAGAAGAGAGTTTAGATGAAGGAAACTTGTCGTTAGCGTAACATTGTCAGCAATAAAAAGGCAAGACAGAAATAGGAAAAAGAAAAGAACATGCAGGAGGCAAGAGAGTCCTTCTTTGCGTGTCGTGTTTCTTTTCTTTCTTCGAAAAAAGAGAACTAAAACAAGAAGAAGAACGGTAAAACACATAAAAGTGGAAAATGAAAAATTGCATGTCTCCTAACAACCATTTCATAACGACATGATAATTCACTCAATTTTGTGCGAAAATTTTGTGTGTGTTCTCGTGTTTTGTAGCTAAAGCAATGAATCAAAGACTTGTGTGTAATGACAATCCCTCCCCGCGTCTACCTCGAAAAAAAAGGGCAACTTGTCAGCGAAAATTCTCCTCATTACATATTACCTTACATTAATCATATTCAATTTTACAATAACATACATAGACTTTTCGACAAACAAGGTTCTTATTCATATTTTTACCTCTTGTTAACGATTTGTGAAGCACAAAATTAGCTTCACATTTATCTTTTTCTTTGTTTTCAGAATGTTGTTAATAATATGTGTCTTCCTCAGTATAAAGAAAACATAATGATAACCTAATTACTAATACATATTTTATGCCAATACAACAAGTTGAAAATTCAAAGTATTGAAATGCATGTTTCTTTTAATGTGCTGTCAAGTACAGAGAATATGAATTCTCAGGCTTTATGCTTTTCTTGTTCTTTAAGGAACGATTTACGTAGAATGGTATGTGTCTTCTTCTCACCTTTTTTTTTTTATGCTGACATCAGTAACAAGGATGCTTTAATTTACATTTTTTTTTAAAGAAAAGCTGAACAAGGAATTGGGTATTTTACATTTGAAATTTATGCTGTCTCTAATAATACTATCTACATACTGAAAAATATTTGTAGTACGTACTTACGACTCTATAATTACTCTTTTTTTGGTAATAGTATATAAGTAGTACCACTCTAAGGTTGATGTTAGTTGTACACGCCTTCTCACGTATCTATGTTAGAGTTGGAATGATGCTCCGAGTAGTTTTGGAACGATGTTAAATCAACTTCTAACTCTGGCCTCACTGAGGCTGGAGCGAGAGTGGTCCTGCTGGTCGCCATACCGACTACACGTCACTGTATCTCTAGTATTAAATATATATTTTGTGTGTTCTAGTACGATACAGAATACTACTCGTAACTTCACTAGAATTTACTTAGGTATGATATGGCATTTTGTTACAATATATTCTTCTATGTCATATCTAGAATTAGGTATGCGAGGCTCACCATACAATGTTATTGAAGTCACGAATCGAAAAGGCTTTTAAAACAGATTACGTTTCAGATCTCAACACTTGAGAGCTAGGTTGCATCTCCAGGAAGTAGTAGTATTAGTTGTAGTAGTAGTAGTAGTAGTAGTAGTATTAGTAGTAGTAGTAGTAGTAGTAGTAGTAGTAGTAGTAATAGTAATGGTAGTAGTAGCAGTAGTAGTATTTAATGTTAGAATATTTAAATCCAAGGGATGGGAAAGTACGTATAGTCTATTGACTGATTTGCTAGTGAACTGCCAAAACTAGACGTTTAATTAGATCCTTCGTGAATTTCTGAATGTAATTAAGTTGCTTCCTCATTTGTGGTGATGTATTTCACTCTTTTACAAAACTTGGTGGCTCCGTGGTAGAGCGTTCACCTTTGGTGCTAGGGGTCCCGGGTTCGATCCCAGCCCCCGCCAAGTGAACTTTGTGGTGGATAAACACCGTGTGCGTGGGTTTTCTCGGGGTTCCCCCGTTTCCTCTCACTTTCTTCATTCCATCATTTCAATCATTACTCATCATCACCGTCTCCTTTAGCCTAACCGGCATAAACGTGGAACGTAAAACTCAAAGATTTCATTTCATTTTGTTGCCCGCTTATTAGTCCGTTAAAATTCTCCTTCCATACACTTAACAAGAGGATTCGTATTGATGTTCTCTCTTCTCATTAGTGAGGTATTCTTCCATGTTTTAATGTCAAATGATTCTTTATATACCTCCAGAATGTTGGTAAAAAGTGAAATTTACTTTTAAAACAGCTTGGTGATGTTGGTTATTAATCTGGTTGAGTAATTAAATATTTGTATGTTAAAGTTCACTGAATAATACCGATTCGTAATAGCCATGATTAGGCAATTTGATGTTGCGACCTCATTTTACTTTCTATGTAACAGTTTTCGCATAATGATACTGGATTGGAGCAAAATTAATGGGATGTCTCATACGCTCGGTATTCTTTGTTAAAATATTATATGGAGAAAATGTAAAGTAGCCAATAAAAGAAAGTGCAACCAAAACACAGTTTGGAGTATGTGTTTAATAGGGATGGCCAAAGTTTCCCGGAATCCGGAAAATTTATTTTACGGAATCGGAAATTTCAATTTCCGAATTTTGGAAAAAAATCCTGAATTTAGAAAATTTCAGATTTCAGGAAAAAGATCCGGAGTTTTCCGAAATCCGAAATTTTTCCGATTTTACTATCCGAATTTCCCAACTTACTTGGCCTTTCCTAGTGTTTAATGTTTTCTTTGCGTGATAAAGTGTTTGGAGTATTTTAATTGAAATAGTAATAATAATGTAATATTCATTACTATCCATAAAACTTGAAACGTTACGTGTTCTTTCTTTCAGATCTCATGGAGGCACTTCCAAGGATGTTACGACCTATTGCATGCTTGAGGATAGCATTTATCAATGACAAAGGATGAATAAACCCGTAGCTAAGAAAAAGTAGGGAAATTAATTTCATAATATTTTCCCGAATGTTATGAAATATGATTTTATGAGAAATTACTACTATCTTTGAAGTTGAAATTACTTAAGAACAAAGAAGAGGATTTTCCTGCAACTTGAAAAGAATATTTTATTCAGTTCTACTATACATTGAACTACTACTATAATTAATTCAATGTTACAAGAAAAAGTTAGATGAAATAAAAAGACTTTAACAACTACTCATCAGAAGACAAATTAAATACAATTTGAGACCTTACAAGTTGATCCAGTACATTTTACGTTCATCTTATTACCTACTAAGCATTTCAACGAGATCTAGCTATACGTGATACAATGTGAAAGATCTCTCTCTCTCTCTCTCTCTCTCTCTCTGCCTGTACTCAGAATTAAAATAGAGAGATAGGAGACACTTAGACTGATAAGAAACTACGACTCTTGGTAGCAGTGCATAGTAAAGAACACAAAAAGAAGTCCTCGTACAGTTTATACTACTTTATCTTGACGCATTATACATGGAAATTAGGTCACAACTGACTCGTAGGTGCTGCCCTATGTTAATTAATTAGAACACCGTTGAATGAAATGTCAAGTCCCTAATTGATACAAACCATTATGACAATTCACTTTTACAGTGTCTTCTTTAGCACGACATTAATGCAATTGATGAGACGCAAAATAGAATCCATAAAACGGTGGATATATATAGAGAGAGGATTGAAGTAAAAAAAAAAAAAAAGAATAAAAAGGTAAGCCTCTTCGTGCCGATCCGCTTGGAGGCGTGCTTGTCGCCTACAAAGAGCACAGCACTTTCTAACCCCCACCTTTTTTCCCTCCTAATACTAGTACTAATAGTAGATGGGCGAAAACCCATCGCCTTGCCTCAGTTCCTACGTTTCATGAATATTAATGCTCTCGTGTTTTTTAATTAATGTCCCTGGTCGTTCACAGACAGCGGCACAAAATGCGGTCAGCTGTTCGTCTTACCATGACACTGATTAGTGAAAGCTTCATGTTTTTTTTTTTTTTTCTACTGTCATGAGAGCGAAGGGATAAAACAGAGAATTGAAAGAAGAGAGGAAAAGGCTATGTTTTCTAGTAGTTCTTTTCTTCTGCTGGATGGCTAGAATTTTAGATTCGAATTAACCGTAAATTATCTAACTTATACGATTTAAACTATTCACTCTAAAATGTTTACAAATAAAACTTCTACAAGAACTTTTAATTGTCTCTTACGCTTCATTTTAAGAATTCTACAATTACAGTAATATATAAGATTAATAATATATTTTAAACAAGTGCAAACATCACAATTTTCACTAGATGAAGCAGTATATAATGGATTTTGTTTAACCAAGTTCCTTAACAAGCTAAATTTTACCAAGCCTATAGCAATTTTACCTTAAATTAAATATACTTTTAAAATGAATGAACGATTGGAAATAGAAATCTTCAGTCTTTAGGTTTGTGGATTAGGAAGTTTGTACACAGCAAAAAATGGGTTGTTAAAATAACACAAAATGACTACCACTGCAGATTGTTACTTATGTCTTCATTTAACATCACGAACATTGCTTCGAACGATCATATGAGAAGTAACTAGTATCTGGCATTCAGAAATAGCATTGGATTTTATTGCTTGCCATGTGCAAAGCGTTACGCAGTATATTTGGTGTTTATGCCAAATAACGAATAATGTGCTATGTTTTCTGTAATTAGTTACGATAATAGATTTACAAACCTTTGATTTGTTTGACAATGACAGTTCTGTCATCTGTTGTTCTTATATCCTAGCACATATGAACAACAGATATGGACAGCAAATGGCAGCACTGCTATTCATGTGAGTATTGTCAGACAACGCAAAGATTTACTAAATTATTTTCGTCGCAGATTATAATAAATAGCACGATACTCGTTACTTCGCATCAGTGCCAAATATACTGCGTAAAGCTTTCTTCACAACAAACAATAAAATCCAATGCAAATTTTACAATGTCAGTTACTAGTTACTTCTGATATGCTCGAAATTCGATGTCTTTGGTGTTAAATTAACTCACAAACAACTCACAAACTTGTAGTCAGTTTGTGTTAACGACTCATTTTTTGCTGTGTAGCGATGTATTCCACGAACATATTAGTATTTTGTATTCTAAGCATTATACTAGTAAACAAATCTTAAAACACATCGTGCGAAGTCTATCTGTCATGAATAATATCTATAATTGATATGTCTGAAACTATGTAACCTAACTACATTTTCGCCGATTTCTGAGGTTTAAGTATGAAATCATTTGAGTTCTAATCGAACATTATGTCTGAAAGAACTGACAAGAAAAGGACATGATTCTGTCAACGGGAATTCCTAATCAAACCTTGCCCATTCGATAAACACAACAAAGATATGTTCATGCACAAAAAATAGGTGGCATGGACAACGGAGTAAGTCCCTTTGACCCATTAACCCTGTTACTACAAAGAAAGTCGTAGACTCGCAGTTAAATAACTATTGCATCAACACTATTCATTGAAAAATCATGGTTTATATTCCATTCCTTTCAGTATGAAATAAGCTTGCCAGAGGTGCTAGGTATTGGGGCTGATAACGTACATGAACAGGGACAATGTTGCGAAAATTCCCTCCAAAAATCCCTCCCATCCACTTTGGGTCTCTCTGAAGTAACCTCGCGTAAAAGTAGATAATCCAAATGCATCTCGAAAACATACTATAGGGGATAAGAAATGTGCATACCAAGTTTTGTATTGCTAGACAGAATAGGTATGAGGGGGAATTGTGTATTGGTATATAAGATTTTCCCTCATATCTATTCCGTCTATCAATACAATACTTAGTATATGTAAACATTTCTTATCCCTCATACTATGTTTTGAGATACATTTGGATTGTGTGTTTCTTCCCATGGTCACTCCAGTGGGGTCCAAACTTGATAGGAAGGATTTCTGGAGAGAATTTTCCCGATATTCTCCTAGTTTTCCCTATTTAAGTACATTAGAATCCCCAATACATAACATTTCTAGAAAACTTGTTCTATGCTGAAGAGAATGAACTATGAAACATGACTTTCCAATGAAGAGTGTCGATGCA
This sequence comes from Thermobia domestica, assembly GCF_964235325.1. Classification (NCBI taxonomy): domain Eukaryota; kingdom Metazoa; phylum Arthropoda; class Insecta; order Zygentoma; family Lepismatidae; genus Thermobia; species Thermobia domestica. The sequence continues at coordinate 137,872,762 of NC_137458.1, forward strand.
ATAGCTATTTCACTGCGAGTCTACGATCTTCTTTGTGCTAACAGGGTTAATGGGCCCCAGGGACTTACTCCGTTGTCCATGGAACCTACTTTTTTGGTCGCGAACAAATCTTTGTTATGTATATCGAATGGACTAGGTTTGATTAGTAAGTCTCGTTGACAGGTTTATGTCCTTTCCTTGTGAGTTTATAAATCGATGAAATGGATCACATGTAATCCATTTTATAATCATAGCAGTTTGCGTCAACTTGTCAATGTTTACATAATCGCTACAAAATATTGAAATGCAGTTAGTTCATTCTGGTTTCAGAGAGCTCAAAGCACCTCTAGAAAGCTTGTTTCATGCTGAAGAGAATGAACTATAAAGCATGACCTTCCAATGAAGAGTGTCGATGCAATAGCTATTTCACTGCGAGTCTACGATCTTCTTTGTACTAACAGAGTTAATGGGCCCCAGGGACATACTCCATTGTCCATAGCACCTACTTTTTTGGGCACGATCAAATCTTTGTTTTGTTTATCGAATGGACTAAGTTTGATTAGGAAGTCCCGTTGACAGGTTCATGTCCTTTCCTTGTGAGTTTATAAACTGATGAAATGGATTACATGTGATCCATTTCATAATCATAGCAGTTCGCGTCAGCTTGTTAATGTTTACATAATCACTAACCTCTACAAAATATTGAAATAAAGTTGGTTCACTCTGGTTTCAGACAGCTCAATTACTCCCATAGAATTATATGGGGAACCTATTTTTGATTGTCCGTATCTATGGTTCAACTGGATTGATCAGGTCTGTCAATGTACTTGCTTCCTAACTTTTATCTTTTATATCCTGAAAGAAAAATATATTGTGATCTTGTGTCTATCGGACAAGCATACACACAGGGACAAAGAATAATTGTATTGTAATATCCTATATGATGTTGTAAACGAACAATTCCACACGTCAGTGTTTACAAACACCACCACGTGGTCCGGCAAGAAGATTTTACACCGGATGGATCTAGAATCACTTGCAGACGACAGCTTCTAGCCCCTCCCACGGAGCAGAAGACGACATCGGAGCAACAGCGCCACCGTCACCCAAGGAATGCTATAAATTGGATGGACAAAGGCAATTCTGTACCAGTTTTCTTGTGTCCCTCCTATTGTTTGTTTCGGAACATTAGGAGTAACCTAACTCCAGGGCCTCTAGTCTGCTTCGGGACTACGTCTACCCTTTCTCCTGGCTTAGCCTGCTTCGGGGCTCTGACTGGGAATCCTAACCACAGCCGCTTAGCCTGCTTCGGGGCTCTGTTGGTCATATAACCTTCCCTCTGCTTGCATCGGAGCTTAGGGTCCCTAATTCCACTCTGCTTCGCCTGCTTCGGGGCTCTGTAGAGATCCTGTCTGCGACCTTATGGTCAAAGACTAATTGTAACTTACCTTGTAAATTTGTAGAGATTACTCGTATAGTATTTTGTACAAATACTTTTATATATAAATTTTATAGTAAAATTGGCAGTGAGAGTTCGATTCCGGACACTCTTTCTATTAACGCTCTACCTATACCTATATGGGACAAAGTTTTACAATATAAATAAGTGTTCGGCAAACCGATCTTCTTAGAAATAAAATAAACATAATGACCGTTGCTATATATTATTATTATTACTATTATTATTATTATTATTATTATTATTTACGTTGTTCTGGCAAAAATCAGGTGTTACGTTAGAGACGATATAAAACACATTTGATGAATAGTGTGGTTGAATGTTAACCTCTTTTATGTGGAATTCCTGGTTCGATACCCAGCTAAGTAAGTTTGTTGTGGACCAAATCAAATCCGTGGGTTTTCTCGGGAGTATTCCAGCTTAATTTCACAATTTCATTCCATTAGTTTTACCATCCTCATTCACTTACCTTCATCATCTGTTTTACTTATCCTAAAAAGTATAATAGGAGGACTATAAACTAAAAGATTTCATTTTATTTTATGATTTTGTTCACATTCTATAGACTAGTATTTCACTAACAATCTTATAGTTGGCATATGTTTTTTTTTCTTTAACCCTTTCACTACCACTGGGACATGTGTTCCACGATACATTGTCAGAGAGTCCGTTTTAATTTATCAGATGTTATTGCTATGAATCGATTTTCCACTGGTAAAGAGAAGCCTACTAGTGGTTTACAGAATTCGTATGAGCATATCAAATAGACAGTAGTGGAAGCGAACGTGGTCATTAATGGAACAGATAAAAGTGAAGAACAAGGTGCTAATAGTAAGGCAGTAGTTGCATGTACTGTTATTTGGAAAGGGCTGCCAAAATGTAAAATATTACGACCCAACTTTTTTCTGACAATATAGTATTATAATTGAAAATACAAGATGATCATTCATTTCACTACCACTGGGACATATAGGTCCCACGTAAAAATATCAGTGGGATACATATGTTCCACCCTTTCCACGTTGAAAAACGAAACGGCAGAAAATATGTTTTTATTATATATATATATACGTTTGACAACAACTTAAAATAACCATATATTAATGTTTCTCACTGCGAAAAAAGTGGTAGCGAAAGGGTTAGAAGAAAAGCTCTGAAGGAGTAATTTAATCTTATGGTTTGGTTCTTTGTAGAAGATTTTCTTTAAGAAACAGCTGAGGCGATTGGGCTCATATTTAATAAATTAATATTGCATTGGGGTATTTTACTTTTGGAAATGATTTCGAGAAATTTTTCTCAACATTTCAATCGCTTTTCTTCATCTCTCATAAATATGTGCAATTTATTTATTAGTAACATTACATTACACCATAAGTACTTTCTAATTTGGGAATTCACAAGGAGTACCTTATTCTTTGGAGTGAGATTGTTTCCAGATAGCTTTCTAAAAATGACTCAGCCGGTTTTTCATTTTACACACAAGGAATGGAATTTTGGAAGCGGATCTTTTCTCGGACAATTTTTCAAATATGTCGCAGGAGATTTTAATAATATTTTATCAATAACCTAATAATGCGAACTACACCTCAAAGAGAAGATTACATCCTGTTTCGCAGAATTTGGTGGTGTGAGAACGAGATAGAACTCGCAATGGAGTCTAATAGCGCAAGTTCAATCGTGATATGTTGCTACTAGAACAACATACATTCACACAACTAAAAAGGTAAAGAAACAATTTGTATTGAACAACAATATCATGAACTTTAATAAATGTAGTATACACATGCGAGTCTTAGTATCTCTTTGTCCTCATTGTATTATAATTTAAACATCTAAATCAGTGCAATGAGATGCTGCATCAAAGAACGGAATGAGCTGAATCTCACCAGACCTAAACCTGCTATTAAGAACCAGAATACTACTGCCTAAACGTCTCCACAATGTTCTCCGCAAAGTTAAATTGCCTGCTTCCAGCAGCCATTTTGAAGCCTCATTCTCCGACTATTCTTGCTGCAAAAGAGAATGAATCTGAATATATTGGAATGACTATCTGTCGACTTCCTATTAAACTTCGAATGACAAGCTTCGATATTGTTTGTTGGTTTATCGCTATTGCTACTAAATTGGTTCCATATTGTCCTGAAACAATAAAAATATTACCTGAACCTGCGCTCTCTACACAGCACATCATTCACATATGTGCATAACTCTCCTTGTCATTCCTCACATTATCTGTACATGCCCCTTTGCGGACACAAGTGAAGGACGTCTTGATAAAAATTTGCAAGGGGTTCATAAAGGGGAGATTTTACTGTTATTTTTTCAATATCTCGAATCTTTTGCAAGATTTGAGCCTACTTCCCGTTTTAGTGTCTAATTCATGAATGATCTGTGTTTTCTTTCTCCTTGCATGCAGTATATAATAAGCAAATACATTACACACACAATTAATTATAACGTCAGTGATATATGGTATTTATTGGGCAAAACAATCCAAAGAAGAAAGATTTACCTTAGACTGGAGAAATGGTTATCCTTAGTTTTTCATTATTGGCCATGAAACAAACGCCGAAGAGATATACTAACCCCATATACAAATATGTCGTGATGGGATGTACGGAAGTGGGCGTATCCCTAATTGGTGTTTTCTGACTGTTTTAGGTTTTACCCACATATGTTTGCTAACATTGCTTAGCATTGTATGGCAACATTGTTATCCATTTTCATTTGTTTTCTGCTGTTTTCAGCTTAGTAACAGTTATTTACAGAGAAGTTGGAGTAATCAACAATGTGTGATCAAAGTCCATATAGGATTGAACAAATATAGTTTTTGCGATTTGGCTTCACAAAAGGCGTTAGACAGATGACATCATGGAAAGTGTAAAAAAGAGAAGTTTACAGAGTGCTTTGGTATTAATCCAACAAGAAAAGCAACAATGCTGGGGTGGGAAAAACGTGCATTTGCTACAGGGAGTGTGAAAGACCTTCCCTGAGGCTGTTGACCGATAAAACGGAAGAAAACGTACCGTGAAGTGGAAACATCAATGCAGCAGTCGCCTTCAAAATCAACACGTAAAAGGTCTCCGGAGCTTGGTATTCCTCGGACCACCATGATGAGGCACATGAAAGATGATCTAAAAGTGAAGGTAAACCGTCCAATGCATGTGAATCAACTGAGTGACACCGACATGGATGCGCGGAAAGAGGTATGCAGAACTCTTGTTAAGGCTTTCCCTTCGAAATGATCCCGTGGTGCAGTCCTCTTTACAGAGGAGTGTGCTATCTACCGGAGTATGCATTCACAGAACGTTGTAATGTGGTGTAAGGAAAAACCCCGGTTTTACAAAAAGATGGAGGAAAATCAACCACGCGTAATGGTGTGGGTTGGAGTGAGTGCAACACAAATTTTTGGGCCTTACTCCTTTGAAGACAATGTTAATGGACATTCTTACCTGGAGGTGCTTACTGAATGGTTGGTGCCTCAAGTGGAAGAAAATGGTATCAAAACACTATTGTGATACAGTAGAATGGAGCACAAGCGCACTTCGCGATTCACGTGCGCAATTGCCTAAATCAGACTCTTCCTGGCAGCTGGATTGGAAGGGGTTGTGCATCTTCACCACTTCCCTTTGCCTGGCCTCTAAGAAGTCCCGATCTGACGACACCAGACACTACTGTCTGGGGTTTCATAAAGCAACAAATAAGAAACTCTCGATATCACACAACGCAGGAACTACGAGCAGCTGTGGAACACGCCATCGCCCTCGTGACTCTGGAGTATCTCCGCAAAACATTTGCGAGAATTTGACGCAGAATTCAACTGTATTACGACATAGATGGTGATCATACCGATGTTTATGACTTTTAAGACTTCAAGATAACTGTGTACAGACATTCTCCATAACTAACACTATACTGTTGAACCTAAAGGGTAGTACTCTTACTTCCGGACCATCCTGTATAACTCGTAGGATATGATGCTTTACTCTTTAAAATTTCAATATTTCCAGTGTATTCTAAGAATGTCGATTTGCAATCGATCAGTAAAAACGGCTTCCTTCCAGAGCTTGTGGTTTCCGAGATATTGTTGTCAAAAGAATGGATCACAAACATGTACACATGACTACAAACAAACAAACCTATCATTTTAATATATAGATAATTAGTACAACGTAAGGAATCAATAACAATCCAGTAAGAAACCTATACTCTCAAATATCACTGTGTTTACGGGTGGAAGATTGCATTCAGTTCGTCACCATAAGTCCACCAAGTATTCGAGGATAATCCATGCCTCTTGGATGTCGGGTGCATTGTTTTGTGTATATATAGAAATGCATCAAGTATTTCTTCAAGAGGAACAAGAAGAAGTGCAGCTGCCCTCCTAAAGCATTTCGTCATGTCATTATAAGTCTGGTGGAGTGGAGCCAACTAAATGTATTGTACCTTTCTCCATAAAGATTGTGTAAATTGAAACAAACTAGGTAGTGCTTCCTGCAATGTTTCTCTTGTAGCGTTTATTGCCATTTATGCAGAATGAGTCATAAATTCTTCCACACAAAATTGGAAGCTACGATTTCCAGCTTTCTTCTTGATTTGGCTAGCCATTCGTGTGTACAACGACTGACTTTTGCTTTGCAATAAGCACAACGTGAGTAAAAATAATTGTCCCAAATAACTACCGTGCAACGTATATGACCGTGAAAATAGACGTGGGCAAGTTTCAAGTGTTCCATCCATCACTATCTTTTCTGAGTGGCACAATTTTTTGCAATGGTCCCAAAAGCCTTATGAGAAGAGAAAATAATATATAATACAGTAACGTGCAAAATGACATCATTACACTATATTTCTTATGAATTTGAGACCTATCGATTTTCGATAAATCTATCTAAAATGGAAGGCCAAAACACACACACACACAGAGTACCTGAAATAAATGCAGCTAGAAATCCGATTGGACCAGAACACATGGGATATATAACATACAATAACTTACATGTAGAAATAAGAAACGTAGAGAGCACGACTAGATTCAGGCACAAACAAAATATTTTGACTAAGCAAAGAGTACTACAGTGTAGATATCCAAATGTGAATGAATGTATGTATCAAAAATGCTTCCAACACCAATGTACACGGTGGTGTACGTAGAGTAATAAACTGTTCAAATCTTTTGGTTTACTATGAAACGAACAGGCCCTTTTTTCACCATCAATCAGGAAAACTTCGTCTCCACTAGGTGTCTCTCAACGTACCCTCTAGCACAAGTTCATTCACAGAATTTGCCAAGGGAGGACGACATTTGCAACGCAGATTGTATAATACATACTTATGCCTGAGAACAATGGTAATTGCGCATCAACTTCACCATAAGCACATTCTTAGTAATCTCTTTCCTATAATACTTTTTTTTTAAAAAAAATAATTGAATTGAGCCTGGAAATCTGTAAACTCTGTTAAATATTCACGCTAAATGCGTAACTTTACACAATCTATTTCTCAACATATAGTACAAATATCGGTGTTTCTGAGCATGTAATAAATATTCACGCTAAATGCGTAATTTTACACAATCTATTTCTCAACATATAGTACAAATATCGGTGTTTCTGAGCATGTAATAAATATTCACGCTAAATGCGTAATTTTACACAATATATTTCTCAACATATAGTACAAATATCGGTGTTTCTGAGCATGTAATAAATATTCACGCTAAATGCGTAATTTTACACAATATATTTCTCAACATATAGTACAAATATCGGTGTTTCTGAGCATGTAATAAAAATACCGGCGGACTTCTGGTGCAGTACAAACTTCCTACAAAATACCTATGTGAAAAAATAATATCACTCATTCTGCAAAACACACGCATACGTATTGGGTCATTTTTCTGTTCTTCGAAACATGGGAGCACTGAGCATGAAAAACCAATTATATATCATAAATAAAAGTTTCGATAATAACTGCTGTATAACTTGATTTAATTTAAGAAATGAGAGCCAGAAACTTTTTTTTCTTAAATTTAATAATAAATGTAACACAGTGTCTCAGCAGAGACGTCTGTTATTGTTGGATGATTAATTGATCGGGGTTTCATTGGGAATTGGTTACAAAGTTAATGACCAAACACACTGCTTATAAGATATAAATGATTTTTAAAATATAATCAAATATAATATAATCTCTATGAACTGATCGAATATACTGACGAATTTTACGTTAGAAAAATATTTGTACTACGTAATTACGACTCTATAATTACTCACATTTTGGTAATAGTATATAATTAGGACCACTCTAAGGTTGATGTCAGTTCTACACGCCTTCTCATGCATCTATCTTAGAGAGTTGGAATGATGCTCCGAGTAGTTTTCGAACGATGTTAAATCAACTTATAACTCCGGCCTCACTGAGGCTGGAGCGAGAGTGGTCCTGCTGGTCGCCATACCGACTACACGTCACTGTATCTCTAGTATTAAATATATATATTTTGTGTGTTCTAGTACGATACAGAATACTACTCGTAACTTCACTAGAATTTACTTAGGTATGATATGGCATTTTGTTACAATTATATTCTTCTGAGTCACATCTAGAATTAGGTATGGAAGGCTCACCATACAATGTTATTGAAGTCACGAATCGAAAAGACTTTTAAAACAGATTACGTTTCAGATCTCAACACTTGTGAGCAAGGTTGCATCTCCAGGAAAAAGTAGTAGTATTAGTTGTAGTAGTAGTAGTAGTAGTAGTAGTAGTAGTAGTAATAGTAGTAGTAGTAGTAGTAGTAATAGTAGTAGTAGTAGTAGTAGTAGTAATCGTAGTAGTAGTAGTAGTAGTAATAGTAGTAGTAGTAATAGTAAAAGTAGTAGTAGTAGTAGTAGTAATAGTAGTAGTAGTAATAGTAATAGTAATAGTAGTAGTAGTAGTAGTAGTAGTAGTAGTAGTAGTAGTAGTATTTAATGTTAGAATATTTCAATCCAAGGGATGGGAAAGTACGTATAGTCTATTGACTGATTTGCTAGTGAACTGCCAAAACTAGACGTTTAATTAGATCCTTCGTGAATTTCTGAATGTAATTAAGTTGTTTCCTCATTTGTGGTGATGTATTTCACTCTTTTACAAAACTTGTTGCCCTCTTGGGGCCGCGGTGGCTCCGTGGTAGAGCGTGCACCTTTGGTACTAGGGGTCCCGGGTTCGATCCCAGCCTCCGCCAAGTGAACTTTGTGGTGGACAAACACCGTGTGCGTGGGTTTTCTCGGGGTTCCCCCGTTTCCTCTCACTTTCTTCATTCCACCATTTCAATCATTACTCATCATCACCGTCTCCTTTAGCCTAACCGGCATAAACGTGGGACGTAAAACTCAAAGATTTCATTTCATTTTGTTGCCCGCTTATTGGTCCGTTAAGATTCTCCTTCCATACACTTAACAAGAGGATTCGTATTGATGTTCTCTCTTCTCATTAGTGAGGTATTCTTCCATGTTTTAATGTCAAAATGATTCTTTATATACCTCCAGAATGTTGGTAAAAAGTGAAATTTACTTTTAAAACAGCTTGGTGATGTTTGTTATTAATCTGGTTGAGTAACTAAATATTTGTATGTTAAAGTTCACTGAATAATACCGATTCGTAATAGCCATGATTAGGCAATTTGATGTTGCGACCTCATTTTACTTTCTATGTAACAGTTTTCGCATAATGATACTGGATTGGAGCAAAATTAATGTGATGTTTCATACGTTCGGTATTCTTTGTTAAAATATTATATGGAGAAAATGCAAAGTAGCCAATAAAAGAAAGTGCAACCAAAACACAGTTTGGAGTATGTGTTTAATAGGGAAGCCAAAGTTTCCCGGAATCCGGAAAATTTATTTTACGGAATCGGAAATTTCAATTTCCGAATTTTGGAAAAAAATCCTGAATTTGGAAAATTTCAGATTTCAGAAAAAAGATCCGGAGTTTTCCGAAATCCGAAATTTTTCCGATTTTACTATCCGAATTTCCCAACTTACTTAAAACGGAAGGAAACGTACCGTGAAGTGGAAACATCAATGCAGCAGTCGCCTTCAAAATCAACACGTAAAAGGTCTCCGGAGCTTGGTATTCCTCGGACCACCATGATGAGGCACATGAAAGATGATCTAAAAGTGAAGGTAAACCGTCCAATGCATGTGAATCAACTGAGTGACACCGACATGGATGCGCGGAAAGAGGTATGCAGAACTCTTGTTAAGGCTTTCCCTTCGAAATGATCCCGTGGTGCAGTCCTCTTTACAGAGGAGTGTGCTATCTACCGGAGTATGCATTCACAGAACGTTGTAATGTGGTGTAAGGAAAAACCCCGGTTTTACAAAAAGATGGAGGAAAATCAACCACGCGTAATGGTGTGGGTTGGAGTGAGTGCAACACAAATTTTTGGGCCTTACTCCTTTGAAGACAATGTTAATGGACATTCTTACCTGGAGGTGCTTACTGAATGGTTGGTGCCTCAAGTGGAAGAAAATGGTATCAAAACACTACCAATGGGCAAGTTAGTAATCTCTTTCCTATAATACTTTTTTTTTTTAAAAAAATAATTGAATTGAGCCTGGAAATCTGTAAACTCTGTTAAATATTCACGCTAAATGCGTAACTTTACACAATCTATTTCTCAACATATAGTACAAATATCGGTGTTTCTGAGCATGTAATAAATATTCACGCTAAATGCGTAATTTTACACAATCTATTTCTCAACATATAGTACAAATATCGGTGTTTCTTTGCATGTAATAAATATTCACGCTAAATGCGTAATTTTACACAATATATTTCTCAACATATAGTACAAATATCGGTGTTTCTGAGCATGTAATAAATATTCACGCTAAATGCGTAATTTTACACAATATATTTCTCAACATATAGTACAAATATCGGTGTTTCTGAGCATGTAATAAAAATACCGGCGGACTTCTGGTGCAGTACAAACTTCCTACAAAATACCTATGTGAAAAAATAATATCACTCATTCTGCAAAACACACGCATACGTATTGGGTCATTTTTCTGTTCTTCGAAACATGGGAGCACTGAGCATGAAAAACCAATTATATATCATAAATAAAAGTTTCGATAATAACTGCTGTATAACTTGATTTAATTTAAGAAATGAGAGCCAGAAACTTTTTTTTTTAAATTTAATAATAAATGTAACCCAGTGTCTCAGCAGAGACGTCTGTTATTGTTGGATGATTAATTGATCGGGGTTTCATTGGGAATTGGTTACAAAGTTAATGACCAAACACACTGCTTATAAGATATAAATGATTTTTAAAATATAATCAAATATAATATAATCTCTATGAACTGATCGAATATACTGACGAATTTTACGTTAGAAAAAAAAAATAAAACAGAGACTGAGAAAAAGCTAAATTATTAAATAAAAAATAGAAAAAAATAATAATTTAAATAGATTGATTGAGTGAGTGATTATTTGATGTCTAATAGAAACGTTATTTAATAATAATAATAATAATAATAATAATAATAATATCATTAAGAAAAACAGTTAAATGGCAGAAAGGAAAGAGTCAGAAAGGGTAATATTTTTATCTTATTAATAGGGTACATATTAGAATATCGTCACTATATAGAGTGACTTCCGCAAAAACCAGATTTATAATGTTAGACGGTCCCAAGGTATTCATAAATCTCTGGGGGTATGAATAATCCTCACGTTCTATAAAAATGTGACTAATACTTACCGGTACGATACAATCTTTTATAATATAGACAATTGACATCAGCGCACTAAATACGAATTTTTGAAATGAGAATCACCGACGCGAAAGCGCGCTAATATAACTTCATTTCGACGAGTTGTCTTTGCAGACAGCGGCAATATAGTCCTGTTGTTGTAGCTGGTGTGATTTAAGAAGAGTATCTTGCATTAGAGCGTGTTTAGTAAACACATTCTGCCAAGGTTTTGCGAGTCAGTGCAAATACGCACACAACATAGAGAAAGTTGAAGTTTATGGTCAACGACAGTTTAATTGTAGTTGTTTCAACTCTGACTGTTAAACCCACATGATGAATTAAGGACGAGCATCCTACTGCAATTAAGAAACTCTGTTATCTGACTATCACGATAGTCAGTTGGTAGTCCCACAGGAGACGGTATGCTTTACGATCCCCGAATCAACACAGGTGGCTCATGTTAATTGTAAAATTCGAAAGGCTTAAACACAAAGAATACAGAACTAACATTTGATGATCAGATGAGGAGTAAAAGCTTGCATTGCAACAACTTGAAACATGTATTAATATACTAAGAATGAAAGTTGTTGAATATAGCAATAGTTAAGCTGTGAACAGCGCATCCACCGGCGTGTATATCACACCTGTAAATCGTGTAGTGACAAGAAATAGATGATTATGTACTCTGGAAACGAGTTTCGTCCGAACGGGCTACTATACATACATCAGTTGTTTCAGTTTCTCAATATGACTGCTTAAGGCGTTATGCTTCATTGAAGAAGCGTCATAGTTAGAAAGATTACGTTTAATTCGTCAACGAGTTACTTTGTACACACTATGTCTCAGTTCATCTTTATCTGTATCAAATTTAAGGAAAATCGAAGGGGGCTTGTGAACTGTTGCTTCTCTATAAAAGAGAACAGGGCCCTTAAGTCGAGAGGCATTATACTGCCGATAACATACATACATATATATTGCTAGCATCAGCCTGCAAATCCAAACACAGAAGTAAGTATTATGTTTCTCCAAAATTGTCTGAAATGAAGTTCTAAAATTTTGCGACAACAACAACTTTACACACGTAAACAAATCATGTTACGGTTTGGACATAAGAAAATAATCAGTATGGTATTAAATGGTACACAGAAATCACATTAAATGAATCTTCAGTATTAAAATCCTTCAAAAATAAATCTTCAAACTTAAAATTTAAGTTCTTTACTAAAATTTCAACTTACCGTTAGTACACGTTACTATAAGTCATTCAATAATAATAATAATAATAATAATAATAATAATAATAATAATAATAATAATAATAATAATAATAATAATAATAATAATAATAACTCTCTCTCTAATACAACATATCCATTTTAAAATAGTTACATTCATTGAACTAGTACCATGGGGTAAAACATATAATTTCATTGTCAGCATGAGACAAAATTCTTTCATTTCAAGATAATGGACTTATTAAACGCTAATCGTATATGTCAGAGCGACACCGCATGTCCGCATGAAATGTGGATTTCATTTATTCTTAGTTTGCTTTTTAATAGTTTTATTTATTTTAAAGGACAATTGTTCAAATATTGTTTTTTAACGTTTAGAGAATTATAAAATTAGATGAAAATATTTATGGATTATGTCATTAACTGCTATACACAGCAGAAATCTTTAAATATGTAATAGAAATGCATCGTGTCTGATTGGGAATTGTACCATTAACAAAGCTGAACTGTATATGATATCCTGTTGATGCACTTTTCTAATAAAATAATATTTAAGGTGATTACCGTACATTCTGCATCTCTCTATTACGACCTACCTAGATCAAATAACGCCAAATATTAAAACACAGTAGAGTAGATGGGACTGTGGAGCAGACAATCAGATTGGAGTAGAGAATGTCAAAAAAAAGTGGATATGCTTACGAGTGGGTTCAGTAAGATTAATTCTATGGCTATTTTCTTTTTTTAATGAGACTAAAAGATGAAATAACAACTAAAGTTTGTAAATTTATTCATAGACATTCTCTAGTTTTCGGTTCAATGTTTATCACTATCACCACTGCTTGAAAGGTTACAGGAAAGAATGATCTGACAAGGTGTTGGGACTTCCTCTTAGCTGTAATAAGTGAAACAAGAAATAATGTCACGTGTACACCACGTGAAGAAGTTTGGTTTCTATAGAGTGATATTTACTCAAGTGTTGTTGAAAACGGAAGTGGAAGTAGATCTCTAAGAGGATTTTAGTAAAAACATTAGAATAAAGACGTAATCTATTCTTGGGATACTTAATTAACTGCAGAAAACCGTTTCTCGCTATCTATCATCGTTTGTGTCCCATAACAATGAACGTTAAAACCGAAAATGGTTGATTTCTGCTACTTCTGGTTTAAATATAGGCTAAATAGAGAAATAGTGGGCTATATATATATTCTTAGAACACCAAACCGAATCTAAGAACATTCTTTTTGTTGTCATTTGTCGTTTTTGCTCTATGTATCTCAGGCGCGCACCCAGAAATTTTTATTGGTAGAGGTTCAAGATTTCGGGGATCCAATACTACAACACACTATGTCTATGTGATATTGAACAAGTTTTATTCTGCACCCGAAACGACTATAAATAACCATTAAGTGCTGCCATCTATTATCCCAGAAAGAAAACAATAGAACTAGATTTATTTTATAAAAAGAGAAAAGGTAGAGACAAAGAGAGTTGATTTTGAGTTTAACGTCCCTTTCAGCAGAAAGTCTATATAAGACGGGACCTACTAATTAAGGTGGAATCCGAACCACATGAGCTCCCGCCGGGAATCGAACCCAGATAGAGACGAAGAAAAAAATAAACCAGTTAAGAATGCTCCAGGAACATTGTCAGAACGCACTTAAAAATAATATTTTTTTTCTTATTAACTTCTACAGGCTTTATACCAATTGTTCTATGTACTTTATTACTATATTCATTAAACAATTCTTTTAATATATTTATCCATTTATAATTTCCTTGAGCACTAAATTTTTCCTACGTGTTTTGTTTAAGAGTTCTGTTAAACCGTTCTACGATATGTTGTTTTACAAAGACACATGTTCAAAATCAATTGCTGAAAATTGAAAAAAAATAGCAAAATATCATCTCTCTATGACTAACGGTTTCCGAGATATTGCTCCTTAAATCTCACGAAATTCGAATTTTTTGGCCAATATTATGGGGAACAGTGCCCAGTTGTCCAGTGGCCACCGGTTACTGTTTGGTACCAAGAATACGCAACATCCAACATCAACACCAATATGATCTTTCTATGACCTACGGTTCCCGAGATATGGCTCCTTAAATCTCCCGAAATCGGAATATTTTTGGCCAATATCTCGGGAATGGCAAGAGTGACGCGAAAAATTCCATAACTTCTTTAGATAGATTTTAATACTCTAACGCATGGAGAGCTCAAAATTGAAAAATTGAGAAATAACACACACACAAAGACATAGAGAATTCAGTAACGACCTTTGTGAGATTACATCATCCATTTCTCTGCTGAACCAGTACATTTTTATTAAGAAAGTGTACAAATTTATACCGAATTAGAAGATTTTCTGAGGGGGTCGGAAACCGGTGGATAAATTGTAGTGGATTTATATTACTGATTTTAGTACAAAGTTAAGGACGAAGATGAACTGAATTCTTGCAAAGTTTAATCGGTTTGCAGGAAACCACTTTCCGCTATCTATTACTATTTCTGTTTTATTGTGATCTACATAGGAAAACGGAAATGGTTGATTTTGCCAATCGTGGTTTCAATATCACGCCTCCATCAAGGAACTCTATTCCAAATTTTTGACCCCTACATCCTGCCCAAAGTTGATGGTAAATCAAGTGGTGCTTGAGATTTTTTGTCTTCTGAACAGACGCGGAGTAAATATATAAAAGAGTTTTGGTAAACCGAGCTTCATAAAAAAAAAATCATTATAAAAATAAGAAAACAGATGTTAGACTACTAAATTCCATTTACTTCACAATATTGTACTCCACACATTCGCATTTAAAACATTGTAATATTTACATATATATAATGTTTATGTAAATATTTACAAGTAGCAAAACCGTAATTACTATAATGACTATGTGCACTTGTAAGAAAGAGGAAAATTAAACAATAAAAAAGGGACACCGAAAGAGACACATACATGTGGAAAAGAACTAATGCAACTAAACCACTTTCATTTCCATCCTCCGTTTCTGCTTAGACTATATGACTTAATCTTCACTTGCTTTTATACTATACTTGGAGATATGGTGCATTATACAAGGCAGAAAAGCTTCTTGTAATGGTAAAGTTGCTCGGGTATTTCCTTTCTCGTAGCAGGAGGGGTGGGAGCAGATATACTCATAAAGGAATGAAAATGAGAAAGAGTTGGGGATAGTCCTTGCTTTTTCAGAGTTTATCGCATGGTTTCAGAACCTTTATATAAAGATAACTATCAAGACGGCCTATGTAAGCTCTTGTGTTGCCTTCTGGGTAATTGTTCCTTGGTTTATGCGTGGGGATAGTTTTAAAGAAAGCCTTGAATATACAGCACATACTGCGACAAAGCTCCACTGACCTCTTTATTCTACTACTGTCTTATTCATATGGTTCGTACTGCCTTTGGTGTTTAGTAAATATTTAGAAAAATCCACATTTTATAGACGTCATTTAATTTGCTTATTGGAGTTGTTCGCAGTGAAATTGATCACTTATTAAAGAACAGGACTGAAGGTGCACACGAGAGAAGAGTTAAGACTCTCTCGTCTCGCAAATATAGTTCTAGTGGAAAAGCTCTGACTCGTCTCGAACTTTGTCACGAATATTCTGATGTCCTCTCGTTTCATGCGAAACCCTAAACAGGATGATTTTATTTGATTTTTACACTTCTTTTTATACATGCTAAGGTGTGCTGAAACTTGAGAGTCCGATTTTGTGATTCATTCAGCCGTGTAATCATTAACTAAGCCCAGATGCCTCTGAGCAGAAGCGCCGTAAGTGAATAACATAACAGAGCTTGAGACCGACTAAGTGTGACCTCTTTTAAAGAAGTGAGCCTGATCCCTTAGCGAGCTCGAACTCAGTGTGGTAAATTGGCTCAATATCGAGCTAATGAGAATCTCCTTGGTAATTGCGAGCTTGAGCTCGACCAATTGCATGTCTGGGCATTCATTGATACTAGTGAGCATAAGTCTCTTTGAGAATAATGAGCCTCCTGATCTCGCTCAAGTAAGAGTGAGCTACGAATACAATACTGAATTATAAAATTGATGAATACTTGTATCATGTACTTAGCGAGTAAATGCTAACGGAATAACTTCTTTTGATAGAGAGAAAGATAATGAAGATGTGACTTGGATAAACTATCTTATTGGATATATTAGTTAGAAATATGAGTAATGATTGATAATGCATTAATATCAACCTGAACCGCGGTGACGTCGTCAGTAAGACAATCATCTACTATTTGAATGGCCCGGAGTTCTATTGTCGATAGAGATTGAGATATTACCTAGGTAAAGTATTCGGGTTGCGAAAAAAAACTCATTTGAATATTTACCATGTTCGTGCTCCTCTTGACCATTCATTCATACAGAGAAAAAAAGAATGTATGTGCCGTACGAAAAACGTAGGTTACATGTGTAAATCCTGTAGTTTTTCGACTTAAAGTACGACTTTATGTAACATCCTATAGCAAACGTATAACTGAAAACATTCGTTTTATAATACTTTCCGTATAAGTACTCCATATACAGGGTATAAAATAAACTATACCGACAAACTTTAAGAGGTGATTCCTCACATCAAAATAAGAGAAAAAGTTCATAAGGACCTATGGTGAAAAGTGCGCTGTCCAAAATCTCGAAAAAGCAAAATATCAACAGGTTCTATTTTGAATTCGAGAAACTGTGGATGGTGGGCCTTATCAGCGTAAAGGAAGTCACGTACACGTAATCCAAAAAATGCATATTTCATTAATGTTCAATGGGTGTACAGATTATTCCCTGCAAAGTGAAATTCCCAGACATGTCATCAACCGAACTTTGAGATATGCTCTGATTTTATGATTGGTCCAAAGTAGGCAAACGATAAGCCTTGATAGCAGTGAACACGGAAGGGATGTCAGAAGTGTTAAGGATCGTCAGCAGCACGGTCTTTCGTACTCGGGAAAACGCATGGTGTGATGTTTTCTTTCACGCTTATAAGTAGAGAAAATGAGAAATATACTGTGACGAGATACAGTTCATGACAAGTTATTCCGAACACAAAGATACATGAAGTTGCCGGTTTCTAACATTTGCGCCCTCCCTTCGAAGCATTGGATGTCCATTGTTGTCAAGGTTTATCTCATACCTACTTTAGACTCTTCTTGAAATCAGAGTATATCTGAAAACTCTATTGAAAACATATCTGCGAATTACAACCCGTAGGGAATACCCTCTAGATCAACTGGCAATTGATGAAATATGCACTTTTGAGTTAAATGAAATGAAATGAAATGTTTTTTTACGTCCCACGATTATGCCGGGTAGGCTAAAGGAGACGGTGATGATGAGTAATGAATGAAATGGTGGAATGAAGAAAGTGGGAGGAAACGGGAGAACCCCGAGAATACCCACGCACACCGTGTTTGTCCACTACAAAGTTAACTTGGCGGGGGCTGGAATCGAACCCGCGACCCCTACACCAGAGGCGAACGCTCTACCACTGAGCCACCGCGGCCCTACTTTTGAGTTAAGTATGCGTGTCTTCCTGTACGCTGATAAGAACCAACATCCACAGTTTCTGGAATTCGAAATAGGGCCTATTGAAGTTTAGCTTTTTCGCGACTTTGAACAGCCCTAGCTCTGAAACTATGCACTTTTCAACATAAGTCCATATGACTTTTCACTCTTATTCTGATGTGAGGAATCACCTCTTACAGTTTGTCGGTATAGTTCATTAACACCCTGTATAGGTACTTTCCGTAAGATAAACAGAAGATAAACGGTAAGTATTTCACTTACTGATGGACGTACGTATCTAATATATAGCTGACGTATGTAACATAGGTATTCGTATGTAGTATGCGGGAGACTGTTAAATGTCAGACATCCTGCAGCTGCATGTTGTAACATCTAAGCGGGAGAAAACAGTACATATGTAGCAGATGGATCATGTAGGCTCCCTATAGGTAGTAAACATATGGATTGTGTATATTCGTATAATATACCGCTGCCCGGATAACGGATATTTCTCAGTGCAGAAGACACAAAATCTCAGTATCTACTTCGTGAATCACCACCAATATTAGCCAAAATGTAAAAGGTCAAACGTTAGGGATAGAGTTCGTTGGCGGAAGTGATACTCAAACGCATCTTCTATCTTAACTCCCTATTTAGACCGGAAATACCAAAAAATCAATCACTTTCGATTATAATGTTGGTCCTTAAAAATAAAAATGTTAACGTATAACGATGCGGTCTTCTTTAATCAATTAAGCGTGAATGAATTTCGTTCCTACTCAAAATCTCTGTACAGCAACAGGAAGCGGTAGAAATAAATCACTTCCGGTTTTAATGTTAATCGCTATGGAAGTTTATAGTGAGTGGCGGCTATTTTCCAATCAATTAAGCGTCCTAAGTGCCTACTCCATTTCAATCTAATATCTGTATTACAATCAGAAGGGGAGATATCTGTTACCACTTTCGGTTTGAATATTATTTGACATAATATCACACCAAACAAATAAAACTCCTTCACGTAGAGTCCATGCTACACGGTCACTTGTTTTTCTTTGTTATACTCCTGATTCAGTGCGCTGAAGAATTCATTCAGTCTTCACTACTGGAAGCTCGGAAAACTCTGGGACCATGTGCCTGCAGAATGGTGCTGACTACGATGTCCTAAGTCCAGTATGTGCTGAATTCTAGTAAGTATGTATCTTCATCTACTCACCCCTTGAGTCGCATATGTTCAGTCCAGTTTGTGAGCCGTCCCTTACCTAACAACAGGAACTGCTAAATGATCTCATAATCAGTAACAGTGATGTTTAATACATGTGTGAACGTAGAAAATTTTGCGTAGAAAATTCGTTGATATTTACGTGTTTGACGACAGAGTCCTAAGATCGATTCCTACATGAACTTACTTGATCAAACTTCAAGCTAGAAGTCCATGTCTCTTGAACTTAAGTCTTCCAATCTGTTTTCTTTAAATATTGAGTTTCAAATGCAGAAGTTCGCAACAAATATTCCTAAAGAGAAAATTATTAAATGACTTGATCCGCTTGCATACTAGTAATTAAAATTTGTATATAACTGAAGAAGGAATATTTGTCTGCGACTTTATCCTTCATTTTATGATTCTTAAAATTATTTTTATGAATCTTGAGTGTATACGTATCTTGAGTGATCTACAGGATTCACTCAATTTTAACCAAACTTGGTATGATCATAGTCCATAGTTTATTTATTACGCTGCAGCAAAATGTTTCAAATAAAACTGTTAACTTGTTTTATTAGCTTTAAAATGACATAAGTAATTATAGGTTTATAGGAATGGAAACGATGTCCAGAGAGTTCTTACGAAATGATTGCAGGTGCGGGAAAGTCACCCTGCCGGGACATCCAGGCCGCGCCGTACCCCGACTTTGACACTGCCTACCTTCATGTGTTAGTTTCAGTAGGAGATCTACGAAGTTTGTATGTGCTAAGTGATGTTGTACAGTACAGTGGAAGTGAGAAGTATTTAATGGGTATTTAGTAGGTTCTTTTCTTCTGTAACATTTTTGCCTTATAATTTGAACTGTAGGCATATATTAGTATGCCTTTAGTATTCTGATTTGTTATCTTTAACTAGAACGTAACGTTTTATTTATTTGCTTATAATCAATTTAGATTTATAAAACTAAGTTGATCCAATCTTTAGAAATTTACAGACAAGTTTATGCTAGGTTTAACTGAAAAATAGCAGTGTTCAAGTGCAAGGTATGCATTGAAATGTTTAATCACTATATGATTATTTACAGTCATTTTAAAAACAGTAAATCGTTGTGTTTTTAATGTATTTTTACAATAGTTAGGTATTGTAAAAAACTACTTGATGAAAACAATTTACCCAAGATAAATAAAGAACTACGTGTGTCAAATATCTCTTTGTTCTGTTCGATTAATTAAATCGTAGCACTTACTGTCTTTTAGTACTTATTCATTAAGTAATATCAGTTTTATTAATTTATTTGTTCTAAGAGGATATTTATTTTTCTTTTCTGTTCTATTGTTATTTACCTGTTCTGTATATTTACTGAGACGTTAACCTACTGTTTATTGACTGTCCTATTTATCACTGTTCGTGTAATTTATAATCAATTTACGTTACTTAATAAAATAAATTAAAAGTGATAGGATAATTACCTCCTGTGACTTGGGTTTCGCGTAACTATCTCATTTCGTCGCACATTCTGTTCCACAAATTCTTTTGTAATGATTCACTTTCACTAATCAACCCATCCTCCCTTCCATATGCATACGAGAGTGAAACTGAATTATTTTGTTTCATATATTTTATTTATTTATTTATTAAATGAACATACGATTCTGATATAATGTTATTTTTCGAGACCTTCCAACTCATAGATTAAACTTAAGTTAGAAGGGCAAAATTATTTGTTTTAATAAAAGCTGTAAAACTTAAAGAAGTACTGATCATTACTGCTTGTAAACGTCTATTACAGAGATCGCTTCAGTATTCTATACGTTCAGTGCTTTCTCAATAGATTTACTGAGGAGTGAAAGAATGTTATAATTCTTTACATTAATAAGAATATTTAACGCTTTGTAGATACGAAGTAGGCGAAGTATTACAATTAATAAGCATTTAAAATTGATAAAGATAAGGTAAACATCCCAGTAATGGACATGGATAAATTCGCCGCCAGTAATGGACACTTCGGCGGATATGCGTGAAAAATAAGACATTGTCTATCGCAGGGAAGTTTGCATTCTGTTCGAAATTATCTACGTGATATACGGGTTCCACTCAAGATTGTTAGGCTATCGTCTGCTAAATCTACTGACTCTGCAGTTGTGATATAAATCGTGGTGTCGATTGTACACGTTTGTTTTCACATTGTGTTAAGAAGTTGAATAAGCTAAGAAATCACTTGGCAGCTCTCCTATAGTTAAGCCATGAACAAAATGAGAGGTGATTCTTTTTCTATGCACTAATACTGGTATACGAAAGGCATAAGTGTGGCAAAAATGTATATTGATAAACTTGAATCGTCAATATTTGGGGTGTCCATGACTGGTAAGATAAAGGTGCTATTTGCCAATCTTGGACATCCCCTGTCCACTAATGGTAGAATTTGAAAATGTGTCAATAATACAAATGCCCATTGCAAAAGTACCATGAAAGGTATATAAACAAACTGGCTCAAAAAATAAAAAAAAAAAAAAAAAACTGATAGCTTGTGAGGTTTACCAGTAATGTACATTGGGTGTATATTACTGGTGTAGCTTAGCAACTTTCGTCCAATTACGGACACTTTTCACACGTTCCAGTAGGTATATACGGGATGATCCAAAATAATTACTACAATGCTTGCGAGGTGATTGTAGAGGCCAAAAAAGGACAAAAGTGTATTTGGCGTTGTTCCTTATGGGACGTCGTTCCGTCGGTAGGGCTCCTTAAGGGGTCCAAAATGTGAATGATATGTTTGGCTTTTCGGCAACTTTGGCTGAACGTAAGGCAATGAAATTGTGTGGGATAATGGCAAGAAATTGTATAGGATCTATTCGTAAGCTAACATCCCGGCATTTGACCGTTGAAAGTCAGAAACATACATAAACAAACGGCTCAGTTAAATATCACAGTTCAGAATTGAGCCATTTATTTCCATGTTTGAGTCCCAACGGAAAAATGCCGGGATTTATTTTACGAATAGGTCCTATACAACTTCTTATACGTCCTATACGAATAGGGCCAATATGCCACATCATTTTTATTCCTCATGTTCAGCTCCATTTGCCGAAAAGCCAAAAACAATTAAAATCTGAACTCCTGCAAGGGCACTACAAACGGCACGAGGGCCCCAAAGGAAAACATCTCGAATAAATGTTTGTTTCGTGTCGAATAAATGGTATCTCAACGAGCGACTTCAGAACAGTTGTAACAGTTATTGAGTCTCAAATTTCACGAGAAAAACTATTAATAATTAAACGTTGTTTGGGAGGACTTGCAACCATGGAATGGACGCAACGAGGATACTATCTTTGGAAAAAAATTAAAGTCACAAATTTTCAGCGAGTTAGTGCAAACCGAAGATGTATCTCATAAGAATAATATTGCTCAACTTGTCCCAGAAATTCCTGCATCTTTGCAAAATCCAACACAAGCAGATTTGGATGAATCTTTCAAAGAGTTGGACTTTAGTAAGACCGTAAACCCCGCAGCAGATGATGCGTGGAATAGATTGTTCCTGTTCTCTGAAACAATGTCAATGTCTGCTCAACATTTTTTTTTTTTTTTTTTTTTTTTTTTTGCATTTGTAGAAACAACCAGAAATTCAGAGGTCTTTACAAGAGCTTCATTGATGACAGAATTTTACACAGGGGACATTTCTTCAGAAACCACAGAAGCCAACAATTCAGAAGCAACAGTAATTGCTTCCTCATCATCTACATCCAACAACTCAGATCCAACATCAGTTGCTTCTTCATGAACTACATCGTACAATTAAGTATGGTCTTATCCTGATGTTCCAGCCTCCCAAATCTTTTCGTGGCCTCACTAGCCTTCAATACAAAATGCTATTTTTAGTACAAAAACACAATTTAGATATTTGTACTCATAAGGGAATTTTTAATTACTTGGCCCTCCTAACATTCATGGCTCCCCCAAACCTCTGTGGCTGGTTTCGGGCCTGCATCTGAACAATAGCGACTCTATAGACGACCCGCTCGGGAGAGTAATACTCCCGGAAGTTCGTTTTTCCGCGCGCTAATCTAGACAGCTGTTTTACGCGCTATCCTAGCCAGTTGTTTTAAGTTGGTCAAAAAATTTATATCATGAAGTACAAGGGGAACAAAACGACCCTATATCATGGAGTACAAGGGCATAAGTACTACAACTACTTATCTGCATAAAAATAAATAAATCACTTTTTTAAGTATTATCTTTATATTATTTTAATTTAATAAGAGTTATAAAAATGTAAAAAAAAATAAAATAAAAAATCTTTCCTCGGGCGGGGTTTGAACTCGTGCCAAAACAAGATTTTATTACTAGCATATATCGCTAGCCCACTCGGCTACTGAGGCCGACAAAAGCAAGCGTTTGTAGTCTGCTATTTGAATGCAACGTGGCAAGAAGTGGATAACGCCAACCAATCAGAACTGTGTTTCTTGTTTCTACTTCCGGGAGCATTACTCTCCCGAGCTAGTCCTCTCTATAGTGAATCAAAACTTAAAACCAGAATTGAGCAGTAGAAGTTACAGACAAAACGTATGATGGAGTTGAAGAGAGAAGAAAAGCGATGCGCAGAACAAATAAAAATGGAACGTACAAAGCAGAACTTCAAGTAGAGGTAGAAAATATACAATACTTAAAGAATTTTTCTTTCACGTTTGTATCTTAAAATGGTACCGGTACCTTTCAGAATAGCCGTTTGCTTTATTGCTTTTTTTTCAATAATACAAGTGGTATTTATTCTCAACAGTTGTTCCCAAACATATGCAATTTCTAATGAACATTGGGCTCTTTTCATTCGTTTTCACACAAGTACTGGTTTTGCTTAACATTTTTCAAGTGTAAAATAAATAAAAATCCTACGCACAAATACCGCATACATATTAAATTACACCTCAAAAGGTTAGACGTAAAAATTTGCTTATTTCTCTTGTATGTCCATCACTGGGTGTCCATAACTGGGGCATACACTTTTTTAAATGTCCATTACTGGTTAGAAAAATAGGGTTACGCAAGAACAACTCAAATAGTGCATTCTACTCGTTTTCTATAGCAGTAATGACTACGGTTTAATAGACGCAAGTGTAAACTATGCCTACGACTGCGAAACAACAAGATTACTACAACTTTCTTCCATCTCCAACATACTTTGTCAAAAGTGCTCTTAATAGTGTCCATGACTGGGGTGTTTACCTTATATATTGTATCTATCAATAAGTTAATAAGGTTTCAGAATTTCGTTTGATGTTCTTCTGGCAGTTTGTTGACAATATTGATCGAAGAATATTTTTATAAGATAGCATGTCATTTTGAAACTATTCCGAGATATCGGTGCTTTAGAAGAAACGTTTCTCTATCTACTATGATTCAATATTCATTGATAGTATTTACATGTTTTTGTGAAAAACTATAAATATTCCGATGATCGTTTTGAGTTCACGATTTTTATATTAGTTGAAGATATAACTATGTTTCTACAACATTGAATGTCTGCTGTAAGATATGTTACTGTTTGTCCAAGTGAGGTATTGCCAATTACTTGGTTTAAATCTAAGTTTTATTGTTGCTATTTTGCAGCCGACTAAATATACATACTCTAATAAAGATTGTCATGTTACTTGTTTATTCCCAAGCAAAAATGTAACTATATTTTAAATGAATCTTCGAAAATACAAGTAGGACCTAAGAATCATATACGGGGTGTTACAAAACAACACCAACAATATTTGTGAGGTGATTCCTGACACCAAGATAAGACAGAAGTATAGACCAACCTTGGTGCACTAATGCTTTCTTTCGGAGTTATAGGCTGCCGAAAACATGAAAAAAAAATGAACTTTAAAGATCCATAGCTCCAATACTATGGGACCTACCGTAGTCGGTTCAAAACTTTATTTAGGAACTAGTATGTGCCCTGTCCAAATATCCATGTTTCAAAATCCTGTGGTACTTCCGCAGCAATTTGTATAGAGCTAGTTGGTAAGTACTTCAAATTAAATATATGCCCGTAGCCAAACTCCCTCTATAAAAATTGTCTTGGAAGTACCTCAGGATTCTGAAAAATGTGTTTCTAAATAGGGTACATATTAGTTCCAAAGTGAAATTTTGATCTGACTACGGCAGGTCCCATAATTCTTAGCTATGGACCTTTAAAAGTCGTTTTTCATGTTTTCAGCAGACTAGAGCTCCGAAAAAAAGAATTTGTGTACCCAGGTTGGTCTTTGGTGTCAGGTATCACCTCCCAAGCGTTGTCGGTATTGTTTCAAAACACCCTGTATTAAGATACGTGGTTATGTTAGCAGAATCAGTGACTATATGTGGAGTTGTACTGTTAATTAGTCGAGTTGGACAGAGTACAGTACAAAATTAAACGTTCATAGCAATGGCTTCAACCAATAGTGTACTGTTCTGGAAACTGTCTATCCATAGGAAAAATCGAGAAGGAAAGTTCGAACGAAGCAAGAAAGGAGGAACAAAATGGACGCATCAGGCGTGTAAATACTAAAATTTATCCGGTCGAAGGATTAACTTTCAACACGACATTCAGTTCTAGTTTCATGATAACGCAAGAACAGATGCCTGAAATTGATAGGCAATGAATCAGATGACCCGTGATGAGTTACACTAGGGAGACGTAATAGAAATGGGTATGTCTGGAAACTGCTCCTCATTTTTTGTACAATCCAATCCAGTGCACAGATCTCCGTGCAGCTCTCTTGTCTCGATGTTCATAATCTTTTATATAATATTGTAATGATTGTGACTTACTTTATTGGCACCGGTTTATCGCCTTCTGCGCTTGATAATTTTGTCGTTATTTCCAATTTTGTTCCCTCATTGTTCTTTGGCTATGCACCTTCTTAAAATTTGAAAGTGTATTAGTTCTTCGTTATTGAAAAGCAGACATAGTTTCTATGTTATTGTGGGTTCTAATCAGTATTAAATTATGCATTGTTTATTTTTCTCTTAGGTTTTAATTTTTAAAAAAACTATAATATGAGCCCAAATTTCGGCCGAATATTGTACAACAGAAATTAGAATAGGTTTGATACGTTATAACTTTAAAAATTTTAGGACATTTTTAACATTCCTCTTGCTTGTCCAACTATGCACCTAGATATTTGAATTAATTTAAGTCTGTTTTAGAATTCCTAATTTTGATGTTGTTTCTCTTTAGAGTCTAACTGAATATTGTATTTTTTGTCAAATTATAAGGTTAATTTATCTCCCATACACCAGCGTTTCAAGTCTTCTAATATGATATTTCCTTTTTGTTCTATTTTACATCTTGAGAAATCTAATTATAATTGTTAAATCTATCTATAGTCAATTCGCTTGATATTTCTTTAGGATTGTTTAGTTTCTTTAAGCATGATTGGAATGTAATGCCCCAAATTGCAGGTAATCATATTGAACATTGTGAGAAACATTTAGAACAGATTGTTGTTATGCTTTTCTTGTGATGTTTCTGTCAATACAGTATTCCAGCATTCTGTTGTAAAAAGTTTTAAAATGTATATCTTTTGAATTCTCTATAAAGTACAGACCACTACAGATTGTCATAAGGACTATTATTGTCAGCATAAAAAACAACTTGACATTTTTTTTTTCGTTTCCTTCTTCTGCAAGATCAACTAATCCTTTTTGTAGCTTACAACGAGATACTTGTATAAATTGATAATTACTTGTATTTTTGGGCAGAAAGTGCTTCTACATAAGCACTATACCAGATATAATGTTAATTTAAAAATAACAAAAGAAGAATGTTTCTAATATATGTAAGAAATATACATTATAGGATAATGAGTTGCTATGTTGTTGTTGATAGATACCTAACAAACATGTACGATTGCAATACAGTCTATGTGCATATTCGTTCAAAGAAAATCAACGAATAAAATTGTTTAATACGTATCATCGTTTTGTGATTTCAATATTAAAGGTGAGAATACTAGTAAATGTAATCACAGAAGATATTTTAATGTGTAAACAATTACTACCACTCGAAATCTATTTATATTATTAGCCGAACCAGGTTGATGACTACCTTTGGTGAGTCGTTGTAAAAATTTTGGTTTACCTCACCCGGGATTCTTGTAAATTCATATCCCGAAGTAAAGTAAGGGTGAATTTACTTCTGTAATAAGGTTAATGACTACGAACTTGACAAGACTTAGAAGTGGTAGAATAATCACAAGAGAAATGAACGGTGAGGCAATGGAGAAAGGAACCAGTGATAGTAATAACGGTGAACAAAGTGCAGCACCAGGAATGACATTAGAAGACCGAATTTTACTAGTCTTACAGCGGCAAGAACAAAGCCGAAAAGACGATATGGAAGCCATGAAGCAGGAATTAAAGCAGACGATAGAGCAGAAGTCCGAGGAATCCAACAGACAATATGAAGAATTAAAGCAGAGGATAGAGCAGAAGTACGAGGAATCCAACAGACAATATGAAGAATTAAAGCAGACGATGGAGCAGAAGTCCGAGGAATCCAACAGACAATATGAAGAATTAAAGCAGACGATGGAGCAGAAGTCCGAGGAATCCAACAGACGATTGGAGCAGAAGTCAGATGAGACGAAACAATTTATTATCCAGGCAATGAATGACATCACTTTGCAGTTTGATGAAAAATTAAAAAGAATATCTGAGGATTGCCAGGATAATCAAAACCATCTAATCCAAGAAGTCAGTGGTGTAAAAAGGGATTTGGAAGTAATAGAATCTTCGGTACAGCAACAAAAGATTCAGGTCACGGATAACTCCAACCAGATACGTATGAATACACAGTTGATAGCTACCTTACAAGAGAAAATCAGGACACTACAGATCAAGGACAACACATACCACAACAACATGGATAATGATCGTGTAGAATTCCCTTGTTCACAAGAGATGACTTCGCCTTCACCCGTATCTGATGAGGACATTATTTTGGAAGAAATTCATCCGAGGAGTACAGATGGGCGGAAAAGAGATGGTGCAACTACACACCACGCCATAGGTAGGAATTGTCACTCAACAAGAACACAGAATGATAAAAGGAAGGTAAAGTTAAGCGTAAAGATGAGTGAAATACGTGCTATGAGTAAGTTCAGTGGTAAATGTAATGAGAATGCTACTTCTTTCCTAGAAAAATTTCAGGACGAGTGCAATATAATGTGTATAGATAGATCACAATATATGAAACTAATCCCTCATTTATTACTCCCACCATGTTCTTTATGGTTTAAAGCAGTACGAGATCACGTTAGTACGTATGAGGAATTCAAAGCAGCGCTAATCGCAAATTACGAAAATGACTTTTTGCTTGCAAATAGAGATGCCACGATTAGAAACCAACATTTCAATCCTCGTTTGCACAAATCTGTTGTCGAGTTTGTTGTAAATACATACAACGAATTAAAAGTCGTAAATCCATTGCAATCGGAATCTAGAATCATAGCATCAATTCGAAATTTGTTACCGTTTAAGTTACAACAGATCCTGTTTTCTACCCAGTGTATGAGTTTTAACCATTTATTAATGCTTGTTCAATGTTATGAAACTCAATACCATGCTCTGAATCAACAAACAGGAATAGGCAAAAGTAAAAATAATTCAGATCATTTTGTACCTGTTCGGAATCTAAATATCCGTAGTGTGAACGATACGGAACACAACCGAAACCGAGTAAATTCAAGCAATCAGAACGAGCAAAATAGGCAGAGCTATGTAGGGAATCCGCCTAACCTAATTAGTCGTGGCAATCCTTATGTAAGACCATATACCCAAAATAGGTTCAGAAATAGACGAAATACATGGCGAAATTCCAGGAATACAGTAAACTACGTGGATAGACGTAATCGGGTGTTAAGAGATGGCACTTCGCATCAAAATCTAGATATTGATGCAATTCCTGTACAAAACAGTAATACGGGACATAATCATGATTGTGCTGTACAATGTACTTTATTGGAACCATACACGAGTATGAACTTAAACTAATTGCAGCTGATGTGGTAGGGGTTAAACCCATATCAGCTATAGATTCTCATGAACATTTATCTTCAAATTTATGCGATAACGTCAAACTCATGTCAGCTATTGATTCTTATGAACATTTATCTTCCAACTTACATGTTCATGTTAATGATGAAAACGACCTTTTACATGACGTATCTGTAAATAATTATTCGGAAATAGCAGTTAATAGATGTCAGTAATAATTTATGCCTGTAGTAAATCGTTGTTGGTCCAAAGATGATACTGTCAATGATGGTTTTGATGTTGAAGAAAATTTTGTATTTTTAAAATCATACAGTACAGCTAAAATACCTGTCAAAATCAATGGGTTAAGCACAGAAGCTTTACTTGACACAGGAGCAAACGCCTCTTTATTATCATATTCGCTATGGAAAGCAATTACTAGTAATTATTCGAATCCTAAGTTACAAAAGGCTGAGAATCTTATTATAGTTGATTTTACCGGTAAACATAAAAAGAGAGTAGCTGGAATTACTCGTGTGACAATAGCTATTCAAGATTTTGAAATATCAATCCCTATTCTAGTAATAAAGGAACTGAATGAAAAATTTAAAAAAAAATAAAAAATAAAAGGGTATCTTCTGTTTGTGTAAAAATAGATTTATTTTCTTCCTTTTGTTCGTCCGAACATAGGTTACGTTTAATTTTTGATTTTTATTCAATTTAATTTTCTTTAATTCTCATTAACCAATGATAATTTTCAAATGATTTTTAATTCTTTCTTGTTAATATGAAGAATTATAGTTCGATTCATTAAAAGCAAAGGTTATTTATAGTATATTTGATTTGTGTTGAAACTTAATTGTCAAAGATTATGTTAAGTATATGATTCATTCTATTAAGCTAATTATTCGACGACTGTCTTCATGCACAATCTTATATGTTACTTGAATAAGATCCTTCTATATTCTGACGCCCAATTGATACAATGCATACTGTAGAGTATCATCTAAAGTAATTAATATATAATGCGCCCTTGGTCATGGTGACTCATGTTTTAAAATGTAATTGCTTCTTACTATTTTGAACTCGTACCCTTCGTTAATTATATAAATAAGCGACGACGTTTTAATAATAAAATATATATTAATGTAATAAAAGATAAATGATAATGAAATGAAAGATTTATTATAAATATATTTATATGAATGAAAATAAATAATGTTATATATATGCGAGGGTCGATCAAAATGTAAAGGACGTACTTATGGAATATTGTTCTTATAAACGGACCAGTGGTTCTTAAATATAAAAACCAAGCTCCCTTGTAACTTTTATATTCAGTCCCATCGTCGGGCGACATTTTTATACAACGAGATACTTGTATAAATTGATAATTACTTGTATTTTTGGGCAGAAAGTGCTTCTACATAAGCACTATAGCAGATATAATGTTAATTTAAAAATAACAAAAGAAGAATGTTTCTAATATATGTAAGAAATATACATTATAGGATAATGAGTTGCTATGTTGTTGTTGATAGATACCTAACAAACATGTACGATTGCAATACAGTCTATGTGCATATTCGTTCAAAGAAAATCAACGAATAAAATTGTTTAATACATATCATCGTTTTGTGATTTCAATATTAAAGGTGAGAATACTAGTAAATGTAATCACAGAAGATATTTTAATGTGTAAACAATTACTACCACTCGAAATCTATTTATATTATTAGCCGAACCAGGTTGATGACTACCTTTGGTGAGTCGTTGTAAGCTGTTAAGGTGATTTTCGCTTTTTACAAAATTCTGCTACAGTTTGTTGCTACTTAATATTGTTTTTGTTGATTCTCTCCATAATGATATGTTAAAAGGTTTAATAACATTTAACAAACATATTAACCCTTAAAGTACCAAGCCTAAGTCGTCAACGTTGTTTACCAAACTGTGGTCTTCTGGGGACCCCAAGTATTATTTTAATTTCTCAACTTATTGTTTGTACTTTTTTAACGAACACATCATTGATCTAATTATGTAGTAGATACCCTAAGCGGATACAGGCCATATATAAAAATCAAGAATAAATTGGTTCTTATAGTTGCAGTAGTATCACCAAATATCACACTCTGGGGTCCCTAGAGAATCCTGCTTGGTATGGTAAGGGGTCCTCATTTTTGGATCGTCATTTTTCTCTTACATCTGATTCTTTTTTTAAAAAAATAGTTTGGTTATTTCCACTTTTTAGGAATCCTTCCGTTTTTAAAATGTAAGTAAAAATTTTTTTCATATATATTGTCTACATGTTACAACGACTCACCGAAGGTAGTCGTCAACCTGGTTCGGCTAATGATATAAGTAAATCTTGAGTGGTAGTAATTGTTTACACATAAAAATATCTTCAATAATTATATACACTATTATTCTCACCTTTTCAATCGAAATTACAAGTCGATGATCGGTATTAAATGGTTTATTAGTTGATACTCTTTTAACGTATTTTCACTCAAACTGTCTTGCAAACATACATGTTGATTCAGTATCTATAAACAACTACATAGCAACGAATTATACAATAATGTATATTTCTTTTCATATATTAAAAACATTCTTCTTTTGTTATTTTAAATTAACATTATATCAAGTATATTGCTTGAGTATGAGCACTTTCTGCCCAAGGTACAGGTAATTATTAAACGATACAAAGTATCTCGTTGTATAAAAATGTCGCCCGACGATGGGACTGAATATAAAAGTTACAAGCGAGCTTGGCTTTTATATTTAAGAACCACTGGTCCGTTTACAATAATGATGTTACATTACTTATGTCCTTTACATTTTGATAGCCCCTCGTATATATATATCTTCATCAAGCTTCATATATATAAATACATTTATAATAAATCTTTTATTCCATTATCATTTATCTTATATTACAAAAACGTCGTCGCTTAATAATATAATTACTGAAGGGTGCGCAGTCAAAATCGTAAGAGGCAAATTACCTTTTAAAAACATAAATCACAATGATTAGCATTTTCAATCATTATTAAAACGGTGATGTTAAGAAAAATAATATTTGATCTTTCCAGGGCGCATTATATGATAACTACGTTAGATGATGTTTTAAAATATACATTGTATCCATAAGGCATCAGAATATAGAAGAATCTTATTCGGGTAATATATAAAGTAGCGCAAGAAGACAGTCGTCGAATAAATAGCTTAATAGAATGAACCTTATTCTTAACATAATCTTTGACAACAAATTCTCACAACAAATCCATATAATATAAATAACATTTGCCTTTAATCAATTATAAATCGAATTATAATTCTTCACATTAACAAGAGAAAATTAAAATCATTTGAAAATTATCATTGGTTAATGAGAATTAAAGAAAATTAAATGGAATAAAAATAAGATAAATGTTCATGAGAATCTATAGCTGATATGGGTTTAACCCCTACCACATCAACTGTAGTTAGCTTAAATTCGTACTTGCATATGATTCTAATAAAGTACATTGTACTGCACAATCGTTATTATGTCCCACATTATTTTGTACATGAATTGCGTCATGACTTTGATTTTGATACGAAGTGACATCTCTTGAACTACGATTATGTCTATACATAGGATTTATAACATTTCTAGAATTTCGCCATGTATTTCGACTGTTTTTGTGTCTACTTCGATTAAGTGATCCGACATAATTATTGTCACGGTTGGTTAGGTTAGGTGGATTTCCAACATATCTTTGCCTATTTTGCTCGTTCGGATTGCTTAAATTCACTCGATTTAGATTGTGTTCCGTATCGTTCGCATTACGGATATTTAGATTACGAACAGGTACAAAGTGATCTGAATTGTTTTTAATTTTGCCTACTCCTGCTTGATGATTCTGAGCGTGGTATTGAGTTTCATAACATTGTACAAGCATTAATAAATGATTAAAACTCATACACTGCGTAGAAAACAGGATCTGTTGTAGTTTAAACGGTAGCAAATTTCGAATTGATGCAATTACTCTAGATTCCGATTGCAACGGATTTACGACTTTTAATTCGTTATATGTATTTACAACAAAATCAACAACAGATTTGTGCAAACGAGGATTGAAAGGTTGATTTCTAATCGTGGCATCTCTGTTTGCAAGCAAAAAGTCATTTTCGTAATTTGCAATCAGCGCAGCTTTAAATTCATCATATGTATTGACGTGATCTCGTACTGCTTTAAACCATAAAGAGCATGGTGGGAGTAATAAATGAGGGATTAGTTTCATATATTGCGATTTATCTATACACATTATATTGCACTCATCCTGAAATTTTTCTAGGAAAGAGGTAGCATTTTCGTTACATTTACCACTGAACTTACTCATAGCACGTATTTCACTCATCTTTACACTTAACTTTACCTTTCTTTCACCTTTCCGTGTTCGTGTTGAGTGACAATTCCTACCTACTGCATGATGTGTAGTTCCACCATCTCTTTTACGCCCATCTGTATTCCTTGGATGAATTCGTTCCAAAATAATGTCCTCATCGGATGGATTACCAGAAGAAGAGATAACGTAAGGTCCACATTGATCTGCTACGGGTGAAGGCGAGGTTATCTCTTGTGAACAAGGGAACTCCAAACGTTCATTAACCATGTTGTTGTGGTATGCGTTGTCCTTAATCTGCAGCATCCTGATTTCCTCTTGTAATGCAGATATCAACTGAGTATTCGCACGTATTTTGGTAGAATTATCCGTGACCTGAATCTTTTGTTGCCGTATAGAAGATTCTATTACTTCCAAATCCTTTTTTACACAGTTGACTTCTTGAATTGTATGGTTGTAATTATCCTGGCAATCTTCAGATACTCTTCTTAGCTTTTCATCGAACTGTGATGTAATGTCACTCACCGCCTGGATAATAGATTGTTTCGTTTCTTCGGATGTCTGCTCCAATCGTTTACTTAATTCCACATACTGTTTACTGGAAGTCTGCTTTAAATTTTCCGACATCTGGGCTAAACTTTGTTCCAATCGTTGTTCTTGTCTCTTTAAACCCATTAAGATTTTGTCTTCTAACGATAACATTTCGGGTACAACAGGAGCTAGATTTTGTTCTTCGTTACCACTGTCACCAGTTTCTTTCTCCATTGCCTCACCGATCATCATTTTTCTTGTGATTATTTTACCACTTCGAAGTATAGTAAAGTTCGTAGTCATGAACCTTATTACAGAAGTAAATTCACCCTTACTTTATACTTCAGGATAAGAATTTACAAAGTCCCGGGTGAGGTAAACCAAAAATTTTACAACGACTCACCGAAGGTAGTCGTCAACCTGGTTCGGCTAATGATATAAGTAAATCTTGAGTGGTAGTAATTGTTTACACATAAAAATATCTTCAATAATTATATACACTATTATTCTCACCTTTTCAATCGAAATTACAAGTCGATGATCGGTATTAAATGGTTTATTAGTTGATACTCTTTTAACGTATTTTCACTCAAACTGTCTTGCAAACATACATGTTGATTCAGTATCTATAAACAACTACATAGCAACGAATTATACAATAATGTATATTTCTTTTCATATATTAAAAACATTCTTCTTTTGTTATTTTAAATTAACATTATATCAAGTATATTGCTTGAGTATGAGCACTTTCTGCCCAAGGTACAGGTAATTATTAAACGATACAAAGTATCTCGTTGTAATGTCAGATTTTTTTTGAAAATGTCAGATTTCGTTCAATTTAGCCACGGTCCTTTCTTGATTTAAAGCGATTACACGTCTTATTATTATATTTTTATTTTCTATTTTCACTATCCTATTTTCTATATGTGCTATTTGCATATGTCTTCTACCCAGAGTTATGTTGTTGTCTTCTTCAGGCATATCCTGTAGTAACAGAGATTTTACTAAGTAATGTTATGTTTCCGCTCTATTGTTTGTTTATGTTCCATTTATTCTTTTTAGATGACATCAAACTGAAAATTCAAATAAATCAAAATAAAAAAATTGTATTAAAGAAATATATATCAGAAAACATACATTAAAAATAACTTAAATTTAGATCCCTGGGCTAAACCATATATAAGGAAGAAAATTAAATTATTACCACACTTCTTAGGATATTCACTTTAATCAAAGTTACAAGTTAAAATCCCAATTTGAGGTAGGTGATAATTATACCGGTATTCAAAAGTTTATTTCAAATAGTTCAGTTGGAGAGGAGGCACGTTGGCTCAGAGGTAGAGCTGTTACCTATGGTGGATTGGTTCCTTGGTTCTTTAACCGGCCAAGTAAATTTGTGTTCGAAAAGATCGTGTCCGTGTGTTTTCTAGGGTACTCCCATTTCTTCGCACATTCTCATTAAAACAATTCTTCCATTCATCATTCATTTGCTTAAATCATCCGTCTTCCTTAGCCTAAAGGTCATGATTGTGAGACGTTAAACTGAAAGATTTCATTTTATTTTCAAACAGCTCAGTCGTTTTGCTCGTGACTCGGTAACACACACGTTCAGAGTCATTTCTATAAAATAGATATCATTTTCTAGGATGTGATTTTAACAACTAATATAACGTTTTCTCTATTTCGAAGCCGGAACAAAATAAAAATTTCAATGTCAATATATATATCTTTGTTTCTCCTTACACGTTTCACTACATAAAATCATGCTTTT
Source organism: Thermobia domestica (assembly GCF_964235325.1). Classification (NCBI taxonomy): domain Eukaryota; kingdom Metazoa; phylum Arthropoda; class Insecta; order Zygentoma; family Lepismatidae; genus Thermobia; species Thermobia domestica. The sequence goes on from NC_137458.1 coordinate 137,908,600, forward strand.
GCACAAACGATGACAAACATTCTACTGGAATAACAATAACAAAAAATTAAATTATCGTAGAAGGTACATAAAGAGACACACACACTCAGCTTACATTTCGTTTCATGTTTTTTTTTTTTATTTAATAATCGCGAGTGATTTTAAACCGTAATCTCTCACCAAAAGAAGAAACAAAGGGAAAGAAAAATGTATGATATTCTCTTTTAAACCGTATAAGCTGTATGAATTTATACCTTCATTAGATACACATGACAAAATAAATATGGACTGATATACTGGCTTAGGAAAAACACAAATATAAATATTTTTTGTAACTAGAGAAAAATGGAAACATTTGCATCTTCTTGTTAGTACGAGTTACAATATGGTATGTAAATACAAAACTTTATAGTAAACCTTTTATGCAAGAAAACACGTGCATACCAATAATATGCATAGATTTATATTCGAATGCGTCTGTATTACTGCTCATAGCAACCATATATATATATATATATATATATATATATATATATATATATATATATATATATAAATTTCATCGTATCCACTTTTCCGTGTTAATTGACATAATTATGCAAACAACGCATGACTTATTAGGTAAACACAAATATGGTATTTACTAGAATCTGTATGTAACCCTATTCAGTTGAATAATATCATCGTCTCGTATTTGTATTAAATTAACAAAAAAAAACTGTTTCTATGAACTTTACGAACAAGTGAACTACAGACACATCTCATCAACATAACCAAAAGATAGCTAATTCCATGAACTATTTTTGTTCCAGACCTAGAAGAAAACGAATTTTGGTCTAAAAACTAGAAGGAAGTATATCTGCATTTTCCGAAGTTAAGGTTTTTTTTAAATACCTAAGTGCTTTTTTAAGTAAGTTGAATAAGATGAAAATTACTGCCACATAATGCGCTGTCTGTATATGATAATGAGACCGAATGAAGCCTAGAATTTCTTTGTACACGTATATTTTTAGTTTGACAAGTTACCACTTAAATTTTCATATAACTTCAAGAATAATAAATAAAGTTTGCAATGATTTAATTCATACTGGTCTATATTCAATATATTTGTTTTCACATTTCTACGTTTAATACATATTTTTACATATTTAGTGAAAACCTACATAATTCAACGTGAATATATATCAACAGGTTTATTCCATATATTGCTCATATTTTATTGCTTTCAAATTCTCAAAAGAAATATGATTCATTAATTACATCAATTCTTGCCACGACTTAGTTGTTTTCTCCGTTAAAATTTCGAGGCTCTGACGGTCAGCAGCACATAGTCAAAGGGAATGATGGCATCTCGTACCGACGTTTTATCGTTTGACGGATGTTGTTGTTACCTGGCATAGCAGTAAAGGCAATTGCCTGTCGCCCTTTACAAGTAGATAATAATTTGACAAAAAAGTTGTGGTGGTGGTTAATGTCAAAATTTAATACATTCACATTTTACTATCTTTTCTTAAGGCAGTGATAGTGTCAAGAATACATTACTAGTACTTGTAATTTCAGTACAATTGGCATAATTGAAAGTTATTAGAAGGGAACAGTAAAAAAAAAATCCCTCGAGATCACAAATCAACACCTGTGAAATTAAAATCTAATTTCATTGATTTTCCAAACTATAGCCTATCGATAAATGAAAAAGTCATTATCTGAAATGTTTTCCAAACAACAGTATCAAGTTTCCAGCTGTTTCTAATGTAGTATCATAATTTCGAAAGGAAACACCAAAAGTAAGCAAGAAAGGGACATCAGTTTTCTTTTTCTTTTTCTTTCTTTCTTTCTTTCTTTCTTTTTTTTTTTTTTTTTTTTTTTTTTTTTTTGCAAGATGTCTCCAGAAAAAAAGGATGAATTTAAAAATGTCATATGCCAAGCCGTCATAGGCATAGACATGACACAATACAAGTTAAACAATCCGTGTTTAAATATTTTCTAGAGATTTTCTCATCTCTGAGTTTACTAGATTAGTCAACATTAAGGAATAAACTATGCTCAATGTTGTATGAAGAAGGGCTGGTCAATATAAGGAAGGGAAGAAAAATTCCAAATGAATTGATGAAAATAGAAATAAGGAGATGAGGATGATAGTGAGTGTCTTCGTTGGTGTAATGAGTTGTGAGCTATGTAAAACTATTCTTCTACCGCAAGGTTATTCTTAAACATAACAAAATAAATGTCAACGTATTCAATGATATGATGTTTATCCTATGGTCTGAGTGTATCAAATATGAAAATGTGATACTGTTTGTCAGTGACGCAACTTTCTACATGCTGAAGGGTGGAAAAGCATTGAAGGTACTGTAATTTATTCGGACATGATTCACTTCACTTGTGTAGCCCAGGCCCTTTATAGATGTACCGAGGTTATTAGTGCTAAATACCCTAAAGTAGACTTGTTAACCTCTTCAATAAAGATTTTTCTCTCAAGCTACTCAGTATGACTAACTTGTTGAAGATTATGTATCCTGACAAACAACTCCCACCCAAATGTGCTATAACATGATAGGAAGCGTGATTAGGAGAGGTATTCTCGAATCACCTCGAATCCATCCAAACTGTGTTAAGTGCGCTAAATTCTGAAAGTGCTATTTCAACTCAAGCTGCTATGTCTGTTGTTGGTGACGCCGCTATGAATAAGAAAATAACGTACATTGAACATAATTTCTTGTGTATCACTTCCACATTATCACCTTTACAGAAACAAAGTATCCATCTAAACCAGAGTCTCGATATAGTAGCAAAAATTGGCTAAAATTTCAAATCTAATGTTGGAAAAGTCGCAGAATCAGTGAGAAAGAAGATAAATATAGTGATAGCCAAGTTTCTGGACTACAGTGAAGTGGATTCAATCAGCAAAATCTTGAAAGGTAAATCAAATATAGAACTAAATGTAGACTTTAATACCTTAAGATGTTGCAAAATTTAAAATACCTCTCTTAGTTTTTGTGATGTACAGCGATTATTTAGCTAATACAAAGAAATATTGGAAGTTAATAGAAGAAGTTATACATTCGAAAACTTAAAACAATGTTTTGTAATGCATTTCTTTGCAAATAGGCAGTCTCAATATTAATTTGTTACAACCTATATTAGTAACACTTTTAAAATGAACGGGAAATAGTGCAAGAGAGCTTTCGTAAGTAGTTTTGTGGCAGAAAACAAGTAATCAGGGTTTACTATTCGATTCAACTATTTATGTGTAAAATACACACTAATTTATTCATTTTACAATTGAGTGTGCAAAATTTAGAAATGAGTAAAGAGAACACCATAAAAATACATTGTATAACGTATATTGCTAAATTGGTAGTCAAAATAAAAGTTAGTGAACATTGAGAACCTTGTAAAAATACTTCTCGCCGAAATAGTTCTTTTCCTTACTTATTTTAAGTATACAACGGAGTATATTGTTAAATCTCACCTATTTGATGAGATTGAATTCCGTGTCTGTGACTTGTATAGAGTGGTAAAGTTTCTGGGAAATGTTGAACCTGTTGGTATAAATTCGTTTTTCCTGGAGAATTGAAAAATTGGGAAAAGAACAAATATATTTGTATTAAGTTAATTTTACTAGTAATGGAACCATTTTTTTCCAACGCGTGAAAAATGTAAGTTGGAAAATTTCAATATTGTGAATATTAAAGAAAATACTTGAAAATAAAGCTGTTGCAATTACTCTTTGAAAATTAATAGTCTGCACTAATTTCTTTTGTGTGCTTTTAGTCGTTTATTCGTGGATGTGCATTAATTACAGAACTTTAAGTTACACCATCATGAAGCGTTTCCGTTGCAACAAATAGGGTTCTTGAATAAACTGAGTTCTTAATATGCTCTGGTGAAGTTTTGTTAATTTTAACCAAATTACTTCTTAGAAGAAACAGCAGTAGGTAAATTTTACTAATACCCATACATTAAAACATATAATTACTATCATTTAACATTCTAATATAGACTTTTATATAAACTTTAAATCCTTTTTTTAAACAAATACTTAAATACGCTAGTGTAACAAATTATTCCTAATAATAACGAAATATTCTTTGAAAAATATAACCCATATTGCTGAAGCAACTTCAACGTCACTAACTGAAACAGACTTTTTAAATTTTGTTATTGTAGTTATATAAACAAGAAAAAAGAAAATTATGCACTTCGCTGTGAACGGAAAACTGAAAGATTTGATAGAAATATTGTATGTATGTATAGTTTTCTTGTTTTTATGATAAATAGTATAAGGGTATGGCGGGGGAGGGGGTATGTAATGGAGTATATTCGTGTGTAGGGGTATATGTGTGCGTAGCTACATATGCATTAATGTAGCAATTGTAATTTTTATGGATTCGACGTCAATGGTAGTATGTATATCTTGTATACATTTGAGTTTGTTGAATGTAAGAAAAGGCAAACATAGCCTTAACTCTGTCGTTAATAAATAAATAATAAATATTTGAATATGCAAGAAATCCTAAGATGGAACGAAAATAAACCAAGAGAAATGTAATTCTTTCACTTAGCAAAAATACGTACGTCACAAAAATACTAACATATTAATCACACTTTCTCTACATCGAAACAACACGTCTAAGTTTGCTTGTATATACAGGTTTCATAGAACATTTGTTGAAAGGAAAAGCACATTTGTGTTTTTTTCATTATGTGGTGTCACTGTCAGATTTATCCGGACCTGAAGGGGAAATGGTCTGCTGTTGCTGTAATGCACTGCTTCTCAATTTAAGATTACTAAGAATTGCAACTAATTTTTCCACATGTTTGTTGGTAAGTCTATTTCTTTTCTTCGTATGTGTTTCCAAATCCAGACCAAATTTTTTCACAAGCTGCTGATGATATAGGAAGGCCTTCCAGGAAACGAATTGCAACTGAAGCCAATGGTTAATTTGTACACAGACTTTTTCACCATGTAGCAGGATGTGTGTGCATCGCTCAATCACAAAGGTAACCTCTTTTCCAAAGGAAAGTTCTAAATTCAGGTAGGCAGTGGACATTCTAAAAGCTAAATTTGACAATATTCTAGCACTTTCCAAATCTAAGTTGCCAGCTTTCTTTCTAATGGGTTCAAAAGTTCCAAAAAGTTTACACAGCGCAAGGAATTTTACACAGCACAAATATTTCATAAGGTATATATATTTGATTTTAACAATTTAAATAAAATCATTTTGGCCCCATTATTTTATCACTTCTTTGCCATCAAGCGGAACTTCGTAAGATTGCTTAAGATAATTTAAATGCGTCTATGTTAGTTAATTATATAAAAATTATACTTTAGTTTTTTTGTAGCCATAACTCCAATCTATCATTGTGCTACCTTTAAGTGTTTGGATTAGTGCTGCACATATATTTGTTGCCACAAATTTTCATATTCTAATACAAAAAACTTAATTACTCAAATGTCTCAACTCTAAATTAGTAAATATAAAATACTCAGTTTTCATTTTAAAAGCATAATATAGTAAAATACTCGAAAATTTAAATTTTCCTAAACTTTGCATTTTTCCAACTTACGGAAAAACTAAAAAAACTATTTTTAACCCAATATTTCCTTTTGTTAAGGTCTTCACAGCACTACTTGTCTCATTAAAGCATTAGTGGATTACATTAATAATTTGTTTATTTTTATTTGAAATCACACACATACATATTAGAGAGCCACTGTAAAATCCTTCTTGGTTCATTATTTAGACCATCACGTGTTAGACCATATCTTTCCAAAATTTATATATATATATATATATATATATATATATATAGAGAGAGAGAGAGAGAGAGAGAGAGAGAGAGAGAGAGAGAGAGAAGAGAGAGAGAGAGAGAGAGGGAGGGAGAGAGAGAGAGATAGTAATCTGCAAGTGATCTAGTTGCGGAAATTTGTCGGCAAAAAGACCACTTTTCATTATCTACTTTTATGAAAGTGGCCTATTTGCTGAGTGAGGTGGTCTATTGGCGAAATTTTGGTGGTCTATTGGCAGACTTTAGAAATTTGTGGTCTAAATGTGTAATAAGGTTTGCCAACCTCTGCATTCTCTACAATATAACCATGCACAGTAGATAGCCTCATTGCTTGGCAATCATGCGATTTAAGGTATACCGCTAGTCAGCCATACTTGCTTAGGTTTTTCTGGGTAAATCCCATTTCAGGGATAGACGTATGTTATTTCAATCACAATATATACTTCTTCTCTAAAAATAGTTCTACCTCAGTAGTTCATCATATTTTATTTTTCTCACGCTAGTGACTACGCCTTCATCTACTCATTTGACATAGTTCTTATCAGCATAAGCCGCTTATGCGGCAGACATAATCGCATTTCAGAGCTACACATTTTATAAAGCTGACCAAGAAAGTTTTGTCTCTTTTTCACCCACCACCTTCGAACATCGATATGTCACCTAAGATGTACCTGGAAGATCAAAAGTGGTCCCTACCATCATTGACATTCTTCTGCCAACGTTCTGGAAAGCCAAGAATTCCATCGCGGTAGAACTTGGTGGGCCGTGAAGCGAAGAAAGTATCAAGTACATTTTGCACCTCTACAAGTTATTTGAACTGGCGTCCTCTAAGGTGATTGTCCAAGGAATGGAACAGGTGATAATCGGAAGTGCAAAGTTCGGGGAGTGTGACGATTGCAATAGTGTTTCCCATCTAAGGCATAGAATGGTGTCCCGGGTCATCCTAGCCACATAGAGCTTAGAGTTATCCTGTAGCAGGAGGACCCCGTTTTGAGTTTTTCTTGAACATGTTCAACTGCTGACAGCACACCGTTACATTGATGGTCTGACCAGCTTGTAACAGGTTCCGATGCACGATGTCGCAAGGAGTCCACCAAACACACAGGAGGACGTTCTTCTATGCAGTACTGGTTTCTGCTGGTTTGGAACCGGTTCATGGGATGCTAACCAATAATGACGGTATCGTGGACCTTCGTACAGGACCCACTTCTCATCACATGTGAACACCCTGTCCAGAAATGGCTCTTTCCCCAGACGAGAAAAGAAAGAAAACAGGTGTCTGCTCGCGTTGCTTTCTGGCGCGGAGTCAATTCATGTGGGACACATCGACCCAACTTGTAGTGCTCCCCAAGTTGATGCCGAATGGTTTCTCCACTCACAGAATTGTAGTTCCAGTTCCTCATATGTCTGGCCACTGTTCGCCTCAATTGCTGGCTGACGATCTTCATTTTGTACATGTGTTGGTCTTCTGGCATGTGGGGCGTCTTCGAGTGTTTCGTCACCGTCCTTAAATTTGCTAAACCACCGCTGCACTGCCGCGTAGTCATGACACCCTCACCAAAGGCCTGGTATATCTCCCGCCCCTCTGCATTGGCGTTTGACCCCAGTTTGAACTTGTACACCATACCAGCACTTATGACGTTCTGTGGAGGTCCCATGTTCATTCTGTCCTTAAGCAAGTTCACGGTGTAAGTGAACTGCCAGAACCAAGTAGTATGTTGGATATACCCACACCAACAACTGACTTTGGCATTATCTCCATTCGCATTCAACTCACGGTATGAGAGCCAATTGAACACATATCTCCACAAAAAACGATAGAACTTTCTTGGTTACCTTTATATTAAGTTGTCGTGGAAGTCCGTCAATACAGTTTTGTTAATATATTCACCTTTTAATATTCTCAAAGTTATAAGACACTAACATTCTGGATTAGGATTTCTAAATGACGACAGTTTATATTAGTAAATACTTGTTTGCTTATTAATAATATGAATTAAAGATGCACTGATTTTTTTGAATTGAGATATGAAATTAGCAGTGATGCTTAGATAATTAGAAAATACAAGTGCACTGCAGCCTGCTACAATCACTCTCAAAAAATATACATAATTCAAGTGTATTTCATACCATGATGCTTATTTTAAACGTGTGAGTATAGGAAATATTGTATTCAGCAATTTTGTTGTATTTTTTTACTTTAACATATTTATCAATATACGTATTTAAATTTTGTGGAGTTTATTACTTTTATAGAAAACATAAATTTAGATTTCTAATACAGTACCATAATTCATTTTTCGTTAAATAGGTAACGAACTCAACTATAGATATTCAATGTTTTTTTTGGTGGCAAAAGGTATGTGCATTGAAATTTCAAGGAGTTCTCCTGTTCTCACTCGACTTTATTCCACAATTTCGTTCATTATCATCATCACCGTCTCCCTTAATCTAGATGCATAACGTGAGAAATTAACTAAAGAAAACATCGTGTTCGTGAGTTCTCTTGGGTTCTCCCTTTCCTCTCACGTAAAACTCAAAAAGATCATTTAATTTCATTTCAAAAATAGAAGACTTACGAAATTGCCGTGGAAATATTTTATTTACAATCAGGAGGAACTCACTCCCTCATTATTGACATGTGTGAAAATAAAACAATGTTACGTATATAACTGTAGAACACTTTTATTTATTTGAAGACCGGAGAGATGAGATAATTTCAACGTGTAGTTCTCGATTGATTCACGTAGTAAGGACGATTGTGAAGCCTCAAAAAATATGCACCATACTGAGTCAATTTTATTATTATTATTATTATTATTATTATTATTATTATTATTATTATTATGAAAGTTATAGTGTAGCTTATCCTGCAAAATTGTTTTAAATGTTTATAACATGGGTTTGCTTTGATTAACCTTTCACTCCTTTAGGGGGAATTCACTCTATACTAGGGGTAAAGCCATCGATTTACTCCCTTTTGATCCCAGGCACTAAAGACTGTGAAAAATCCTTTAAAAATAGTAATTAAAGACATTTTATCAAAATCGATTGACATTTACTTGATATCTTGGATTTTTTTTAAAAATCATAGGATGGAATGTAATCAATCTCTTTATATTTCACTAATTTCAGTTCTTCCAAGAGGGGCTCAAAGAAAATATGCGCCATATTGCGTCAACATTTTTTAAACGAAAATTATTGTGAAACATATTTATTTAAGTGAGGTATAAATTTACCCTCCCATTCTTGGCAAATATTAGTGACGAACTGGGGTATTATCGGAATTCTTTAAGAAAATTTTACATTGTATTTTCTCGAATAATTATTAATATTATTAATATAATATATATGTAATTATTAATATATATACATTTATAACTAATGTAATGTACTGAACAAAAAGGAGAATATCGTAGAAATAAACTACTAAATGTTTTACAAAATGAAGTACGTTACAATGCGTTTCTGCAGGGAAGAATTTGCCATTAATATTGTTCCTAACAGGAATGTTTTGTTCTATGAGCTGGCTTTCGTTCCTGTATACACTGAAACTGATGGAAGGATGTAACTACAGGAAATTTTACAGTAATCTGTTCATGTAATAATCTACTTCTACATTTAAGGTCTATAAAATGTTCGTATTAATCTACTTCTCAAACAACTATATTATCTCTTTAAATTCTACAATAGATTATTGTACAATAATTGACCAAAGATGAGATATGCATATCAATCGATAAATCTAGTTGAACCTAAGAACCTGAGATGTGGGAGGATAAAACCTTATGTGTACTTTTCGATAAACTCTGGAAAAATAAATATTTATAGTGCTTAAAACATGTTATTAGTGGCCAACAATAGCAGGCTCAGTAACATTACACCTAATAAAGGGAAATTGATATTTAAAAAAAAGCTTTACAAAGCATTTCATTATAACACCAGCAAGAAGGCAGTACATTCTTTGGTTAAAAATACAATAACTTAAAATCATCATTAACTTTAATTTTAACAGAATATATAAAAAAATCCAGGATTGTAATTGTAATAATGGACCGCCTCGGACAAGGCACTGATAACTATAGCAAATATGTGAAAGACGTGTGAATTGCCATCTCGCCACTTTCTACTTTTGATTCTTAACGGAAGCCATACTTTCAGGCTCATATTTATGTAAGTGCTATTCTGTGCTCGAGCACAGGGCGGCAGAATTTAATGAGCTGCAAAATTTTGGATTTTTTTTTTTTTTAACGATTCACAATAAAGTAATATTTAAAACTAGCAACTCACAGAGTCCCGTGCAAGTGCGAGAAAATATCTTAATGTGTTTAATTCGCACTAATTACAGTAGTTACTAATTAGCTAACTTATCTGATTGTTTCTAAAATATGCAGTCCTTTCAAAGAATATTATTCTGTTCAGTAGCGTAAGCAAGGGGACAGATTTCGGGGTTTGAAATCCTATTTCAGCAAAATGTTATGTAAAAGAAGTAAAAGATATAGATATACAGATGGTGATCAGAGAAATGGAAACACGTGAACTATTTCTTTCAATAGAATCAGTAACAACTAAAAAACAAACGATTGACTTCGGTTTCGAATCAAAATTTGAAAGTGGTGGGTCAGTATGAAGTTAGTACCAGCTTTGTTTTTTAATATATCTTAAAGTTTTTCGAAACAAACGATTTTTTAATTCAAAATAATCAATAAAAATGAAAAGAAAACTATTGATTTTGGTTCCGAGTCAAATTTTGAAACTGAGGGACAATGTAAAGAAGCTCCAAACTTTATTTTGCAAATATCTCCTGAAGTTATTCGAAACAAACTACTTGTTCTTCAAAACAATCAAAAACTAAAGATTGATTTGGTTTTGAATCAAAATTTGAAAGTGAGGGGGTCATTGTGAATTTGCCCGCAACGTTGTTTTGTATATATCTCTTTATGTTTATCGAAACAAGCTATTATTTCATCCAAACAGTCAACAACACACAAAAAAACAAAGGATTGATTTTAGTTTCAAGTCGAAATTTTGAAGTGCAAGGGGGGAAGCCGCTTTATAGATGTATGTGAAAGTGGTCTCACAATATCAAGTGTAACTTACTGATCAGATAAGAAACCTTAGTCTCTGTCGTGTGATTCTCCGCATCTCCTCCCTATGCTGGTAAATAATATTTGCTTTTTCTGGCAATATAATTGTATTTTTCCACATTTAAACGATTGAAATCTAGTTTTAATTTCGTAAAAAAAAAAATGTGTGTCACACTTAATTCATGTTCGACATTAGAAAATTTTATCTATTGTGTATCGTTACATTGTAGTTTATCTACTGTGCAAGGTTGGCTGCCTTACTTCACATTTAGACCACAGAAACACAATGTTGCAAACTAACTAGCACGTAACAAAACATTAATTGGGCAAGAATATTAATCATATGACTTTTAAAAGGAACCGTATAGTGCATTTTCTCATGTCAATCAGGAATTCGTCTTCATAAATTGAATGTCACCATTAACTTACACTCTGTTTCAAGTATTTGATTTAAAACATGAGTCAAATGACAATGAAGTTAGGAGATGGTGACACTGAATTCTGCAAATAGACCAAAAGCAGCTTCAATTATTGTATTTGGATTATTAAGTATCTTAATGAAAATATTGAAGTAAAAATTGTCATGTACAATTTCACCCTAAAGGAAAACATACAGATGGTGATCAGAAAAATGGAAACACCTGTAGTTGGCAACACGTCAGATGTATGGGTTGGCAGTGGTGTCGTGGCGCCCGCAGCGCCGGACCGCTGGTGGTGGTGTGTTAGGTCGGTCTCCATACTACGTCAGGCGCAGTGGAACAGCAGTGTCCAGTGGCTGCAGCAGATGGAGGTAGTGTAAAATGGGAGACCTCTCAGATTTTCAAAGAGGGCAAATTGTTGGTGCGCGGTTATGTGGAGTGAGTATGAGGCAATGGCTAATGTGTTAGGTGTGTCGCGTGGCACAGTGTCGAAGGTGATGACGGCCTACACAACACACAGGAAAACCACATCGGGGAAGCGGAACAGTGGACGGAAGAAAATCATGAGTGACAGGTCACGCCGGGTATTAAAGCGCATTGTCACGCAGAATCGTCGTGCCACAGCGGAGCAAGTGACGGAGGAACTCAATCAGCACCTCCCCCACCCTGTTTCGACAATCACATTCCGCCGCGAATTACATGACATATGGGGTCGTGTTGCACGGGCCAAACCGCTCATCAGGGACCATAACTCTTTCGCACGCCGCAAATGGTGCCACTTGGACCGTTGAGGACTGGAAACGTGTGATATGGTCGGATGAGTCATCCTTCACCCTATTCCCAACCACGGGCCGTGTTTATGTGTGGATAACGCCCAAAGAAGCTTATGATCTGCAGTGTCTCCGCCCAACTGTGAAACATGGCGGCGGCTCGGTGATTGGCCGCCATATCATGATTTTCATTGGGTCCTGTGGTCACACTTAGCGGACGAATCACTGCCAACGATTATGTAACAATTTTAGGAGACCACTTGCATCCTATGGTCCGGATGTTGTTCCCGGACAATGACGCCATCTTCCAGGATGATAATGCACCCATTCACACAGCTGGCTTTGTTGCAGCATGGTTTGAGGAACATTGGGATGAAGTTCAACACCTCCCCTGGCCCGCCCAATTCCCAGATCTCAACATAATTGAACATCTGTGGTCCGTCTTGGAAACACGACTCCATCATAGTATAACTAGAATAACTTCAACATTTATATGATATTAATATTATTTCCTCTGAGATCGAAATTGCTATAAGATATTTCATGTAAATTGCAAATGTTTACAAATGATATTGATATGACGCGATATCAAATTCTTAATAAAGTATTTCATGTAAGACCATAATAATTTCATGTAAAACTAAAGCAGTTTATGTTGATAATGTACAAGAATTATTTCAATATCAATTCAAATTACCTTGTAATATACATATGTAAGAACAAGGTAATTAGAAAACTGACTCTTACGAAACCAAAACACTTTCAAATGATATTGATAAAATACGAGACTGAACTGGTTAATAACGTTACTTGAGTGCGGCTAAATAATTGCAAGATTATTTCATGTGATAACAAACTCCTTAGATAAAAGAAAAAGGTTTTGAAAATCGAAGTTACTTTCAAGGTGGTTGTTGAAGTGATACAAAACCAATGTTTATAGTAAGTGTTTCATGTGCTTCATTTTATTTATCTACTGATTATCTCTACTGATTACTGAAGGAATTACTGATTATCTATAAAATAATAATGTGAATTTATGAGGTATTGCAAGGAAATTATGAGTAATTGATGAGGTTTATCCAAAACACTTAATAAAGCCATTCATGTGAGCTTAAAGTCGTTTACTTATACATGTAAGAGTTGGATGGCTGATTTGGAATTTACCGTTCTTTCTCTTGGTATGTTGAACCTATACCTCAAACGTGGGATTCAAATCAACCAAACTCCCACATGAAATCGAATCTAACTTTTCCATTTTTAGACGCCTATGCTAATCATTACAGCAACCCACTTATGCTTATTTTTTGATAATTATCTAATATATAAATTAAAACTCATATTTTAGTGATAGAATCCCTAAACAGCTAAAACGTTTGAACTGTTTGAAATGAATTTTTAAAATGTTTACACTTATCACCTACTTCAAACTTGGTATGTATTATGTCAATTTGAATAAAATGTGCATTTTAATCTATCTTAAACATGAGGAAATTGGACAATAAACAATGCAAAACATTGAGTATTTTAGAAGCCCGTCAAGTTAGGAAGATAAAATTAACTTTTTTATTACACATAAACGGAGACATGGTCCAGACTGCTTGAAAATTTCCTTTATAAGGAAGAAAAGATACATTTCATATATATTTTTCTCCAGACTGGAAGATAAGTTGTCTAAAATTTGAAATTGAACCACGGCAAACTGGATGACACGTTTGAAATTAATTTTGGAACATAGTAAGTGCTTACTTTTATTAATTTGAATTTTAAAAAATCATGTCACTTTGATTAAAAGGCGTATCATAAATGAGTACTGCGTTCAAAATTGTATGCTAAAGATAGGTTATCTTCCGTTCTTTTTATAATTAGACGTTTATTTAAATACGTACATTATGAGGTGAAGGTGTTTAAGTACTTATCTCTATCGGAAGAACATAAAATTGTGACATGATATTGCATGACCGCAGAATCAAAATCCGTGTGATAACTGAGACTGTGGGTATTTCCTATGAGTAAGCACAAAATATCGTAAACGAATTAGAGTTTTCTAAGGTGTCCGCAAGAGGGGTACCCAAATTGCTTTCTGTTGAACACACCTATCATACACCGACATCAAAATATAACGTAACACGTTATACACAGATCCTCAGTCATAATTATAGCTAGATTAAATTACTAAAATCACTTAAAAATGTTTATGCTGCGTTTAGTTTTCCTGGCTTTTGTTGTGGTACACACTTATTGAAATAAATACACACCTTTTATAATTATGCATACACCCCTTATTGTTTTTTTTTTCTTTTTGAAAACGTTGCTATGACAACGTAAAGACAACAACTCATCACAAATTAGCATTTTAGAATTAATTTCGATTCTGTCCTTTTCGTATTTTCTCCTTCTTCTTCAAACTGGTTAGTGCATATTTTAAAATCACACATTGCATATATATAAAGATTTAAAATTACACTGAAAATACAAGATGTCGAGGTACAAGATGTCGTTGCATCATGTCACCCGGACTATAGGACTTTCTTCTATTCGGTTTACAATTAAAAGAAAAGGATCTTGGACCGTTAGGTAATACATATATTAATCACACGAGTTTTCGAATGCACCTCGTATATATGAAGATTGCAATTCATATAAATATATATCATATTTAATTTTATAACAATATTATTATCATATATATTTCAAATTTTATCATTGACTTCATTTATTTATTCATTTCAACGAAGATAAAACACATTCGAAATTTGATTCACAATTTATTTAAAGACCTTTTCGGATCCATTAAATGTTTGTTATAAGTGAATAGTCATTTATTTGGGCATAATGAAGAAGGTTTTGAAAAAGACGTAAGTATGATATTCATATAATTGTTCTTTGGAACGGAAAAGGATCGGTTACATATATTTTCTACAATAACAATAATACTTACGATAAAACAGAATAATTAATATCAGAACAAAATTAAAGTTACAAGATCTTATCGTAAATATGAATATACAAAATTTGAATAAAAATGCAAATGAAAAACGAAATCATAACATTTACGTTGAAGTAAAACAAAAATTAATTGAATATATTCTTTCGGGCGCCACAACATTAGCCTAAGTGACATGACCAATGAATTCCTTTAAGTTGCATTGAAAGCCATAAACCGGAACACAGTCTTGCACGTTACTTACTTCTACAGTTCTTTGTTTCATATTTTGAGAATGTGTATTATCTATGAAATTTCTATGAAATCCAACTCAAACGAAATTAGATCTAATGAGTACATGCTTCTTAAGTTTACGATTACTATTACTGTTGCTGCCAAGATTAGGTTCGGTTACGCGATTCCTGTTACTGTTACTAATAAGGTAAAATAAGGTTCGGATATCTTACCGGTAAAATTAGGTTCAGTTCTCATTCGTTTTACTGGTGGCGAGATGTCGTGTCTCCTAACGGATCTGTACTTGTTTGTCTTACCACGGTTTCTGTTTCTTATGTAATTGGGTTCGGTTACATTACCAGTACACGTGAGTTTAACATCACATTTTACATTGAGATCACACCTTAATCTTACATGGACACTTCGAACTCGGTTTCGATTAAGGTTCGTTTGATTCAAGTTAGTACTGTATTGCACCATTAATGGATTTTCGAAATTTTGCAATGTCATACTTAGATGATTGAAATCAACGCACTGCATCACGTTATGTAAAAGCATCATCAGATTGTTTACTAACATCATTTTAGTCTTTTCGTTCAGTGAACATTTCAACAGATTCAACTCAATCGGCCAATCACTACAAACATTGGTAGGAACACACGTTCTCTTACTGAATTTCACGAATACCGGAATCATCTTTCTTCCTGCTACATGAACTAATGTCGTATACATATCATTAAACGGTTCTATTACCATCACTTCATCTCCAGAATTAATGTCATGTTAAACATACCATGAATACAAGCAACCAATAACATTCACTAGACGAAGATGGCCATAACTTTTCGCATATTGATACATACTAAAATCTTCATTACACACAGCATCAATAAGACAATCAAAAACATTCGAATGAAGAGAAAACTCAGGATAATCTGATCCAACCAACACCACAGTATGTTTTTGCGAAAACACAGAAAATTTCATACACACATTTAAATCAATGACGTCACATTCCTTCATCGATGCAAATTTAGGATCTGTATTCTCCTTAGTTCTGTGGAAGGTTCAGCTTCACGTAAAGCCTGTGACGAAATTTCTTCTGTAGCAGATAATGTAACTTGTGTAGACTTTTGAACTTCGGTGAATCTACTTTTGATTCGTTCCATTTTAAGGTCATTTTATTCAATTCGTAGAGTTGTCTGGTCGATTTTACTATTGAGTTGTGTTCACCAAGATCTTGCTCTAAATGTCCCATCTGTTGATCAATTTTACTGTCAAGTTGGCTCATTCGTTGGTCCATTCGGTCACCAAAATCTTGCTTTAATTGTCCCATCAGTTAATAGATTTTACTATCAAGTTGGTTCATTCGTTCCGTTTGTTGATCCATTTGTTGTTTAATAAGATCGGCCAGACCAGAAAAACTCATTTCCCTGTTGCCATCAGTT
Organism: Thermobia domestica; assembly: GCF_964235325.1. NCBI lineage: Eukaryota > Metazoa > Arthropoda > Insecta > Zygentoma > Lepismatidae > Thermobia > Thermobia domestica. The sequence continues at coordinate 137,925,253 of NC_137458.1, forward strand.
TCAGATGTATTTCCCATACCAGTGATATTCCTCGGAATTTTTGTGCCACTTCTCAACACGGTAAACTCCGTCTTGTTAACTCTTCAGTGAAATCCCCTCGCAGCATTATAGTCAAGTAAAGTAGGAAATCTTCTAAATAATAAATTTTTGAAATTTATTATTTAGGAGATTGCCTACTTTACTTCAACGAATCACCTAAAAGTTCCTGGCAGCAAACCACCAAAATTTTATAACTTAACACGTTATACACAGGTCCTCAGTCATAATTATAACTAGATTAAATTACTAAAATCACTTAAAACAGTTTATGCTGCGTTTAGCTTTCCTGGCTTTTATTGTGGCACACACTTATTGAAATTATTACACACCTTTTATAATAATGCGTACATACCTTTTTATGAATTATATCGTTTTTTTTTCTTTTGAAAACGTTGCTATGACAACATAAAGACAAAAACTCATCACAAATCAGCACATTAGAGTCAATTTTCATTCTCTTTCCTTTTTGTATTTTCTTCTTCTTCTTTAAACTGGTTAGTGCATATTTTAAAATCATACATTGCCCAGAAATATAAGAAAATATGTAAAATTACACTGAAAATACAAGATATCGAGATACACGATGTCGTTGCAAAAACAACATTCAAACAATGGAAACTATCTCTATCTGCTGTCCCAAAGAAAGTCAAATAAGTTTTTTCGGCAAACAAGGTTATGGCATCATTTTTTTTTGGGGGGGGGGGGAATCTAGAGTCATTATCTTGATTGAATTCTTGGCAAAAGAGAAACACTATCAATTCAGAATACTACTGCATCCTTCTGCTGCGTTTGCCTGGGGTTATATACGGTTATATACGGTTATATACGGCAAGTAGCCTGGAGTTATATACGGCAGGCATAAATGGAAAATTATGAATTTAAAAGTTACTTGTATAGTTTGAGAAATATCAGCCATAGAAAATAATTCGTATTCCTTACTTATATGGAAGTCTTTGATTTAACATAAAATGTAAACAGCGTATGTGAAGTAAAATATTGTACTAGGATTCCTCCCACCTTCTCATTTCACTTTTATTAGAGTTAGTTAAACTACGCATGAGAGTATTAATTAACAATTGTGTTAATGGACATTTGGGTGTTTGTTATCCTTTGCTCATTTAGCCCGGATCAGAATTTGTCTCGTGATTAATTTTGTTACACAGAAATTTACACTTATTATGCCAGTGCCTACTCCAGCGTGCTTCTTCTTTCCAGCCATATACCGGCATTCCACCACCCAAAACAAGTGGCGCTCTCAGTAATATTATCATGTATAACGCGCTGGTCTTCAGAAATCATAGATAATGCCCATGATTTCGTTTTAGTCAATGGACGAGTGAAAGTGTACAAATTAGTGAAAAACCTTTGCATCTCAACAGAATGGATTCATTTTATCTTGTATATAAAATGAATTGTAAATGGAAAGTCTTTATTCACGATGGATGCCACATTTACTCACTTCAGACCAGAGAAAAAGCCACTTCGCTTAGAAAAAAGTTTTCCAAGTTGTAATTTCAACTGATTCTGCATCCAGCCTGTTCACCAGATCTATGCCTCTCTGAACACCATTTATTAATTTGAATAAAATTTGAGTCAAATGAAGAGATCATACAAGAAATAAACGAGTAATTTGAATAATTAGAAGAAACTCATTTCTACGAAGGAATTGTGAAATTGGAGGAAATTTCGTGCTAATGTGTTGAACTTCGGGGAGGGGGGGGGGTTATGTCGGAAAGCAAAGTACATTAAATAACGCTTTAAAAAAATATCAAATCAAGTTACTTATCAGCCACTCACGTTTGTCTAGTATGCTTTTGAAATTAATTTTATCTGGACCCTTAGATTATCAAATTCATGTTCAGGGTAACAACTAGATATCTAAAAAGTGGCATTTTTCATACTTTTGAGTTGTTTTACTAATCACATAAAGTAACACTACTTGGAAGCCTATAGCGTAACATAGTGTTGGGAGTGGGCTTATTAGGAGGATAGAAAATGTTCAATAAGATGTCATATACTCCAGGATTTAGAGAGTTGCAATGAATATTATGTGCAAAGGATTAGATTAATTTAAAAAACATTTAGGCACTGGAGTAGTGATACTAGCTGTTCTTCAGGAGTCTTTGTCCGACTATATACTATAAGTCAAAATACTATGCTTCATTGAAAGCTCTAATTTTAATTACGCTTAACAACTTTTGCCACCAATCAAAACTCTATACCATTTTATGAAATTATTCAAGGACTTAGACATACATGAAAAAGGATAGTGCAGTTAGAGACATCTATTAGCGTGACCGTTTATTATTAAAAATTAATAATATACTGAGACACTTATCGTTTATTACTAGAAGACCATCCTCATTATTATATATAATAACAAAATAAGTTAGTTGTTGTGTATTTATCGATAGATCGTTAAGTTGTGTATGCGTCATTAAATGACTGATAAGGCCTAGGTTCTATTTATAAAAAATAAAGTGCACGGTAATAGTACGGAATTATGTGTTTAAATATTCTTTCAATAGATCTCAAAAATACTTAGTTGAGTTTATCTGAATTGAAAGCATTCCTCCATTCCATTCTTTATGTTCCACTATAAACAAACTCTGTAACAATATTACATGAAAGAACAAAGGGGGAAAAAGTATTTTAAAATAATGGTTAACGTCGTAGCTTAAAAGTCGAGACGTTCATGGTTCGAAACCCGTCCGGGAAGGCCACGAATATCTAATTCTTCATTACTCAAATGTTACTATATTTCTCTCTCAATGCAATCTCCGGATGTCTCAAAATGGGTTCTCTACCTTAATTGAAAAGCTCATGGTTGCAGGTTCGACTGAGAAACTTTGATACTTAAGCTTCATAAAATCACAATTATCCCCATAATATTGAAGCTGTCCTATCATTTGTTTCTCCAATTTTATCCTTGCATATATGATTGTATCCGTCTCTGTCCCTATGTTTGAAAGTATCTTCGTCCTCTCTCTCTCTCTCTCTCTCTCTCTCTCTCTCTCTCTCTCTCTCTCTCTCTCTTTCTCAATATCGTCTGTCACAATTTCACATGCCTGGAATCAAATACCCAACTCTTGAAACCAAATGTAGGTGCTCGAACAATGGGTCACAGTGACTTTCTATATGATCATTGTCAGTAGGCTTCGGATTTAAGGCATTTCAAATGGGAAACATAGACACAATAATAAGTAAAATAGTCCCTTTTCTTTTGGAAATTTTGAAGTCCAAGATATTCGTCGCACTGGGGACCAATCACAGAAAAATTGGATGATATTTATTTACATATTATTTATTATTTATTATCTACTCGTATTACCTATAACAGAGCTTAAGCTCCAATTACAATAGGCATTATAACTGTTTATTCAGTAATATACAGATGTACAAACATATAATATGTCATAATATACATAGGGTATCGCATTGTACAAATATTTAATATATATACAGTATATCCGGAATTACATCATAATACGCAATCACAGCACAATATTATAGCCACAGTATATTATGAAGAAGAAATTAAATAATATACCAATAACATAAACAAGAATTAAAATAAAGAATAAAATAACACGATAAAATGAAGCAAAGCCAAAATATACGTGCATAAAAATACAAAAAAAAATCTTTTCAAGGAAATATATAAATTCAAATATTTGGAAAGAAATTTCGTAATAAATTCTAAATTTAGTAATTTTAGACGCTATTCACAATTACAGGTATTTAATTTCATTTCTTTAAATTCTTTTTTTAAATTCGCCATAAACACTTTCATCATCATTACAAAATCGATTTCATGTTTCCTTTAACAGCATTTTTATGTTTCCTTGGGATTCTTGTAAGTGGTGAGTTCTGATGATACACTGAATTTGATTTCTTATAGTAGAATCGTTGCCGATTTCGTAACGTATTCATTTTAACATTGAAGTCTAATGATTGTAAACACTCACCACATTAAAATACGCCATTTACAATTTATTAAAAATAAATGAATGAAATGTTAACTCTCTCCTTAATTCCAATGTATCACAAGTAAATTCATTAACTAAATTATTATAAAAAATGTTTACTATGGTCAATATTTCACGATTCGTAACATATTCATGGATGTGTGGAGTATATTGCCTTGAAAATGTACACACAAAACATTTCTTTATATTAAAATTAAGTTTATTTTGCAGAGACCATATGTAATAGCTGTCTATATCTTGTTGTAGCTCAATACAATCTAGTTGGTTAGTTATATTCTTATAAATATTAAAGTTGTCAGCAAGTAAGGCATTTGAAGAATTTAATAACACGTAGTAAGTTGTTGATAAATAATAGAAAAAAATATTCCCAAGTTGAATCGCTGTGGTAAACCTGAATTCACATTGAACATAAAAGTATCTAATTGCTTGTGTATTACAAACTGCTTTCAATTGTTTAAGTAAGAAGAAATTAATTTTAACAATCCATAAGAAAAAACAAATTTGACAACATTTGAACCAAAATGGAAAATCAAATTTATCAAATGCTTTAGCAAGATCAGTGTATATTGCGTCCAGATAACCATCATTGAAAGAATCAGATATAAATTGAGTAAAAGCGACCAAGTTTGTAACAGTACATCTTTTCGAAAAAAACATGTTGATAAGTCGATACATAAGATTTAACGTGCTCAAAAATTTTCTGGTATAAAATTCGCTCAAATATTTTCGAAGAAGTATCATAAGTGAAATCGGTCGATAATGTTTTACTTCACATAGAATACCCGACTTGGAAATAGGTACAAGTTTACTAATTTTCCAATTACCTGGGAATATTTTAGATTTGAAGATGCTATATATATATATATATATATATATATATATATATATATATATATATATATATATAATAGGGATACGAAGAAAACCTTCACCACATCCTTCAAATATATAAGTTGGTATTTCATCGTAACCACTCACTTAACTTGATTTTAAATTTTTCTACAGATATCGCGTAATCTTTTACATGATAGCAGAAATATTTAAACAATGTGTTGTTTCATGATAACTCGGTTCAGAAATTACGTAAGAAGAACAATCTGAAGAATAAACGCCCTTAAAATAATCTGCAAAAGAATCCACAATATCTTTACTGGAATTAAGCAATTTACCTTCTCGAATCATCTTATACTGTTTCCTGCAATCCCTCTTTTCATTATTTATGAAACGTACAAATGTTTTCGGATTCTCAATTATACTGTTCTTTACCTCACTATTGTATAATTTGTAAGATCTACTTATCATTCCTTTCAACGTTTTAACTCAATTCAACAAATTTGAGTAAATTAAAGTTAAAATGATTCCTTTCATTTTTCTAAAATATTCTTTCTGGTTCATAAGATTAATTATCTCGGCTGTAAACAAACATGGATAAGATGATAACAAACATGAATAAACATTCTTATTAATTACAGCGTCAAGTTTCTTATAAAAGTAATTTAGTGAATAATGTGGATCATTTTATTGATGTATCTCACCCAAATGATTTTTTTTAGATGTTTATACAAATTGTGAAAGTCAGGTTTACAAGTTGGACTTAACTTTGTTCGTAAATGTTCAGACGTAATACAGGATTAAATTAATAAGGAAGGATGATGTAAGTTCTCCGTTACTAAAGGACAATTATTCCTAATAATATCAATGTCTTTTAAGTTTGTTAATAATAAATCTAAAGTTCTTCCATTATTATTCCTTATATTATTGTATGATTGAAGATTAAACAAAGACAAAAAGTTTGTGGCGCCACACAAATATGATCTCCAGTCATAAGATTATAACTGAAATCAATAATTGAGGGTGTGTTAAAATCACTTATGATAAATATATTATAGAACTGAAAGTTAGTGACTTCCTCAAATAAAATCATAATTATGTTTCAATTTTTGTGTTAGGGGGAGAAAGTAATGATACTATGATTTAAGTACTACCTTCTGTTATCACCTTAATACAGTCTGTACATGTTTAGTATCTATCCTAATTTCTTGCATTTGAAACATTTTAATACTGCGATAAATAAACCTCTTCCTATTTTATTTGGTCTATCTTGTCGAAAAGCAATATATCTGTCATTAATGAATATATTCAGGCAAAAGTGAGCACGACCGGAATGTAAACATTCATATCATTATCAATGATCTAACATACATCACCAGTATGAAATCATTTATAGGAAGTTGACTAAAAATGTACTCAACCCTTAAATATGTGGAATTAACCTTGTATTGTTGAATTTCTGGTTACAAATATTTTCACGGTTATTTTTTCACATTTGACATTGCAGGAATTATATGACTTTTGTTTAAAACAATACTTACTTTTAAACAATATTTATATACGTTTAAACCATCCTTGGGAATAGCTTATTCGGTTAGTGAAAACCGTATCAAAATATGACCAATATTTCTAAATATAATCTTTCTTCAATCTATTAAGCATTCGGAATATATATTCTATTTTTACTATAATTTTTTCATAAAAAGCAGAGAAGGCAAAAATCAACCACTTTTGGTTTTAGCTTCCATCGTCATAGAATAAACAAAATAACAAGATAATAACTAGCGAGAAGCATTTTTTTTTTGTAATCAGTTAAGCACCCCAAGAATATACTCCATCTTCTCTCTAAACTATCGCTTTCAGTAATGTACTACTATTTCTGATTTCAATTTTAATTGACCAATTATCATGACATTCAAACCAAACTCCTTCACTCGTGTGCTCGCATGTGACACAGTCACCTATTTTATGAGAAATGATTGCTGTTTATGAAATATTAGTATCATAAAATTGCCTTAGTTCTATTATTTGAGGAATTTAAAAAGCAAAGGTCATCCTAAGAGAAAATTGCCTATTGTAGATATTTTTCATAAATAATGACTTACGCAATATTATGGAGTTATTAACGAATTATAAGCAAACTACTCAGTCATTTTCTTTTCAGAGAATGGATTTTAAGAGAAGCTCACCTCAAGAATAAAATGCCCGCATGGATGTTTTATTAAAGCTCAATCACTTATGTTGTAGCGATAATAATGAAATATTTATTTATGAAATATGAACAAAATTCCCTGATTTGTTATTGGAAATTCGCCCGTAAAATCTCACCCAAAAGTAAACAAATTGGGGATTCGTTTTAGTACTAACAAATTGTACCATAATGTCAGGATTATTAATGAGATATTTTTATGCAAACATGAAGAAAGTCACTAAGTTCCTTTTTGAGACAGAAAAGTAAGTGTATTGATATTACTCAATTTTAGCATAGAACATACTAACAAGAATGTAAATATCTAATTAACTGCCATTAAAAAAATTACTTGGTTTCTTGATTTCTTGCGATAAGTAAAACTTTACTTTGTACATTGAAATTAGTTCCAAATGACGAATATTTTACTTTATTATTTCAATAATCATGTGATGTCAATAATGAACTATTGGATTTTCTGATAATAGTTACCTTAGCAGACATACTGTCATCTGATTTCGATGTTTCTATATTTGTTCTCAATAATATATATTTCAATAAATAAAGACCACATTAGATAGTTAATTTAACCACAACTTTTAACTATTTTCAGAAAACCCGATGGAGTTGTAGTAAGATCAGGTATTACAACTAGAACAACACAGAGCCATCGTGTTAAATTGTCATGGACAGTTTTACTACGTACAATATAGGTTTCTGAATGGAATATTGAGGTAAGAAATATAAACAAAACTAACAGTTGCTTTTTTTGAGAAATAACATTTTTTTATTTTCACCTTCGAGTAAAGTAACCTTATTTTGAGAGTAGCACAATATTTAATAATCTAGAAAATCTTCTAAAAACATTAGGTTTAAAGCTCGGTTTGTACATCTTGAATGATATGTCCTCTAGTTGAGTGTACATACAGGGTGAGCAAAGGAAAGATATATTTTATAAACTAATATTACTAGTAGGGGTATTTACTTCGAGCGACTGTTGGCAGACATCTCAGACAATGCAGTTTCAGTCGTTATGGAGAGCAAAACATCGTGTGTTCGGGGTCGAGCAGTTCTATAGAAACAATGATTCTGTGGTCACGGGTTCAACGTCTTTTCCGTCGAAAGTTTAACGTCTAACATCCAGTTATAGTCCCAGACTGAAACACTATACTCGGATGGGTTGCAGCGTCCGAAAGTACTGGATCTGTGATGGAAAGGAAACAATCTAATCTTTTCCATTCAGTTCCAACTTCGAGAAACGTAGAGTGAAAAGAGCAGGTCTTGGTAGTCCGAAACGATCCGTTAAGCGACAGGCTTTATCGCTGGATATGTCACGTCGTTCGCTTCATCGTATCTTACATGATGACATTAAATTTCACCCGTACAAAATAATGATTGTCCAGCAGCTAAGTGAAACGGATTTTATGCAGCGCAGATAATGTTGTGGAATAATGGACGATATTCTTACGAAAGGTGATGTCCCAGTATTTATGAGTGATGAAACCCATTTTCGTCTGGATGGTTATGTTAATGTACAGAACTGCTCTATGCTCCAATGTTCCATAGCGACTGAAACTGCATTGTCTGAACAGTCCGCCAACGGTTGCTTCAAATCAACAACCCTATTCGTCGACGAGTACTAACGATTTTGAAAGAAAACATGCGTTTCCTCTGCTCCAACCTGTGCATCTACACGAACGTTAAAAATCACATTTGGAGTTCGTAGAGGATATGGCACGTACGTATAAACCCGTTGACAAATCGAATTCATTTTTTCTATCACTATATTTTTCTCTCTCCTATTGTCACTTGGAAAAAATAAGGTTAAAAAATATATATTTAATTCTGAGTATTACAAAAACAAAGAAAAGTATTTACTAACTAATATTTCACTGCGAAATAACTTAAAAGATTATATCTTATAACTTTTAATAGAGAAACCACAATTCAAAATAAAATTATTAAAAAGAAGGAAAGAAAGAGAAGAAAAAGAAAGAGGGAGAAGAAGAAACAGGCAAAGAAGATTATGTAAAAAAGTCAAGTCAAAAAGTAAAGTAAAGGATCAAGAATTATATATATATTCAAAAGAAGAAAAGACAAAAAGAATCATATTCCTCTCTAACCCACTACATTTACGTGTTTCTTTGTACGTTTCAAAGTTAATTGAAATTTTCTTTTTGTGTGAGATCAAAAAAGGAGGGGGAGGGATCAGAGAAAGGATGGAAGATAGTGGGTATATATAGCTATACATATGAACTACGAACACTATTACGCAATTCCAAGAAAACACACTTTCACCCTCTCTTCTTCTTCTTCTTCTTCTTGATCATCATTCTTTCTTTCGACAACATTCTCGTCTCTTTTCGTCTTAGGAGGGCCAAAAGTACTTCGTCTAGAACCTCGAAATTCCTTCGTTGCAAAAGCTGCTGTAATCGGATTTACATAGCATTATTCGCTCATTGTGTCGAGGCTTCGTTTAATATTCTAATGGTGGGTAATTCGCTAGTTGTGTTCATCAACAAGACGAACTGATTCTCTCCGGTAACCTTGTTAGTACAAATGTTTCTATTCAAGAAGTAAAATTTAAAGAAAAAGGAAAATAAAAAAAAGGTTTTCTATTGTTGACTCGCACATAACCAATCTTCACTTTTTATTGTTTTTCTTTAAATTTGTACAATTAAAAGTTTGCTTCGGTATTTGCACAATGATTTTTTTTTTTTTAAATAAAAGAAGTTTTCTTCCCCTTTGAACTTAATACCTTTTGCATTTCAGCTTCAGTGACAAACGCTCCGATTCTTTGAGACGTTTGATTCAAGCATGTACTGACGAGTAAAGAAATTAAATTAAATATACTGTATATTATTGTAGCTATGACAAGTTGTCTCTCCAACATTCGATTTTAAAATTATATACTACCAATAATGAGAACAATAATTCTATCTATTTTTCACTATATTCCGTAATTTATACAATCTTTCTATGGAAAGGGCGGCCATATAAGATTAAGCCCGCCAGACGTCCCGTAAAAAAACGGGACAATCCCGATTTTGGACCCGAGTGTCCCGCGTCCCCGTAAATTTTGTTGGGACAAATAAATGTCCCGTATTTTAATACCATCCCGTTTCTCCTCTCAATATTAGCGTATCGAAAAGTGAAAAATTAAAAATTTTGACAATTGCTGGGACCCTGTTAGTAGTAAATGAACAATAAGCTGTGACATGTTACAGCTTGGATCAAATTGTCACATCACTCTCTCTGATTTCATAGCGAGCAAGCCAATAAACTCGCAGCGCAGAGTTGCAGTTGTCCGTCAGCAGTAAACTGGATTTGAAATCTTTGATAAAGTGCATCAGCTGAGCTATTGTTGATGATAGCCTACAATACAGATGAAGGCGCAGTGCCTTGTATGAGCGAGAATGCTTAAGCCGAAGTGCACATTTTCTTCCAATTTGAAGAAGAAGTACCCTTTTCTGAAAGCAACGAAATTGAACTATCCAGTTGACTAACAAAATTTCCCATGCTACTTTTTCCATTGCACACAGTGGAAGACAACAGAAATTATAAATAATAGGCTAGGGGCGCAGAATTGTGCTTTGGTTTGGGGCTTAGAAATGTGTAAATAAGGTCCTGACAATCAAACACAATACAAGAGGAAAAACCAAATAAGTTTTCATCAGATTAAACAAACAAACGTAATTTTAGCAAATACAGCCACGTAAATAATTAAATATATTCGTATTAATAAACGCACGAAGAACATAAAAGGTAGATTGTATCACTGATTTAAATAAAACAAGATTATTTGCATATTGTTTTCCCGTAAAGCATTTTTAAAAGAGTCACCTTGAGTTTTTAAGCCGATTCTTTTCTAGTTGCATTGCAAATATCTTCAATCCGTACAAATAATTGCACGGAATGAAGAGAGAAAAGTAGCTGCAGCTGAGGAAACTTCCACTTATCATGTTGTTGTTCATAACCATAGCTACAGTTCATAGGATTGTGTTGGAAAGTTGGGAGGGAGGGTAGATCAAATATGTCCCGTATTTTCAGAAAAAAAAAATGTGGCAGGCTTATATAAGGTGGGGAAGCGACTTAGTACTTAAGGTCACCGTGTCAATCCGAACATCCATCGAAATTAGGTTATTATTTGTTTCCAATTCTCCACTATATTCCATAATTTGTTCTACCTTATATTGAAACAAACCGAATAATTAACAGTAAATTTGGGACAAAGGCATATATAGCCTATCAAATATATCAAATTAAAAGCACCATAGGAAACCGTTATTATATAACCACTAACCATTTGCAGTAACAGTCCTTTATTTGTGGGTCTGAGGCGCTCCAACGCCATCTGTTAGCGATCACCTGAACCATGTCTAGCCTAGCTACGAACACGTGGCATCGCCCTGTCTTTAACAGGTGTATCAGGAACTTTCTAGATCTAGTGGCCGTCACATCTTGTGTTCACATGACTCCCCAGTTTGTCTCACGACGCCAAAAATTGGTAATCCTCAGCCGGAATCGAACCCGGAACCACGTAGACATAAGTCCAACGCTCTAACCCTAGACCATTGTCTTTACTGAAGAGATAGATAATAATAATAATAATCTACTCCGACTTGTTCAAATGTTCAATAATTTGTTCAGGGTTATAATATGACATAGCGCAAAATTGGGATAAATTTGGAATAAGAACAAAAACCACGTTGTAACTTCAAAACGTCATAAGAAATTCACCTTAAATCGCAATTGATTCAAATTTGTTTTCTGTAACTGTATTTGTTCGTATTTATTTATTTATGAAGAGAGCATCACACAAGGAGTACTTAACTTTACACTTACATACCCAATGTATCGTCATTCTTTATGTTCAAATATAAACGATACTCACAAATTATAGCACATAGTAACAAATCAAAACCTAGTATAGCACATAATGAACAAATTGGAACAATTTATTGATAATATCAAATTTTAAAATTTCCCATGTGGAGGCCGAACTTCGCATAGCGAATCATTTGTTATTTTACTTTGTCTTTCTGATGATGCTATCTCTTTTAACATGCGGAAACATGCTTACATAGTAGAAATATTAGCGTTATTAACTCTTCCTATATATATAATCTTGTAACCGAGATTCTAGCTTCTGGATTGAATTAAAAAGTTAGGTACCATATTTTACAATAGCAAAATGCCTCTTCGTGTTACTGTAGGCAATACTTTGCGTTCCTTTTTCTAATTTTTTTTTTTTTTTTTTTTTTTTTTTTTTTTTTTTTTTTTACAATTTGTCTGAACTTCGGAGCTCTGTAGAGACCACAATGCCTCAGTTGTAGAGGGTTTACCCCTGGTGCGTGGTGTCCTAGACTCCATCCCCGGCCAAGTAAGTCTCTGGTGAACAAATCGCGTCAATGGGTTTTCTACTACCATTCACTCCCACATTTTCTTTCAAAGGAATTTTTCTATCACCATTCACTTTTCCATCTATCATCATCATCTATCATCTATCATCATTCATCATCTTTATCCTTTAGCCTAATCGGCAAAAACGTGGCACGTTAAACTGTAATATTTCATTTCATTTTCATTTTTGAACTTTGTACAAAATTCAAAGGTCTCGTACAGATATTTGAATGAACCGCATCAAACTATTTTTTCTTCTCATTTAGGTCAAGGAAATAAAAGAAGATTGTAAAATTATGAAACATATCTTTAATTATCTTAAATGAAAATCTCAAATGCCAAATGACGTGTATCAAGCTTTGAGGGGCATCTTATTATAAAACTCCAAACATGCTTCACACTTTTGCACACCGAATTAAAAAAAAAAAAGTCTCTTGCTGGTACTTTGTGTCACAGAGCGGATATACTGTCCAAATTTCAAACTTTTAGCTCAATAATAAGGTCAAGGTTAGGGTTACCACCTTTCATCTGAAGAAATCCCGGACATACCGGGAATTGAAGTCAAGTAAAAAGATAGACATGCAAAACTAGTCATAATGAATTCCTTTCAGATACCCACATGCAAGGGCAGTCTCTCAATAATAAAAACATTTTTTTTATTAGCGTAAGAAGGTAAAAGAAAATAAGTGAGAAATTGTACTTTTAAAGAGAGCAATCCTGAAGTTGCATTGCAAAAGGGAAAAAGTCAAAAGTGCTTCTTTTCAAGAGAGGGACTATCTCTTTCTTGAAAAGGTTTTTTTTTTCTCTTCCCTTCTTTTCTTTTCCTTTCTTTTCTTTTATCTTTTTTTTCAGTTATTTCCTTTTAGCATGTGAAATCAGATTTGCTCTCCTTAAAAGTATAATCTCTTACGTATTCTGTTTTACTTTGTGACTCCAGTTTGTCGAAATTAAACATGTACATAGGATGAAATTCAGTCACGTTAGGCATACACATTGTATGAAACTACTAAAATGCTTACCAAGTAACTTAAAATATGATCTCATAGCTCATATTAGTACTTATAAAGTTAACTGCCATTTAAGATTGTTTATACTTGAATAAATACGTTCAGTTACTTTTCACACCCTCAAGAAGCAATTGTTTTGTCATTAAATACTCATAAAAATCTGATCAGTTCTGTGAAAAATTAACTTTAGACCCTATTTTTGCTTTCACAACACTCACATCTAGGCGATTGCGACTATCGGACCAAATATTTCCCATAATGGAAAAGACACGTTCGGTAAAAGCATTACTTATGAGAATACATAATACAAATTGAACCAACTTGTACAAGTTTGACAGATTTTCATTTCCACATTTTTGAAAAAGAGGTTCCACTTCGTTTCACATGGACTATCTTTTCAACTACAGATATCAGCGACATTTTTTTAACCAAAACAAATTCAGAGTACAGTGCATTCACATGTATCTGTTCGGTTAAATTTAATTTAGTCACTGCTTTCGCAAGATATGGCCACTCCAGCATAGTTGTTAATTTAAATCTGCTGTACATCACTGAAATCAAACCACTACTGCAAGTAGTCAGCTTACTGAAACACAGATTAACCTTAAAACCGTTTAATTCATAGTGCAATCTTTGCAAAAGTTCGTATAACAAACTTTCCATGATTTAAAGCAACTCAGAGGAAGAACAGTTGCTTACTTCAAGCAACAGGATTTTGTTATGGAAAATGCCCAAAACAGTGAGGGTAAAAATACAGGAATACTTCTTCTGGAATTACTGAATTATCACTTTCGAAGTCACTGGAAACAAATTTTCAAATCAGCGGATCACATTCTTCTTCGCCCAAAATAATAATAATAATAAAAAAAGATTTAATGGCGGGCCTTTCCCAAACAGACGAGTCAGAGGAGGATAAAGAGAAAACCATCTGGTTGGCACATGACGCAAATATTTTGTGATTTTAACTCAACGAACTCATAGAATTCCTTTAACTTAGCGACATTTTTTGCTGAAATTGAGAATTCATTAAATATTTTAATAAGAAGTTTTTCAACATCCATGACTCAAAGGGATTCCGTGTTTAGAAAAATGACAAAGACTGCCGCTTCATTGTTTCTGTCTATTATAATCAATGATGGAAAGTAGGTTTTGATGTGACATAAAACGGAAAGAAAAATACCTATTTGGAGCTTGCGTTGGTGGTACCAACCACATAACAAACCTTCGAATAAAGTACAGAATAGCTCAGATTCTTCTTTTTTTTTTTTAAAAAAAAAAAAAAAAAAAAAAAAAAAGAGGCTAGCAGTACTTAAAATTTCTGAAACAGGAAATTAATGTACAAGAATTACAAAAACATTCGATAGTGTTTGTTTGAACCACTACGGCTTACATATTATGAAACAGATATGACATATAGTTCTATAAATTTTCATATTCCCGGATATTTGGAGTAGATACTGCTCCGGACTCCGGACGAATTGTTTAATTCCCAGAATGTCCGGGTCAAACCCGGACGGGTGGTCACCCTGGTGTAGGTATTCTCGGGACTTTTTCATTCAGGGATTAAACAATATATTGATACATTAAACTTTCGATTATTCGTCCTCGAAATGTTCAATGTAACCGGTTATTCCTGCATTCCTGCATTTATTATTATTATTATTATTATTATTATTATTATTATTATTAATAATAATAATAATAATAATAATAATAATAATAATAATAATAATAATAATAATAAGAAGAAGAAGAAGAAGAAGAAGAAGAAGAATTGTCTCCTCCAAACCTTAGGCTAGCTCTGAGAGAAAAGGAGATGCAAAAATCGAGATGAATTAAAACTTCTAAACGGTTACATTCAATTTTCTTTATCTTTTCCAAACTAACTGTGATTACACAAATATTAATGTTCAAACTTAAATATGGTCATGATCTGATAACGGTAGCATGTTTCATATCGCTTAGAGATAAAGCTTGTTCTATAGTGCACTGTGCTAAACACAAATGGTTACAATTGTCTGTAGTTTATACAGTATATTGTGTTAATTTTGTTATATATATATATATATATATATATATATATATATATATATATATATATATATATATAATGTGTTCGACATGGAAGAAAGAGTTAGTGTTTTATATAAGTGGTTACAACCTTATTTAGATTTTACACGTTCCTTGGCTTAGTAATAAGTACCAAAGTGCGTTCATGTTAAGCATCATTACTCTATCCATGTAGTAACTTAAAGAAAGTAGAGGAGTCGCGGTTGTTAATTACCAGAAATATACGTTACTC
This sequence comes from Thermobia domestica, assembly GCF_964235325.1. NCBI lineage: Eukaryota > Metazoa > Arthropoda > Insecta > Zygentoma > Lepismatidae > Thermobia > Thermobia domestica. Next base: position 137,941,012 of record NC_137458.1, read on the forward strand.
ACAGTTTGAGATGAACTTCTGTTATACATAGATACTTTGATGAAAGAGTTTGAGATATTGAAACTAGAATTTGTAAACATATATCTTACAAATAGCAGCACTTGTGTCATAAAGCTTGTTTGTACTGTAAAGAAACTTCTCTTATCACCGTGTACATATCGTTGTTTATAATTTTACTTATGCTACACCATTATTGTATCAAATCAATATCAATTTCCTATAAATTTATGTTTTTCACTTATTCATCTTGTTTTGTCTAGTGAATAGCACGAATAATCACGAGTTTGCAGTACTGTTGAATATCATTTTCCTCTTGTTTTACCCTATTAAAATCAAAGTCAGAATCATTTATATTGATTTCGTCTATAAGGCTACTTAAATTAACCTAACCTTGTCTGTTTTTTGCGAATTTTTCTTTTATTATCATTCACTAATTACCTATTACAAAATATAACTTGGACATTACTATGTATATTTATCAAGAATCGTTAAAGGCATACGAACGTGATACTGATTTACATATAAATTGATTTTTTGTCCTGAATAGTAAGTTTTTAATGTAGGCAGCATCCCTTAGCACATTGGTGAAGGCAGGGTAGTTTACGAGACTGAACATTCGTGACTGGATAGGAAGCGAGACAGAACTCTTTCAGTAGGAACATAAAAACACTTTGTGACGAGACATCACATTCAAAACACATTTTCTAGTCGAGACGAGCAACTCTAGCTATAGAGCGTCTCACCCTTAGATTGTAGTACAAGAGTAAATGGCAATACTTTTCCTTATGCCCATTGTTGCCAAACTTAGCCTGAATTTTAGAAATAGTTTTATTTACTAGATATGGATATATTTTTGTAGAACATTGTATTCTCTATCAAATAATGTGTTTTCTCATATCAAGAAGAATTTTTAAGTGTTGAATTAAATTGAAATAGTGAAATCTTGCTAATGGCAAATTCTAACGTCGCGTTAAACATATCACGTAATAAGTTCGGAACTATAAGAGATACAACGTTGAAACTTATACAGCTATTAACACCACGTTTGATGCCAATGTTGGGAAAGTTGGCATTTAGAAAAGCTTCTTGAATTTTAAAATAAAAAATAAAATGTAAGAGAAAGTGCATATACTATTACAATGCAATATCTAAAAAGTTGATTAGTGAGAAACTTTTTTATTTTTCAGCTTAGATAGGGTGCAAAGCGAGAAAAATATTGAGAAAGGATTGAAGTTATTTTTAAAACAAATTGCAGGTCGATATCTTTCTTTATTTAGGTTTTATGACTTTTAGTGTTAAGAGTTAAATTTCCAAAGCGCACGCATCTGACCAGAAGAAAGGCAGTGACAAATCTTGCCAATGCTATTTTCCTTATAATGTTTGTTTCAAAGTTACTGATGTAAAGTGTTGTGCTATACCGATGAGTATTCACACTTGATGCTTTGCGATAACGAATCTACTGCTTAACGGAAGCACGATCGCAAAATCGAATCCTGGACTACACCTACGAGAAACATTGCGTCAACTCTACTAAATCTTACATTCCACTTACTTCGCTCCTTTTCCTTGAGTTACACACACTTACACACACACACACACACACACACACACACATATATATATATATATATATATATATATATATATATATATATATATATATATATATATATATATATATATATATATATATATATATATATATATATATATATAAAGTAAGACTGACATTCAGACATCGGAAGCGTATAGTTCGTATTTTCTCTCTTCCAAGAAAGACAAATTTCAACCGCGGATGAATAGTAAGTACAGTAAACGCTTGAATCAGGATAGTAATTCAGTTAGCAATAACATTAATCACAAAAATCCAGTTCGTACTCAAAGAAAACCAACTGTTTCTTCAGAAGTTCAATATCTATGGAAGGGGAAAAAGCAGACCAATATCTGTTAATAATAAAACTCCTCCTCCTGGTGATAAAAAATTAATTGTTTTTGTAATTGATTCATTTAAAGTTCGCACGTGGTCCCTAATGTTGTTTCGAATGTTGACAATTTTGACAATAAAAGTTGGTTTCGTTTGTAATTCCACCTTTTTATTTACTTTGAATACGCAGATGAAGATGAGAAAAACATTAACAAATAACTTCATGAGCTCACAAAGCAGAATGAAAAGACTCTTTGTTCTTTTCCCCGATGTTTCTTTAGGAAGCATGAAAGAAACAAAATGAATTTTCGGAGGGTTTGATAATTCTGTTTGGGTTTGTTTCCTCATCCAACGATCTGTGCATTGTTGGCTGCCACTCTACGTGATTTAAAGTCACAAATTGTGCGTTTGTTAAGAACAGATATAATAGGGTTTCTTTTCATTCTTCTTCTGTTTCCAGACTGACATTGTGTGTCTCAGGTGTCAGAAGTGAGTATGGAAACCAGGGAGATTCAGTGTCTATTCACCATTACATTTTGTCATCATCATCATCATCATCATCATAGGTGTTCTGCCATTTTTGGCAGGTCACTTGCTGCCACTGAGAAACATCCACGATCCACGGTCTTACGTTAACCTCTTCGTCTTCACGTGTGATTTTTCTATTTTGATATCGTCCAGTAGTTGTAGTTTACTTTGTCCCCTCCTTCTTTTACCTGTCACCATACCCTCTAGCACGATCCTCATTATACAGTTCCTTCTTAGCCAATGTCCCAATCAGTTTCTCTTCCTTTTCTTAATTATATCTAAAATTGTTCTTTTGACCCCCACCATTTCTAATATTCTCTTATTCGTTTTTCGTTCGACCAAGCTAATTCTCTCCATTCTCCTCCACACTCACATTGCCAAAGCTTCCAGTCGTTTTAAATCATTTTTTGAATAATGACCATGTTTCTGACCCTTACAGTACAATACTAGGATGGGTCGTTTTGCCACTTTTTTTCGGAATGAAATGTAATACCTGGCAAAAGTGGCCCACCCGCATGGACATTATAGGTTTAGATTTTTTCTCAATTCTGATAATATCCTCTGTGAGAACTATTGTCTCAAATTTTGAGAATTTTATTGAAAATTACAAAAAATACCAAAGTTATTCGTTAATTTTATTTATGTTAAAGTGAACATATTTTTGGTTACATACATGTCAGTTGCTATGAAAACTGACATTCAAGTATAAAAATGCCAGTTATATGCCCTTGGGGGGATAGGGGTGCCTCCTATGGGGCCGGAAAAGGGAGCAAATTCAGTACAATTAAGCGTTTCTACAGCTATTTTTGTCCTTGTCTTTTCCTTCGACTGGTGGTTCATAGAGGTAGCAGAGCATTGTTATTTTAAACCATGACACTCCCACCTCTCCAGCTCACAAAATCACATCGCTCTTCTCCAGTCCCGATCTGTCTAACTCAGCGTCGCAGTCAGGAACGAGTCGGATACCTTCGAATTGGAGGCAGTTTCTCAAGTGCTATATTTTGTTACTGTTGCCTTCAGCTTATATGAATTGCCGTTACAGATAATAGTTTGCTAACCACTATTTTCACAGAAAATACGCCAGTTCCTTCTTGATCAAAGAGATCCCAGAATTGGTCGCATCGGATCAGTTGATTTAGCAGTAACAAAACAAATTATGAAAAGCGCTTAACGTTCGTGTAAAAAGCGTAGACATGAGTTTCGTTTCTCAATCATCTGCTTCATATGACAGCCAAAGTTTTAGTGACAATGAAACACGCCTTGAAGACAAAGCAGAGGATAGCTCTTCTGAGGAAGAAACCAAACCCAGAGACGGAACATCTAAACCGAAGCTAGATTTGACTGAAACTGTTATGATTGTCACAGATACAATTTAAGCGAGAGGGCTGGGCACATATAACATCAACTGTACTTCAGGTAGCTTTAAAGGCTGGAATTATAACATCTCAACAATATAGCGACATAAAATCTGCTTTAATTGTGGGCAGGAACAAAATAAGCCGTGCGAAACTTAAAGTTGCTCGGAATTTAAAAGAAAGTTCTACAAATGATGATTCCATTAAAACTTCTACTTTGATGGTCGAAGGGATGACACTAAAATACACACAGGCATCATTAGAGAAGAACACTTATCGTTGGTTACGTGACACCATCCTCTGGCTCTGCACATGAGTCCACGGCTATTTTGGAGTACATCATGAATCAACTTAAAGTTGGCTTTGATGAAGTTGAGGTTCTTGGGTGTGATGGAACAAACACTAACACTGGTTGGAAGGGAGGTATTCTTCGAAAATTAGAGGAACCTATGCAATGGGCTATTTGTGTCTTGCATTTTAATGAACTGCCGTTCCGAGCTCTCTTCACGCATATTGAAGTCGCTTATTCAATTTCTATTCTTACACAGGTTGCATAGGCTCAAAAGTATCTGGCTGTGAAAAGTTTCCAGTGATGCCATTCAAACCAATAAAATGTAACTTACCTCATCATAGTCTCGAAGAGCTCAGAAAACTCAGTAAAGACCTGAGATACTTGTTCAAGATATCTCAAGCCATTGACTCCGGAGCATGCCTTCTATGATTCCAAGCAAACTAAACAAAGCTCGCTGGTTGACTACGGCAAATAGAATTTTAAGATTGTATATTGCACTAAAGAAACCAACCAAGAAATTGGTAGAAATTGTGACATTCATACTTACAGTCTATGTGATTATGCAATACCGTGTCAGATCAGCCTTCCATTGTTGATGATCCTTGTCACGTCTTTGAGACCATTCATAGGTCTAGATACTTAGCAAGGGAATACCAGGCTGTAATCCGTTCATCCATTCAGACGAATGCATTCTTCGCAATCCCAGAGAATGTTCTCGCCGTGATAACTGATGGTCGACTTGCTGTCCGACAAGACACATTACATAAGATTATTAGTGCTCAAGAACACGAAGCAGGGAATCTCCATAACTCCATTAGATATAACATCATTCCCAGTCTGAATTTTGAGGCGAAAGATTACACTGAAATGATCTTTTGGGAAAACACTGATGTTTAAATAACTGTACCCCCAGTTCTAAGGACGGTATCAAACAAACAGCTCATGGACAAACTTTCACTTCCTGACAACACTGTGCCAGAATAGTCCTTCATCGTCTATCCATGCCACAGGGTGGCAGTAGAGCAGATAGTGAAATTGGTCACTGAAGCAGCCTCCCGAGTATGTGGCAGTGATGCTACAGACGGTATAATCAGGTCAACCTTACTTTCTAGACAAGCTGTGTATAAATTTCAATCAAAGTCCCAATTTGTGACAATTTTTCCTGACAGTGACGATCGAATTAGTTCATCCGGGACTACATATGGCTGGTTGGTTGGGTAGAGCTGGCGGAGGAGCCTTAGGTGCGCCCATCTCCTCGTGGTGGGTTCTGGGTAGCTTGGCCAGGTAAGCGAGGAGCTTCACAACCGCTTAACTGTACTGAATTTGCCCCCTTTTCTGGCCCCATAGGAGGCACCCCTATCCCCCCAAGAGCTCATAACTGGCATTTTTATACTTGAATGTCAGTTTTCATAGCAACTGACATGTATGGAACCAAAAATATGTTCACTTTACCATAAATAAAATTAACGAACAACTTTGGTATTTTTTGTAATTTTCAGTAAAATTCTCAAACTTTGAGGCAATAATTCTCACAGAAGACATAATCCGATTTGAAAAAAATTCTACACCTGTAATGTCCATGTGGGTGGGCCACTTTTGCCAGGTATTACATTTCGTTCCTAGAAAAAAGTGGTAAAACGCTGCACCCTAGTACAATACTCCACACGAAACATTTTATGAGTCTTTTTCTCAACTCTTTATTCAAGGTCGCACAAAACATACTTTCTTTCCTCCTAAAGGCTTCTTTCGTTATTCCAATCCTTGCTTTTATTTCACGTTTACATTTCGGGTTTATTCCACACATGCTCTTCGGGTTTTCAAGTACATACTGAATACATGGAAAGGATTTCACCTTTAAGCGGAAGCAGCGGAAGTGATTAAAAGCTATTTAGCATGCGTTCTTTTCTTCTTTTTTAAATTTACAAATCTTTCGTTAATATTCACAAATGCATTCTATTGTAGTGCAATGTTCCATTTAGACCTGTTAAATATACTGTTCTTCTGAGGGAAAATCAGATCTAAACCATTCTAAACCATCGGAAGTGAAGAGCAACCGCCTTCACAATATATTTTACAATGAAACTTTTGTTTGACAAACGAAATTAGTTTTGCGGATATTTTGCGTACACAGACAAATGAGCGTTTTCGTACGTCATATTTTCCTGTCACATATTACGATCACCCCTACTCCAACACTCTTATCCGGGTTCAGTAGCAGTATCTTATCCATTACTATTTCTTAGCTCGTTGCACAATCGGTACAAGAAATTTCTGTGTGAAACATTTTAGCCTACCATTTATTTCAATCATATGTTTTCTATTCGTTTCATATATTCTCTCGATTTCGTATTGCTCCCATTAAAATTTTATTGCAACGATTTACATACCATCATAAAGGGAAAGCCCCTACGTAACACACAATTATTAGACTGTTTTTCGTACCCTCCAATTCGACGTTCCAAATGAATTTACGCAAGTGGAATGGCAAAATCGATGAAAATATATGAATTTGAGAAAGGCTTTGTTTATAGAATCAGATACTCTTTCAGTCTTTCTTGTTCTTTTTTCAGAAGAAAACATACGGCGAAAGAAATGTGGCAACAGCGCGCTCCATTTACTCTGTACTGCAATCTAAGAGTGAGACGCGCTATAGATAAAGGTCTTTCACTACGCATTGTTTCGAAAAACTCTTCATAGATACGGTTCGTATAAATATACAGGGTGTTGGAAAACAGCACCGACAACGTTTGAGAAGTGATTTCTTATACCAAGATAAGACAAAAAGTATAGAAGACAAACCTGGGTGCACAAATGCTTCCTTTCGAAGTTATAGGCTGTCGAAAACAGGAGAAAATGTATTTTAAAGGTCCATAGCTCCAAAACTATGGGACTTACCGTAGTAGGGTCATGATTTCACTTAGGAACTAATATGTGTGCTATCCAAAAATATATGTTTCAAAATCCAAGATACTCACGCATCAATTTCTATAGAGGGACTTTGGCCACAGGGATATAATCTGAAGTATTCACCAACAATCTCTATAAAAATTGTTGCGGAAGTACCACAGAATTCTGAAACTTGGATACTTGAATAGGGCCCATATTATTACCTAAGTGAAGTCTTGACCCGAATACGAAGTCATGACCCCCCTCATCGTTCGTAATTAGTATTTTCTTTTTGGTAGTGCCATAATCAAAGCATTGTTGCTTGAATGAAATGTTAGTTCAAGTTTTATTTACTTATTTATTTATTACCAACTATAGTTAAGCATTTACATATACGAACGATTTATCTAGTGTATTAGTATGTGCCCCATCGTGCTGTAAGTGTAAACACATAGGTATCCGTCATCGTGTCCTCATTGACATGTTGCGGATCATATGAGGAGTTATCCTTTGAAAGATTTTCTCCACACCAATCCAACAGCTTTACATTGCGAGAAGAGTCTTTGCCAAAACGCTGGCATTACCTGCGTCATTGTTTGGTTCAGAGATGGACATCCTCACTCATTTTGCCCTCTTCAGTGCCGCCCTCATCCTGACTCACTCTCATTTCAATAGCTAAGGCTGAGGGCTTCAATAACATTTGAGTGAGGATGAGAGGATCAATAATATTTGATTTAGGATTTAGTATTTAGATTTCTCGGCTCTCGGCATCTAAGGCCATTTAGCTCGTCACGTACATGAGGGATGACGTCCCTCGGTGAGCACACTATCCACGGAAAGGGTAGCGACAAAGGACTGGGAAAGGAAGAAAGAGGCATGGGTCTGTAAGTTAGGTACCTCCCCAGCATTTGCCTGGTGTGAATGAGGAAAATCTCATTCAGGGTGGCTGGCCTGAAAAAGCATTTTACCTTTTCGACCGAGTGCACCCTCCGGGAATCGAAAACGGAACCGCTCGCACCGAAGGCGAGAGCGTTAGCTATTACGCTATGTAGTGCCACCAATAATATTTGAGTATGATGGAAAGTGAGGATAAATATGAAGGAGTCGATTTAGTGTGAGTGTAAATGAGGGTGAGGCATCAATAAGATTTAAGTGTAAGGGCCAGTGAGAGTTTGTGTGAAGGAGGTGACTCAAGGTGAGTGTGAGTGAGGTTATTAATAATACATTTGAACGTGAGGATGAGGACATCAATACTATTTGAGGGTCGGGGTGAGTAATTGTGGGTATGAGGGAGTTGATTGAATGTGAGTGTGAGTGAGATTTCGGGAAAATTCTCATCTCTGGTTTTGTCAGGCCTGTACGTGTGGTCGTTTATCCACGCACACGCATACCACTAACCGTTCCTTGACTGAGTAACTACAACCACTCACATCAGCCGTGGATTCACAACTGAAATGTTCCCACGTGTATGCGTTGCCGGACTCACAAGATAAGAATGGACCGTTTTATCCTCCAGAGGACCGTACAGTAACATGAAAGCTCTTTCCTCTTTAAACATATATAACTTTGTTCACTTATACAGAAATGTTTTGTTATTTGCTGTGAAATTACGGACGAAAAAATAAAAGTAATAGAGCATTATAACAACTATTTTAAAATAGGCCTATAATATTAATGTTAGTTTTTAGCGTGACAATAACAGAAACACACACTCTCACCGATTTTGTTAATTCTCAAAACTGAAATTATGATCTTTATATTCCAAGGGAACATCGTCATTTCCCATTAAATTCTACTTTCTATTCGAACTAGAAGACAACTCGTCATGTAATTTAACTTATTTTGTGATGGTGTAAACCTAACTCATGTGGAGTCATTATATTTCACATTGACTGAATGAAACACATACATTCACTGCCAATAATAAGTTTATTTGGTGTTCACTTTTGTTACATTGATTTCGCTGAATGACGAAGGGGTATTATCTCAGAGCATTACTACGAGTTGCATCGAGTTGTGGACCGGTAGAAAACATAATTTTAAAAATAAAAGTTTCTTTAAAGAGTAAAATATTGTTAAAGGATTTTAGTAAGACCGTACATAAAACGTACGGTTATGGAACCGGACGATATGCAGGCCGAATAGAGTGAAATACCAATATGTAGGGTCAAGACAGCACGTCTGCTAACGCTGTTCATGCGACCTTAAACATATGGATAACAGACAGTATTTGCGATCATGGATGCCAGAAATGCTGCCTGTGACCACGCAAGCAGTGTTATCAGTATCGGAACTAAACTTGGATTGACGCTTCTCTCTGTTACTCAAACCTATAGTTACAGAGACTTCTTGTATACTCTGAGGAATTTGATAAGACGTTTGAGGAATTTGATATGACGAAGAACACAGGAAGCTATATTGTGTTTAAAAGTTAACTAAAGATAAAAAAAATGTTTATGAGTTAATGTAACACAATGAGTCCTCTTGTTTTGTCGGACATAGCTTGCATGTAGTGAGTAATTTATTTTACAGAGCAATTATGATCCTTTATCACACTGGATCTATTAGCGTTAATTTGATAATGAAATATTAATTACTTGATGAAATAGATGAAATTCAAGATATTGAGGGAAATGGAAATACACTCACCCTTCGTTTCAACGTATTAACATATAAGAGGAGAAATAACGGTTTCACGTTGCCGATTGTCTGTAATGGCTAATATGCACAATTTTGTTACTAAAGGCTGACTTAAAATACAATATTGTACTTTTATTCAAGCACATTACCAAAAATAGCATTCTAAAGCCGGGTACACTGTAAATATACATTACACAAGAATACATATAACAGTTTTTTTTAGTTTTAAATAATTACTTTCAGACCGAACCTACTGCTCCAGATTTTGTGCACTGCTTCCGTAGTTCGCTAAATCAATGTCCATCCGTAAAATCAATGGATGAGAGTTTCGCGAAAAATTAATAGCTAATACGGTGTTATACTATGAATTTGAATTCTAGAGGAATGCAAAGAAGCACTGACGTAAGTAATAATTAACAATTTGAGCTTTATAGTTTTGTATTTTGCGCTCTTGCGTAACCTCTAAGTTATGGAGGACTGGGTTTGCTATTGAAAATGGGTTCCAGGCCATGACTGGGCTTTCAGGTACAGATTTTGCATCATGTAGGATCAACCCGAAGAAAACGTGTCGTTCCACCACATCAAGAGAGCTCGATTATAGAGCCATAGCAATATTTCTTTTCAATAATGAACAATTGATGTAACTGCGACACCATTATATTTACAAAAAAAAAAAAAAAAAAAAAAAAAACTAACAATATTGAGTCTATAAGATGAATATGTTTAAAATATCTACTGAAGCCTTCAATTGTTAACATCCGGGGCTGGATAATTTGTTTGTAATTTTTAAACCAATGACAAAGGAACTCTGAAATTTTGTGCCATGTAAACATTGGTAGGGGACATTGTTTAATATGCACTGTGATAAGACCAGGTTAACAGTGTTGTCAAGCCAACAGAAAGTTGTATCTTTTTTTAAAAAAAAATAGCACTACGCTAAGTTATTGCATATTTCAAATCTAAAAGTAAAATGAAAATATATGAGACAACGCTTGAAATATAATGTCGCAAACTAAGGATGCTACAGTACCACAAACATTTACATTTTGGTGGTCTTTACTGTAGTAATAACATTATACACATCCACAGTACTTTACTGTCTAATATTACGATCATGACTTGAAGCCTTGGAATGAATACAAACAAACTTAAAAGTAACTGAAAATTTAATTATTTTTCAAAATCATTTATTTCCAAAAAATGCTTAGATCTTAATCTTTGCCTCATTCAATTGCATAGACGGTTTTCAATATATGTAAGCATCGCTATGTTCTTTACAGTAATTTGATAGCTCAAACCGTTCTGGAGATATAGTAAAGACTGTTGATGTTTGCAACGCTGTGTTGGATAATTCTAAAAACGTTTAACTACATCTACCAAAAAAGTTTTTTTACATTGTAATATAAGCAAAGTAACTCAAAAAGTTATTTTAAAACGTTCCTACAATTATTTGTATGCCATTTTGAGCAATAAATTAAATTTTACTTATTTTGCATATCTGCCGAATATCAAATTACTATAATCGTTATAACGATCTTCATTTCTATTGGAAATCACATACGTAATTTGATGTGATACTTATGTAAACATTTTTTGAATTAAACTCCTTTAAAGAAAAGTAAAAGTTTCAATTTCCTGTAACTTTGTATTTATTTGTTTGAAATACGTCATTTGAGGATTGAAATGTTCGACATTAAGGTACTTTGAATGTGCATTATCTCTCTCGTGCTGCTTCCATTGTCACTGTTGTATAGGTAGAACCATCTACAGATTGATTTATTGTTTTCCGATTTTTATGATACTGTAGCGTTCTTACGTTGCAATACTGTATGACTAGTATGGTTTTGAATGTTTCCGTTTTATATGTATATATGAAATACCTAATATCCTGATGTAGTTTCATTAAAAAGAAACAACTTTATATTTGATTGACAACACTGTTAACCTTTTGGTATTACAGAATATACCAGCAATGTCCCCTTTCGATACGTATTACATGCATAAATTTTAAGCGCATTTTTCCATTAGTTTAAAAGTTAGAAGACGTGTCAAAATAAATGGTCCACCCTGTATATTTAGACATCTGCGATAAATTATATCAATTTATGAACTGCAAACGGGTTTCCCGTTGAAAACAATGCACATTTTTATCTAGTTTTATTTCTGTGTCAGAGATAAAAAATACTTATGATTGATTTAACGAAAACCTAAAAAACTCATCTTTTTGTTATTACTACACGCAATTGCACATAAGAGCAAAAGTTAACAAGCATTTAATTTCTGCTACGAGACTAAAAATCCAAAACGACAAAGGGTGAAAATGTTTATTGAACTAATAACAGGTTTCACAGCAGGACGATTATGCAATCTTTTCTGCCCCATTTCCGTTTTTGTGGATTACATGTTGAGAATGGCGTTCTAAAACCATTAAGTTGGTACCACTGAATGTGTTTGGGCGTCACAACTGCCTCTGCGACACGTTTAGGTCAATAGTTATGGCAGTAGCTGTTTGTGACGTGCAAACGAGGTGTTTTGGTAAACAGAAGTGATTTTTCTGCGGTTCGAGATTGGCACGTAAGTGGGTTGCTTGGGAAGGGGGATGATTCGCTTCAATATGATTTCCTCTACACTACACTATTGGTTGAGCAGGCGATTGTTTCGAGATAACCCAGAATATTGTTCCGCGAAATCACTTGATTGTCTATTTGCTCTCAAGCAACAAAAGAGACGCGCGCTAGAGATATTATTTAGAAAAATAAAAATTATTCATGTTTTATAAAACATATTATTTTTGTGATTATTATATAATTAATGTATATGACAACAGAAAAGGAAAGGATGATCTTCCACATAAGTAAACTAATTATGGATCTTGTTCTTTTTGAAGTTGCAGTTCCTTTGTTGAAGTTTCCAGCAGTGACACTATATATGGGATGTAGTCCTACGCTTTAAAGCGGAAGTTGGAATACCGCAATGTTCTCAATTTCTTTCAAGTTTCCTACCGGGAATCGAATCTTGCACCAAAGGCAGGCGTATTACACTTGTTTTTGGAGGGAAAATAATTATTTAGAAAGTTCGAGAGTATGATATCATCATACTGTAAGACTATTAATAATTAAACATTATACCAAATTTGGGAGAGAAATTTGTTGAGGTTTTCTTATTATATAAAATATATACGTAGTATGTTGGAATTAAATTTACTCATATTATAGCCGTTACGTTTCTCTACAATATTATCCCTTGTATCCATCCATTCCATAAATCGATTTAATAATTTCAGACTTTTATTCAAATCTTGCCCCTTATTGGCTTCCAACTAAAATAATTCTTAGTCCTCTTTTATAATCTCTTTCTCACTAGGACCTTTGTGTATTTTTCAATCTAAACACTCATGCAAACACCGTATACGTGAGATTTTTACCACATTCACTCCCACTTTCGTCATTTACACTGTTATCATCCATCTCACTATCACCTCGGTGCATAATTGTGGAACGCTAAACTAGAAAAAAATGAACAAAACTATTTTCTATACAATGTAAAAGGGAAAAAGTTGTTACAATAGCAGCTTGCACAGCAGTGACAGGACAATTCATATCGCCTTTTGTGATTATGAAAGAAAAGGAAACATGGAATAATTCAATCAAAGAATGCCTCCGCAACAAAGTAGAGATGCCAGAAAAAGATATGACGTCTGAAACTTTTGCTAAATGTTTAGATAATCATACAATCTCACAAATCAGAACCATTGATATTACTTATTTTGGATGATTATGGTTCCCACTACAAGGACTTGGCTTTTCTTGAATATACATTGAAGCTTGATATCCACACAAATTACCTACTAGTCCATTCTACTCACATAATGTAAGCCCTTCACGTGACATTTTATTATGTTTTCAAGGCAGCACATAAGTAACGAGTGCAGATTATAAGAACTTTATCTAGTTAATCCAATTTCAAAATTAAAATTTTGTTTTTCCCACAAAGCTTGGTCGAAAGCTGCATATGTACTGCTACTGCTACTAATGAGTTCCAATCAGTGGCGTATTTACGATTTTGTTTCGGGAGGGGCTTTGCTAACTTTCGGGGGGGGGCTTAAGCCCGGAAGTCCCCCCTAAATACGCCACTGGTTCCAATCGACTGAAATAAATCCGTGTGATGAATCAAAAATTGCAGATTGCGATCTTTTACCATCAGAACCTAATTCACTAAACGAAAAGGTCCACCCTGAAAAGAAAAAAAAAACAAAAAAAAAAAAAAAACCGGAACATCAAATGGTAAAGATCCAGAAGAATTTACATCTATTACACAAATAGGATAACCTACTTTGCAGATAGAACTGCCTACAAATTTCCATGATTTGAAAACACTAAAATGAAAACACTAAATCATGGGTGAAGAAAATAAGACATACGGTTTAAATCAAGGTCAGGCAGTTGTTCAATCTCAGTATGTGGATGGACTCGGTAAGAAAACTTTACCCCTTCAAATTGTTAAGAGGAAATTCTCAGGAGTTTGCTTTCAGGGCTAAAGAAGAGACGTACAGTCAGAAACAATGTATGTTGGAGCTATCATTTCTTATACCTCCAACTTCTACTTAATATTGTTTTCGACTGTACATGTAGCTCCGAAGCACCAACTGTACCATAAGTTAAAAAAAAATTAAATATTAAAGAAATCAAAATCAAAATAAATTGTATCAAATCATAAATTGTGTTAAGTTACAAAAGGAATAGTAAATTCGTACCTCAAATTAAAAGAGTGAAATTAAACGAATGGTTGCAATCTTTTATTGTCACAATTGACAATATTTTATTAATGAAACAACTGACTTACAATGGTAGTATAGTGGAATTTTGTGTAACAATATAAATTAGTCAACTGTAAATATTCAAGAGCTTTGAGTTCATAACCAGACATAGTATGTTACCTTGACTGCATAACATATAACTATAAATTTACTCAATGCTAAGCCAATTATGACATAAATAAGCTGAGTACTTAAACATTCAGACTTCTTTGCCTATCACTTTCAGAGACCTCCTAATATCATGTCACATGCAAAATAGACAGTTAAAGTTCCCTGTAGTCATACTTTACCTTATTGCATATTTCGCTTGCTTTTGACCAGACAATGGTCTCTCTTGCGGTATTTGTAATTTAGTATAGACCATTCCATTGCGATACTGGATGCAGGACCCAGAATGCAGAATGCAGAATGAATTTTTAGTTGCAAACTTGGTCATTTTATATGGACTATTGTCCTTGTTTGCCTTAATTATTTTTCCTTTTTACTTCGCCAAAAGCCAATATAAAAATTTACAAAATCTTAGGAAAGTCCTAATTAGATTTCCTGTTTTTATCTAATGGTGTAAAAATAAGTATTTTTGAACTTTAATTTACCTTGAGGTTTGCTTTCGTCTTTTTCGTGAAGCAGTGTTATTTGACTACAGGTGATTCTTGACTATTTTGCTTCTGCTTCCAACGATTTCTTGATTACGAATACTGTCCTTGTGATTTTGAAAATAATGTTATGCTCGTATCCAGCAGTTAAGATATTACAAATACTTCGTTCCATTTTCACCTACCAAATTGCCATTATAATTTTTATGAATAAAAATGATATTTTTTTAAAAAATTCTTAGTTCATGGTTACATTACACAACAATGCTCAGCAACAAAGACACTTCTTTTTTTCCTATATAATGTTGAATACGATGATAGGGTTTGGGTACAAAACATCGTGGCCAGAACCTCGTGGCGACAACCTCGCAGTCCAAAATCTCGCCTCCCAAAACATCGCGGCCCAAAATCTCGCCGGGCCGAAACCTCGTGCCCCAAAATATCGCCATACCCAAAATCTCGCCTGACCAAACACCGCGTTGTAATGATCTCGCGACACACAATCTCGCCTGGTCTAAATTAAGCGAGAAGTAATGTCGCCTGGGAAGAAATGTCGTCAGGATAAAACCTCTTCATCACGATTTCTTCAATGTAGAAGGTTCTATATATTACTATATGTATATATTTAGTAATAACACATAATTACATTAAAATAATGACAAGAAAAATTCTAATGCATGCTTTGGAAAAATATATATATATAAATTAAATGACTATGTTTGTTACATTATACCTCTTGAGCCATCCTACCGATCTCAATCAAATTTTCAACATAGATGAGGTTCGAGCCTAGGATGTCTTTTATAATTTCACTTCGTTGGGACAACAAAAGGGAGTGGGATATATATATATATATATATATATATATATATATATATATATATATATATATATATATATATATATATATATATATATATATATAGAGAGAGAGAGAGAGAGAGAGAGAGAGAGAGAGACGTAGCTAGAGATTTCGGCGCCCCTGCTCTCACCACACCAAGCTCTTCAATCCTTTTTTCTTTTTACTTATAAGAAAAGCAGCAGATATTGTTATACTACATTGAATTTTTATTAAGCTGCAGGGGAGATTTTGGCCCACGAGGTTTTGGCCGCCAGGTTTTGGCAACGCGAGGTTTTGGCCCGGCGAGATTTTGTTCCGCGAGGTTTTGGGCGGCGAGGTTTTGGCCAGGCGAGATTTTGTCTCGCGAGGTTTTGGGCGGCGAGGTTTTGGCAACGCAAGGTTTTGACCTGGCGAGATTTTGTCCCGCGAGGTTTTGGGCGGCGAGGTTTTGGGCACGCGAGGTTTTGGCCGGCGAGATTTTGGGCGGCGATGTTTCGGCCGCGAGATTTTGTCCTATCCCCGATGATAGTCCTTATGTGGGAAATTGGGGATTATTGAGTAAAATGTAATACTTGTAACATAAACTGTGCATTCCAGATGCAAATTATTTTACATGCGAAAGTTGCCAGAAAACTTATCAAAATAATGCCTAAACAAAGGATGAATTATTTTAGTCGAACAAAAGAAAATTGCTTTTTGTTTAGCTTGTTATGAAGCATTATGAGCAAGTTAGTTTTGTTGTCAGCTTAGCAAGACAAAGTGTTTTACTTTTTGCTGCTGAAATAATTCGGAGATATTGCTTTCTGTTCTTAATTTCTAACTTCTAGTAGTTTCATACAGCTAAAGGGCATTGAACTGAAACCTGCAGAAATAGCATAGGATGTTCGCCGGTTTACCAGAGCTATCTAGTAGTTTATATCGTACTTTTGTTCAATGAGTCCTTGCAGGTCCTTGGCAGTCACTCCGATAGTCGTCAGTGAACGTCAAATGGAGGATAAATCTGACTTCAAAAGAGGACAGATCATAGCGGTGCATCTAGCAAGTACACCTGTATACAAAACTGCAACACTGTGAAGTCTCGCGGGTTACAGTATTCAGAGTGATGTGTGTATATGAACTTGAAGGATAAACCACATCTAGGAGGAGCAACTGCAGGGTCAAACGGAAATTGTCTGAAAGGTACCTCAGGATACTGACGAGGATTGTTGCACGAAAACGGAATACCACCGCATCGGTAATCAGCCCAGAAGTGAATACATACCTTAGAAATATTATGTGCATGAAAACAGTCCATCGATTCCAACATCCATGGTTACGATACCGAAGCCTTTCATCAGTAGCGCAAATGGCCCAAAGCGGGTTCAATGAGGCCAGAAGCATGAAACCTAGACGTTGGATGACCTAAAACGTGTCATATTCTCAGATGAGTCCAGTTATACTGTTTCCCAAACAACAGAAAGAATGTTCCTCTGAAGAAGCCCCTCTCTAATGAATGCATACAACCCAGACTGCTTGGTACTCACAGTCAAACATGGTGATATTTTTGGGTCCAATACCGTAACAGACTTTGGGCCCCGTCATTGTTCTTGATAGTTGTGTTACTGCCAAGGACTATGGGAACATTCTGGAGGATAATTTACACCCTATGATTTGAAAACTCTTCCCAGATGGTGGTGCAATGTTTGAAGATGATAACGACCCCATTCACACTCCTAAACTTGTCACAGAATGCTTTGATGTGCATGACAGTGAGGTTGAACATCTGTCATGGCCTGCTGAATCGCTAGGTCGCAACATCATGGAGTTTGTTAGAGAATCGAGTAAGCAAAGTTTATCTTCACCACGTTCACGTTCTAAACTTGTCGCTACACTTCAAGAGAAAAGACTGGAAATTCCTCCGGAAATTCCTTCAGTGCCTCTATCAAACCTTCCCAAGTTGTGTTGCTGTTTTACCGGCCGCCAATAGTGCCACAATACCTTATTAAATATACTTTATTGCTTTCTAAGGTGTTTCAGTTTCAATGCCCACTACCTGTATAATCTTAGATTATCTAAATTACGATTCCACTGTATGCAATCTAAATTTTAGTAGGTATCGATGATCCCCAAGAATTTGTCAAAGTTCCCCGACATGTTGGGTAACTCGGACATTTCGAATGATTCATATTAGTCTTTTTATTGATGTTAATCAAAGTTGTTAGTTCTGCACGTAAGGAACTAGCAAATGTCACATTTGCCTAAGTATGTCTTTTTGGCGTTTTGAATCAGAACTTCTTATGGTATCAGAGCTCCCTTGAATTAAATCGCGTTTTAGCCTCAAGAAAGTTCGATCTTTCTATTTTCTCGAAAATTACACTTGGTATTTTGTTCAGCTTGATGTGAAATATCGACTGATCTAAGATAATCAGAAATTAAAATGTATAAGAGTTAATAATAAATAAATGATACATCTGATGTACTATGCATTATCATCTTGCTAGTGTACGAAAAAAGAGTGTAATGAGGGTATATTTCAATTTTAGTTTCACCTTAAGCAGCTGCGTTTGATTCTCTTAAGGTTTTACACTAACATATATAACTTTCTCAGCTCAGAAGGATGCATCAATCGATACCTACATCTCTCATTTTGGTACATATTTTGCATTAAACGCTAAAAATATTGAGGAAAATAGAGTCATGTCTAGGTATTCAGTGATACTATTCTGAGCTAGAGCCTGATATACTAAAAATAGTAGAAAATGTACCATTTTTCTTTTGCTTGCTTTTCATAAGTGAAAGGAGATAATGAAATGCAACTTACTACAATTATTATTTAATTTTTATAACTATGTTAAAACTATTTTGTTTATTACAAACTAAATACAACCAATATTTATAAAAGTAGTTTACAAGATTCCAAGACAGAATAACACATAATCAAATGCAGTTGAGTTCGTTCCTCTAGCCACTGGAATTGTTATTCTGGTAACATTGTAATTTCTGTGGATGGCAGCACTGAAGATTCTTTAGGTTCATATTTTTTGATGTAGAATAACATATCTATGTTTGTGGTAAGTTGCATTTCATTATCTGCTTTTACTTATGAAAAACAATCAAAAGTAAAGTGATAACTTTTGTATTATTTTTAGTATATCAGTATGTCAGTAATTTTTTCGTCATTTTTGCCATGAATGTGATAACTTTCATGTAATATTTTATTAAATATTTTTACTGACTACGAGCAAAACTACCCGTTGTTTAACGGAGTTAATAGTATGCAACCTGCGAAACAATAGATTAGAGTGGATTGTTTGACTTCAAGGCCTCTGAAACACTCTGGACTAAGGAAAATCCTTTATCCGGACAGCGCTATATTGTACAAATTTACGGTATCGTTATATTTACTACGGAAATCTGTACGAAAATACGTTATCCATATGCTACATACTTTTCCCGCTTAGATGTTACACCATGCCGTTACGGGATGTATGACATGTATCAGTCTTCAGTATAATACATACTTATACGTATTACATACGTCAGCAATATTTTATATACGTCCTTTGCATGTGAGATCATCACACCCAATACACAGTTCTTTCTTTCGTATGGAAAGTACATTTATTCGGAACACTTATACGGAAAGTATGTACAAGAAATACGTTTTCAGTTATACGTTTACTGCAGGGTGTTACACAGGGTTATACGTTAAGTCCAAAAACTACAGGGTTTACGCATGTAACCTACATTTTACGTATACCACATAAGTTTTCTCTCAGTGTATACTTGTTAAACTTCAAGGTGTCATAAATCGGAAAAACAACTTTGTACACGATTATATCTGATAAATATCTATATGTGCACAAAACGTGGTGGTTCTAAGTGATCCTTTTCTATGATAAAACCTGGTGAGAAACTTAACGCAGATATGCACTTTTATACCTAGGCACATATATTAGTAAAGATTGTATTTCATTGCCCACATAGGGTCACTACATTAAAACTCTTTATTCTACTGTGGTTAACAATGTAGTTGACAAGAACTGACAGCCAAACGTGTCATAAACATGTTTTGCCGAAAAAGTCTTTCCTCGATTCATTTTGATACTTCAATCATGACTAATAATTAGTGAGACTGAATACCACAAATAAATATTCACTCCTTACGTAACTAAACTTTCGCTTTTCGAAGAGTAGTAGTGTCAGTTGGACTATCGTATGATTTTGAATATTCATTTTAACCCCCTTAACCAATTTTCTCACAGTCTATTGTGTTTGCTTTAAAAACACCACAACTTATTCATTTCATTTTCTACGTATGGCATATCTGAAACAACACGTTTTTACATCATATTTATTTACGTCTTTTATTTCTCTATTGGAAAATTGATGCCCACCCAGTATACATAGATCATGTATATTATAATTGTACAGACGTCAGCACCAGTGAAAATGCGGTTTCCGAACTTTTTGACCGGAAAGCTCTTGAACCAGTCAGTCCCATGATGCACCTGGGTGACCAAAAAGACGTTTTGTGCTCTATCGAGTTTTGAAAAAAACGCTCCTCATATATATCCAAACTTTGCGATCACTTTTCTCGCGAACCCATAGACGCGTTTGTCTAAAAAGTTGTTTTAGGGGGCACAGTGGCTCAGTGCTCTGGTGGATGTGATTCCCGGTTCGATACCCGCTACATAAGTTTGTGCTGGGCTACATTGCGTCTGTCTGTTTTCTCGGGGGTACTCTTGTTTTCGTTCATATTCTCATTTCATCAACTTTTCCATCATCATCATTCAGTTACTTTAATTATTCGTCTTCCTTAGATTAACAGGCTATTCGTGTTACGTTAAATTAAAAGATTTTATTTTATTTATTAATATTTATTATTAAATTTAGTTTCATTAAATTCATCATCCTCAATTTGGTATCAAAGCAAAAATTAGAAACTTACCGAAGTAAACATTAAGTATTTCTATCTTTTTATTAATAAATGTTGTAATGTCTTTGAGGTAGAGTCAATAACGGTCCGGGTGTTTCCCCTTCAACAAATTTTATTACGAAATCTAAATACAGTTATCTTTGAATTTTACAAAGAATAATTTAATAATGTATTCCTTTAAGTGACCAAGATGAAAGAGAATGGTGTTTTGCACGGTGGCCCTTTTGCTCAAAGCAGCCTCCAGAGCATCTGCAGATTTTAGGTGAATTTGTAGGAAAACCTTCTCAGCCCAAAAGCAGCTTCG
Organism: Thermobia domestica; assembly: GCF_964235325.1. NCBI lineage: Eukaryota > Metazoa > Arthropoda > Insecta > Zygentoma > Lepismatidae > Thermobia > Thermobia domestica. The sequence continues at coordinate 137,962,109 of NC_137458.1, forward strand.
CGAGGTTTTGTTGTGGTTAGGAGAGCTAGTCCGTGGCGACCTCATGAGTGGGTGTATGTTATCTGATCAGTGGTCAGACTGATAACTGGTTCCTCCTCAGGCTGCGCTTTTATAGATGGTCTTCTGGTGACTCGTTCCTCCTCGGGCTCGATCATCCTAGTTTCGTGTCTTCCTGGTTGTAGCTTTCGTTTGCTTATACTGTTTGTAAATAGTAGCACGTGTTGTAGTAATACGTACTTGTGCTGAAATTGAGGATCCTTACAATATTGAATGCCAAAATTGATTTTAAAAACTTTTGAGGAATATTGTCTCCCTTTGACAGATTGAGCTAGCAGTACTTCCTCGTATAGATATAGTAAAACAAAATATGAGAATGCACTTCAAATTATTCGTCTATCTCGAATGTTGACACGTAGGCATCTCATTCAGAAAGTTTCCCCACTTTTCTAACTTTCCAAGTATGCATATTATAATAAATAGTCTCTAAACCTCTATATATTTTCCAATAACATTCATTAACTCTTTGTTCTTGCCCAACAATATGCAGTCTAGACGTTTCTATCCTCCTAACACCACTTAATATCAATGTTCGACTTACACGAACACCAATTTCATTTAACTTGAAGATTGGCCATCCCCAGACCACTTCATTAACAAAGCCCTATTCAGTATTATAAATAAGAGAAGTACGCACTTCAAAACTTCTTTCAGTCCTTTCTATTATATTCGAAACGTATTGCATTTACAACTTCCAACAACAACCTGTTAAACCCTCAAATGCATACTTGTGTTATTCCTTTATATTTCATATTTATAATAGCATAAAGCATATTGTCTATCTACTATGCTCCACGTATAAGTTAACTCTGGAATACACAGACAAAACAAGCTTGCGTGAATACACAGGTGGGGTGCCTGCGCACCCCATATAATTAAACGCTACTAAAATTATAATACACGAACTTAAATATATTTATTTAACTTTATCAGTTACAAGAATACACAATAAGAGTGTGTATGTATTTTTGAACACACAGCTATTCCTTACTGCACGAAATGAGACTTCCTTTCTGTGCTCAACACAAACAGCCTCTTTGCATCTAAAAAAAAAGATTGTTTTTCTGCCCTTATTCCTAGGGCACATTCGACATCGTGCTTGCTCTGGAAGACTAGATGTTGAATCAATTGCAGATGAAAGTTCTTTTTGAATTCCAAGGATATTTCTGATACCAATAGACAAATTAGTCGGAAGGTTCTTCTTGAGGCGCTCCAGCATGTAGGGTCTAGCTAACTGCAACCCATGTTTTTTTGAAACTCCGAAAGGATGGTTGAGAATACCATTTATGACAGTTTTTTTCCTAATATAGAGGCTTCCCTTATAGCTGGATGATTTTCGATGTTAACCTCAGTGTCACTCGTGTCACTTCCACTAATTTCATCATAGACTTCCGATTATACTTCAATATTGTCATCGGACTCACTGAAATTACCTTCAGAATCATAATCTTCTTCTAATGTGTTCAGTACAAGTTTGTAAACTAGCTTGAACCTGCACACACTTTCGCCATCATGCAATTAAACAAATATGCACGCAAAGTATCTAAAACGAATTTCGTCAAAAATTGAATTTCACATACGTAAATACACAAGTGGGGTGCTAGAGAACCCCACCCCTTGAATATATTTTCTTCTAAAACGAGACAATTTGCTTCAAACCCACCACCGTGAATGTCATGCTCCAAAATGAGAATACACGGAAGCACCAACCATTGAGAACAGAGCCACAATGGCGATGAGTATAACGTTTGGGGTGCTCCAGCACCCCCCTGTGTAGGCCAGGGTTAATAAAAATAAAATTGAAATAGGAAGAATTTAGAATTAAAAAATGAGAACAATATCTGACAAATGAAAGCCTTTACACAAATCATAGGAGAGAATTATCTTTCTAATGTGTTTATAGTGTGTTCTTATTCGATGAATGTTCTTTTCTTGAAATTAATGTTTGTTTATGTTCATGATGCCACTTAAAATTAACTCAAGAAGAATTTAGTATTTTTGTGATTTCCTTTGTTATGTGAGTTATTTAGTGTCACTCTACAATGAACAGTTTTCAAATAACTCTATTAATTACCTTATCTTAACTATATATAAAATTACATGAACTGACATAACTTAAAGGGGTACTTCCGGTTGTCATGGAAAGTTTAAATTTGGCGTGAATGTAGTTTTTCGGGACTAACTTATAGGAAAATTGCCAAAAATGAATATTTGAAACTTTTAGTTGATCTAAAGGGGGGATAAAGAATTTCTCGATGTTATTTAAATGGGCCTTTTTTGAAACCTATTATCTCATCTTTTAGGTACTTGGAACTAGAATAAAAACTTGTAATGCGGTATGTTTGTACGTTTTCGTTCGCATTATTAAAGTAAATCAGTAAAAATAAAAATTTCCAAGTTTAGAGAGGTTTTATAGGGAACTGAAATATCTTTCCCATACGCTTTCGCGACGTACCCGCACGACTGTGCCGGTTGTGCGGATACACCATACAATCACTAGTAATTATATACTTTTGTCTTCCGTTTTATTTCTTCGAAAGGGGACGGCTCTCTACAATTTTGCGGCTTACATGAGTCGTACAGTGGTACAGATGCGTCAATCCCATACGAGAGTGCATATTTCTTTTGTTTGCGGTTAAAGTTTGGTGAGGATTTATAAAGATGTTAAAAAAGTTCCGGAAAGGGATATATGGGACATCATTTACACCCCAAAATTATAGAGCACTTCCTGCAGGGCTCCAAAGATTAAATTTGACATGATTGTAGCTTTTCGGGACTAACCGACGGAAAAATTGCCAAAAGTGAATATTTTAATTTTTAGGGAGTCTAAAGGGGAGATGAAAAAACTCCCCATGTTATTTAAATGGGCCTTTTTTTTACCTATAATCTCATATTTTCAACGAACTTAAAAAGTTCATTACTGAATTCTCTATATCTGTGTGTCTGTCCGTCCGTCTGTCTGTTATTCGCGATTTTTTTCAATTTTGAACCCTGCAATCGAAAGAGCATAAAAACTATCAGAGAAAGTGATTAAATTTTTCGCATCACTCTTATCGTTTCCGAGATATTGGCCAAAAAATGGCTGACTTCCAGAGATTTAAGAAGCCGTAAGTCGTAGAGAGATGATATTGGTGTTGATCAATGTCTGAAAGGATGGTAAATAGTTTGGTACTAAATAGTAATTGGTGGCCACTGGTTTGGCCAATGGCCAGTTGGAAAGTTGCCACCAATTAATATCGGTACCAAAATGTTTACCATCCTCTCAGGTATTGATTAGCACCAATGTTATCTCTCTATGACTTATCATTTCCGTGATACTGGCCAAAAATGGCCAATTTCTAGATATTTAAGGAGCCATAGCTCGGAAACCATAAGTTGTAGAGAGATGATATTGATGCTGATCAATATCTAAGAGGATGGTAAATATTTTGGTACCAAATATTAACTAGTGGCCATTGTCTAACTGGCCATTGGTTTTGCCAGTGGCCAGTTGGATAGTCGCCATCAGTTAATATTAGTACGAAAATGTTTAATATTCTATTAGGGATTGATTGACACCAATATCATCTCTCTGTGACTTCCGTTTCCGTGATATCATCTCTCTATGATTGGCCAAAAGATAGTTCCGATTTCAGGAGGTTTAAGGAGCCAAATCTCGGGAACCGTAAGTCACACAGAGATCATATTGAAGTTGATCAATATCTAAGAGAATGGCGAACATTTAGTACCAAGTAATAACCGTGGCCACTGATTAACTGTCTACTGGCCAACTGGACACCGTCCCCCAGATATTGGCCAAACTTTTCGAATTTCTAGATATTTAAGCAACAATATCACGAGAACTGTAAGCCATAGAGAGATGATATTTTGTTAATTTTTGAGAGAAAGAGAAAGTGTGGATAAAAAAATTACTTCTACATCTAGGAACAATGATAGTTATTCTTCCTGCTTCATCTCTCCATTCTTTTCAAGTTCGTTCTGACAATGCTCTTGGAGCATTCTCAACTTGTATATACTTAGAATTAGAATACAAACTTGAAATTCGGTATACTTGTACATTTTCGATAGCGTCACGTAGGTAAATCAGTAAAAGTAAAAATTTCCAACTTTAGAGTGGCTTTATGGAGAACTGAAAAATCATCTTCATGTTATTTATATGGAACATTTTCTTCACCACAAAATGTTTAGGCACTTCCGGCAAGATTAGAATGATGAAATTTCGCATGATTATAGCCTTCCTGGACTAACCGACAGAAAAATTGCCAAAAGTGAATATTTTTAATTTTTAAGGGGTCTAATGGAGGGATGAAGAAATTCCCATATTATTTAAATAGGCGCTTTCTTGGGATAGAAAATCTTATCTTTTAGATAGTTGAAATAGGAATAGTAACTTGATATTCGGTAGAATTGTTTGTTTAAGAGGTGCGAGGTAGTAGGTAGAGCAAAAATGGGAGTGTGGTGGCGAAGCTTCCAGCTAGGCAAATTCAGGAAGTATGAAGAACAAATGCATGAAATTCACTGCTAATGCAAAGGTTGATACATAAGACATGCGAGGCCGTAGGCCAAACAAACGCGGGAGTCTGGGGGCTGAACCCCCAGCTAGTAAAAGGCTAGTCTTTTTTATATATATATATATATAAAATTGCACAACTACAGCATAGTAACACTATTTTCTCGTAAGGTAATTTCTTTCAAATTTTTCGTTTGAGACCTGTGTTCAACACTAGCACCGATTATATATAAAACCCAATAATACATATTTTATTCAATTAGAGCTACCTCGTGGCTAACATATTTGTCTTCGGCGCAGGAGTTCTGGGTCCGATATCCGGCGGGAGCTCATGCGGTTCAGATTCCACGTTATGCTGTAGACCTACGTCTCATATAGCGCCGCTGATGAACGGGACGCCAGAGTACAACTCAACTAACCAATCTAATAACTCAAGAAAATAACTACTTACACTAACGCTGTCTTCAATGGAAACACCTTACTTGTTGAGCTCCTTCGTAGCTAAGCGGTTAGCGTACGCGCCTTTTGCGTAGGAAACCCAGGTTCGATTCCTGGGTTCGGATTCCACGTTAATCAGTAGGTCCCGTCTCATATAGCCTTACTGCTGAAAGAAGTTAAACACAAAATCAACTCATCTTCCATGTTGTTCTTCATAAGGGAGTAGATGAACACAACGAGAAGGTCTATTGGTCCTTCGTTGCTTTACGGTTAGCATACGCGCCTTTGGTACGGGAGACTTTGGTTCGATTCCCGGTGAGAGCTCATGTTGCTTGCATTCCGCGTAAAGTTGTAGGTGCACGTCTCCTATATAACCTTGGTGCTGAATAGAAGTGCTGAACTCTAGACCAATCAAACAAAAAGAACGTCCCAACGTCAGTCAGAATTCGCAGGTTTGGCACCCTGTATATATTTTTCCGCTTTTTAAAAATATATGTGTGCTCTGCGCCATTCTGTTTATTTCAATTGTATTTATTCAATTCTGTTTGCTACTACATTTTATCTATGATGTCATTGAGGAGTTGGCATGGATGTAAAATTTCACTGAAATGATTCGTATTCTCCGTATCTATGCTACATATTATTTTCTGCATTTCTTTAACTTGTATTTTGATGAAAAGATTAAAATGAATTTAAAATAAGGCATCTCTTAAATAGTACTAAATATTATTTTTCATATTAACCCCTCAGACTTGCATTTAAATCAAAAGGACGTATATAAAAATAGCTCGTAAATAAATATAGAAAATTGGTTTGAAAGTTCTTACATTACGAAGTATGAAGGACATTTTCCTTACATAGACGATATTATCGATACTATCAGTTGCGATAGAAGGTGCACCGAATACCAAAGAAGGGACAGTAATGTAATACTGTATGGAGCTTCAAGTTCGACGAAGAAGTAGTCACAAAATATTTCATATTCACTCTGCGAGCGTATGCCGTCTTCTGGATTTTTCCACAAGAAATGTCTGTGACTAGAATACTTCCATATGTTAGTATTCGATCTGATTTGAGATCTTTTGTTCAAATACATAGACTGGATGCCAGTGACGACTGTTTCGTTTTACACTGCGATGAATCTTCGAGCTCATTAATTACAGATGAAGCAGCTGAGGAAGTTGAAAAAATTGATGAATTACCGTCGAATAACACCTTCTTATACTTTCTGCACACTTCTAACTCTCTCACCACCCTTGCTTCAGATGATAGCAGAACTGTAACAACTGAAGGTAGCTATCTAGATGATATTCCAGAATAATATCCGACATAGATTCAGACACGTCAAGAAATAACAAGTCATGGTGGAGCTATGTTTTCTACTGCTTCAATGGCTGTTTCTAATCAAGGAATAGTGTTTTATATATATTCCGAGCCTCTTTTTCATCTACAAAGGCCAGTTAACAGGGAAGACTTCAGCAACTGACATCTCCAGCTGACACACTCAAATTGAAGCTTCTGAATCGCAAATACCTACATATGTCACTATATACTCATTTAGTAAACGAGAAAGGAAGAAAATTTTAATTGCAGATGCAGTGCCTTGACTCATATTACTGAAGATTATTTTGATAGAAAAATAACAGAATCTAATTTTACACAATTACATTAAAAACTATGAAATAATGAACTAGAAACCATAGAGATAGACAAGTTGTCAACTATGAAGACAGATCATCGGTTTTCTCCAATGAAATTTTGAATCTTCCTCGATTAACGCTTGTTTGAAAAAGAAGAGTCTTCTTTGTGAATTTGAGTTACAACATGTGGAACAACATGGTATTCCGTAATATTGTACTAGTGTTCAAATATATTGTAAAGAAGCGAAGTATTGTTGCTTCTATTGTTTGTATTTGCATTGTGTGTAATGTATGTTTGGAATGTAATTGTAAACAAATTGTTTAAAATAATTGTAAACACATGTAACGATTCATTCGCAATGAGGAAAGCAATTTTAGTTAAAAAAAAAAAAACTCTTGCTTTGGGAAGTTAAGTGACGATAGGAAGATCATTATGGAGAAACCAATGGAATTAATGGCTGCCAACCTATACATCTAATTTTCATCTAGGCATGTTTGGACTTTATTGGAAAGCAAAAAGGAAATGAAAATTAATTACTGCCGTTTTCCAAGATATCTTCTAAGGATAGTCCTCGATAAATTTGTAAGTACTCGCTTTCGAATCGAAACAATAGCAAATAACCATCCGTTGTTCAACCTGAGTTATTATTTACATTATTATTTTGAAACCATGAAGAAAAGATGCATATAACTTGAGGTATATGATAGCTTTTTTCAACCTTCGGTACGTAGAACCCTTGAGATACGCGCCGAACCGTTCGGTTCACGTCAATTAGTCACGAGAGAAAGAATGGCCTAATCTTTGCTTACAGTGTAAACAATGTACACATTTATCAAAAAGCCTTAACGAAAGGTACAGAAGATAGGGAATAGAAGAAAGGTGTAAAACACTAAGTACGAAAGTGCTTAGTCAAGTAACTAATTTGTATTCGAAGTTTGCAGAATTAAACAGAGGAAGTTCACAGTAATCAATTCCATAAGTGACTGAATAATTAGAAAATGTTGGTTGTAATTTTAGTTTATTATCCCTTACAGCAATGGAGCTATATGAGACGTGGATCTACACCTTAAAGTGGAATCCGAATAACATGAATCCTCACTGGCGATTGAACCTCTATCCATGTCACTTAAAGGCACGTATCCTAATGATATAAACTTGAGGGAGCTCTGTAATTAGAAAATAATGAACTGAGATGACTTATTGACATTTCTGAAGAAATCTTTGCCTAGTCTATATTATAAAATCGAAAGTGACTATGTCTGTGACCCTTAATCTCTTGACTCACCCGACCAATCTCAATCAAATTTTCAATATAGATGAGGTTTGGGGCTGGAATGGTTTAATCGCTTCACTTTGACTGAGCAACGTAGGGGACGAGAGAAGGGGAGATACACAAAAATCAAAATATACAGAAATGAAGGAGACTATATTTATAAGTTAATAACTCTTGAACGAACCCACCGATCACAATCAAATTTTCAACATAGCTGAGATTCAAGACTGGGATTTTTTTTTTTTTTTATCATTTCACTTTGACAGTAGAACTTAGGAGATGGAGATGGATAGGGGATATATAACTTAGTAACTCTTGAACCTCCCGACCAATTTTGATCAAATTTTCAATATAGATGAGGTTCAGGCCTGGAATGGCTTCCATTTCATCTTGATGCTGCAACATAAGAGAGGAGGACGAGAGATATAAAAATAAAAATGAAAGTGGTTGTTTTTGTGATTCTATCAGCCTTAAACCATTCGACCGTTCTCGATCAAATTTTCAATATAGATGAGGTTTAGACATGGCATGGTTTCTATCGTATCGCTTTGATGGTGCAACTTAGGGGAGGGAGAGGGAGAGATATTTAGCAATGACCAAAAATGACCGATATTAGTGTCGAATCTAGTTTTCGGGGATGCTGAGAAGAACAGTAACACTTTCGATGCTGTTTAAATCCCAATTCAGTCCCACAACTTGGGGAAGGGGAACACTGGAGATTTACAAAAATAATCGAAAATGATCAATATCAGTGTCAAATCTATAGTTTTCGGCGTCGCTTAGATGAACAGTGATACTTCCGATCCCGTTTAAATCCAAATTCAGCCCCTCAACTTGGGAAAGGGATATATAATATATATATATATATATATATATATATATATATATATATATATATATATATATATATATATATATATTACCAATATCAGAAAGCGCTTTAGTAACAGCAAAAAGTGACTGACTAACAGAATGTATTACTATTTTTCTTCATTTAACCCAGCGGAGTTGGTAATTGATGCTAGTTACAAATAATAAATGTACTAAACTTCAGTATATTAAAACAAAGTGAATTGTTTATGCATGTAACTACAGCGAAGTTAGTTCATTTACCGCTAACTTCCTAGTAAAAAATATACACCGAAGGTAAAACACAATTGGATTTATTTGCTTATACATATTAAGGGATATTCAGATACCATTTAACATGTGATTAGCGTCGTACTAAGTGTTTGGTTAACACGTCTTCATAATGTTCGTATTTAGAAGTGTGCTTTTAATATTTTCCACGATTTATATCGAAAGATGCAAACCTTGGCTTTTTATTATGACAAAAATAAGAGAATGTCGTTTCATATTCAGTCTGATCTTTTCTCCTATTGACTTTGGACAACCATGCGAAAAAGTCGAAGCTTGCTTATTTTCATCGTGAATGATAATATCTAATCAAAGTATTGTTCAGTATGGAAATATATTCCTAATAATTCATTAGTCAGACGCTCAGTGCAATGTTAATCACACGTAAATCATCTGTGAATATGCCCAATTGTAACGATACTTGTATTTATACTTGTATGTCAATATTTAGTTGTATTTGTGGCCAGAATTTACTTTTAAATTATGCACAAGCTGTTTAAGAAAAGAAGAAGAGTATAAAAAATGATATAGATGTAATTTCTTTTTCAGTTGATATACGTTGCTATTTTGTTAATATAGTAATTCGACGATATGAAATTGGTTGTCATAGCAACAGAAAAGATAAATAGATATAATTTCGGATCCATCTTGTGTAAGCTTCATTAACAATTCTAATGAGTGAAATTGATTAATTTGTTATGTGCCCTAATAAAATGTAATATTTAAATACAGTACATAAAATGTTTTTTGGTGACCTTACTTATATAAATATACAAACTGAGGACCTTTGAATAACGACGTTAGTTATATATAAAGTGATGATTCATTCAGAACATTATTCGGTTTTTGAGTTTCGTCGTTATATAAATTTGGTAATTTGCCGCCAGGACCTTAGGAGATTCCTATGAAGTTAAGTAGACAATCTCCTAATTAATATATTTCATGTGTACAGATTGACTTTAAGACTACTTAGTGGTTTTATTAAAATAAATATCAAAACGGAGTATACTTTATTAAGGAGTAGCACATTTTTTTTTAGAAATATCAAAATGAGTCGTCCTGACATTGAAAATGCAACAGAATCAAATGGTAACAGGGAAATGAACTTATCTGACCTAGCCGATCTCATTAAACAACTTCATAGTAAAATCGATCAACAGATGGAACAATTAAAGCAAGATTTTGCTGATCGCATGGATCAACAAACGGAACGAATGAACCAACTTGATAGTAAAATCGATCAACAGATGGGACAATTAAAGCAGGATTTTGCTGATTGAATGAACCAACAGATGGAACAAATGAAACAAATACTAAGTAGGTTCACCAAAGAAATGTCACCACAGGTTAGCATGAATGCTCCAAATGAACCTGAACCTTCCATAGAAACAACAGAAAGTGCAGATCTTAAGTTTGCATTGATGAAATTTACTGAGTTTTCGCAAAAACATCCTACGGTATTGGTTGGATTAGATTATCCCACCTTCTGTCTTCATTCTATTGTTTTTCGTTGCCTTACTGATACTGCGTGTAATGAAGATTTTGGTATGCATCAATATGCGAAAAGTTATGGTCTTCTTCGTCTAGTGAATGTTATTGACTGTTTGTATTCACGATATATTCAACATGATATTAATTCTGGAGATGAAGTAATAGTAATAGAACCGTTTAATGATATGTACACGACTTTGGTTCATGTAGCAAGAATAAGATTAGTTCCAGTACCCATGAAATTCAGAAAGTGAACATGTGTCCCCATCAATGTTTGTAGTGATTAGTTGACTGAGTTGAAGCTGTTGAAATGTTCACTCAATGAAAAGGCCAAAATGTTAGTAGTGAACAATCAGATGGTGATTTTACCGAATGTGGTGCAGTACATTGATTTCAATCATCTAAGTATGACATTGCAAAATTTTGAAAATCCATTAATAGTGCAATATCATACTAACCTAAATCGAAACCAAATTAGAAACATCCATGTGAGATTAAAGTGTGATCCCAACATAAAAGGTGATGTTAAATTCACGTGTACCGGTAATGTAACCGAACCTAATTACAGAGGAAACAAAAACTGTGGTAGGATCGTGAATATTTTGGAAAGATTAGGTACAGATCTGTTAGGAGAGACAACATCTCGCCACCAGTAAAACGATTGAGAACTGAACCTAATTTTAACGGTAAGATAACTGAACCTGACCTTAGTAGCAACAGTAATAGTAATCGTGTAACCAAACCTAATCCTAGTGTAGTACAATTACTTACACTTAAGCAGTATGTTATCACTAGATCTAATTTCCCTCGAATTGGATTTCGTAGAAATTTCCCAGATGGCAAAAATTCTCGAAATAGGAAACAAAGAACTGTAGATGTAAATAACACGCAAAACTATATTCCAATTTATGATTTTCAATGCAACTTAAACGAATTCTTTGGTCATGTAACTTAAGCTAAAGTTACGGCATCCGAGAAAACCGAATTCAATTGATTTTTGCTTTATTTAACTGTAAATATCGTTATGATTTTGTTTGTTATTCGTACTTTATTTCAATTCTATGAAGATAATATAAAAATATATAACAAAAGATCCGGAACATGCACTGAGAAAAAAAAATGTAGGTAGCGTACTTAAAAAGATATGTTACATGCGTAATTCCTGTAGTTTTTGGACTTAACGTACAACAGACGTATAGCTGAAAACGCATGTTTTATAATACTTTCTGTATAAGTGTTCCATCTATACGTACTTTCCGTATGAAACAATGTAGGCGGTCAGGATCTCACATACAAATGGATGTATATAACATATAGCTGACGAAGGTAACATAAGTATATGCATGTGATATACGGAAAACTGTTAGATGTCAGACATCCTGCAATGGCATGATGTAACATCTAAGGGCAGTGCCTATGTAGCATACGGATAACGTACGCTGCGTACTGATTTCTATATTAAGTAAAAGGATAACGTATATTTGTACAATATACTGCTGTCCGGAGAACGGATTTTTCTCTGTGTGAATAATGCTTATCAAAGTTATGTTAACTATGCTAATTCCTAATATAATAATTTCTTTATTTATGTTAGTTTATGTTATGATGTTGATTATCGTGTTTTGTTCTAGATATTGTTGATATTGTTGATATTTCATTTATAAATTGCATTTTGTTTGAATATATAATGTATTTGATCCTTTCTCATTTAAGAAAACAATCATACAAACATCATAATAATATCCTTTTCGCAATCTTCTTAGTTTTGCCCAAGAAAATGACATAGATTTTGTTAACTTCCAATTTGTAACACGTATCGATAGCCTAGAAAGGACTTTAAATTAAGCATCTTTTTTTAACGTTATTTGCATGTACCAACTTGAATTGTATAAAATGAAATTAATTATAAGAATTAAGATAAATATGAACATAATATTGATATCAAAGTAAAATATGATATATGATGTACGAATTGTAATTATTGCATATACGAGGGTCATTCGAAAACTCCAATAACCAACGTGTGATATCCAACGGTCCAGGATTTTTTTATTTTTAAATAAAAAAGTCTTATTTTTGGACGGCATTATATAACGATATTTGTATTTCAATCATAATTGTATTTGTGAGCAGAATTTACTTTTAAATTATGCACAAGCTGTTTAAGAAAACAAGAAGAATAATATAAAAATGATATAGATGTAATTTCTCTTTCAGTTGATATACGTTGCTATTTTGTTAATATAGTAATTCGACGATATGAAATTGGTTGTCATAGCAATAAAAAAGACAAATAGATATAATTTCGGATCTATTTTGTGTAAGCTAAATAAACAATTCTAATGAGTGTAATTTATTAATTAGCTATGTGCCATAATAAAAGGTAATATTTAAATACAGTACGTAAAATGTTTTATGGTAATTTGACGTAGCTTTGCTTATATAAATATACAAACTGAGGACCTTTGAATAATGACGTTAGTTATATATAAGTTGGTGATTCATTCAGAACATTTTTCAGTTTTTGAGTTTTGTCGTTATACAATAAAGCTTACGATAGTTTTAAATGTATTTACCTGATTCTTAGATATTAGAAAATAAAAGGAACAAAGTATATGTTAAATACAATGAGATGATTAAAGCTATATACACATAATCATTATAATCATCATAGGTATTATGCCGTTGTTGAGAGATCACATGCCACAACTGAGAAACTCCCATGCTCCAAGATCTTCAGCTAATCTCTTCGTCTTCACGTACGTTTTTTTTTAAATATCGTCTATCGATTGTAGAATCCTTCGCCTCTTTGCTTTCTTATCTGCTACCATATTCTCTAGCACATCCTCCATCATGTGCTCAAATACTAAATGAAACTAAAAATGAACTAATGTCATCATATTCTTTTCTTTTAAAAAAAGAAGGGAAAGTAACATTTGAAAAGAGTCTTAAATGTAACGTTGATAGTATATAAAAGTGGAAAGTCAGTTTTGCAAATTTTTGATTAAGGGAACCTACAAATATTATTTTAGAAGAAATGTTTAGTTTCAGATTAAAAATATTGAAATTAATATACTGTATATTACAACAAAGTACAAGAAAAAACTAAATATGTTTCACAATGTTATAAATGTTTAATATAAAAGAAGACAAAAGATTAGAGATGTGAGTATGTAAATACTCATCATTAGTTTTAGAGATTCTTATGGACAAAGTTTTTTGTAAACTTTAAAGTTGACGCTGTACGATAGCCATGCAACCTAATAAGATGAAATTGATTCTCTAAATATATATCTTTCCCTATTTAGGAAGTCTAATATATATTTGGACGGAAGAAGTGGAAAAGACGTAAGTTCCAGGAAAGCGCAGGCTAAACAAAGCATTCAATAGGAAAAGAGGACTACTAACATCAAGAAATGTGTCGTTGGACGTTCGCAAACGATTTATTAAAAGACACTGGTATGGAGCGTGCCACTTTACAGATTAGAGACGTGGACATTAAGAAAAGCTGAAATATCCAAGCTGGAAGCTGTTGAAATGCTGTGTTAACCCATAATGCTATGCATATCATGGACCGAAAGAAAAAGGAATGAAGAGGTACTAAAGGAAGCTAATAAAGGACGACAAATCATGAAGATAATAGGAAAAAGAATAAACAATATGCTTGACCATCTTATTTCAGCATTCCGATTGGATCACTGTGTTGATACAAGGAAAGGTAGAAGGAAAACCAGGAAGAGGAAGATCGAGGATAGCATATCTAGACGCAGTTACGAAAAAGAGGTCTTGTAAAAGTATAAAACAGCTCTCCCAAGTGAGAGAAAAGTTTTAAAATTTCCATGTTGCCCACCAACCTATGCTTGAGGTGAACAAGAGAGACAGAAATACATCTTCGTCGAACTTTTCATTGTAAGATTAGCAAGTTGACGTTGCACATTACATTTAATGAATTACAGCATTCTAATTTTGATTAACTTTTGACCCTTAATTTTTGTGTATATTTTTTGTCAAATTGTCCAAAAGTTAGACGTTAATATACTAACTGATGAATCACATTGAACTAATCAAAATTAGATGCTTGAATTCTCATGAGGAGTTTTCGGTAGAATCTAAAAAAAAAAAAAAAAAAATGTTCGTAGCAATAAGAACTACACCGTTCATTGCCAGTAATGGATTATTTTTTTATTTTTACTGGAACATATAGCTTATTTATATACATATTTCTTGTCTATTTAAAAAAAAGATACGCCGTTAAGCAGCAGATTGTAGCTATCGTTATTTGCCATCATCTAACTCTGACACGCACACACACTTCTAGCAGTGACATTTATATATTAGGCGTTGAATGAGAAAAAAAATAGACATTAAGTTTGTACGTTATGCTTAAATACATAGAAAAGAAACGATGTTTTGTTTTACATTAAATGAGTTAATTATTATATCTGGAGGTGTATTTTTTTAAGTACTGAAAGGAAAAAAGTCTTCAAGTGAAATTTTTAGTTTAACATCCCACGATTATGCGATTAGGCTAAGAAGATGATGATTAAGGCAAGCGAATGATGATGGAAGAAATGGTGCAATGAGAATGTGGAAGGAGATTGGAGTACCCAAAGAAAACCCACAGACACGATGTTGTCCACCACAAACTTACTTTGCCGGGTATCGAACTAAGGAACTCAAGCTACAGGTGTAAGCGTTCTACCACTTTTTTTTAAACTTAACTGATTTACCGAACGTTCCTTAGTGACTTAATTTCCTTAATGACTATAATTTTTACTTTATTTTTACTAATTTTTACTTTATTTTAAAAAATCACTCAAGTTTTAAGAACAGGGACAAGGAACGCAGAAACATCGAAGACAGTTAAACTTCCAAAGGTACTCCCACCAAAGGAGCACGCAATAGCAACTAGACCAGCAGGGAGCTCTACCACTGACCTCTGCGGTTCCCAAGGAACTTCAGGTAGAGATCTTTAATATGAAATATGTCAAAAATGATCAAAAATGGACTTGAATCTATTGAACATCGAGTGTCTCATATTACTTGTAAGGGTAAGAAAACAAATTAAAAATTAGTTAAACAATCATGTTTAAATTGAAACATAAATGAAATAAGAAAGGTAAAATGCATAACAACAAAATCACGACTGTAAACCAGAAATGGACATTCCATACAGCGTAATAGAAAACAAAACACATAGAAGTTAGTGCATAAGATGAAGGGGTCAAATTTCTTATTGTAACGTTTCAAACAACGAAAGTGAAGTAGATAAGAGAATATCATGTGAGATGTCAAGGCAAAATAGTGAACGGGACTTCCGCTTTACTAAAGATGGAAAGCGAGCGAGCAGAGACAGAAGAGGATAAGTAAGACAGAGAGTGAAATGAGAGACATGAAAGAGAAATAGCTGAGAACAGACCGGAAATGAAAGATGGTGACGTGTCTTCCTTCGAAAATGCAGGAAAAGGTAAAAGGAAACTAAACGTGGAGGCAGTTGAATAGAATTCTTCCCAAGGGAATTGCCACCTCACTCGACCTTCTCTCTTTTTCCTTTAAATATCTTGTTCCCCGTCTTTCTCTCTCTCTCTCCATCTGTCCTGAAGATTAAATCTCTCACTCCTTTCTGGTTTCTCTTTTTTTATCCCTTTTTTCACATTTCTACCTTCACAACTATATTATATAATATCGTCTTTCTTTTTTAATCTATTTCTTTCCTATTACTTATATTTCCGGTTAAATTCGAAACCTTCACACCTTCGATGACACATTTCTTTTCACTCTGCTATCTTATCTTTAATTCCATTTTTAATATATATATATATATATATATATATATATATATATATATATATATATATATATATATATATATATATATATATATATATATATATATATATATATATATATATATATAGTATATTTCATTCATATACTTTTGAAAGCCTGTTAGTTGTACTATAGAGAAATTGAACTTTTCTTTTTGATATGTGGTGTTATTACTATCGGAAAATTGTATAATGAAAGAATAATTTTATTTCACACATCTAATACCAAAAAAAAGTTATAATAGTGAGAATTCAATCGAAAGGTACTTTCTATAATATATTAGCGGTGGCATGTAACCTAAGTAGAAAAGGAGACGGTTTAGAAAAAGCTTAAATTAAAATAAAAATGAATTTAAATCTAAAGGCAAATATATTTCAAAATTATAAAGTGCATGTGCAGCTACTTGTATAGCAAAAGAGTGGTTGGTGCGACAAAGTTGAAGACGTATCAAGCATTCAAAGTTTAATAAATATTTTGATATTAATAATTCTACTCGCTTCTACTAAGTAGTATCATATCCTTTTGTTCGCCTGCCAAGCTGTCTCCCTGCCGGTAAGATCTATTGAACTAGAATTTAGAGTCCCTTTCAGGAGCGGTGTTGTATGTCACGTGGAATTACACCTTCAACTGGAATTCGAACTGCAGGATTCGGAAGGGAATCGAACTCAGGTCCCCTTTAAAATAGAATAAGAGCCGATAAAGCTAATATGGATTAACCTTTGATTTAACATTATAATTACTTTCCATTGTATTACCCATATCAGAGTAGCAAGCCTCCTCTTTTCATGGGGCTCCCGGTTTGAGTTAAACTCTGTCAGGCTTTGGTCATATCATGGGACTCGGTAGCCGGTAATTGGATTTGTGGAAGATAAGATACCCTTATTGCGCTCCGACAACAACAATGAAGATGTTGGTAGTCTGCTTCTAGCTGGGGTAGTCTCCTCCAACAGTAAGTATATCTAGAAGACCACGGAACATCGGCCTGATCTTACAATGGGCGTATCTTACTCTCTGATTTGCGAAATGGGATTACGTGTCGTATGGCGGACTAAGACAAGGAGATCCATCGAATAAGCCTATGAAAGCAACACACCTTCAGTATAACTACGAACTGGCTTAAAGATATCAAGAATCAGCCCAACGAGTAAGAGTCAAACCGGAGATAAAATACACTTAGTAGACCACAAGCTAACTTAGTATAACCCTAATATATGAAGTTCCTTTTATGGAAAAACTGGAACAATTTTCTTCAATGTAAACAGCAGGTACCTTAGAGTAGCAGAATCAATGGAAGCTTCATTGACATACTAAACTTGCAGTTTATTATATTAATAATCGATATCATTAAGCGGTTTTACATTATGAATCAATTACAAACTTCATTATGGCCAAATTAGACTTCCACCAATGCAGTTGCATTATCGTGCTGTATCTGTTGTTTGCATTAACTATAATGCTGTTAACAAAAAGAGAAAAACAACTTCTGACAATGAAAAGTATTATGAATAAATAAATGCAAATGAAGAAAAACAAGCTATTATATAAATCAAAAGTCAAAAGTATGAAAAATATGAAATTGTAGTTATGTATTTTATAAAGGTCGAAATATATTTGTGTCATGTGTTCACGTATCAGGCATAGATTGACATTACTATTTCAGTAATAGAAACATACAATTAACAATTGGTGTTTTTAATATACACTATTTCTTTAAGAACACAATAATATACAATAACATATGCAGCTGGATTTTTAATCACTGAGGCAATTCCCTCCACCAGTAGGCATAATTTAGAGATTGACTTTAGTTCATAACAGTTGATGAGATAAAGAAAGAATCTTCCTTTCTACATGGGGGAAGGAAAGAAGTAGGAGTAGTATCGAGACGAGACGAGATAAGACTGCATACAATCCCGGTCTCGTCTTGATTTATAATTACGGGTGGAATTTCGGTTTCATCACGAGTCGAACATCATCATCTCAGTCTTGGTTCCGCCCCTATAAACAGATGCTCCATCTCGATCTTGAGGGCCAAGTCTCGATCTCATCTAGATCTCGTATCTATAGTCATCTATAGTCTCGAAATAAATTATGTGAAATTTAAATAAATATTCAACCTCTAATTTACCCTTTTATATTTTTCACTGCATTAATGACTATAAAATTATCGTAGGCTGCATAATAATTCGTAGCTATGTGTCTTCTGTACGTGTAAAGGGTTCAATTCTGCTTGAACTTTGTCTCGTCTCGATTAACAAATGAATGCAAGGGCGGATAGGGCCGCCCGGTACGCCCTTTCAACGTATTGTCCCCAAGATGCAACACATAAAAGAAAATTTCTGACTAAATGGACCAAGCTTTAAATCGTGAAAATCGATGTGGCGTTGTACACAAGAAAACAAAGTTATTAGGTTCAGATGCTGATGCCTGCAAAATGATGATATACGTATTGAATACCTTCAAACCTGCAAGAATATTAACTACGGACTGCCAACAGACTGAATATATTATTGAAAATTACGATCATACCTCATCTGCTGCGAATACTACTGACAGAGTGGAAAATGATCAGGGAAACTCTAGTTTCATAAATGCTGAAATTACTTCTCCCACCACATCAGCTAAGAATGTCACTGTCAGAGTAGAAAATAAAAAAGAAGATTCCACTTCCATGAATCTTGAAATTAGTGCACTTCGAACATTAGCTACGATTGTTGCTACCAAAGAAAAAAAAACTAACATAAAAGCTAAATTTCTAGTGATGCTGATTACGAAGTGAGTGAAAACATTAAAGAAATCGTGGTGCAGCAGAGAACAGAGCAACGAACTCTTTAATATGTCCACAAGAGGATGATATTCACAAGTTTTTGAGTTCCATACTCATCAACTAAAATATACCATATCATTTAATCCTGAGTTTACTTATTGACGAACAGATGGCGCCAACATGGCTTGGCTCTCATATTCTCCTACTCAAAATGCGTTTTTTTGCAGCGTGTACATAGCTTATTCTGCAGATTGAACAAGCACGTTCCTAAAAGATTCTGTACGTCAGCGAGTAAGAGAATATGAGTCATCCAAAATACATCAGATCAGCTTGGATGCTTACGTATCTAACGAAAGAGAACATAGTGTTAAGAAACTACTTCCTCGTGGATAGATAAAACAGCGGCAGTATCAGTTGAGAAGAAAAGACAGGTAATGCATCTAGTTGTCGAAGTGCTGAGACTCATTGGTAAAAGAGAGCTTACTTACAGAGGAAAAGAAAATAAATCAATCTATATAGACTGGAAGACACGGCTACAGATCATGGAAACTTTTTGGATATTATTCTTTTGCTGAGCAAATTTGACCTTCCGCTTAAAAGTAATTTAGAGAAGGTCATCGAGAAGAGTAAATTGAGTCATGAACGAGGAAGTAAGCAGGATGGTGGTGGCATAACTTTCAAAAAATACGGTGAATATGTTTTGGATGCTATCAACACACTTATCAGAAAGATATTTTGAAAGAAGCCTCTCAGCTGAAATGTTTTATGTTCTATTGGATACTACTCAACAGGCCAGTGCTCTGTTTCATGATATGTTGATAAAACAGTTGTTAAAGAAAGAATTGTTACCATTGTAAAATGCATCTCAACTACAGGTCAATATCTTTGCAGTTTACTGCTAAAAAAATCTGCAGAAGTTCAGCCTTGATATTAAGAAGTGTTTTGGAAATTCAATCGATGACGCGAGTAACATGCAAGGGCAATATTCGGATTTCGTAAAACACATATGATCAGTTACACGTGTCGTGTTACTCTCAAATATGATAGTGGCGCGGTGGTCAGTGGTAGAGCGTTCACCTCCGGTGCTTGGGGTCCCTGGTTCGATCTCAGCTCGCGCCGTGTGGACTTTGTGGTGGAAAAACACCGTGCTCGTGGGTTTTCTCGGGGTTCTCCTGTTTCTTCCTACTTTTTTCATTTCACCATTTCATTCATCTCTCATCATCACCGTCTCCTTTAGCCTAACCGGCATAACTGTGGGACGTAAAACATAAAGATTTCATTTTTTCTCATATGTGATATGTGTTCGGACAAAAAATGGTATTGATTCTGTGTCATTGTTTGTTCTTATATATTTATGCGAGAATATTATCTGCGAATGGACATTTGGAAGATCAAATGTCAAAAAAGTTGTCTTACAGTTATTGTGGAAACAAGATGGTGGAAAACACTGTACTTTGGAGAAAAAGTTTGGCTATTTTTCGAACCCAGAAAGTGCTTTGTACACTCATGTCCAAAATGATTGTCACATATTTATAACTGTCTTCTTGTAAGAATGTAATTTGATAATGATTTTGCAGGGTACTTTAATACTGATACTATCTGTATAATCAGGAAATGTATTTCATATGAAAAGATTTATAAATATGAAAATTACAATGAGTAAAACAAAATGTTGCTAAATGTACAAGAAAGTTTTGTTTTCGTTTTATTGTTCTTATTTACTGCTCTATTGACATGAAATTTGCCACACACACGTCTTTGCCGATTATACACATTCCAACATTATACGAAATACCGGGCGAATTCGTTATCAAATTATATTCCTACAACAACATATTTATAGACATGCGGCAATAATTTTGGACATGAGTGTACATAGAGTTGACCATAACAATGAAGCAAATTGCTCCTACAGAAAATATCAAACCAGAAGGTAGGTGTAAAGCGAAAGGATATATAGAGATCTCAAACTCAAAACAATTCTGACAGCACAAGTGTTCCTGAGAATATTTCAAGTGATGACCCCTGTGTCAAACTACCTTCAAACACAGGGTGCTGGGGTATTATAGAAGTATCAAATGATCAAATTACCCTGTCCTAACCGAAAGAGCAGAGAACTGATTTTGAATCTGTTAACAATGCAACGTTAAGATTTGCAGAATGGGCCAATAATAAATTTGAAGTATTAGAACGTGATTTTTTGTTTCTACTGACCTGTCGACAACTCGCCTTCAGAGGTGAAAAAGAATGTTATCCATGAATTTGAAGATGAAGCTGCTTCTGATACAATGACCAGGTACTGCATCGAAGCATTCAACATAATATTGAATACTGTAATATTGAGTATTTATTCAAAATTCAACAAGCAAGATACTTTATGGATTGTTTGAACCCTACAAACTTAAACGAAGTAAGAGAACTTCCAGACACGGCTTTCGTTAAACTTACTCACCTTCTGAAAAAGTTCAGTAAAGAAGTTTCCAAGAATTCTATAAAAGTCTTCTCTTGAACTTTTCAAGGAAATGGAAATTCTTCAAAGTCAGTCTTGACGACGAGTAGGCTACAACCGAGAAGAAATGACTGATTGTGTTGATGGCACAAGTGATTCAGAATTACAAGAAAATACATTTCTTCAGGAGCTAGACGAGTGTAAAACGTGTTGCAAAAATTGTCCAATGTGCTTTTTTTCCCTAATTTTGAAGAGGTGTAATTTGTTGAGTAATGCGTATCTAGATTTGCTACTAGCATACAAATTTCTATTGGCTTTGGCAGTAGCTCAGGTAACATGTGAAAGAAGT
Organism: Thermobia domestica; assembly: GCF_964235325.1. Taxonomy (NCBI): domain Eukaryota; kingdom Metazoa; phylum Arthropoda; class Insecta; order Zygentoma; family Lepismatidae; genus Thermobia; species Thermobia domestica. Next base: position 137,984,050 of record NC_137458.1, read on the forward strand.
TTTTCAAAACTGAAATACATTAAAAGTAGGTTAAGCAGTACCATATCTCAGTCTTGTCTGGAGCAAGTCTCGATACGTTGAGTCTCTGTTTAGTCTCAACTTACAAACACCCTTCTCGATCTCTGCCTTGGTACCATCCCTAGGAAGAAGGTTCGCTTAACCTTGAAAGTGATGAAAGGTAATTGAGTTTGACGAAGTTAGAGATCAATTCAGGCATAAAACATACACAAACAAAAACCTTAGTTAACAAATAAACCAAAAGACTACGGTGAAAATAATATTAGTACACTGTCTCGGACTTACGGCCATTTTAATATCTAATTTAATTTTAATGATTGAAAATTTGTTTATTAGGTTTTAGTTTGGAATAAAGGATGATGAATTAGTTTCATTGTAGTCGGGGTGTCTTTTGTATGTTAAGTGTTTCTTTTTTATTTTCTACATTTCAGTACATCGTATGAACTACGAATTACTTAATAAGCAAGAATTTTGGAAAAAAATTAATCAAATGATTGCGATTTTGGCCAATAATTAGTTTTCGGATCAGGAGCCACAAACTATTTGAACGGCCCCTAAATCGAGTTTTTGCATATTCTACGGAGTAAGCCCATCATACTCAGTTAACTGATAGTTTGTTTTCGGCTACACTGTACGTAGTTCTCCAGATATAGAGCCTAGAAGAAAATTTTTGATTGAAATACGTTGAATCTTTTGATCCAAAAAGAAGAAAGTTATTTAATAAAGTACTTATCGCTTATGTATTGTAGGTGACTGTACATGGTAGAATTCCTCTCTTTCCCTCTAATTTTATATACATCTCCTTTACTCTCCTTACTATATATAGAGCCATACATATACTTCCGAAATCCTCGTGATGGAAGTTTTCATTTGGCACTCGTAGTGTAGAGAGAGACTTTTTTTCGGTTTAGACAAAATGGTTTACGTCCACCATATTATCTTTTTGTGACGACATCATCCTATATCACCTGGACTGTCACCATCGGTTCAGGCGTTTGAACTAAACAGTGAAACTAATGAGCATGAATATATAAGGGATATACTAAACCTAATAAGCCTGTATTGGCTTCGCCGAACTTGGGTCAAAATGTAAAAATGTTAATAACGTGATAGAAGGTTATAACGTGATTCTTTGACCTACATTTTATCATTTTGTGGGCTACATATTTATATGGACAACATGCTTCCAACGATATTTCTCGGTTAGTTGAACACAGGGAAGACTTTTTGTTCTCTTATTGAAGATTGAAATATATGACAAAATGTAACCCACTGAATCAAGTTATACCCGTTTTCACTAACTATTAAATTTTTATTAATATGTTATGAAAAATAAATTTCATACATGTTATTAAGATTTAATATGCCATGAAACATTAAGATCTTTGTTCTCATTGTGCTACGAGATATACTTTGAAATGTGAAATTTCATACTATTACACTCTAGTGATAACGTATGTTAAATTGAAACTCATAATTCACACTAGCTGTATCTACTTATGATTTCTCCAAAACCAACATTATATCTCAAGAAAATAGGAAGTTCATTGCCGCAGAAACAGAGCGACCCCAACCAATTTTTGCTAACCTACAAGTACAAATATAATTTAAATATGTAAACTTAACACAATGATTCTTCAGAATTTTTCTTGTCTGCGAAAACGTGGAGACAATTTATTCAGACAAGAGCCAGAAGTTGTTATGAGCAAACCAGTAAAGTAATGTCAGTGTTTCCAATTCGATGTATGTGACACTATATCGAGTAACTTGACTGCTACAGACTACTTATGTAAAACGCAAGTCAGCACTCCCAACCAAAGTCAGCCCTAGGATAGATTTGTATTTTTTCCATAGAAGACAAGCATGTCTCAAATATGTTTAATATGTTAAAAAAAAAAAAAAACATTAAAGAGTTGCTCAGAAATGAAAAGTGTAGCTAGCAGCATCATACTGTAGAGCTGCAGATTTCAGCTAGCCATTAGTCAATGAGAATATAGCCTATTGTGATAAATCAATCGATTGAAAGTAATTTATGTGGAAAGTAATTGCAACTAAATTCAGTCATTCAATTCCAAATAAATGTAGTTTGCTATCAATTTCATTGCAATTAATTTACACAACAATTACTTTCAAGTGATTAAGTAATTGCAATTGATTTTAATTGAACAATGGCTAACATAATAATTGCGTATACAGTGTGTCACAAAAAGATCGGGACAGAGAAATATCTCGAGAAATACATGTTGTATCATGAAATACAAAAACAGCCGCGGTGGCTCAGTGGTAGAGCGTTCACCTCTGGTGCTTGGGGTCCCGGGTTCGATCCCAGCCCCCGCCAAGTGAACTTTGTGGTGGACAAACACCGTGTGCGTGGGTTTTCTCGGGGTTCTCCCGTTTCCTCCCACTTTCTTCATTCCACCATTTCATTCATTTCTCATAATCACGGTCTCCTTTAGCCTAACCGGCATAACCGTGGGACGTAAAACTCACAGAAATACAAAAACACGTGGCAAATATATTTTTTAATTCTATTTCAGGGTTGAACAATGAGTTCACCCGGGTGCTCCCTAAGGGGAACAGAGGGACGCAACTTGAAAGGTTTAAATGAGACCCCCAGTTTTTAATGCAGATTCAAATGCTACACACAAAAATACGTAACTTTTTCTGGAAACATTTTTGTGCATTCTTGACAGAGGACACTGTAATCGCGAAAAATCTCTTTTATTGAGTAACTCAGCAGAAAGATCGGGTCAGGAAAATAGCTCGAGAAATACACGTCCGAGGATGAAAAAACAAAATACGTGTCAAATTTGTTCGATTTCTATTTAACTATATGCAAATCAATGCTCCTTGGCGCCCCTAAGGGAGCACAGGGGGGCAACTGAAAAGTTTAAATAGGACCCCCCAGTTGGTAGTGCAGATTCAGATGCTACATACAAAAAAAAAAAACGTTATTTTTATTTGTTTGCTCGATAGATGGCACTGTAATCGCAATATCTCTGTTTTTTCGAGCAACGCAACAGAAATGTCGGGACAGTGGAATATCTCAAGAAATACGTATCTGGGCATGAAATTAAACAAAACTATATGGGTCTAATATGTTTGATCCAGAAAGTGTGTGTGTGCAAATGAAAACACCTGGATACACCTTAGTGAGACAGAGGGGGCAATGTGGAAATTTGAAATAGGACCCCGCTGTTGTGATTGCAAATTCAGATGGAAAGCACACAAATATACACCTTTTATCTGAAAAGTTCTTTTGTGTTCTTGAGAGATGACACTGTAATGGCAAGACTATGTTTTATCGCTGTAATTCACGAAATGCGCTTCCGATCAAAAGATACAAAAAGACATGCCGAATTGTTATCGAAAATATTTTATTCTAGTCACCTTAGCAGGAAATAACCAGAGAAGCAACTAAAGTTTAAAATTAAACATTCATATTTGAGTGGAAAGGCCTAATGTGTACATCATATAAAGCAACAGGTGATAAATTAACTACTTGTAGCGTTACACAGGAACAGCTACGTGAACGTACCTGAGTAGCTGTATATTCCCTCCTCGGTCTATTCTGTCGGTGCATCACCTCGCCCCTCACCGTCGGGGTGCTTGTTAGTGCCTACGATATTCGCCAGTGACCAGTGTGTTATAGTAAGTGCTCAAATTGCGTACCTTGTTCGATTTGACAATTCCCTATTCGATGATAGAATCCATCTACAGCAGCCCTAATGACATTGGGTTCAATGAGTGCAATTTCGTCAATAGTGCTTTGCCGAAGCTTATCTAAGTTGGTAGACTTCCTTTCGTACATACGATTCTTCAAATGTCCCCAGAGAAAATAGTCCAGTGGCGATAAGTCAGGAGAAAGAGCTGGCCACTCAATTTCACCTCTTCTGCCAATCCACCTTTGGGGGAATTGCTCATTCAGAAATTGCCTAACATTTACACCATAGTGCGGGCCCGCACCATCTTGCTGGAACCACGTTTCGGCTAAATTATCCGCTGCAATGTCTCTAATTGCTGGAAGTACGTCATTCCGGAGCATATCTTCATACTTCCCAGCATTCAAATTCCCGTCAATGAAAAATGGTCCAACTATGGAGGTGTTAATCACTCCAGCCCAGACGTTCAATTTTTGAGGGTATTGGGTATGTGTTTCAACTGACCAATGAGGATCGCTCTCAGCCCAAAATCTACAATTATGTCTGTTAAAGTGACCGGTTAATTCAAAAGTGACTTCGTCTGAAAAAAACAATTCTAGTAAGAAAATTAGGATCGTCATCAATGCGCCTCATCATCTGTTCACAAAATCCAATACGACGGTCGAAGTCATCTTCATTTAACTCATGTAACAGATGAATTTTGTACTGGTGGAACTTGGTCCCCTTCAAAGTTCTGTGGACAGCCAACTATTAATATGTTGTTGATCACTTTTACGGGTGCTCAGGTGAGGATTTTCAACGAAGGATAATACAACGTCAAGCTGTTTTTCGGCCGTAATCGATGAGTTTGGTCGACCAGAAATTCGACGATTCTTTACACTTCCCGTTTCCTCGAAGCGCAGCATGGTGCGCTCGGCAGTCGACTTTGAAATGAGATCGTTTGGACCACGAAATGTTTCCTTAAATAGCGCCCTAACTTCACTATACGATATTTGGCGACTACCCCATTCGCGCATCATCAAAATAATTATTCTTTCGTGCTCAGAAAGAGTGGCCATGTCGTCAAGTACTTACTATCTGTCCAGCACTTCGAGATCACCACAATTTGACTTTACTTTCACCACTACTGCACTTAATTTACAACACATTCACTCACAATGAACACCTCGAATTGGATTCACAATATTACTTCGTGACAAGGAAGTCTCTGGCAGGATTTCGATTCTCACTCACTTGACACTACTCGCTACTGACTCTCAGCGGTAACAAGCCACTACGGAGTAAATCACTAATCTAGCACTGATGAAAACTGTTGTGCAGTATCTGCCATGCAAAACTAACTTGAAGCAGGCAGGTCGAGACTACTCCGCAAAGAACTAAACAGCAACTACAAACACAATTACCAGCTCTATTTCTATGACATGTTTGAAATACACGTCGATGACCAACGTTACTTTGATATGAAAACAACTCTTTCGGCAGTTATAGTCCAGTAAAGATAACCCATTTTTCTGCCAAGAAAGGAACAAATTAGTAACAAGCTGAAAATTGGTATGGAAGTAGGGGGATGTGTCAGGAATAACATACTAAAAGTCCCCTGAAATCCCACTGTAGCTTTTTCCCGTAATTTTGAAAAATGTCCGCCATCTGTACACAACGACAAGGAATTTATGGGAATCGTCACCCTTTACGTTTATTACTCTAGTAACCGTTCTAATTGTCACAAAGCCATGAATCATATATGGTTGGAAAGCTTGAAAGACAAAACAATCTAAGTAAATAACATATATGCCCATCGTGCTAAATTTCTAGAAGAAGAGGAAGAAGAAAACAGCTTTTTATTTAAAAAGATATATTTTCAGAAATCATGAGAAGTTTGAAACACTGACAGTTATTGCACACTAATGAAACAACACCAACAGATGTCCTCTGATCTCTTTCTACAAAAGTGCATAAGATGACATACACTTTCACGGTTCTAGTCACCTTCTTTTACCACATAGGACCAATAGTTATATATCATTGGAAATCTTAAGAAACGTAAATTCGAACGAGGTAACACTTATACTAATTAAGCCCAATTGTGGAAGAAGCGCAAAAGCCTAAATTTCGGGGCAAAACATGATTTTCGCATAAATTCTTTAAAACTTGCAACACTGACAATTATCGTATGTTAACAAAACTCAGTCACTGTTTTCACTATCATCATTATTAATTTACTTTTAAAATGGCGTACGTTTTCTCCAATGGAGTAAGCTTTTATGACACATAGTTTTACATCAATTAAATATAAGATAACAATTATTTATTGACAGCATTAGAAAGTAGCAGAAATTGGTAGTCTCCTATTCATAGGAAAATCGTAATTCACACATTTAAAACCACTCTCAACTACAATAGTCATTTGAATGTAATTTTTTAAAAATGTCTTGTTTAAACTAGAATCCAATATTCCTACTAGTATTCTTCAAATCAACTTAATATTTACATTAGACGTTAGTATGAACTTTAAGAACATTTTTGTAAGTAGTCCATTCGGATTTATTTTATTAGAAATCAATGAGGTTATCATTATCTAGTTCATCTCTATGATCTTCATAATTTGGTTTTGCATTCATACATCCAACTCCTCGACACTGACACAAATTAGAACACACAATTTCTGCTTTCCGAGAACCGTACATACTTTCACAGCCCTTTTTACAGTTACATGATATTACACGGAGCGGGTTCCTTGGTCATTCTTGCTGGTGCGAAAATACCTCCTAATGCTGTCCATCCATATTTAGTCGCTCGCAAATCATTTCCACGGTACAATTGAACCTGATGATATGGTGTTTCGCAGCATCACTGGTGGGTGGCAATTTTGCCAATTGTATTTCGTTCTGTATGGGGGGCGACTTACTGAAAGGATGTATGAATGATACTGGAATTCATCCAGTAAGGTTACTATTGCTGGACATTCGTAGTAGTAGAAATAATGTGCCAGCTTCATAGATTGTACACTAGCATTATCATGGTTGAAAACATCAAGTGATCGGCATAACTCTTCCAGTTTTTGAAGTAATCGCAATGTTTTTTTCTTTTCCTGCCGATACAAACCACATGATGTGTCGCATCCAGTTAAAGCATGGTAACTAAGCAAAACAGTTAGTATATTTGTCTGTATCTTACTACTTCTTAGTACTAAATTCTTTACTCACGTCTTGTCCACGTCCAAACTTTCGAAATGTGATGTCGTACTGATTATTACCTTGTTCAAACAAAATAATTAAAATGTCATCTCACCAATTACTACGACGTGCCTACAAGGATTTAAAGACTTGGCTACTGCAGTTTTAGCTATAAGTGCGTCAGCATTACTTCTTGCTTGCTGGGTTTGAATTCCAGCTTGTGTCAGATGAACCATCAACTCACGGGCGAAACAATCCTTATTTTTGAAATTACCTAAGAATTTATCTTTTTCTTGTTAATGCGGTTTCATTTGTGAATAACACCAAAGTTGATTGGACCTTTAACTCATGTTGCTCCCGCTCAGCTGCTTTTGTACAGTTTTGAGAGCAATACCCATAAAAAGATAATTGTTGCTTTCGTTCCTGAGTTTGTGAGTAGAATACATAGGAGACATACGAGTTGTGCACGTCAACGTATGCTCCATGTTGTGGCCAAACAACATGATGTAGAAGCCAGCCTCCCTATAACGTACACAGTTTTTTTTTTTAATTTGTGTTTTACAATTTGTCCGATATTCAAACATGTTGTACAAAGCGGACTTTTTCGTTTTTCTCATGAACATTTCTGTGAAGAGGGAAAGTGAATAGGGTGCAAGCTCGTAAGCAAAACACTGCTGGAGTTCTTTTTCGGACTTCGACTCATATGATTCAGTTGAAGTATGGTGTTTACAGCCAGTAGCTCATCACGGATACGCACTACATTGTGCATTACGGATAGTGGGATGACTTTATCTTTTTAAGTTTCATTTCCAAAAGTCTGTCCAAACATAACTTCCATAGCAGCCAATCCGATTTCCTGAGATTTATCAGTTGACCATTTCATTACCTACCATGCCAGTGCTTAGGCACGCGAGCTTCGGATATGAAGGGAATGGAGAATGTTGGAACAACCAAAGCAAGCATTTCTTTAGATGTAATATATCACGCGATTGACTGCTTTGGTACAGTTCCACATGCCGACCAGTGTGAAGTTTATGCCTATATTTGTTTAATAATTTTTCAAAACATTCTCGTAAGTGGCACGCTGCTGGCATACTTGGCACACGCCTAGATATTATCTTTTCAGTCATGCCTCTCCCATGGGTCAGTCCACCGCTGCTCTTCATTGCTCTCGCTAAAACCTGCTCAATCGTCATATCAGACCATGTACCACTCCAAAATATATCTTTTCTACGAATAGTGAAGTAACCGTCTCCTGTACATAGCTGGAACACATGAAGATCAATTTCATCCTCTAACCGCAACATTTCTTGTAAATACAGATTTGCCTATTTGGCATACAAAAGATGCCCAGCTCCATAGAAGTATGGTAAGATTTCTCATATGCAGTGAAGATGAAGATTCAAGTCTCCAGTTCTTTCGAATTAAAAGACGCATAATTTCTACAAGCTGAAAGTACAGAGTGAATAACTTAGAGATACGGCTTGTTTCTGCAGCAGCGTCAATGAATAACTTCAAGCCATTTGCAATATTGATTGAGTATGTTTGAATGTTGAACAACTACATTAGTATCGATATCTTCTTCAGTCATCAGAGGAATACAAACATCTCGCAATTGACGCACGAACTCCTCAGTGGCGTCTGATTCATTAAATATACAGTATATATTGCAATTGCTAAATGTGTTTTTAAAAAATGAGCTCGAAAAGCACGAGCAATAAGAAAGACCTGACTTCATCTGTGGCATGGAGTTACTAGCATACACACAAGACCAAAGTTCTTCAATGTCAGTACCTTTCATTATATATGCAACTGTTTCCATAAATGACATTATAGTGTGGATAACCCCCAAGTCTAACAACCACTGACGGTAATTCACCAGAATTTCTACATGCTCCCACAATTTCACATGCTTTAGAGAACAAAGGTTGATCCAACGTGACTAAGCACGCTTTTTTGCTTATTTCCTGCACTTCTTTGCTGGCAAGCATAAGCGCCGAGTATACAGCATCCATGCTTATTGGCTGAAGATTGATGAAAGGTTGAATTACTACTTGATATGTTTGGTACTTATGGTTGTTGCTTGTAACCAGCTGCATAAATCCATTCCAATTCGGGCAAGTTGGTGACTTCAACCACTTGAGAATCATCCATGTTACATCCTACAGAAGCCGGATTTATGTCTATTTATAAACAAGACATTTTTTTAAAAATACACTCAAATGACTATTCTAGTTGAGAGTGATTTTAAGTGTGTGAAATACGATTTTCCTATGAATAGGAGACTACAAATTTCTGCTACTTTCTAATGCCGTTAATAAATAATTTTTGTGTTATATTTAAGTGATGTAAAACTATGTATCATAAAAGCTTACTCCATTGGGAAAAACGTACACCATTTTAAAAGTAAATTAATAATAATGATAGTGAAAACGGTGGCTGAGTTTTGTTAACATACGATAATTGTCAGTGTTGCAAGTTTTAAAGAATTTATGCGAAAATCACGTTTTGCCCCGAAATTTAGGGTTTTGCGCTTCTTCCACAATTGGGCTTAATTAGTATAAGTGTTACCTCGTTTGAATTTACATTTCTTAAGATTTCCAATGATATATAACTATTGGTCCTATGTGGTAAAAGAAGGTGACTAGAACCGTGAAAGTGTATGTCACCTTATGCACTTTTGTATAAGGAGGTCAGAGAGTAACATAAGTTATATTTTTTTCTCGGCTTGTATTGCACCGATTTGTGTCATTGTTGGCTATGATTGAGATAAATATTAAGGACATCTGTTGGTGTTGTTTCATTAGTGTGCAATAACTGTCAGTGTTTCAAACTTCTCATGATTTCTGAAAATATATCTTTTTAAATAAAAAGCTGTTTTCTTCTTCCTCTTCTTCTAGAAATTTAGCACGATGGGCATATATGTTATTTACTTAGATTGTTTTGTCTTTCAAGCTTTCCGACCATATATGATTCATGGCTTTGTGACAATTAGAACGGTTACTAGAGTAATAAACGTAAAGGGTGACGATTCCCATAAATTCCTTGTCGTTGTGTACAGATGGCGGACATTTTTCAAAATTACGGGAAAAAGCTACAGTGGGATTCCAGGGGACTTTTAGTATGTTATTCCTGACACATCCCCCTACTTCCATACCAATTTTCAGCCTCCGTTTCTCGAAGAACTTTTTTAGCCTAATGATGCCCTCATTCTTAGGAGCACAACGTTCAATTTGAAATGTTGCGTCCGTTTTAAACTCCAACATGTCTGTGTACTTAGAAAGAAATATCTAGTTGTTGCGATTACAGTCATGGGCGCCCGCAGGTTTTTTTCCGAGGAGAGGAAAGCACGATGTTTCAGAAGACGGGGGCAGGGGGGCGAAACTACCATTAAAAAGGTAATTGAGCACAATGAATCCTCACATGTAGGGATAATTTTAAAAAAATCAGGGGCAATTTAAATTCCAGAGGGAGCAAATGCCCCATAATTCCCTATTTGTCAACGCTCACGATTACATGATTACAGCTTGCAGTAACGGTAACTGCAATAAAACAATTCAAACAAACGTTCGGCAGGTATGAAGTATTTGTATCTCTTGCTCGAAAGTACATTTCGTGCGTTACTCGATAAAACAGCCTTTTGATATTACAATGTCATCTGTCAAGAACACAAAACAACGTTTCCGATAAAAGTTAACTCGATTTTGTGTACAGCATCTGAATCTACAATAACAATTGGAGGTTCCCAAGTACCATTTCCAAGTGCCACCTGCATCCACCCCCTCTAGAGGTTGACCAAGTACATTTATTTGCACACACATACTTTAGGGATCAAAAATATTAGACCTATACATTTGTGTTTAATTTCACGCCCAGATAAGTATTTCTCGAGATATTTCACTGTCCCGACATTTATGCTCGATAAAAACAGAGATTTTGCGATGACAGTGTCATCTATCGAGCAAACAAACAAATATGTTGCAGATAAAAGTTACGTATTTTTGTATATAGCATCTGAATCTGCACTACCAACTGGGGGGTCCTATTTAAACTTTTCAAGTTGATCCCCTCTGCCCCCTTAGGAGGCGCCAAGGAGCATTGATTTGCACACAGTTAAATAGAAATCGAACAAATATTTGGCACGTATTTTGTTTTTTCATGCTCGGACATGTATTTCTCGAGATATTTTCCTGTCCCGATCTTTCTGCTGAGTTACTCAATAAAACAGATTTTTCGCAATTACAATGACATGTGTCAAGAATACACAAAAGTGTTTCCAGTAAAAGTTACGTATTTTTGTGTGTAGTATTTGAATCTGCACTAAAAACTGGGGGTCCAATTTAAACTTTTGAAGTTGCCCCCCTCTGCCCCATCTGGGTGAATTCATTGTTCAATCCTGAAATAGAATTAGAAATATATTTGCCACATGTTTTTGTATTTCATGATACGAGTGTATTTCTCGAGATATTGCACCATCCCGATCTTTTTTTAACATTTTGTATATTACATTGCATAGTTGTTTTCATATAACAAAATAAGAATACTTGACTATTAAGTATAGGAAAGAAAGGTATATAGAGACATAGAACTTACACAGGAAGATGATAACAGACAAACAATTGTTAGATTAGGTCTCTGAACATACACCAACTAACTGTCTGTTGCAAAGTATCAAATTTCAGTAGACTGCAATAGACTTCTCATGGATAGCATTAAAGTTGCCAGACAATATTGTCTTAAATTATCACAGGTGTTTCTCTCCTATGAGTGTGCACCCACCGTTAAAAACTTGAACGTCATCATTATGAAGTATAAAAATTGTGAGTAAAAATGTATACTTGAAACAAGAGTACATATATTTGACGTGATTAATATTAGGACATATAATTTTTAGATAGTTTATTATCATTAATTATTTAGTAATTTAATTATCATCACAAAGTTTTGTTTAAACCACTTGATATCGGTATAAAACCACGAAATTTGATACATAGAATCTATTTAATATCATAGTGTGATTAGGTTGTTTATTTGTGGAAATTTAATATGGCTGACACAAAGGAAGAGGAAGAAGTTTTGATGTATTGGTTTATGTTTAACATCGCTTCTCAGCACAGATGTTACACCACAGCGGTGTGCCCAGGAAAATGCCAGGTTGCCATGGAGATGGGAAATTTGAGTATGTCACCTCGATTTTTGACGTTAGTATTTCTACTTTTTACCTGTCAAATAAGTTACAATAGCTGGAGTGCAGTGCAACGCAACGCTTACAATATTATTAAGATAAATCGGCTTTAAGCATAATAATCTAGAGCTGAGGAAGGACTATTGCTTCCAAGAAGAAGCAAGTTAAAAGTAGAGCATAGGTTCAGAAAAATGTTCTACCACTCAAGAACCTTTTAATTCAAATAGCTTTTTAATTTATTGACGATGTTGTTTAAACTAAAGAAGGTATACAAAGCCTATCTGTACAAAATTCTGAAGGGCTTTAGACTTAGTCAAAGATTTTAAGTTGGAGTGGTCAGAGCATTGCGAATCGTTTTGGGTTGTTGCTGGTTTTCTCGCGTTATTTTATTCAAAAGATACGTTGTTTGCCTACTTTCCCTGGAAATCGAAATCTAATTTTAAAATAATGCTCCCAATATACGCACATTAACAATTCATCTCCGCAGCATCTTCCTTTAGCACTATTAGACCTATTTAATTAACAAGCATTATAGTAATAAAATTGAAAAGAGTTACTATTTTAAAAATCTGTTACTGCAATATACTTTTTAAAGGATTTTTGATTAGCATTAAAGCTGAGCGTTCCTTTCAGTGAACAAGTCTATATGAGACGTGAACCTACAGCTTAACGTTTGAAGCCTGGATCCAAACTACGTGAGTTTCCGCTGAAAATTGAACTCGGGAATTATTTATTTCGCTTTCAGCCCAACAATAAGTTATACATAATTCGTAATCGAATGCTGAAGCTCTTTCGTGGCTAAGCGATTAGCAAACGCGTCTTTGGGTGGGAGACTCGGGTTCGATTCCCGAAAGGAGCTCATGTGGTTCGGATTCCAAGTTAAAATGAAATGAAATTTTTAAGTTTTACGTCCCACGTTTATGCCGATTAGGCTATAGGAGAAGGTAATTATGAGAAATGAATGAAATGGTGGAATGAAGAAAGTGGCCGGAAACGGGAGAACTCCGAGAAAACCCAAGAGCACGGTGTTTGTCCACCACAAATACCACACGGCGCTAGCTGGGATCGAACCAGGGACCCTAAGCAACGGAGGTGAACGCTCTACCACTGAGCCACCGCGCCCTCGGATTAAAAATTAATCAGTAGGTGCACGTCTTATATAGTCTAGCTGCTATGGGAGACGTTAAACTCAAAATTAACTCTACTCAACTCGTAATCGAATGCTGAAAGTGAAGGTGTGTAGTTAACTTATCTGATTGGCCGCTGAGAAAGGAAAGGATAAGTTCGTTTATTTTGCCCGAAAGGACGGAAGAACTTACAGTGGTAACAAACATATAATGATTTTAAAGCTTAAAAACTTTTCTTATTTCTTTGGATTTTGTGTCCTCGTGTGTGTGCGTGTGTGTTAATCCAAGACCAAGGAAGACAGCAATGATGATAGTGGAATGAAGAAAGTGGGAGGAAACGAGAGAATTTCCCAGAAAATCATATACTCGATGTTAGTCCAGTAGAAAGTTTACTGGGTGGGAACTAGCATCGAAATAGGAATCCACACATCAAAGGTGAGCACTTTTCCAGTAACCCAACACATCTCGAACCTGAAAACTCTTTTCCTTATAGATCAAAAATCCACAGTCAATGAATTTCATATAAAATACTATCATACTTTAATGGTATTACGTCAATTTAGATGATTAAAATGATATTAATTGAAATGAAATTGATTTAAATGAAATTAGTCACATTTGAAAGAAAAACTCAAATATGTTTAACTATACTTCATAGATATTGAATGTGGGTTCCATGAGTGGCGATGTAGATATCAAGACGATATTCCCATCCAAGCCACACATGCTTCAACATATCTGATGAAATGGACTGGATGGCAGCACTGATATGAACTTGCGCTTCTTGCAGATTTTGAGGCAATGGGTAACAAAGACAATTCTTTACGTAACTCCATGAAAAGAAGTCACAGACCGTTAAGTCAGGCGACCTCGGCAGCCACTTGTAGAAGACATTATCACCATTTCCGGTATGTCCAAGCCATCTTTCTGGAAGCCGCTCATTTAGATGTTACCGTACATCTAAATGTCAGTGAAGAGGTGCTCCATCTTGTTGGAAAATAAAGTCATTGCCTTCTTCTTTTTTCAATTGTGAAAATAACCAATTAGTGAGCATATCAAGATAAGCTGGACCTGTAACAGTGACTCCTCGAAAGAAAAATGGGCCATAGACTTGACGTTTCGACACAACACAAAATACATTCACTTTAGGCAATCTCTTTCAACTTCCAAAATGGCATGTGGATTCTGGTTTCCCCAAATTCTAACATTATGTCTGTTCACTTTTCCACTAATGTGGAATGTCGCCTCATCACTGAAAATTATTTTTTCCTGACAGTTCTTCATTATCCTACATTAGTAGCACAATATGCTTAAAGAAATCTAATCGTTTTATTGTGTTACCAGGTTTCAACTCATGTACTAATTGCAGTTTGTAGGGATGAAACTTCAGTCGCGTACGCAGGATCTTAGGTACGGTGGATTTAGGGATATTCAACTGCTGACTAGTTCTACGGACACAATTCTGAGGACTTCGCACAAACGACCCCCACTTTTCCACAATCCTCTCACTGACAGATGGTCTCTCAGAGTGGCCTTTTCTATGATGACATATGCGGCCACGATCCATCAAAATCACGACACCACTTCAAAATTGATGCGTGTGTAAGCCTGATGTTGAAACCTTCGCGTAAAAGCATGCTAAACCTACATTAGATCCAGCGTACTGAGATATTCCAAAACACACCAACTTCGTTCTTGTTTCTGTGGGGTTGCCATTACTCCTTAAGACTTATTCTTTAATAAGAACACAACACAACGAAATTAAGTAAATTTACGTAACAGTTTTCGCGAAGCAGTTTCTTTACAAACAATTCAGTGTCTCAAAGGCAACATATAACGACTATGTACAATATTCTATTAAAAACCGAAAGTGGTCCAAATTTACTATCACTTTCAGTTTCAATATTGATTTCATACAGCAAAAATGTTAAGAGATATGGAGACTTAACTGATTCGCAATCAATTCAGTTTCCCAAGAATATGTTCAATCTCCTCTACTAACCTTGTATTCATATCGGAAGTGGTTCAAATTACTCACTTCCGGTTTCAAAATATATCCCCATAGTACAAATATGGTTATAGATAGTGACAAGTGGTTTCCTGCAATCGATTCAAGTTCTCAAGAAAATAAATTATCGCAACCCGCCTCACGACCAAAATTGGAAACGGTTAATATTCACTACTCTTTCCGATTTTAATGCTTATTTCCATAGAACAACCACAGCGAGAGATGTCAAGCATTTTGCAATGGATTCAGTTTGCAAAGAATAGGTTCCATGTTCTTCGTAAACACTCTGTGCAAATAGGGATTGAATCGATTCAATTATTTCCGGTTTCAACACTTATCAAAATAGAACAAAAACGGTACTAAATAGTAAAAAACAGTTTTCTGCAACCGATGTACTGTCTCAAAACTATTTGTCATCACAACGCAAAACACTCTACTGAAATTAGAAGTGTTTGAAATTTACTAGTATTTTCAATTTCAAATCTGAATTCCGTAAATTGTAAGAGATATCAAGAACCGTCTTTTGAAATCGATTCAGGTTCCAAAGAATAGGTTTTGTATTATCCGTTATCCCTTTATTCCAACAGGAAATGTTCGAATTAGGAATTCTCGGTCTTAACTTTTATCGTACTAGAACAAAAGCGAGCAGGGTATCGTAAGGGTTAGCGAGCAGGTCTAATGGCCTTTTGATATCGTTTTAGGTTCGAAAAAAGAAGGTTCTATTTTTGATCTTATTACTCTACTGCAACCAGTAGTTATAGATGTAGTACTTTAAGTTTGAATGATAAATTTCCTCAGTCTGGAAGTCTACTATAATTCCACATGCGAAACGAAACTCACTTGCTTCCTTATATGAATTTTTTTAGATATGCGTGAATATTCTTTGCGTTAAAAAGCATAATTTTATCTTTACTCAAAACCTAGTCTAACACTTCAAAATCATTTTTTGGTTTAAATAGACAGACGATCACGCAATCTATTGTAGTAACCACGTCTAATATATATACAGGGTCTAATATATATATATACAGGGTGGTAGGTAACTCCACCGACAAACTTTGGGAGGTGATTCCTTATATGAAATGAAAGAAAAAAGTTCTAATAAACATGGGACGAAAAACGTCTCCCTTCAGACTTATGAGCCGCCGAAAATTTCGAAACGCTCTGCCTTAGAAACTACAGGACCGATCACAAGCGGTTTAAGGATTAATAAAGGAACTAGTATGCGCTCTATCTAAATATCCATATTCTACCGTGGTCCGCTATCGGCGAAACGAACTGTAAAAAGGAAGTTGAGGTATAAGGATATTCCTTTAAGTACTGATGGCGCGTTCGTTTCGCCGATAACGGAGGATGTTAAAACATGGATATTTAGATAGATCGCATACTAGTTCCTGTGTAATTCCTTAAACCGCTTGGGATAGGTCCTATAGTTTCTAAGGCAGGGCATTTCGAAACATGATTTTTCGAATTTTCGGCGGTTCATAACTCTGAGAGGAGACGTTTTTCGACCTATGTTTATCAGAACTTTTTTCTTTCATTTCATACAAGGTTTGTCGGTCACCAAAGTTTGTCGGTGGAGTTACCTACCACCCTGTATATATAGGGGAGGCGTTGTACCTTTGGAACAATGTACCTTTGAACACCTGTGCTTTTCTCGAATTCAGAGCTATCTAAGTGCAATGATTAAAATTCGTTTGAAAGAGTAAATGAAAAAGGGGACTACAAATGTGACTGGCTGTTGTTTACTGAGTGTTGTGCCGAGTAACGTTCCTTTTAATTTTTTAACCCCAAAACGAAGATTTTTTGTAGTTTTCTTTTGAGTTTTGTGCTGTTCGGTTATCGCAACTTGCAATATTTATTTGTCCAAATTTGGGATAGAATCATTGGGGAGTATAGTACAGTAGTAGTTTTAGTTTTAACTTCTGTGCAATATTAAGCTAATGAAGAACTTTTTTTCATAATGGTGACCCTCTTGTACCTATGAACATTAATGAATCGTGTACCTTTGAACGATAAATAATAATGTTTAAAGGTACACGATGTAAGTAGTTAAAACAATTTGATATATTTTATATAGGTTAGGTTATAAAGTTATTACTTATAATTTTAAATAGTTCCTAAATAGTCGCTTCCTTTTACATGTGTCACGTAAAATGCCCAGAAGTAAGACCGGGAGAAAAAGAGAGTCCATTGATCCTGAAGCTATGAATGCAGTTGTTGCTGCTGTAATTGCGTCTCCAGAAAGACGAATCTCTTTTCATGCAGGATCTACAAAGTAAAGTTAGGTGCTGTACATAAACATGTGACAATGTACTTAAAGTCCGGTTCTTCAAAACATTTTTCGTACAGTGTTAGATGCGATAGAAAAAGGGTGTTTTCTGACAGTGAAGAAAGAGAGAACTTGCAGAGTACCTGAAAACATTTGCAAAGATGGTTTAAGCAAAAAAAAATGTGCAGGAGAATTAGCTTACAATTTTGCCGTTGCTGCGAGGAAGAATGACACAAGTCAGAGGGATCTCAACGAAATTGCAGATGAGGAGTGCATGCGCTTGTTTCTGAAAAGACACAAACAGGAACTTTCATTAAGGAAACCAGAAGCAACTAGTCTTGTACGATCCGCAAGGTTTAATCATGAAAACTTAAACTGCTTCTTCGAAACTTTAAAAGGGGTTCATCGTAGTTACGCACCAATCCCAGCAGAACGGATATATAATGTAGACGAAACAGGCTTAGCAACAGTTCAGAAAATCCAAAAGTATTGTCAGCCTAAAGGAATGAAGGAGCTCTGCGTAACAACTTCAGCTGAATGTGGAAAAACAGTGACAATGATAGCGGGAGTAAATGCCATCAGTGACCACGTACCACCTATGCTGATTTTTCCCACGATAAACCTAAAATATTTTAAGTTAGAAAGGACACCAAGTGGGACGATTGGAGCGGCAAATCCTACTGACTGGACAAATGAAAATTGTTTTCCTCAGTTTCTAGACCATTTTATCAGTCATACAAAGCCAACAAAAGATCAATGAATTCTGGTTGTTCTTGAGAGCAACGAATCTCATCTTAGTTTTCAAGCAATTGAAAGGCCATGAGAAGTTGGGATAAAAATGGTGACACTGCCCCCACATGCTTCAAACAAGTTACAGCCAATAAACAAAACTGTGTTTGGACCATACCAAGCAGTAGATGCATGCCATCGAAACAATCCTAGAAAGGCATTTGACATTTATGTAATTGCTGAGATTGTAGGGTAAGGTTATGTTATGAGTTTTATATGGTCAACTTTATTGCTCACAAGTTTTTGTTAGAACTTCTCTTCCATTTTGAATTAAATTAATAAAATTTCAATTTTGGGGAATTTTTAAAGCTAAACCTTTTATTGCTATTTATAACTATTAATATTTATGGCTTGCTTCTATATTATTGCCGAAGAAACATTGTAATTATCACTGTTCAAAGGTACAAGAGGGTCTGTTCAATGGTGCATGATCATAACGCACTTGTAAACAAAACGGATATGTTCTTATTATATCCTATAAGAGCTACTGTAATTATGTAACACATTTAAAAATCATTCTATCTGATAGCAAAGAGATGATACTTTAAATATACGACAAACATTGGGAGAAAGGTGCTGAATATTAGCACCAAGATTTCGAAAACTCTAAATGAGTTCACAGGTATAATGTCTTCTAATTTATATATAATAGATATATATATTAGAAGATATATAGATTGTGGTTTAAGTAATCACTGAGATACAAACAATTTCATATTGATTTCTCGTGTAAAAATTACTGAATTTGCAACTCTCCCGCGCACAAAATATGTTAATGATGTAGGTCAGTTCTTCTACCTTATATCAATAATCGTTTAGTATAAGAAAGTAGGAATATTTTACAGCTGACATCACATAACTTTCTGGTACTTGAAACATAGATTAAATGTGCGCTTAAGTGATGAATCTTTTACCAAAAGGATTTGTCTTTCAGTTTAAAGTTTATGTTCAGCAGTTCTTGGTCAGTCTGTGGCTTGTTATGAATCTGATGCTTCAACAAATCCATATTTGTCCTGTAATTTGTTTCCAAGCATTATGGTTTGTAAAGAAGGGGGGGGGGGAACGGGTAGATTTTGGAATTTGCTGAGTCGGTACCATCATTCAGACATTTTCGAGAGCGTTCATTCTAGTTTTCTCTTACAATTTTGATCTAAAAAGGAAAAAAAGAAAAATAGAAAGGGTATCTTTGTCTTTTTTTTTTTTTTAGAAAACTCTTCTTCTCATTCTTACAACTCGTTCTTCTCTTTCCTTCTCTCTCTTGCTCTAAACTTTTCCCTTCCTTTTAACGTTATAAAATTGTGATGACGAAGACATTTTCCCTGCGAAATGAGAATTTCCTAAAATTTAGTGCTTGATTAAGACCAGAAATGCGACGACAGCACAACGCCAAATTACACTACATTTAACATGGGAGAATATTTGCCTCTTTCTCAACTGTCCTCTTGAGGACTGGGACGATTATGACCTCATGGTACAAAAATATTGGAATTTTTACACAAACTGTAAAGAGTATTTGGAAAAATAAAATGTAAAAAAAAATATTCGCACAGGATTGTAAATATTTTTTTCTTTAAATTTAATTTCATGTTTCCAGGTTTATTCAATATGCAACATTTCTCGTTTGTAAGTTATTCTAATTTAACCTCAAATCATCTGTGGGGTCTTTTTGGTTCAGAGCACATAATACAGGGTAGATGAAATAAAAGAGAAAGTCTGTGCCTTCATTGACGATGCCATTACAGCATTTTGTTTCCCAATCAGAGGTCTTTGCATCTCTTCTTTTCTGAACTGTAGTAAGTATTAGGAAGACGGAGTAGAATATGTTGTCAGCTACTTGGGTTCATGAAACTATAGAAACGCACAATCATTAACCACTTATTCAGTAATAAATGATAAATTTAATATATTTTAGTTTATTTTTGAATGAAGAAATTACGGTTATACAAGGTGTGTACGAAATGTACGTGCATTTTTGCATATTGAACTCCGGTCATGTTCAACATTTGGGTAAAACTTTCCTGAGTTTTCCATCATGATCTCTGATCACCTCACACTACTGTAATATTTATATCTCATTATCAAACGTATCTGATACATCTTTTGGCTGGGCATATTTTAAATACTGAAAAATGTCATTTCCGAGAGAGAATGCATCTGCCTAGCAATGAGTCCTTAGTTTTAAAAATGAACGGAGCAGAATAGATTATAGACCACTTCGGTGTTCTTATCCTGTAAAAATACTTTTTTCTTACCCCGGAGATCATCTGCTATTTATCTAGCTGTCGAAAGGTCTAACGTGGACCAACCTTAATAATTTCAACTGGTCTGTCAATGTTATTTCTACATTGTAATGAGAGAACCTTGTAAGGACACAGATGTCCTCAATGGTTATCCTTCTGTACCCCCATAGCCATACCAGATGCAATGGTTTTCGAGGTGATTGCAGAAACTGGGATTCGGGACCTTCGTAGACCTTTAATTGACCCCCTGATTCCAGTAAAGTCCCCCATTCATTTTCTTATAATAGAGTTAACAACGGAAGTATTTTTCATAAACAACCTTCAACTGGCGATGAATATCAATACCATTTCCACAACATGTAGACAAAAGCAAACTTTAAATAATAACCTATATTACATCATTTCAGGTCAGTATCAAAAGAAGTTTCTTTAACAGATAACTGTATTAAAAATGAACATATTTAGGATCTTGGAAGTTTATTCAGTCAAGCAAGTTAATTCATATTTAATTATCATACTTACTAGTCAATTAGTTTCTGAACTATGGAAATACGGCACATAGTTTTTTTGTGTGCATCCCGTATTAAAATTCTGTATCTTATTTACTCCTATTTATATGATATTCAGGTAGATTAAATCAATTATCAAATGCCAGTAACATGTATGTCACTGTTAGGAATATTCTGTCACTGTAAGGGGTGTGTGCATCACTGTTAGGAGTATATATATATTTCACTGTTAGGTGTATGTCTGTCACCTCTACGAGAGAACAAATATCATCAGATATTATCTGTTACTTCCTAGCATTTTTATTGACATACTAGCTGAAATTCCCGCTCTTCTCATGTGGCCAATACGTTTAAGGATGGCAAAAATCCATAAGACACTCTACTTTTGCAATCAATTTTTAAACACTTTACCAGCCCCTTAGAATATGCCCTTTAATCAAATTGATATGAATTAGAAAAACAACTTGATATAGGTGCTATGTTCCAAAAGTCATTTCAAACGGATCAACCGTTTTTCCTAACCTCGAAAACCAAGAATTGACACTAATCTCAGTCTTTTATGTTTTCGGCATGTAATTTTTTCACTCTACCTGCTCTATGAATGGGGCTAGACTTAAACTTTAACGGCATTGAAAGGTCACTATTCACTTTACCAACCCTAGAAACCATGGATTGCACACTAATATTAGTTATTTTTGGTTCTTTTTACATATACTCAACATAGGGTCTGCATTTAACATAGGATCGTGGGCGCACGGAAGTTGACGTGCTATGGTTAAGGTCGGACTTAGTTTTTAGTAACTTAGTTTTAATATTTACCTCAGTAACTCCAAACCACCATGAATTTCATACTAATATTAATCAATTTCTGATTATGATTATTACACGTTCTGATTACTTTCCACCCAGGGGTGAAAGAGAGTTTTACCGCCACTGGGACTGAGCTTGAACTTAAAGAGCATCGGGACTATCACCATCGAACTTACAGACTCCGGAAACTATGGATTCGATACTAATATCGATAGTTTTAGATTATTTTTTTTGTCATCTCTCTCACTCCCTTAATGTGTGCTAAGGGATCTTACCTCTACTAGGGGCTACACTTGGACCTAAAGGACATCGAAATGTCGCTAATTTACTTAGGAACACCGAGAACTATGAGTTCGACACTAATGTCGGTCGTTTTCGTTCATGTTTATATATCACTCCTTCCATTCACTCCTAGGTAAGCTTTTTGAATATTACCACCAAAAGAAGCTTTTCCATGTTGTAAGTAATGCTTTAAGCAAGTTTGGTCAAAGTACTCTAGGTGTTCCAGATTTATGCTGAAACATACGTACATAAACACACAAGAAGATGAAGTACCTAAATAAACAAATAATCTATTTTAGCAGAACAAAATGTATTAATTGATATTTGCAACAAACGACATACTTTTTAGTGTCATCAAACTTTGTTTTCCCTGCCTCCCCCCGAAAAAGCTACACATGGAAATTTATTACCAAGAATATCATTTTGTACCGTCCGATGTCATTTAGAGATTAATATTTAAGGCATTCAGAGCACAAGGGAATCAAGTCATATTACCAAATTTGTAAGAAAAAGAGATGATACAAAATTTATGTGGATCGCATAAGTATAAAGATAAATTTACATTGTTTTTTATATTATGAGAAATGTTTACAATATTTGGCCATGAATTCTTTGACCTATTAAAGAAGCGACATAGAGATTATAAATACAGGGTGTTTAGAAACAACACCGACAACGTTTGGGAGGTGATTTCTGACACCAAGATAGGACAAAAAGATAGACCAACCTGGGTGCACAAATGCTTCCTTTCGGAGTTATAGGCTGCCAAAAACGTGAAAAAAAAATTAAAGGTCCATAGCTCTAATAATATGGGACCTACCGTAGTCGGGTCAAGACTTCACTTAGGAACTAGTATCTTTCCTATCCAAATATCCAAGTTTCAGAATCCTGTGGTACTCATGCAACAATTTTTATAGAGGTATTTGGTGAGTACTTAAAATTAAATGCCCGCAGCCAAACTCCCTCTATAAAAATTATTGTGTGAGTACTTTAGGATTCTGAAACACGAATTTTTAGATAGGGCACATATTATTTCCTAGGTGAAGTCTTGACCCGACTACGGTAGGTCCCATAGTTTTGAAGCTGTGGACCTTTAAAGTTCATTTTTTCATGTTTCGGCAGCCTGTAACTCCGAAAGGAAGCATGTGTGCACCCATTTTGGTCTATACTTTTTGTCTTATCTTGGTGTCAGTAATAACTTCCCAAACGTTGTCGGTGTTGTTTTGAAACACCCTATACAAGATGTGCCCAAAAAGACCAAAAATAGACTTCATTCCCTGGTGTACTGTACGTGCCATAAGTCTTTCTTTAGACAAAATTGTAGTTAAGCAAATATTTCACTTTAAGAGTAAACCATAATTTTAGATACGTATATACTATTAGCCTCACTGTACTGTCGTCTTTCTGGCTTCATAACGGTATACTTCATTAACAGTTTTATCTTAGCATGTGGCATGACTATTGTATGGCATTAATTTTTAGGTTTATTAAAAACTAGCAGAATTATGGTTCTTCGCACGGGAAGAATACACTGAGAAAATTCCGTTATTCCGACAGGGGTATATTATACAAATATACGGAATCTTTATGTTTACTACATAAATCTGTACAGAGTATACATTATGCATATGCTACATACGCATTGTTTTTTTTAGATATTACATCATGCCGTTGCAGGACGTCTGACATTTAACAGTCTTCCGTATATTACATACATACACATATGTTACATAATCAGCTAGTATATGTTATATACGTGTGATGTGGTGAGATCCTGACCACCTATATACCAGGTATATAAGCTTAAATCCTGTGTTTTATGCTTAGAAAAACACATGTTTTGTCCAGAGAAAGCAAAAAGAAATTTATTCAAGGTACTTGCCCTCGCTAGCTACATATTTAGCTCACCTCTCGAGGAATTTGTGCCCTTCTCTTTCGAGGCAAACCTCTTATCAAGACATTTGCGGATGTCTGCATACGAATCGAAGTGTTACTAAGCAAGGGCGTGGACCATCGATGCAAACAGATGTTAGTCGGAAGAGGAAAGGACTGGTGAATAAGCAAGTGAGGTAGCACATCACAGTTGAGTATCTCCAAGTAGTTTTGAACCACTGTTCACGTGTGCGATGAGGCATTGTCGTGGGGGTAAATCTGCTTGTCATGTCTTTGTTGATACTATGGCTTTTATCACACAGAGCACAGTGCAATTTGATCAGTTGTTGGTGGTAGCTGTTGGCATTGACGATTTCATCAGATTTCAAAAGCTCAAATTAGACAATATCCTGCTGTTCGCACCAAACACACACCATTGTCTTCCGTCCGAAGCGATTTGGCTTCGAGAAAGATGTTGAGGGTTGGCTGGGATTAATCTACCATTTCTTGCGCTTAGGATTCCCGAAATATATCAACTTTTCATCGTCCGTCACAATCCGATGCAGGAACGACTTTCTTTTTTCTCTGGCGATCAAGACTTTGCACGTGTTTCAGTAAATCTCCAGCAGTCAATCGGTCAATTCATGCTTCTCCTATTTTCCGATCTTTTTAACCTTTCTCAAGTAACGTAGACACATTGAAATATCTGCTTGAGTAACACCCAATTGCTCGGCAGGAGTTTTTCGCAATTAGGTATCTTCCTCGTTAGAAAGATCCAACAATTGATGGTCCTCAAACTTCCAGGATCGATCTTCACACTTCTTGTCTCTCAAGTCAAAGTTGTCGTCTTTGAACCAACGAAACCAATCTCGGCACTTGTTTCCAATACAGCACTGTCACCATAGGCCTCCGCAACCATTTGATGCGATTCGGCAGCCGATTTCTTCAAATGGAAGCAGAAAAGGAGAGGTTCCTGCATATGCTCTTTGTCGGGCACAAAACTAGACATGCTTACCAACGGAACACTGTGTATTCTTGTCTGCACTCGCTGACGATGTGTACTGATTCGTGTTTCCAGATATCCAGCTCATAACAACAACAAGTATGGCGTGCCTACAGTAGCTTCATACGCGCACGAACGCCATTTATGAGCAAACAACGGATTTAAGATTATACAAATTTATCTACAATTCTTTCGTTCGTACGTAAAGTACGCTTATTCAGAGCAATTATACGAAAAATATCCATAAAACATACTTTTCCAATTATACGTTTGGTGTACGTTAAGTTCAAAAAACTACAGGATTTGCACATGTAACCTACATTTTTCTTCCCCTCGCCAAGTTGGAGGGGGAGCGAAATTTGGAATTAAACGGGATCCGAAGTGTCACGGATTTAGTTTGTCCCTAAAAGGTAAGCAGAAACTAGTTCTTTGCTTCAGGTAAACAACACGGTTTACAAACCACTCACCTATATAATATTTTATTATACCACTAAATGACTCCTGAATATGAAGGAATACAATCAACAGCAACGTTGTTTATGCACGGTTTATTTATCGAATATTTTAAAACAAGTTAATTGTATCAACATGAAGGAGTTTACTCACAAAACTTGTCATTGAAAAAAATGAAAACTGAAATTAAATCTCTTAGTTTAATTTCCCATGTTTATGCTCTTTCGGCTAAGGGAGACGGATGATTAAGTCAAGTGTATGATCGAAGAACGGATGAAATGAGAATATGGAAGAGAACGGGAGTGCCCTGAGAAAACCCACGGACACAATGTTGCCCAACATAAATTTACTTGCCCGGGAATTGAACCAGAGACTACACACGCCAAAGGTAAAATATTGTAATTTTATACACTGCTTATTTCTTCAATGTTTTGGCTCAAGATCTTATGAATATGAAACTCACAACTATGATACAAGCGATACTGTTTAACCATGCTTAGCTTATCCAATATTTTAGAGTAAATTGATGTTAATGAATACATCCCAAAAACAGTACTGTTAATGCACTATTTATTTATCAAATATTTTGGCTCAACTTGGCACTATGTTATTCATGAATACCCCAACAAACAATTCTATGTATATACTGCTTATTTATCAAATATTTTGGCATAAATTAATCCTATGAATATGATTGAATACACACCATAAACAATATCGTTTATACATTGCTTGCTCATTCCAATCTTTTGACATAAATTGATTTTATTAATGTGACTGAATTCAACCACAAACAGTACTGTTAATACACTACTTATTTATTCAATATTCTTGCAGAAATTGATTATATGAATATTAATGAGTACTCCACAGAATGTACTCTTTATGCAGTGCTTATTTAGCCAATATTATTTTAAATTGGTTTTACAACTATTAATGAACACACTGCATAAACAATAGTGTTACATACCCTCTTTTTATTTATCAAATATTTTGACGCAAATTGTTTATTTATTTATACATATTACCGTCATTACATATTACCGACATCTATAGTCTTAATCCCGCCCTGTAAGTATGATGACGTCCCTCGACAAGTACACTATCCGGGGAAGCAGATAGAAATAAATAAATGATAATGTTGGGACCCTTACTGTTGTATTTTGCATTGGACAGCATTTATTTAACTATTCATATCGTTATATTTTTGTAGTTGGTTGAGAGAGTATTATAAGACTTGTGCTACAGCATTTTTCGAAACTCTGGGCTTACGAATATTTTTCGTCTCTGCAGCAAACGGTAAATTTTACAAGAGGAATGAAGATATCAAATTAAATGACTTGGTGCTTATTAAAGATAAAAATATTTCACCTGAAGGGTGGAAAATTGGAAGGGTAATAAAAATAATCCTGGTATAAATTTTGCAATGTGCGCAGTAGCTTTGAAAACCGCTAACGGGGAGCTAACAAAATCTATAATAAAATTATGTCGTTTAATTACTAATGTATGGAAGAACATTAGTAATTGTGTGGACATTACATGGTCATACAGAATATTTTATGCATCCTTTTTGTTTGAAGTATGAGCATTTCAAGGCGGGCGGGATGTTGGGACCTTTACCGTTGCATTTTGCATTGGACAGCATTTATTTAATTATTCATATTGTTATATTTTTGTGGTTGGTTGAGAGAGTACTATTAACTTTGCGCTTCGCGCTTTGAAACCTAGCATGAGAAGTGCTTGGGGAGCTGTTTAGAGATTAGTGTATAAGTTAGTTCACTGTGTGATCAGCGAAAAAAAAAAAACTATATCATTGTTAATATCTGTGTGTTTAACTATGAAAGGTATTTCAATTCTCAGACCATAATTCATTGTTCATATCTAACTACTGTATTTTCTGCATCCGAAAAAAATCATGTATAAAACGATAAAAGTCGTTTGTAATTGTACATGAACAGGTGAAGGAAGAATATGGTCTGGAGCCTGTACGAGTATGTTAGGTATCATCCAAGAATCTATTTGGTATGAATGAGGAAAATCTAGGAATGAGGAAAGTCTAGTTAACAAACAGTACCGTTATTGCACTGATTTTTTATCAAGTATTTTGGCATTAATTGATACTATGAATAATAATGAATACACTCCATGAAAATTATTATTTATGCGTGGCTTGTTCACCCAGTATTTTAACACAAATTGAACCCACGAATGTGAATTATTACACACATTCTTAATGCACTATTTATTTATTCAATATTCTTGTATAAATTGATGTTATTAATATTAATGAATGTACTTCACAAACTGTACTCTTTATATACTTCTTATTTAACCAATTATGTTGAGAAAAATTGTTACAATGAATGTTGATGAATATATTCCATTAGCAGTGCATTTTATATGTTGGTATATATCCAATATTTTGGCAGAAATTATCCTATGAATATAAGTGAATTTTCCATAAACAATATTACTGTAGCTATTTGTATTACATGTTTATCTAGTATTTTTGAATAAGTTTATCTGATGATAGAAATTCTGCTCTATTGAATTTACAAAAAAATTAATGTCACCCTTTTATTTCTGCAACATTAATTCTGTGTATTATTTAAATTAAAGACTTGTTAGCTACAAGGAAACTCTCCCTGACTTTTACTAACATACTATCATTTCTCTCACATACTAGCATTCTGCATCTCAAACTTAACCATGATTAATACTTCATTTTTCACTTTAAAATTTAGATTTCTTTTGCATATTTCATGCTGCGTTTCCTGTTTGCTCCTACTATTGTAGGACAAGTGAAGTAAAGATGATTGGCGTTGTGTCAGCTAAATTCAATCATGGTTACTGAATATAGACTCTCTTTAACTTTTGAATAATTTCTCTTCATTTAGCATTCAGCATGGTGAATCAAGAATTGCTCCTTCCACCAACAGGAGCAACGATTTTACTTAATTAAGATAGACGAATGTTCGTAGCTGCAACGACTTAATAACTAGAGAAGCTAAACGTGTGACTTTTTTAAAGTTTGTTCTGCAATTTTAAACATTTCTTATTTATATTTTTTCTTAGATTATTTCAGCCTATATTAATTTCATTGATATATCTGAAAATATTTGTAAACATACAAAAGGAATAGTGTATAATCATACAGGGTGTATCAAAACAACACCAAGAAAGTTTGGGGAGGTGTCTTCTCGCACCAAGATAAGACCAACTTGGGTGCAGAAATCCGTCATTTTAGCGTTACAGTCTGCTGAAAACATGAAAAAATAAAATTTGAAGGTCCATAGCTCCAATACTATAGAACCTACAATAGTCGGATCAAGACTTTACTCAGGAACTGAAATGTGTGCTATCCAAACATACTTGTTTCAGAATACTGCAGTAATACTCATGCAATAATTTTTATGGAGGAAGTTTGGCAACGGACATGTAATTTGAAATACTCGCCAACTATTTCTATAAAAATTGTTGCGGAAATACCGAAGGATTCCGAAACATGGATATTTGGATAGGGTACATATTAGTTCCTCAGCGATGTCTTCACTCCATACGGTAGGTCCCATAGTATTGGAGGTATGGACCTTTAAAGTTCATTTTTTTCATGTTTTGGCAGCCTATAACTCCGAAATTACGGAATTCTGCACCCAGGTTGGTCTATACTTTTTGCCTTATCTTGGTGTCAGGTATCACCTCCCAAATGTTGTCGGTATTGTTTTGAAACAGCCTGTATATGATGTTTAATGTCAATGTCATAAATATGAAGGGAGTATTCTTTATATCAGATAAATAAAAAATGTTATAATAAATATTGGTTGGAAAAACGCCTCCTTTCAGAGTTATAAACCACTGAAAATTCGTTATATACGTTTTAAAAAGTCCAGGCTTGGAAATGTTTGGATCTCTCACAAGTGATTCAAAGAATTACACAGCAACTAGGATGTAGTCTACCTAAATATCCATGTTTCAGAATCCTTCGAAGCAGCATAACAAATTGTACAAAATAGGTTGGGATATGGGAATGCATTTTAAATACATTCCGAGCGAAGTAGCTCAAGTGGTAGAGCGTTGGCTTCGCATTCGGGAGGTCGTGGGTTCGAATCCCGCTGCCGACCATCCTGACTGAGGTTTTCCAGGGTTTCCCTCAGTCCTACCAGGCAAATGCCGGGATGGTACCTACTAAACAGGCCCTGGCCGATACCTTCCCAAATCCTTTCCATTGTTATTGTTGTTGTTGAATATCCAGTGTAAAATGGCCTCCGAGCTGTATCTGGTGATTGTTAAATAAATAAATAAATAAATACTAATTGAATACTCATTGCGTGATGTATTTGGAAGATTTGGAAGATCTTATTCCATTGAAAAATATTACGTATTTACTTATTCATGTATTGTGTATGAAGAATACTATTAACTGACATATTCTATTTTTGCTTGATTTTTCGTAACGGTAATGCATATCCAACATTAACAATACAACATTAATTTGTAGTTTGTTCTGCAGAATAAGTTGAAGGTTGTGTTGTACTGAGCACTTCATTTATACGGTTTATTCTTATTACTGATGGATTGTGTTGTGAGTTATCTCAGACGTTTTACAAATTGCAGAAGTATACGGGACTATATGTTGAAGAGAGAAAACGGAGAAAGAAATATAGGCTTATCTGTTCCTATTCTTCGTAAAGTACATTCACTGCATCCAGGGGCATTATATGAGAGGGAAGGAGGACAATTACTCCTTCCTAAGCTTGACATTTATACAGGGTGAACCAGAAAGATGTGCACGAATTCCGAGAGGTGATAAAAACATCAAACGAAGTTAAAAAGTCCTCTTACATATTGTCGAACTCAGCGTCGGGTAAGAGTGGGAGAGGTGCCAACTTGCAATCGAAACTCGAATCCTGACAATTGGAACGGAATAGAAAGATATGAGCAGCGTACACAACGCAGAATTCGACAATATGCAAAATGACTTCGTCCTCTTTTGATGTTACGAATCAGCCTCCGGAGTTTTTGCACATTGTTTCAGGTTCACACTGTATATTTAATCAATATGATAGCTGTTTGGATGAATTTGAGTTTATCCTGCAAGGTTACATGAGATATAGACATACATCTTAACGTGGGATCCGAACCATTTGAGTTCCCACTAGGACTCGAACCCATATTTTCTGCGCGGAAGGTGAGGGCGCTAACCATACAGTTGCAAGGAATGGATATGATAGTAATATAGGCCTACTAATAGAAAAAGTACAATTCTCTTTATACTCCTGGAGACTGTTGACCTACTCAAGCAAAATATTAGCAAACTTAATGTTATTTAAATTGGGATGCGAAATAGATTTATCATATTCTGAAATATCTATTCTAAATTAGGCAAAACAATGCATCATACTATACTATAAACAATGCATCAATACAAAAATTCAATGTAAGTTGTTATGCAAGAATTACATTGTCTGGTACACATTGCATCGTATATTATCCTTGTGTATTTAATGTTAGAACTGTATCCAGCAATGCACAGTGACCATGTGAGAAGTGAAATATATTACACTCATAACTAAAGGGGAAACATTCGAGACTATCAAAATACATTACATTCGTAACAATTGTCATAAGATGTAAACTCTATTTAAGAGGTACAAACGAGAAACCTTATGTATTGTCTACAGTTATATATTACTGGTAATTTTATAGAAAAGCCAGGCAATTAAGGGAATCGTGTGTCGCCTCGTTAAGCTGATTTGTTGACTCGGAAGTAGAATCAAAATCATAACAACCTTAACTCATCCCTAGCACCATGTGCATACATTATGTGTAAGTGAACAACATTGCACTATAAACGAGGTCTGTAAACAATCGAAGGGAGAAACCATTTTTGAAGTGTATTGTTGAGTGGTACTTTGTGAAGTAGTCTGGGCATGTCCGCAGAGAATGAAACAATCAGCTTTGATAGTCAAAAGAGAACACCGTAAATTCTGTTTAGGAATTGTTGTGTTCTCGGAGTTTTGTCACCTGTCCATTACAAACATACATACACATTCACGTTCAACAGAGACAGAGACGTCCCAGTGTATGTGTGTCTGTGAATGTGTGTATATGTTTGAATACTTCTCTGTATGGTGCACACACACACGCATACATATATATATATACACATGGATACTAAGCTATGGAACAGCAAATCACCTGAAGCCAATGTATGTGACAGTAACAACTCGAGTTAGCAGGGGAGAACTACACACCAAACCTTGATACGGCATGATGTTGCCAACGGTAATAAGCTCTCATGCATGGTACCAAACCACTCCGCTACAAACTACTATAACAACTTGCCCCCATTGTTTTGATGCAATTGGAATTTAGGATTTACACAAAGCCAAGTGGCATATAATCTCCCCCTCATGATTTTAGGTACTATGTGGATTATACAGCTGTGCCAATTGAAATTACATTATGAATGCGTCTCTTGTATTCAATGTGAATGTTACTTTATATGCGTTTAATGAACAAGGAGTGTGAATTACAGTTCTGGTACTTTTTTTCTTTCAAGGTTACATCAACGACTGCGTTTGTTTCAATACAGTATTATTTTACAGAAGTTGTATATATTTGAACTGTATAATAATGCTCATAATCACCTCTAATTACATACAACATGAAAACAATTGTGTAGGATTTCACCACGTTGTAGGTAGATTGTCGCAGCAATTAGCAACGAAATACCATATTTGATTGAATATAAGCACGCATTGCCTTTCTTCAACATTTAAAAGCCAAAAATATTTAGTGACAATGGTTTATTCTTATAACGCAGTATGGGCCATAAGTCGTACGACACTTTCAGATTTTAAGTTCTCATATAACCAGAGTAGAAGTAGTTGATTGACATAAACAATGCGAATGGCGTGATTCGTTATAATACATTGTAAGAATTGATTTTATAAAGGATTTATGATTTATGTCATAATTATGTACTATTTCATCTACCTGCAAAGTTTTTTGACGGAAGACGCTTACTGCACCGAAGAAATCAGGTCAAGAATGGGCATAGGCAAAGAAGTATTCAAGAAGAAAAAAAATCAATCTTAACTAGCAGGCTTAACACTGGACTAAGGAAGAATTTGGTCAAGTGCTATATAGGGAGTATTAGACGGTATGGTTCAGAGACTTGTACACTACGGAAATTAGAGAAGAAATATTTAGAGAGCTTCGAAATGTGGCGTTCGAGGAAGATGGAATAGATATAACAGACAGAGAGAGAGAGAGAATAACAAATGGTTTTAAAACGATTAGGAGAAAAAGAGTACGCTTACTGCTAGCATCCGTCGTAGGAAAGCCAATTGAATTGGACATATCTTGCAAAGAAATGGTCTTCTTCACACCGTCATAGAACGAAAGATGGTTAGGAAAGCGAGGAATAATAATACAATCGATCGATGATTTAAAGAATAGAAGAAAATATTGGGAATAAAAGAAGAAGCTGAACACTGAGGAACGGGGAAGAAACATTTCCAGGTCTAAACGTAAAAAGAAGAAAAGTCCCAGGATCTGCTAAAAGTAGAATAAATAATAATAATAATAATAATAATAATAATAATAATAATAATAATAATAATAATAATAATAATAATAATAATAATAATAATAATAATAATAATAATAATAACCTACTTAAAAATAACTGTCGTAGAGCATTTAAAATGCGTATAACTTCAGAATTTAATAACGTATCATCTAAAAGCATTAGTGATATAATATGTTTGTCAGTGCTAAAAGATGTAATTTGCACGTTGAAAAAGGTGGGAAACACGATGAACACGTCATCTTAGGTAACCTGCCTTTATAACCGAGTTTAATGTTATAATTCAACTTGTAATAATTTCAAAGTTTCGTAGTTTATAAATTATTTAATAATTATTCAATAACTTGTAATAATTTCTTTATCATTATCTGTAGAGTCACTACTAGCACTATTATAATCGTTATCAATTTCTCCGTCCTAGCTTCGTACAAACGATTTAAATTCCGCTTTCCTTAAGTCTATGTGTAATGAGTCCGGAAGATATTGTATTCCATGTTCAAAATCCAGCGTACGTATATATAGATTCTGAAGACAGACTTCTTTGTTACCCATTGCACATTAAGTACTTGTCAGACATCACGGTGGCACATTAGTAACGAATTCACCTCTGGTATTGGAAATTCTTGATTCATATCTAGATCATGTAAGTTTGTGGGAAACAACAAAGTTTCGGTGGGATTTCTCGTACTTTTCGTGTTTATTCCCATATTTTCAATGAACCAATCATTCACTTTCACCAACCATCTGTCTTATTAACAAACTGTGGAACACTAAATCAAAAATTTCAGTTTTGTTTCCATTTAAATATGTTCTAATATCATCCACTCCAGAGCGTTAAGAATCCTAGCGCTGAGTTCACACTGGGGAATTCGTGTTTAAAGAGGACAGAGAACTGTTATTGCCCTCACCAAGATCGAAAGCAGACAGCCAAGTTCGTAGATACAGGAATTACTTAGTATACTACTGCGGCTCTATTTATGATATAAGAACAGAAAATAAATCAGTAATCAAGTTCAGTACTAAGAAACGAGAACTAAGTAAAGGGAAATTAATGAATTTCTGTATTGCAAAAAATTATGAGTTTTTTAAAGAATTTTTGCAAATCTTTATTATACGTTACCCTCTTCCTTATAAAATCAACATAGTACATTTTCAAGGGAGTAGAGGTATACTTCATTCTACCTTGACTTACATTTTTGTGGACAATCTTTACGAACAATTGACAGTTTACTTCAATACAATAGGCTTTGTCGTCATCTAAATTGGCTCCAAAGGATGAATATGATCGGTACCATGACTGTCAATAATGCAGTTGCCACAATTATAACTTCGTTCATCTGTCTAATTTATTATTAATTTCCAATCACCTTAAATGTATTTCATTAAATCACATTCAGTTCGCCAACTCAATCTCAGAAACATTTTATCTTTGTAGTACATTTTCAGACATGGTATTTGCAAAGTTCATTAAATAATTTCGTCATCTCGTAAAGGACAACCAATAAAATAACAGACTAATATTTTATTATTCATCATACGACATTCCTTTTAATTGCACATCGATTTTACCAGCCACGATCCTGTAAAAGGTAAATAACCGATACAATCATCACTCCATCTGTACGGAAGCATTTGTATAGACCCTAGTATGTGGTGTGTGGCAGTCCTCATCAAGCTGAGTGCATCATCACACCACCATTTTGGAGATAAGAGGTTTTCTCTAGGCCTAATCGCCGGTCAGCACCTGTAGAAGTTTAACACCGTAGAAAAAATCCGTCAGACGAGGCCAAGGCCACCATCCAATTGTGACCATTTCATTTGTGGTACAAGCATCCATTCGACTCTCTTAGCTGTTTGATGGGTCAAAAAGTCCAATTGTTATAATCTTGTTTGCTTTCAGTGCATTTGTGCCAGCACACTTGAGTAACAGTTAACAAGAATCAGTCACAGTTTTAGAGCAACAAAACAACATTGGAGGACAGAAGAACAAAGCAATGGCCTTATATTATCCCTCTTCTACACATTCTCCCTCTTTTACCTTCTATCTCATCAACTCTGTTTCCTATCATTTTGTAAACGTTGAGTTTCATTTATGCAAGTTAAGCGTAACCTTCTTGATTTAAGTTACATTATATCTGTCAACTTCCCTCACCAATTAAACCCCTTTATTTTAGTTATTTCCTTGTAGTTTATAAGTAATTCTGAAGTAATCATCTGAGCTATTTGAGCTGACATGCTGCACCTGCAAGTAGCGCAAACCTTGTCTTTTGATTATTCCAAATCCCTCTCGAGATTTTTAAGTTTTCTGTTTTCAATTTTATAAAGTATGAAGTAAAGTTTACATGATTTTACCTTCATGCCCTCTTGATCTATTATCATAAACTTGCTCATTGATTTCATTTTCATTCACTCGTCTTGTCATCGTAACATGAAGCTATCTTCCTCCACAGAAATTCTTTTCCCTCCACGGAAAATATATACTTTTCTTTTCCTTCTGCTGAAATAGGAAAATTGTGAATATTTTTCTGTTATTGATGTAATTAGTATATAAGCTATATATAAGGAGTATTTACATTTTTTGGTGTTTATATACGGGATATTCATTTACTATGTAGCCAAGATTCAATGGTGGAATTGTCTGACCTGAACAAATAAAAAAAATCCATACGGACATACGGCGAAAACCGCGTTGTTTCAAAGTTATACGGTGCCGGAAACGAGGAAAGTGTAACTTTGAGGCTCCCTAGCTCGAAAACTATAAGACATATTAAAGTGGGTTAAAGTAATATCAAAGGAATTAGTACACTCTCTATCCAAATATCCATATTTCAGAGTTAGGTCGTACCGGCGCAACGAATTTTAGAGAGGGAGCTCGGGGTATCGGAACCCTGATGTAAGCACGTATAGGAAAAAAGATATGTTTTGATAGAAAATGTCTAATTATCGATTTATTAAGCTATTATGTCGTGTACATAAGTATTAGCTCTTTCTTATCACTAATTTTAATATCTGCCATTATGTTACCACACATAGCATAGTTTAACATCAAAGAAAAGTGGTTGATAACACTTGCAAACCAAGTTCTAACAGGTAATATCATTTGATAACGGTGATCTAAGCAAGATAAATGTCATAAACAAATAATTGCCGAGATATAGAAATCCGAAATGCTATGAAAACGAACATCAGCACAAAGGATTCGAGAAAAGTATTAACCGAAGAGCGAGTGTAGCATGGTACGTTCACTAACATCTCACTTTCTCTATTAAATATGGTAGTAGATAATTTAGATACTGCGAGAAAATGATAATGAAAGAAATGATAGAATGAAAAGTAGGAGGAAACGGGAGATCTCGAGTAAACCCATTAACATGATGTCGTGCACCGCAAATTTACGTACTATAACCTATGAAAAGAGTGTACACTTTTGTTTTGCGTACTACGCTGAACAAGAGTCCAGATAACAATAATAACAAGAGCTACTACAGAATTCCGGGAACTTTCTGACTGCTTCTCGCATAGTGATATTTGTTTAGTAGAAATATTAGTGAATTTGTGATTTAGAGCTCCCTAGTCAGTAGATTGAAGAACATTGTTATAATAGAGAGCAGTCAGGTTAGACTTACTGTATTTCCGAAACTAATTTATCAATACATCTATTTATTACTGTAAACTTCGTAAGGATGTTTACAAGTTATCGACACATCCGATGAATACTATGAAATTTTGCACAATTTACAATGCGCACTGTGCAAAAGTGACATCTTTTGCCATACTGTTTAGGCGATGCAGCTCGATCATTTTTGTTAGAATTTCAGTGTACCAATGAATATCATAGGGTGACTGGGCCGGTAGTGGATACCCTTAAGGAAATTTTGATTTTGATATCTTTTTGGTCACTTGTGTTTTAATGTTACAGTGATGTTTTATAAATATATTAAAAGTTGTTCTCTTTCAATGTAAACACAGTTTCCAGTCATT
This sequence comes from Thermobia domestica, assembly GCF_964235325.1. NCBI lineage: Eukaryota > Metazoa > Arthropoda > Insecta > Zygentoma > Lepismatidae > Thermobia > Thermobia domestica. The sequence continues at coordinate 138,021,028 of NC_137458.1, forward strand.
TAGGGAAGCAAAGCCACTTTTTCATTGGTAAGAGCAGTTTTGTTAGTACTGGTCACTTTTTTAGTGGTGTGGTGGACACTTTTATATTCCGTAGTAATCACACATTTTTGGTAACTCTTATTATACGTATGTGTTTATTCGAATTACATTTTCTTAGTAAAATTAAATTTACATTGAAATAATCACTACTCTAGTGTTATCAAAGTAATAAAAACAGTTATTTAATAGAAGTGGTCAATGGAAGAAGGGCCTATCCCACAATTTTGTGATTTGGAGAGAAATGCGTCGTCAAAATTGGATTCAGCTATTTTATGAAGATAAAAAATCCAAAACCCTCACATGTTTCCTGGATACACAACTAACATGAAACCACTTTTTAAATTTAGTACACTGCACCTGTCTCGATATATTTCCGATGTGGACATGCTAAGATCATCTTGCATTACACTTTTGACACTCACGTCCTTCGATATTTATTTTCGCATTAATTCTACAAGTTACTTTTTCCTTACGTGAACTCTTTCCATTCTTACACTTCGATTTTGCTTTATATTCTTTTTTACTAAAGAAGTCTGTACTGTTTTGAACTCACTACAGCAGAGTCAGTGTTTCTTCCTTTTGGAATGCTTCGTTTTGTCTGAAGTTTTGGCCACAACAAATTTCTTTCGAATAGAATAGACACACAGCTTTCGCATTTAGAATTTGCTATGGACATGCATTGACTATGACATGTCAAACTAGTACCGACAGGCTGAGAGTCTGTGGTTTTTGAAGGAGACACATTGATGTTTGCTTGGCATCCTTCATAACACCTACAAGATGAATCGTTGTGGGTAGGTGGTGTATTTTGAGTACGATCGCCGAGCAATTCCACGGACTCTGTAGACGTCTTTTCTATATCCTGTGTTATCTGCTCTGAACAAAATTTCTTCCAGACTTCAAATAAATCATGAGATTTTCACCCCTGTGCCAAGTGTCACCTGCTTCATTGAAATTTGTTAACGTTCACTCATCAATTTTTGATTCCAGGTAATCTAAACGATTTTGAGAGCAAATGGATCAACAAATTCAGTCATGGTAGAGTTTTTAGAATATCTGCTACATATAGGGGACACATTTATTTCTTCCTCAAGTGCGGCCGTTTTTTTTATCTGTGCCCAATACTGAAATTTTGCTTTCAATTATAGTCACCTAGTGTGACCGTTACTAAAAAATAGGTATCTTAATATTTTAGTAGTGTCACCCCTACAACTCATGTCTGTAACAAAGTAGGCGCAAAAGCAAATATATATTTTTGAAATAACAGGTCATTGTTGAATTCGTACATATTAGAAAGATTCACAATAGTTATAAAATAAACTAGATATAGTGGGTTTGCTTACCTTCAAAATTTGGAAATCGGAAAAATTCTCCACATGCACATAAACAACTTCTAGACTCGTAGTCCAACAAAAATGCTATCTAATAGGGTTGCAGTATACAGTAAAGGTATTAAAAATAAAAAAATAAAGCTTATTGGCTAATACGTTTCTGCATTTCAAATTTATTGTTCTAGGTGATCACTACTGAAAGGGTGACCACTACCGGCCCAGTCATTCTAATTTAACGTGTCTGAAAATTAAGCAAAAAAAAAAAAAAAAAAAAATCATCGATGTGTTTGAAGATAATGTCATTCCGCAAGTTGCAGAAAGTGAAATCTGACAAAGAGAACAACGTCAAACAGAAACAATCTTCAATTGTCTTTGAAAAATGGAATTTAATATTTTGTTATGATTCTAACACCCCTATGACAGATTAGGTAAACTTAACCATAGAAGGTTTATTATCGAGACATTATTCAGCTGTATTAAGAAAAACATTTCCTACATTTGGCTCACAAAGTAATTAAGTTTGGAAGATCGAGTAAATTTCTTAGTGAACACAATAAACTAATAACATACTTTAAAATAACACAAAAGATTGATTCATTTCCGTCTCACATCAGTGGAATTCAAATGCAGCGTAATAAGAATCTTTCTGATTTGTCTTCTTCTATAGTAGCTGTAAACACGCATTTGTCTTCTTGACAAAAAGAAGTGTCAGATTACGGAAAAAAATAATACTCCAATTGCAAGTTTTAACCGGCCGCATCAATCAGCAGAAATTATCCACACACACAAACACATACACACACACTCCCTCTCTCTCTCTCACACACACACACACACACAAACAAACAAACAAGTTATAAAGTTCTTCTCGGGCAATCAGCCAGGTGAAAACTGGTGGATAGGCCAACGTTTCGAGAGCTGTCATCGTTCTCGTCATCAGGGCAATTATGTAGCAAAGAAAACGACACACAAACATTCAGATAACCCTCAGCCAATCAATAACATGGACTACGGAACTTAGCCAGCCAATCACAGCTCCAGTTTTTCAGATTGAACCAGCCAATCAGGAACCAGCATTTTCAGCCAATCAGGAACCAGCATTTTCTCCAGCCCAGAGTATATATTACTTATATCCGCTGATCTCTACATAATTGCCCTGATGACGAGAACGATGACAGCTCTCGAAACGTTGGCCTATCCACCAGTTTTCACCTGGCTGATTGCCCGAGAAGAACTTTATAATATACGCCGCCAGGAAAGCTTCAAATCTTACTTCAAACAAACAAGTATTTACAAGAACACGAACTGTAGCTCCTAATTTATCATCACCAACGTCTACTGAAAGCTCTCATGCATGTCAACCAAGCGAGGATTCTTTCGTACAGCATTTTAAAACTACAAACTGTCGATATTAATGCAAGAACAAATGTTAATAAAGTTCAAAGACAAAATAAATGTCCAATTGTTCTATTAGTATGTGTGATATTAATATGTACGGAAAAATTATGTACCCATTTTTAATGACAGAAAATTACCACAAGTTAAAGGGTATATTGATGAAGTAGATCGTATCCATTTTTGATAGACAGTGGAGGTGCGATTCAATCATCTCTGCCGACGTTTTAAGTAAGAAGTGTGAAGTTTTTATAGGTACAATACTTATACGTGGTGTAATTGGGGGAACTCTAATATTCACCACCTACACAGAAGTCTATTGCTTTTTTAATTATTATTGTTTTATATCACCATGATGACAAGCAAGGTAATGAAATTAGTAGCAGAGAACAGTTGATGATCGCATATATAGCCCTTTACCTGTAATCCAAACAAATCCATTGTTTCCATGCTCATACCTCCTCCTAAAAGTTTTGTGTTTTAATTTTCACATAACGGGAATAAGACGAAATATGAACTTCTACTGAATTTAATATATATATATTTGAAACTGGAGTTTTGCTGAATTGATAAATAACGAATTGTATGCGTACAATACTGTAACATGTTGTTATGAGATATGTAGGATCCTATCCAGGAGGTAAAAGTGAGGGAGAACGCGTGGGTTCGACGTCCCCCAGCTTCCAGAAAATATCCATGGCGTCCCTCCACTTTCTAAAGAAAATACAATGGGCAAAGATAGGCACGAGTGACCGCATGACGTCATGCGTCCCCGTACCTTTTCAGATCCACTTTTACCACTGGTCCTATCTACAGTGAATGGCAAGAGGTACAAACCCCTCGTTTTGCGAACAATAAGATTACGAACAGTACTGACAAATTTACATATCTAGTATAGCAATCACACTTTTATTGTAAACATTATCTGTCAGAGTTCTATGTTCAAAAACTACCTATTGTCCTTTTTTTCATTTCTGTTTTGTTAGGTCTCATAATGTTTTGTCTAACCTTGCGTTACTTATGTGTCTTTATAAAGGAAAATGCTATTTTTATTCCATATTATTTATTACGGATAAAAACTTAAACATGTAAACAAAATACATGTTTCTGTATGTAAAACGAATTAGTTTTATTTGCAGTAATTTCAATGAGAAAAATTTTCGATTTATGAATATCTCGTTTTACAAACAGAGTTACGGAACAGATTAATTTCGGAACCCGTGGTTCCACTGTATTTTGAGTTTTAGTTTCTTCAACGCCACTCTAAATATTATGCAAACTGATCTTTCGTATATTTCCAAAGGGTTAATTTTATTATCTCAATGAATAAAAGCAGAAGTTCTGAATGAGTGAGTGACTGGTCAACACCTAGTCAACACCCAAACCGTTTGAGCAAGACACTGAAAGTTGGTTAGTGTATAGGATTTCAGAAATTCGATGGGAAAGAGGGCGGGAGAATATGAGTGGCAATCATTATATTAAAATATCCATAGCTCCAAATCCCTGAATGTTAGAGACATGACATTTGGTTATTGGACTTCCCATTTAAAACAATGACAGACGTGATTCAGCGTTTTTTTAATATTTGACCTAGAAAGAAATAAAAGTGCGGAAGAGAGAGGGGAGATATCAGTTATTACAATTTAAACTTTTAATCTCAATTAATTGAGCAGCACATATCTCAGCGTTTCTAGATGTTTGAACTATAATAGAAGGAAACGGAGTTGGGGTGCTCATACAACATGTTTGAACTTTTTGTAAGACCTCAAGTTTAGATTAAGTCTATATCAGAGGTGAAATAAGAACGCAACGATATTGCCCACAGTAATACGTTTGGCGACATTTGCTCGTACACGTACTACTCACATTTTTCAACGAAAGGATGTGCACTTAATGTGTGAGATGTAAGGATTGAATCTACAATAGGATTCGTCATTACGAGGCAGTGATGTAGATCTAACCCTAATTTCTTTGGTAGATATACGCTTGACCATTTTCAAAAATACAGTATACCATGAATTCATCCCATATACATTTATTCTTTGGTAAATTTAAGCTGACAGTGAGTATACATTGAACTATTACGAAATGAACTATGATTGAATTTATTATATTTTTGTTACTGGAGTTTTGTTGAAGGTGAGGTCAGGTGATTTTGAGTTTAACGTCCATTAAAGCAGCGAGGCTATATGAGACGAGATCTACTGATTAACGTGGAAACCGAACCACATGAGGTCCCGCAAGGAATCGAACCCTGGTCTCCCACGCCAAAGACGTAGTTGCTAACAGCTTAGCCACGAAGGAGTTCAGGAGTTTTGTTGAATTGAAAAGCAACTTTCTCATGTTGACTCTGAAATTATTATTTAAATAATTAATATCTTTCTCACCAGAGTATGCACTTAATGTATGCGCTTCTTTATTAAAAATAAATTATTTCGTATCAGATTCCACAACGTAACGTTATCTTCCTCAGACGTTAATATGTATGTTCATTGTATTCTTTTTTTTAATTTTTATACTCTGGTCAGAAAAAATATTAATTATTTGAGAAGCAACATATTATATACGTGGAAATAATATTTTATGTGGATATTTCCAACTACCTCTATCGTATACTCCCATATGTGCTCACCCCCGGTGCTTGGGGTCCCTCGTTCGATCCCAGCTCGCGCCGTGTGGACTTTGTGGTGGACAAACACCGTGCTCATGGGTTCTCTTGGGGTTCTCCCGTTTCCTCCCACTTTCTTCATTCCACCATTTCTTTCATTTCTCATCTTCACCGTCTCCTTTAGCCTCACCAGCATAACCGTGGGACGCAAAACTCAAAGATTTTTTTTTCCATATGTGCTCGATTACATCTCTGCTAGGATTGTCATTCTTTTCATATCAAAACTGTAGTTCGAAGTTTCTCAACCTGTGGTACGCAAGCAAATGTTGCCGATAATTAATAAAATTTGGTGGTACGTTAGTGTAATAGGTTGAGAATTCCTGCTATAAGTAATAAAACAATTCTGTAATAAGATTTAATATTTACAGTTATTGAACTACTAGTAAGCACTGGTAAAATTCAGTGAGTTTGCTTGAACCGGTTTTTAAAATTTCTCAAGATAGTGGGCCTGTTTGTTGACATTGTCTTTTCACCACTAGATCCACCACTTACGGAAAAAAGTAATTCTCTAGTAATATTTCTTGAGAATCAGTATACAAAATATGAAGCACACTGTATGGCTTACTTCTACTCATTGTTATTGTAGGTTTATCATTGGAATAAATATTAATAATAAAATAAAAGTACATAATAATACAATCATATAGTAATTCTACTATAGCTAGGTACAGATCATTGAACGAGTTGTTGAATATTTATCATTCACTAGTTGCTAAATGTTTAGAATGACATTATTGCTGGTTTACATACGACGTCGAATATATTCATACAATTTTAATACTATAAGCTCATCCAAACGGATTGTTCAGGGGGGAAAAATGCGTATCGTCATTACTTGCAACACACCATTTTAAGGGAAGTGGATGTTATTTCAGAACATAAGAAAGAAGGACGGAATATTAAGTGCTTAAGGTGGTACAGCGTGCAAGAAAAAAAAAGATTCTAATAAAAAAACATGAAAGTTAGAAAAAAGTAAAATACACTGATTTCATTATGTGGGATTTTCCAGCCCGAAAATTAACTTCGTCCTGATTAATCTTTTCCATATATTTTCCCTGTTACTAGGGTGCGATTCACTTCTTCCTTCTTCCACTTTTCCTGAAGTAATCCTTGCTTTTATCCATTGCCATCGTCTTTCTCAACAACCCTTCTTTATTCAGTTAGGCCAGCACTTTACATTCGTTTCCTAAGTATAGTGCACTATCTTTTCTTGAGCTCCCTACTTTCACGAAAAAAAAAAAAAAAAAAAAAACATTCCCAAGAAGGTTCAACCCCATTACACGTTTCTGTAGTTTTTATTTCCAAGCTTTTTTCCCGCTTTTTCTTCCACTACCCCACAATCAGTGTAGCCAACGTAAGTGGTTTTGTATATCATAACATAACAATTATTGTTATATTTTCCCTTATTTATTTGTTCTGTGATAAAATTACTGATAATAACAAGATGATGATGATGATGATAGTAAAGGAAATGAAGATGTAGGAATATAGGAGCTAAGTGGTAGAGCCCTCACTTCCAATGTGAAAGGTCCTTGGTTTGATCCACAGCCATGCAACTTTATGGTGAACAATATCGTGTCTTGAGGTTCTCCCATTAAATTCATTCACTTATATTAATCATACTAAATATTTGGTTTAGCCTAAACGTCATAATAGTAAAACGGAACAGTTGAAAAATTTAATTTAGTAGTATTAATAATATGTAGATATATAGATATTGATAAACATGATATACAGTATGTTACATCTCGAAAAACGACTGTAATTTTCTGCGACAAAAAATACAGCAGCACAACTTCGTTTCAAGTTTTCATGATAATGGAACAAAATATATTTCTGTTTATATATATATATATATATAGTTGTGCAGCGATATCTAAGACATGAACTAGACTCAGTTCCGCCTTACTTCTAAACAAGCATAAACAAAAGCTCGCTTTACTCAAGCTTACTAATGGGCTGCTTACTCATTCATTCGTATATTCTTTCACAAAATATTCCAAAAGTAAAAGTATTAAGTTTCATATGAATAATCAAAGGCATTATTCTAAGGAATGAAAGCAAAGTAAGTAATAAGTATAATAGAGTATTATTATTTTCTCTGGCGCATGTTCTGTGTATGTATAGGCATACCAAACATTTCATAATTTGGTACTTCTTCTGGAAAACTTCCGATGCATTTCAGCCTATTGGTTATTTGAACATTAAAAAATATTCAAAAATATTTTTATTCTTTGCTATTTCGAAGTAAGAGGGATCAGGTATTAGATCATTAATGACCGATCGATCTACTTCTTATACCATTGTTTCTGTTTTGCTTAATTAAAATGCTCTCAACCGTACCACCATTCTAAATCCATATTAATATAATATAGAATTATTTCCAGAATGCTGCTGCAACAGTAAAAATGAATTACGGTATTCATATAAGATATTCTTTCTATCACAAACGCATTACAAATATTCAATTTGGGTATCTAATGATAGTCTTTTGTGTTGTATCTTAAGGTGGTTGGCCAGTTCTATCAAGTGTGGATATACCGGGTGTACCGGATTCCAAACTTTCTCCGTCCTCGATATCCTGTCTCCAACTTCATCATGGGAAACGTCTCCGAGTGTTGTGATGTAGTCACATTTCACACAAGTAGTACCAATCAAAGGTAGTCCCTGCAAATATACTGTACAGTAAATATATTAATTCTATTTACGCTAGTTTGTGCTTATTACCAAACTAAATATTTGTGACAAAGTTGAAATAGAGTGACATTTGTGTTAAGAATTAATTGAAGAATTTTCATCATTCCAGAATAAACTTGTCGCAGCAAGATACGCCATCTTTTAGTAAACTAAAGCAACTACAGGTTTAGTTCATTGTGACATTATAAAAATTTCAGTTCTCAACACAAACATCTCAATTTTGTTAAAAATGTTTTAAATCCAATTCAGCATGAGAGCCCAGTTTCTTTTTTGAAAGTTAGGTTACGATTCTTATCTCTCGCAAGGAATCTTTTCTTTGTTTTCTTTTACATTAGCATTTATCAACAACTTTGTTGCCATATAAAAAATAATATTTTTTTTGAATATTTGAGTTTTACGTCCCACGATTATGCCGGTTAGGCTAAAGAGACGGTGATTATGAGAAATGGTGGAATGAATAAAGTGGGAGGAAACGGGGGAACCCCGAGAAAACCCACCCACATGGTGTTTGTCCACTACAAAGTTCACTTGGCAGGAGCAGGTATTGAACCCGGGACCCCTTGTACCAGAGAAGAACGCTCTACCACTGAGCCACCGCGGCCCCAAATAATAATAATAATAATAATAATAATAATAATAATAATAATAATAATAATAATAATAATAATAATAATAATAATAATAATAATAACAATAATAAAATACTTTTTCATTACTGGCAGGTTAATTGCTATAAAATGAGAGGCTTTTATTCATTGAGAGTTGATGGCTAACATTTTCATTTTAGTATAAATGCTATTCGTTTTAATTCCATACTTTTCTTAACTCGATTTTTTTTTACTTCTACTATATCGTTTACTATGTGTCTTATAGTTATTTTCAATCTTATAATCCATTTACTTTTGTCTCTTTAATTATCTGCTGTATTACGTTCTGACTTTTCTGCGTTTCTATTTCGTTCCATCCAACTAATATTCTACATTTTTGCATCATATAGTTCGGATTCCACGTTAAGCTGTAGGTTCATGTCTCACATGCTTTTGCTGCTGAAAGGAATGCTAAACTAGAATGCAATTTATCCAATCTACATTCTTCTTTACTCGACACATTTTATGAGCCTTATTTTCTTTCAGCTCTATTTGTGATTCACAAAAGTCATTTTTTATTTCTTTCCTTCCAAATTTCACAATTTCATTAAAAATATTACTGAAATAATGAAAATTAGCTATCTGTTCTTCCTTTCCTCCAACAATTATAGTAGCTACTATTGTAGTAGTAGTATTAGTAATACCCTTGAACTCGGTCGAAAAAGTGTAAAACGCTTTTTCAGGCCAGCCACCCTGAATGAAGTTTTCCTGAGTTTTCCTCATTCACACCAGGCAAATGTCGGGGTGGTACCTAACTTGTAGGTCCCAGATCGCTTCCTTCCTTCCCCAATCCTTTCTTCCTTCCCTTTCCCAAGATACTGCTCTCCGAGGGAGGTCATCTCTCAAACGTGACGGGTTAATTGGCCTTAGATGCCTAAAGTCCAGAAATCTAAATCCTAAATTTCTAGTAGTACCCTTTAACTTTAAAAATATATTGATGAAAATTGGAGAAATACACCATATCTGTTGAACTTTACTTCCAATTCGACTGTCATTTCTTCTTCTATATTCTGACTCTTATTTGTAAGTTCACATGTAACTTCTTAATAATTAATATTCGTATTCCATCCTAGTATTTTCACTGTTCTCATCAAAATTTTCACCTCACTTTGACGAAAGTTTATTTAATTATACAAACTATTTACTTACATCTACACATTTCTTTTGTTTTCTCTATAAAGTCGCCAGTAAGACAACAGTATATCTAATGCTTTTCCTCCTTTTAAATTCAAACTGTTTAGTGTCAATATCTTCGTAGCTCGGGTATATCAACTTCTGTTTAACCCTTTATTGCACGAATTAATTTCTGACGCTCTCTGACACTATCTGTCTGACCTATGCCACTAGACGAAAACTGTGTGGTAGAAAGCTTAACTCCATTGGTGCCACATGACATCGGCGTGCGCTATTCGTTAATATACATATAAGAATTTCATTAATATTGTTACTGTTATTGATTCACTATGATGTCAATTGGCATCAAAATGCATTTTAGGGTTAATATTAGAAGTACTGTTTTCGCTGCATAAATGAGACTAGTAGTTGTATATTCCTTACTTTTTGTTTCTTTAACCGAGGATTTATAACTATCTCTAGGAAACTTCTTGATCACTCTGCATTTAACGTACATTTGGAATGTTTTATCCTTCTTGTACTACATTCAGAATCAATTAAATGAATATGTTGTATATTCGTTCTTGCTACTCTTTCAACCTTGGCTTTACTAAGAATTTCTTTGTATCTATACCTTAATATTGAAAGTCCTTGATAATCACAGATTATTTTATGTGTTCATCAGTACCTAGATTACGTTTTTTTATTATTCTAATTTTCATATGATTCCTTAATCTGTACCTTAAAATCACTTGAAAACGCCAGTTCATTCGTATACTCATTCTTAGTTTCTAGCATCATACTATTACTCCTCAATTTGTTTTCTATTTTATTTTATTCTCCGTTCGTATAAATTCGCTCATATTTTCCTACTTTTCCAAATTCCTCTATCTAGCCACTCTTTATTTACTTTGTGGTATTTGTCCTCTTTTCTGCCAGCCTACACATCATTTTTCATTTCTTCGGAGCAACGTCCTTTTCATATAAATCTTCCGTTAATTGTTTTAATGTTTCTTTCATACTTTGTGGCACCTTATCGTTCCTCTTCACGCTTTGGAATACATAGTTTGAAAGTACTTCCTCTATCCATCATTATTTGTTTCTATTTTCCTGAATTTGAATTCTTCTTTGAAAATGTCTTCCTAACTTGTTTCCTAATTTTTTCTACTTCTCGTTATGATATTCCTTGCATATTAAAACGAAATATCTAACTCTATGGCTTATAGATTCCAAAGCTTCAATCCCACATGTACTGAAGCTCTCCATTGACTTCTGTCCTTAGCCAACTGAATCCAGTTTTTAGTTTGTATTTCTACCTTTGTGTGACTCATCTTAATATTATCGTCCCGCTGCGCCTAGATCTTCCTAGTGGTCCTTTTCTGATTGGAAATCTAGCATACTACAGTAATTTCCTTAAAGATAATTTTTAATTGGATATCCCCCTCAAGTTTACATAATTGAGGAGCCTAATATCACAATCCGCCACGTCCATTTCGCTTAGTTTCGAGTAACCTCGCAAAACGTGTAGTGAAGCTCCATATACACGCGTATAAAGTCCCATATTTAAACTAGTTTTTTAGTATTAAATATTAAGCTTTTAAAGAAAAATTCCGTTTTCATGAAATCCCTTTACATCAAAAATATAACAGGCCATAGATAACTCAATTTCACTAAAAATTGGACTTCGCAGCTTTGGATACTAGACGCCTCAATTTTCGAAGACAAATCATAAGGAAATTTTTAGTGAGCGGTTATTAAATTGAGCATTAAAATACGTTTTTCAGCACATCCTCATCCCAGTACAAATATAGAAGGTTATTCTGTTTATATAAGACTGGTTTTCAAAGTGAACTTTCCCTATGAAAATCTGTGACCACCATTGTACTTTTCACAGAGTAAATATATTTTGTGTCCAAAGTTAAACTATGACTTTTGGGTTTCTGCAGCACATCAAACTCACATCAGTGAATCATTAACAAAGATGAACTCTCTCTTTAAAACTGGATTCTTGTCTGTTTGTGACATTAGAAATCAAAGTGTAGAAATGATCAGGAATCTAATAATTCGAAACAACGCACCACATGAAATGATAGGTTAAACAGACACGCATTGGTAATGGTTTAATTCTGAAATTACTCGTTATTTATCGCTTAACATAGAACGGAATTGTATATATGGCGTGTTTAAAATGTACAAGAGAATAATTGGGTGGTTTTAGCCATATTTCATCTTTAAGATTTTTTATCTGAAGATTTGAACATATTTCTTTAAGATTTAGCCTCCCAGCTGGTTTAGTGGCTTGAGCGTTCACTTATGGTGTTGGTTGTCCCAGGTTCGATTTTCGTTGAGAGAGACTAGTCGGAATTATGACTGTCTTCAGTATTTCTGTGTTCGTGTCGATGTCGTCCTGAGTAAAGTAGAAAATAATGAAAGAGTGAAATTAAGAAAATTAAGATAAACCAATGTATAGAGACATGTTCAGTTAATCACTCTCTATTCATGAGGTCACGTAAAAAATATGTTCAATTTTGGGTATATAGAATATCTTTGTTTTATTGGTCATAGGAAGACATTCATTGAATACGTCATACTACAAATCACATACATATTCAATATACAGATAGTAAAATTACATGGCCATATAAAAACACTTTTTTAAATAAAGTTATGAACAATTAGGTAAGAAAAAACGCTATGAGAAATGTATCCAAGTGTGGGCAACTGTACTGTTGCTGTACGCAGTACTTCAAAAACTTCAACATTGGGATCATTTACTTATTATTTTGGATCAAAAGATGCAATACATTTCAATCAAAAATTTTCTTGTGCGCCTTATATCTGGAGAACTACATATAGAGTAGTCAAACGCAAACTATCAGTTAACTCAGTATGATGTGCTTATTCCGTAGGAAATACGAAAACTTAATTTAGAGGTCGTTCAAAAATTTTGTGCTTCCTAATCCAAAAACTAATTATTGACCAAAGTTAGAATCTTTGATGCATTATTTGATCATTCTTAAAAATCTTGGCCAAGATCGCAATCTTTTGATCCATTTTGTGGATCATTCCTAAAATTCTTGTTAGTGATACCGTTGACGTATAAGATTTTAAAAATTGTTTATTTGAATTTAGCGTCCTCGAATTTGTATGGAAAGAGCAGTTAGAAATTTATCCAACTGTGGACACTTTCTATTACTGCCATACTGCCATTAAAGGAAACAGCAATCAATTTGATTTAACTAATGTTGTTTAAACTTGGCAAGGTTTGAGTTTAGTTGATTTTGTGTTTAAGGTCACTTTCAGCAGCGAAGCTATATGAGACATGGGCCTACTAATTAAGGTGGAATCTAAACTACATGAGCTCCTGTCGGGAATCACACACGGGACTCCACGCCAAAGGCGCGTTCGCTAACCGTTTAGCCACGAATGAACTCATTTGGCAAGGTCGTAGGCTTGGATGAGCCATATGGAATATTGTGATATAAAGGTCTTTAGTTCCTGAATTATGACACTTCAAATTTTGGAGTTTATACTTAGTCAAAGTTTCGCAAAGGAAAAAGAATAAAAATGTTATTTAGAAGAAAAATATGTGTAACCAGTTGCTATTAAATGTAGTGTGAAAACATGTATTAAGAAAGTACATAATGCAAGAGTTGATTAATTATGTTATAGGTGCATCATGTACTTAAAATAAAAATTGATACGTTGGCTCAATCTTAGAGTGCTTACCTCTGGTGCGTGGGGGGACTCTAGTTCGAGTCCCTGCCAAGTAAGTTTGTGGTTGTCAGCATCGTGTCCGTGGATTTTCTCAGGGTACTCCCGTTTGATCCCACATTCTAATTTCACTAATTATTCCATCATTACTGTATTCACCTGCCTTCCTCTCACTTAGCCTAAAGAATATAATCGTGCAACATTAAAATGAATGATTTCATTTCACTCATTAAAATAGAAATTTCCTTAAAACCATCAATGAAGGAAACTTTTATATCAGTTAACATATTACGTTGATTTTCTGTAGAGGCATAACACAATATATAACATTAAGGCAAATTGATATGGTTAAGGTTCAATGCATTTAGCCAGCGCGACAAAACAGTTAGGCAAGAAATAACTCCAGTAGTGGGCGATAGGCCTTACAGTTAATTAATTATTTAACTTTTACTTTATGAGAATATTCCGTGGAAATGCGCCCTTATGGGTCAGAGTAGAACAAAGAAAAGTTGATAAGGTCAATAATTTCAAGTATCTGTGAAATATTTTGACGAGAGATTCTTAATGTACCAAAGAGATTAGGTCTACAATTGCCATAGGTAAAGAAACACTCAACAAGAAAAAATCTTTCTTAACTAACACACTGAATATTGGACTAAGAAAGAAGTCAGTGAGGTGCTATACATGGACCATTGGACTGTATGGTTCAGAGACCTAGATACAGAAATTAGAGAATAAATATTTAGAGAGCTTCGAAATGTAGTGTTGGAGGAAGATGAAGAATATAAAATGGACAAAGAGAGTAACAAACGAAGATGCTTTAAAACGGATAGGATAAAAGATAATGTTTCTAGCCAGCATCCTTCGTAGGAAGACCAATTGGATTGGAGAAATCTTAGGAAGAAAATATCTTCTTCATATCACCATGGAAGGAAAGATGAAAGGAAAGCGAGGAATACAAAGAAGGAGAACATAACTGATCGATGACTTGTAAAACAGAAAAAATGTATTAGGAGTTAAAAGAGGAAGTTGAAGACAGAAACATGCAGAGAACATTTCCAGACCCAAATAAAAAAGGCACCTTCATTACTCCTTGGATCTATCAAAAGGCAGAATACTTAATAATAATAACTTTTATTTAACACATTGACCGCCATGTGAGCCAAATGTGGCTCACACTAAACTGCTCCGTGAGGCCAGGTGAGTCATGTATGGCTCACATTAAACTGCTTCGTGAGGCCCCGTGATCCATAACTGACTGAATGACTCACGCGATGAATTTTGTTTCGCACATATCTGAGGCCCTACGAAAGAGATTCTTTCTTTTACAATACAATATGTTGGGTCAAGTGTGTGACTATATTGTATGCCCTTTAGCTTTTCGAATTATAGGTACATCATATCCACGGAAATTATGTGAACATGTTAACTTGTTGCAAATGCAAAAATGCAACTTGTTTGGGCTTCACATTTTAGAATTAACCATATTCAAATAATACTCAATATTCAATGTTTCAAGTTTTTAGAACCAGATATGGCTCTAACCTGACCAGACCAGACTTTAGAACCAGAGCCATATGTGGTTCACATTAAAACAAGGAAATCGACACTTTTTTATTAATAATACGTTGTTGCATACCATTAAATTGTAAATGAAATATATTTTAATGGTATGCAACAATGTATTATTAATAAAAAGTGTCAATTTCCTTGATTGTATGTGAGTCACATATGTCTCACAGGGCCTAGGCGTAAATTAGTTCCTCTAAGGCTCCGTGAGCCATATGTGGCTCACGCATTTTTTTCCCGGCAGGAGCCAGATCTGGTTTTAAAAATCTTGGAATATTGAATATTGAGGTTTCTAAGTACGTATTATTTGAATATCGCTTCGTGGCCTGGTGGTGACCATACTGCAAACATACGTTGGCCCCATGGTCCATCCTCAAAATGTCCATGAGGTAGTCAAAGTGTTAATTTAGTATTTTTACTATGAACATTTTAAATTTAAATGCTACATGTTTTGGTAACCCTGCCAAACACCTACTTCTTTACACCTATTTACTTCTACTTACTATTTTTACCACGCAGAAAACTTCATCCTCCTTAACGCCAAAGAAAGAACGCCGAATTTTTACGTTCTATTTCACCCCCCTGAAAAGCTGAGAAAGATAAAAAGAAGAAAAGGGAGAAAAGGAAAACACAAACACACATACAACCCAAAATGCATTCAATCTGAAAAAAAGGAAGAACAGAAGGAAGGAAATATCTTGCGGCACTTAGACGGATAAACCCTTAGAATAAAGGAGAAAATCGAGTGTTGAGATAAAAGAAAGACCAAAAAAAGTACGTAAAACAACAATAGTGTAGCTAGAACAACACGGAAGATGCGAAAATGCGCGTACACTCACACTCACACAAAGAGAGAGAGAGAGAGAGAGAGAGAGAGAGATTTTAAAAAGAAAAAAATATACGTATAGGATTGTATTATATATATATATATATATATATAGGGCCTATATATATATATATATATATATATATAAGTTCACTTCCGTTTTATTTTAACGGCGAATGAGCGAATCGTTTTTTAGAATTGCACCACTATGTCGCCCCTTTTCTGTTCTTTCTATTTCGCAAGAAAAAATTGTACTGTATACACACTATGTTCCTTTTTTTCTCTGTATATATCTGTGTGTATCTTGAAAATGATGCCAACTTTACAACAAATTGTTGAAAAAAAGAATAGAAGATAAAGAAAGCATGGAAAGAACGAATAGAACGAAAAGGCTATACCAAAAGACTGTTCTATTCTGCTTCTTTACCTATACTTCTTTTTAGTCTATTTTTGTGGGCTTTTTTATTTCACTTTAGTGAAAGAAAACATTGAAAACATTTTTTGACTCATAAGACGAATAAAAATGTGTATTATAAACTGCTGACTGCTGCCTTGTGTTGATTATGTTCTGTTGTGTGCTATTCTATTCTACTGTTGGGAAGTTAAAACAAAAGGAAGAACAATTAGTTGTGTCTGTTTTTTCTTCCTTCCTTTCTTTTCTTTTTTTTTTTTTTTTTTTTTTTTTTTTTTTACCCAGAACACAATGACTCGCTTCAAAACTAAGTTTGATACTTTTAGGGGCTAGGCGAGTACTCAAAGTGAAATGAGAAGGCAAAACCATAACCTACCCTTTTGTAAAACGTCATGTATATTTTTACAATTATTATCAAGTATGTTTATATAGGTAAAGGAAATAACAGTCACTATGATAGCGTTCTGCCAATTAAAACAAAACCTGCAAATTTTTGTGTTGTTTTCTGATTCTAATCAAACAGTATATTTTTAGTCAATTTTAATTTCTTAACTTTCCTTTTAGTGCTTAAAAGTGAAGAAACAAGCCCTGTCTTTTTTTTTTTTTTTTTTTTTTTTTAGTTTACTAAACCAATAATAGTAAACTGTTATTGGCTTTTCAGTACATCACTATAGATCTATCTTAGCCATTTACAAATCTTGTACCCTAGCATATTAGTATATCATAGCAGAATCATTAGAATGCCGTACGAAAGTTAAAAATTTTTGGAAACTTTTTTTTTTTTTCATATCTTTGAAAACGATGACAACAACTACTCTACATTGTCATTAATGCCCGGTTACTATCAAGAACTCGTTCATCTTGCTCTAATAAGAAGTTAGAGTACCATATGCCCTCCATTTGCCGTGGTAACAACCTCGAATATTCTAGGAAGATTTTCCACAAGGTTACGATAGACTTCGGCAGGTATTGTCCTTCATTCTTGCTACAGAATGGTATATAGCTCGGTTGTGATTTTGAGTCATAGAGATCAAATCTTGAACCAGTGCTCCATCTAACCCCAAAAATGTTAAATAGGGTTGAGATCGGGGTTTTGGGATAACAAGCCAAATACTTGTATCTTCAGTATATTAAGCCGCTCTGCCACTTTATGAAAGGTTTCATTAGCATGTTAAAACACAAACAGAAGATTACTCAACAGTTTCAAAGGATACATACGCGTAGTGCACAGTAATCCAGGATTGCTTGAGGGACGTCAGGATTCATTGCTCCTGGAGCTCCAGTCCAAGTATTGGAAAAAAGGCTCCACCATGATTCCTATATCACTAAATTTCAAAGTATGAAGAATACACTCCGGTAAGTAGCTTTCATCTGGCGTGCACCTTGTTCACACATGTCCGTCTGATTCCTATAGCATGTAGCGCGATTCATCACTGTATGATGTTCTTTCATTTCACTCCAGATAGTCTATTTAACTAACTCCTTGCGAGGAGTAGAACATGTGGCATCACTTCCAGATGCCGACCGGAACACTGTCGCTACAGTGTCTAATGACTTTTCCTGATATACTTTTACTTCTCGTCTAAGACGTGACAAGTCATTATGGGACAACTCTCGTGGTTTTCGTGGTTGAGATTGTTGATTTATCACTCCTTTTCGTTCCTATTTTACTTCTACATCGCATTCTATGTCATGTGAGATCTGAAATTTTCCGGAAACCGCACATATTGTAAAACAAATTTGGCAACTCCAATGATCCGTTTCATCTGCACTTATCTCTCGTCGTCCTCTCGTACTGAGAACTCATATTCATTCGCACTCTGCTACAACTGAAATCTTTTATCTCGTTTCCAGTATAGTAGTTTAGCCCTAGCAATATTACACCCTAGTAAAACATAGTAATAGTATTTCGGTAAGATTGTTATCGTTATTTTTCAGTAGGTAATCTATTATATTATAAATCACGCACTATTTCATTCTCATTTTTAAGAAATGAGCAAAATCTCATAAATGGAAAACCGAAAATTTGCCTTGAGCTCTCAAAAGAAAGCACATTTGAAAATAATGAGATATTTTGTCTCAAATATGAGTAAAAATTACTTATTTTGTTTTGTACATGCATTTTTCTCATTTCTGAGCAAGGAAATTTTTAAGAGTGCGGTAGGCTTCCATAAAAGCCAGATATGACTCACTTTTACCAGCTGCTATGATGACAGGACCTGAACTGAGACAACTGTGTGTTGCCTTCAGTTAATAGCGCAGTTATCCATCGTTTCTTCAGTCCAAAATAACAGTTCTTCAGTCCAAATAACCGCATGAAGAACTGACTGCACTGCGCGAATTCCTTCAGTTCGCACAGTTTTTCCTTCAGTTCTGACGTTACGATCAGTTTAGCTGATAATGTATGGGTCCCTTTACAGAAAGGCATAGATAAAGAATAAAAATATAGAAGTATTCAAGTGTATACCTCTTTATCGTTTGATTATTTTATTGATTGGAATGAAATACTTAACAATTTAGCCAGTTTACTAATGTATTGCCGCAATATCTCTGTGAGCACGATGCCCTGACTGAACCTACAAGGACATAAGTTGATTTTATGTATAGGGCATCTTGTAAATAATAGTTAAGAGAATCTTTACTTCGACTACAGAACTTAAAATTAAGAATCAGGCACTCATATTAATAAAATGGTTCTATTATACCATCATTCATTAACGCTGTTTGTGATATTATTGTGCTTAAGTTTGTTTAATTATCACCGTCAAACCAAAAGTCATTTCATTCCAAGAGAGGTGGAATGGATAATTTTAGCATTCCTGCTACTATATCCAGTGATTTCTTTCTACAATTAGGTAGGCCTAGCAGGGGTAATCATATCGTTGCATATGATGATCCAAGCGAAGACTTGTGGTACGAGAGGAGTATTTTTTGTTGTTGTTGTTGTTGTTGGTTGAGATGGTGTCTTATCATGCGGGATCAGTCAGGTGAAACTATCAACAGCCGGATGTCATCCTGGATTATTATTGTATGTATTTGTTTTCGGGTTGTTTGCAAGTACATAATGCCCATTTTTATATATAGAAATACACTTGACCATTTTCAAAAATTCAGGGCACACCCATCCCTTCTGTAAATTAAAGGTGAGTATATACTCGACTATAAAAATACTAGAGCCTTTCTATTTCAACTATAACTCTTCTGGCGCTGCTGTCAATATGTAATTTCCCGTACCTGTCTCGAAAGAGGAGGAACAAGTTGCTGCGGCTGACATCTTTCAATTGTCAGATGCGGAAGCGTTACCACAATGAATTGTATCACGGTCTTCGCTGTTATCTGTCTCATTAGACACTTTAAGTGAAGCCTACGATCTTCAATCAAGATCAAGCGATTGAATGACAAATCAGCAACAGAGCTGATGTCATTCACTTCTTTTCCCTAAGCAAAGGGAGGGTTTCATCCGCCAGAGGAAGGCAGGACTTGGGCCGAAGTATAGTTCGCATATTTTCTGAGGGCACAGGTGGAATAGACAGGCTCTAGGTAGGTATGTGCCGCGTAACACCATAACGTCCTATTACAGGTTAGGTTGTTTGCAAGGAAGAACAAAATACAGTTGGAAGTTAAGTTCTGTTTATGAATTTTATTACTTTTGTGTTCTTACTTAGTGCAAAACATCTAAACTTATGTTTCGAATTTTGATTTTGTGTTTGATGAGATAATTTTCTTTTTCTCTTTTTTCCTTTTTTTTTTTTTTTTTTTTTTACATGTTCTCCGTTTGCTTATTGCAATATGTGGATTGTGGAATTCATGATCTGCTGGGAGGGTATTTCTATGGCAGCATGGTGAGTTTTTTTCCCCTTTCTTCAGGTGGAAAGATACGTCTAAACTTTAACTCAACTTTGTCCTTGAATTAGGGTAGAGTTGCAAGTTCCTTTCCTTTGATGTTGGATTAACTTTCGGATTCCTCTGTGTCATAACTTCTACATTATCTACATCCAGAGAGTCACAGGTATGACAAATTAGGAAAAGTAGAATCTAAAAGATTCGAGACAGATAAACTGAATTTCATTGCATAGAATAAGACTTTAGCCAATTTTGACTTTTGTCGGCTCAAAGGCCTACTTGTGTTAGATCTGAGTCTAGTGTCGAATTGATGTTCCAGAGCTGACGATTTCTTGTACTGTATTATCCTACTAATCTTGGTTTATTTTCATCTGACTTGAATTCAGTACGGTAAAATTGAATACTAAGGTTTTCAACTCGAGGCATAACAATTAGACATAATTAATGCAGTACAATATAATATTATGTGTTCAGAGTTTTGGTTACAGAATCTGTTTTGAGGACAGGTACAATGTCTACTTCCCTCATGCATGTAATGAAACAATAACAATACATAATAATAATAATGTAGTTTCAGCGACTATGATCACATTCATTCACATGTTACACAAATGTCAGTTTTACAGTATGAGGCATAATTAAGTCATCACACAATTTCATTGAAAATAAAGTAAATTTAATAA